>NC_134243.1:44772500-45397500 GCF_965152275.1 Natator depressus
TCTTTGGCTGGGTTTGTGGTGAGCCTTTCTCTTCACCTCCTCTTCCCTCCCGCTGGCTGCCAGATCCAGCCCCATCTCAGCTTTGCTCACCTAAGTGGAAAGCCTCCCGGGGGAGAGCTGGGGGCCAGTGCAGCCGGGCTGTGGGGCTTTAAATTATAGAGAAGATTTTAAAAAACCTTTAGCACATGCATTAACATGGCCTGGGCCATGAATAATTGACACCCAGCGCTAGTCAGCTTTTACACAGGGACCCAGTCCAGCCTCTGCTGCCGCCAAAGTAGGTCATGGCTGCTCCAAGCACTCCTCGGCCAGAAACTGAGAGAGCGTGAGTGTGTGTGTGTGTGTATGTATGTGTGTGCGCGCGCTGACCCTGCCCTTCCTTGTGTGTGCATGCTGACCCAGCCCCTCCCTGTGTGTGTACGCATGTGTGTGTGGATCACAGGCCGCCCCTGCTTGTCCTTGTCTCTGTGCGGCTGGGCACTGACCCTGTCCCTGGGGCTGGATACAGCTGTGGCTGTGCAGTCCCCCCCCCCTTAGCCCCCCCAGGGGTTTCTCCTGGGCAGGAGCCATCCTAGCATGTCTCAGCAACGCTGGCTCCTCCCATCTCCCCTTCCCCTGCCCTGGTGGTGGTGCTGACTCCTGCCCTGAAGGGCTCTGGCTCAGTCTGCCCCCACAGGAGGCTGTGATTCCCAGAGGGTCTGGTCTGGACACCAGCTGCGAGAAGCTGCTGAGGGGCTGCAGGGGCTGCTCTCCAGCTGGGTGCTGGGGATAGTCTGTGAAATCTGGACCATGGAGCTCGGTGGCATGTCTCTAACAGCCTCCTCCGCCCCTCCCTGGGCTCAGCTAACAGTGGGGCTGCAGCACACAGCTGGCAGGGGAGCTCTGATGGGCACAGCTCTGGGAAGGTCAGCAGCGGTGCCAAGGGGAAAGCCAAGACTACTGTCTCAGGCTGCGAAGAATCTGCTGCCAAAGGGGGGTTGGCAAGAAAACCTCCACGTGCCTAAAACTCATGAGCCAGGGCCCCAAAAATCACACAACTGGCTAAACTCACAAGCTTTCGTAACTACAGTGAGTGTGAGGCTCTCATCCGTTGCCAGCTGGTTTCTGAGCCTTCAGGTCACGTTTTTCAAACCTTTCTCTGCAGCCACCAGGGCAACGATTTCCGTTTTTTAACGGGAAAGCTGAGATTCTCAGGTCATCATGTGCCTCCAGGAGCTGGGGATTTAGGAAACGCCTCAAATATTGCGAGAGTCACACTAAACTGGGGAACACTATCAGCCCTGGGGGTTGGTGTCTGTTTCTTGCCTTGCGTCCTGCCTTCGCCCAGTGTGTTAGAGATGGGGTGTGTGTGTGAGATCTTGTGGATCCTGCTGCCTCCTGCTGGGGGCAGGATGGGGGCAGAACCATGGTCGGTGCAGTGCTACCTGCCAGCCCCACCCAGAGCCACACTGGCACTGCAGGCAGCTGAGTTATCCAAATGGCCTGGCATGTGTGCTGAACGAAGGAGTCGGCTGTGCCAAGGGCTCATGGAGATGCAGTAGCAGCCTGGCTGCCTCCTCCTTTGCTGGGTGTACACTCCAGGCAGGACCCCCTGACTGGCAGCACCCCGTTTTGCTGCTGCTCTCGTGCTGGGCACCTCCCTGTGCCATGCGCCAAGCTGCTGAGTAGGGTGGGTGTGGTGGCGGCTTTGCCTGTGAGCTGCCCAGGGCCGGGTGCCAGGGTGCGGGGCAGCGATTTGAGGGTGGATCAGCATCAGGCACGGCTAGTGCTGTGAACACCTCCCTCAACACAAGCCCCAGCCTGCCCCACCCCAGCCCCATGTCTGCTTTCTCTGTCCCAGCCCTGTGGCTGCCCAACGGCTGAGCACCCCCCCGACCCTAGTGCTGGTCAACACCCTGCAGTGAGCACTAGGGGGACAGATGCAACCCAGCTCACTTGACACCCTCCAACCCCTGCTTGCTCTGAATGGACTTCAGGGCTCCACATACCCGCCTGGCACCTCCAGGAGGGCAAAGGGACAGTAGCAGCCTGGGCTGGGCAGGATGCAATGGGACAAGGAGACTTTGTGTTGGTTTGGGGCAGCTGGGAGAGGGAGCTGGGTCCCCTCACATTGGCCCTAGGCTGCAGGCCGCCTTCTGTGAGTGGGACAGAGGCTGCCTTGCCCCTCCGGGAGCTGCGGGGAAGGCACTGGCAAATCCCTGGGTTCTTGCTAGGGAGGTAGCAGATGGGCTTGGCACTGGGCACATGGCCCCAGCCCCCAGTACTGGCTGCTTGCTGACCATCTGGCTAGCCAGACCCAGCGGCATGTGCCTGTGCATCAGGTGGGCCAGAGCTGCCATCTGTTGTATGGGAGCACGACCCTGCATTCACCTCCCTGCTGCAACCTCCATGCTCAGGGAGAACCTTGGGCCTCAGCCAGTCAATGTGTGACCACAAAAGCTGGGCCTGGTGCTGGGACAGCCAGCTCTGGCACAGTCCACTAGCCCCCATGGCAGGGGAGCTCCCGCAGACAGGCAGGATTTTGCAACAGCTGTGTTTGTAAATTGCCTGAATAACAGTAATCCCTAGCAGTCCCTGAGCACTCACCAGCCGCGGACCTCCGCGTGCTTTACAAAGGAGGGCAGTAGCATTAGCCCTGTTCTTCACCTGGGAAAACCGAGGCACAGCACAGGGAAGTGACTTGCCCCAGGTCACCCAGCAGGAGAACAAAACTCAGGTCTCCCAAGTGTTCTATCCACTACTAGGCCCCAGACCCTCACCCACATAACCCTGTGCCGGGGGCGGGGGGCGGGAAAGCATTATTACTCCCCAGAGTTGGCCAGGTGTCACCTCTGCCCCATGCCCCAGACCTACAGCAAGGGACACAGGGTGGTGCTGGGGCTGCAACCAATATGGAGAGTGTGTCTGAGGGCAGGCACTGTGCAGGATCACCCAGCGAAGAGCGGGAGGGGACGGAGACCACAAAAGAGCCCACAGCCCAGAATAGCCAATAGCCCAGTGGTTGGGACCCTCACATAAGATGCTGGTATCTGAGCTGCATGTCCCTGTTCTGGACTGGGCAGAGCAGTGGCTAGAACATGGGTGTCCCCCCCCCAGCCCCACTGGGTGCCTGGGCTGTTGGCTGGTTCAGGGTGTGGAGCTCTCTGTTTTTTCACACAAAGCCTTGAATAGTCTCAGTATCATCTGGATGGGGAACAGGAAAATCAGAACGATTTGTGGGCTGGGGTCAGGAAGCCGTTTGCCGCCCAGTGCGTTCGCCAGAGACCAGAGTGAAGGCGTCCACCTCCTCTCGGACTGAACTGGTAACAGGTTGTGCATTCTGTGATGGCTGGTTTGGTACTAATACAAATGGGCTGTTATAGTAAAGGGGAGGCAGGAGGGTGTTGTGTGTAGGAATTGGGAAGTAGTCCTTTCAATAGGTTGTGAGCCATCTAGTGGGTCTCACTGTGGTCTATGGGTTAGAAACCAGCAGAATGTAAGTAGCTAGTTCTCACATGATATTGTGTACTGGGCAAACCCAGTTCATTGGACACTACTGGGCCTGTGGGCTTTCTACAGATTATTTTGTTGCATCCAGAGCAATACACAATGGGGAGCTGCCCCTCTCGCCCTGGGAATTCTCAGATGGCCAGTTACATCTGAAATGCAGCTCCTTGCTGCCAGCTGAGTGGTACAAAGGAGACAAATCTGGCCCGGTCCCTCCACTCAGCTGAAGCCAGTGCTTTCCCATGGGGTGGCCGTACTTTACTGCCTGTCATGGAATACAGCTCCTGGGACCATAAAGCCCCAGATGGGTAACAAGAGCCACCAATGGGATTGAGGTGCATTCTCCAAGTCAAGCACGTGCCGAAGTGCTTTGTTGAATCGGGGCCACTCTCCCCCGTCTCCTAGCAACACGCTGGCACTAACACTGACCCGCTGCCTTGTCAGGATGCAGGAACCACCCTGTGATGATCATATTTGCGAACATGTCTGACACTAGTTGTTTAAAAGCCACAAAGGGAGGCGAAGCTGCAAGGGGGAGGAGCCAGATAGCAGTTTTCATGCAGGGATTTCCTCCTTTTCTTATTGTTCCTTTAGCCCATTTTGGCTGCCAAGGCGTTGGCAGAGGATGGCTTCTGCCAGCCCTCTCAGCGCCCCGGAATGTTTTACGTAGTTTGTACCTAGTTAGTGAGGTGGCTGTCACTGACATGGTTTGTGTCTGCCTGGTCCATCGCTAATGCATGATTAGCAGCCATGGCAGAGCCCCAAGAGGCCTCCTGCTAGAGGCCCAGCTAATGGATGGTGGGTTCCTGGAGCCGCATTAGCGTGGTCTTTTGCTGTGAAGCCAGAACCCTTTCCCCACATCTGTGTGATTGGTCTGGTAGGGCCGTGTTGCTCCCAGTGTTCAGCGGGTGAGGATATCTCAGAGGGCATTGCTCCACGTTCTGGTGGTACCATCTGTTGGGGTGGCCTTCTAGGACGCGAACCCTTGCTGAGGCAATAAGGACTATGCTTATGCAGCCTGATCCAAAGCCTGCTGTAGTCTCTGAGGTCCAGCTCCTCACAGGCATCTAACTCCCATTGATTTCAGTGAGAGCCAGGTGCCTAAATACCTCTGAAAATCTAGGCTTGAGTCCTTCCACTGACTTCAGTGGGTTTTGCATCAGGTCCAGCATGAGGCTGGAGCCCTGTATGGGGTACAGAGACCAGATATACCTTGAATGACTGGTAACTATTCATTCCTCCTGCTGGCCCTCAGAAATGAGAAAAGCGATCTGCCTCTGTTTAGCCCCAAATAGGACCCAGCTGGGAGAAAAGACAATGATTCACATCATGTGAGACACTTTGTCTAAGGAACCACAGATCAGCTAAGGTTGGGAGTTTCACCACCAAGAATAGAAACTAAAATGGCTAAATGAGGCCTGGTCTCCATCTAAAACTTAGGTTGATCTAGCTACATTGCTCAGGGGTGGGGAAAATTCACACCCTGGAGAGACGTAGTTAAGCTGATCTGATCCCTGGTGCAGACAGCACCAGGTAGATGGACATGTCTTTGGTCAGCCTAGCTCCCACCTCTTGAGAATGTGGGTTAATTACAGCAACAGAAAAATGCCTTCCATCACTGTAGCGAGTGGCTACACTACAGTGTCAGAACTGTGCCACGGTCGAGTCTGTAGTGGAGACAAGCTGTTAGCCTATTGTTAATCTCTTAGGCCAGAATCTCTCATAATTTGCATATGGATAAAACCTCTTTCTCCCTCCAGCATAGTTAAAAAGAACGACAAAAAGTTACCAAGCAGGGGAACACCCTGCTTTCCTAAGCAAACCGGCCCATTGCACACTGCAAGTGGATCCAGAGATGGGGGGAAGCTGTGAGTTAAACCAACTAGAAATAACTTGGGGGTGACAGGCAGTTTGCCCTATTTGCCCTTCAGTCTCCCAAGAAATCCAAACCATGTGTTTTCCCCCCAAATGATAAACTCTGCATTTGTTTGCCTTGTGAGTCAGATCTACATCTGGCTATATGTGGAGAGTATCTCTTGTTCTGTTGCAAGCCCTAAACACATTAAATACTTATGTACAATCAAAAATGTCTGAAGTATGTCCATTAGATTTGGAAGATTATAAGGGATTGCGTTGGTCTTCCCTGTAAATAACTGCAGCACTCTTGAAGTAACAGGAATTGTCTGGAACAAGGAAGAAGGAATGCTGAATGATATAAACCAGGGGAAAACTTTGAATTATGAAAAGCAATTGCTTTAAAAGGAGGAAATTCCAATTCACAGTGTGGGCTAATGTTGAAATATGACTCTTAAAATGAACCAAACAAAAACCCTCCCGTAAGCAAAAGAGTGATGACATTTGTTATACACGGTTGCCATCTACTGGATACCAACAGCAGCAACAGCAGACAAATGGAGAGTGCTGAGCACTCATCTGGGAAATGGGCAGTAGAAATCAGAGGGTTGCCCCCCACAAAAGCCCAGGAATCAGGGTATATAAAACTGAGGTCACCATGTAAGACACTAGTGCTCATTAAACGGCTATGTGGACAAGATTCACCCTTGGGCCGGAGGCACAGGACCAAGAGTTGACTGAACCTATGAAGAAGTTGCAGAATCCAGGAATGCCTGGATCAGCTGTGTGGACAGAACTCTCCTCCCTGCACCCCAGGGTTAATTAACAGATGAAGAAGTGGTGAGATATCATTTCCAAGCTTATACTTCCCTGTCTGTTCTTTACCAGGATAACTGGTGGTTATCTTGGTGAGTCTGCACTCTCTGGTGAGATCTCAAGTCACCATATTTTAGATTTCAACTAAAGCTACATACATGATGCCCTCCTTTGAAAGTCCAAGCAAATTGGCCTACAAGAGATTTGAACCATAACTTTAAGCAATTGCTTTTGATATGCTAAACTTGTCCCTTTGTGGCCAATCCATTCAATCATTCTTAAGTGGGCCTTAAAGACAAGCATAAACTTACTCCTTGGAAAAATACTGGAAGCACAGGCACTGAGGCTCCGCACTTGCACCACCTCTTCCCACCCTGCTCCAACCCCGCCCTCAAGGCCCCTGCCGGTCCACCACTCGCTGCTCTCCACCTTCCCCCCAAATGCCTCTCCCAGCCAGCAAACTGTGGCCCTGCCGAACAGCTCTGGCTGGGGGGTGCTGAGCACCCACTATTTTTTCGCCATGGGTGCTTGAGCCCTCAAGCACCCACGGGGTCGGCGCCTATGGCTGGAAGTGTGATATATGTGTCAGGTACTAAAGAATTGATGCTTGATAATCATAAGTAAATGGCATAGAGAAATCGGGGTGATTTGCATTGTTCCTTGGTATAACTGCTGAGCCTCAACCCTCGTCCATGACAACTGCTTGCAAGACTGGATGGTGGTGTATTCAGTACAGAACTAGAACACTGGCTGGTCTACACTTGACTGGTGAACTGTTGATGGTATGTTGATGTGGTTTTGGGTGTTGATTGGTTAAAAATAACCAAGCAGGATGCTTTGAGAAACACTGTTGACCTGAAAATAACTCAGATCCCACCCCATCTAATATCCCATCATAGGCCCAATGGCCTGTGATGGGATATTAGATGGGGTGGGATCTGAGTTACCCAGGAAAGAATTTTCTGTAGTATCTGGCTAGTGAATCTTGCCCATATGCTCAGGGTTTAGCTGATCATCATATTTGGGGTCGGGAAGGAATTTTCCTCCAGGGCAGATTGGAAGAGGCCCTGGAGGTTTTTTGCCTTCCTCTGTAGCATGGGGCACGGGTCACTTGCTGGAGGATTCTCTACTCCTTGAAGTCTTTAAACCACGATTTTAGGACTTCAATAGCTCAGACATAGGTGAGAGGTTTTTTGCAGGAGTGGTGGGTGAAATTCTGTGGCCCGCGTTGTGCAGGAGGTCAGACTAGATGATCATAATGGTCCCTTCTGACCTAAATATCTATGAATCTATAACCTAGTGTTAAATCAGTAAGCTAATGCTCCCTGGACTCAATAAACAGGGGGTTACCCTATGAGATTCCATTCTAATATTGACTGCAACACTCATCCAATTGGCAAATCTAGTTTGTTAGATTTTAGCTTTAAAATTTAACTGGCACTTTGGCCAGTTCTTAAAATTCGCCTCTTTCATGCTTGCAGCCTTACCCAGTGGGACCAATTTCCACTGTCCTCAGATAGCCTGAAACTCCCGGCACAGAAGGAAGACAAGCTCTGTCTGTCTTAGTGCCTTGCAATGAGCAAATGAAAACTCTGCTTAGAGCGACGGTGTTCAGTGGAAAAGCTGGCTTTGCCAGAGTGGGGTCCCACTGTAATACTTGTTCATCTCCATGACTTTGGCCTAATGGTATGAAAGTGAGAAAGAAAGCTTTCAACAAGGCATGGGGTGGGGGGTGTCACAGAGTTTAAGCCCAGAAGGGACCATCTAGTATGAGCCACAGGCAGAGAATAGGAGGCACTGAGGTGCCCAGCACCCAAGGCCCCCACAGTGGCAGAATGTGACATTCCCCTGGTGTTATCTGGACCGGTGATCTGCTAGGTCACTCCCATCCTCAACTCTGGGAGCCAGCCTTACCCTGCTCTGCTGTGAGAACCCCCACTCCTGGGCTGTTCATGCACAGCCTCTAGCATGTAAGATGCTTGGATTGTGCAACTGAATGACGCTAGCTAATATGTCCGGTCCCAGACACAACCCTAGGAACCCCCGTCTTGCAGTGTCCAGTTATGCCCCTTGGACGCTGCAAGCTTATATGAGTACGTCAATTTAACAAAGAAATTGATATGTACCAGGCTTGTTATCCCAAGGGGAGTCTCTGACATGCTTCAAACCAAATGCACTGCTATAGGTAGAATAAACTAACAAATTTATTAACTACAAAAGATAGATTTTAAGTGATTATAAGTCAAAGCACAACACGTCAGATTTGGTTAAATGAAATAAAAGCAAAATGCATTCTAAGCTGATCTTAACACTTTCAGTGCCCTTACAAATGTAGATGCTTCTCACCACAGGCTGGCTCGTTGCCCTTCAGCCAGGCTCTCCCCTTTGATCAGCGCTTCACTCGCTTGGTGGTGGTGTCTGTAGATGGAGGTGGGAGAGAGAGGAAGAGCATGGCAAACATCTCTCCCTTTTATCATGTTCTTTCTTCCCTCTTGGCTTTTTCCCCCCACCAGGGACAGGTGAGCATTACCTCATCGCAGTCCCAAACTGACCAAGGGAAGGGGGGTGACTCACTCGAGAGTCTAACAGATCCTTTGTTGCTGCCTAGGCCAAATCTGACTTATGTTTTGACTTATAATCACTTAAAATCTATCTTTATAGTTAATAAATCTGTTTGGACCACTGCAAAGGCTTCCAAAGGGATCTCCATCACTTCATTCTTGTCCTGGTACCTCCTGAAATACTGACCTTGGAATGGTGAAATCATGTGTGCTGTGTTGCTCGCCTCGGGCCCTCAAAACTCATGGGCTGGGTCCCCAAAATCATGGGATTGGCTGGAAAATCATGAGAGGTAAACAAATTCACTGTGGATCTTTCTATTTATCTTCTGGTCATTGAGCCTTTGGGGGGTCACCTTTCCCACTCGTCCTTTTTTATTTAGACCAAAATCCCATGACTCCAGGAGCTGCAGTTTTTTGAAAAACACCAAATATCAGGACATTTGTGATAACATTGTGTGAGCTGGCAGGAGTGTGTGTGAGATGCTACCGTAGTTCAGTTCTCAGTGTTTGCCGTTCCTGATCAGCTTTTCTGGTAGTTCTCTAGGGTTTTTTCCTGTAACTCAAGATGGGAAGCTGTGCATATGGGGCTGGACGGGGGGATTAAACTTGCTTGGGGATGTCTAGCAGCCTCAGGCTGGTAGACAGGGGATGGCTCACTCAATAAATTGCCCTGTTCTGTTCACTCCCTCTGAAGTACCTGGCACAGGCCACTGTTGGAAGACAGGATACTGGGCTGGATGGACCATTGGTCAGACCCAGTGTGGCCATTCTTACGTTCTTGGAGCCACCCTGACACACTCCAGGGGGTTCTCTTGGAGCGAGTGTGTCAGCTGCACTGCCAGGAGCTGGCTGGAGGCAGAGAAGGGAACCGGGCCATGGACCTGTCTCCTTCCTGATTAGCATCCCAAGCAAAGCAAGGCCTGTGCTGTTCTGGAGGGGATGAGGGCTGTAGTTTCCCCGGGCACTTGGGGGGGAGGGGTTTCAGGAGCAATGGAGGCTCTTCTCCCTCCTCTCATCCCCCAACACATGCCAGAAAGGGCCACACTCCGTCTAGCCTATCGTGTGATGCACTGGGTTTTCTATGTGCCTTCCCCTGCCTAGGGTGACCAGGTGTCTGGTTTTCGACTGGAACACCCGGTCAACAAGAGATCCTGGCACTGACCGGGCTGTTGACTGTCCGGTTGGCGGTGCCACACAGTAGGGCTGGCAGGATTCCTGTGTAGCTTCCCACATGGCTTCCGGGAAGCAGCTGGGGAGCCGGCATGTCCCACTCCAGCTCCTACGCATAGGGGAAGCCAGGGGCCTCCACACACTGCCCCTGCCCCAAGCACTGCCCCTGCAGCTCCCATTGGCTGGGAACCACAGACAATGGAAGCTGCAGGGGTGGCGCCTGCGGACGGGGCAGCATGCAGAGCCACCTGGACACACCTCCACATGGGAGCCAGAGTGGGAACATGCCAGCTGCTTCTGGGAGCTTTTTGAGGTAAGCACCACCCAGAGCCTGCACCCCTGACCCCCTCCCGGGCCCCAACCCCCTGCCCCAGCCCTGATCCCCTTTCTGCCCTCTGAACCCCTCGATCCCAGCCCGAAACACCCTCCTGCACCCCAAACCCCTCACTCCCAGTCCCACCCCAGAGTCTGCACCCAAAGCCAGAGCCCTCATTCCCCCTCCCAGCACCCCAACCCCCTGCCCCAGCCCTAATCTCCCTCCTGCCCTCCAAACCCCTCAGTCCAAGCCTGGAGCACCCTCTTATATCCCAAACCCCTCATCCCCAGCCCCACCCCAGAGTCTGCACCCCCAGCCAGAGCCTTCACCCCCCTGTACCCCAACCCCCTACCCCATCCCAGAGCCCCCTCCCACACCATGACCCCTTCATTTCTGACCCCACCCCAGAACCCACACTCCGAGCCAGAGCCCTCTCCCACACCTCAGCCCCCTGACCCAGCCTGATGAAAATGAGTGAGTAAGTGAGGGTGGGGAGAGTGAATGACAGAGGAAGGGGGGGATGGAGTGAGAGGGGATGCGGCCCGAGAGAAGGGGCAGGGAATGGATGGGGCCTCACAGGAGGGGTGTGGCAGGGGTGGGGCAAGGGTGTTCATTTTTGTGCGAGTAGAAAGTTGGGAATCCTACCACAGGGAAAAATTGGTGGGTGCTCTGCATCCACCGGCAGCTCCCTGCCCCGCCGCCCCACCCAGCTCACCTGCACCTCTGCTCCGCCTCTTCCTCCTCCTCCTCAGCGAGCACACCGTGTGCCCGCTTTTCCCCCCTCCCTCCCTGCCCTTGCTGTTGCAAAACAGCTGTTTCGCGTGGCAAGCGCTGGGAGGGAGGGGGGAGAACGCGGTGCACTCAGGGGAGGAGGTGGGGCCGGGGCGGGGATTTGGGGAGGGGTCCAATAGGGGCAGGGAGGGGCGGAGTTGGGGCGGGGACTTTGGGGGAAGGGGTTGGAATGGGGGGCGCAAGCACCCACTGGCACCATGAGAAGTTGGCGCCTATGCTGGTGACCTCTGTTCCTTGTGGTTAATTCCAGTTTCTTTATCTGCTCTAGCTTAATGGCCCCAGTAGTCACAGAGCCACCTGCAGCTTCTCTGGCTATAGCCATGGGGCCAATTGCCAGAGGCCAGCCTTAGATAGCTGCAGCTACTGGACAAGGGAGGGGTAGCAATTCCAAGGCTGAGCATGCTTGAACCTTGCAACGGCAACACTAGGGACTCTAAATCCTCAGCGCTGGCCCTAGGCAGCTGCAGACTCTGCAGTTAAGCGCTTCCCTCCTCTATGCCATGGCTTTAAGTACCTGAGATGCCCATCACCTGCAGCAGAGGCCACCAATTCCCACACGCCCCTAAGCTAGCACATAGGCAGAAAGTGCAGCCTGAATACTTTTGGAGGCTAGGGCCCCAGGAGGTTCCCATCCCTGATCAGCAGCTCTGCAACAAGCTCACATGGCCCCCCTCCGCTGTGAGACCAGGACCCTGTGAAGACAGGGGAGTTACCCTGTGTATAACCAGTTCTGTCCAAAGCCTGTTGAAGTGAGTGGGAGTCTTTTCATTGTCCTTAATAGGCTGCGTACAGAAGCAAAGGACCCCATTCTAGACTCTCGGAGCAAAGTGCATTCTATGCTGCCCTGGTTTACTGTTGTACCAGGAAGGTCTCACATTACCGAGTGAATAAGCAACACTTCCTACAGCCCCTAACTTTTTCTGAGAGGCTTCCCACCCAATTACTAAATATAAACCTACTTGGCTTCCAAGGGCTGAAAATATCAGGTCGTATGGTCACAAAAGCAAGGCGCTTCTGACTTCAGCAGGAATTTTGGATGTACACAGAACACAGATAGGACTGGTTCCCGCCTGGTTACAGAACTGCAGTCAAGTGGAACAATTTTCAGCTTGTGTGATTGGAGGATATCTGATCCATATTGTAAGACTGTCCTACATCAATGAGGAAAAGTTGAGGTGCCTTTGTTATTCTTTTGTTCCACTCTTTGTTTCTATGGGGAATTTGCCAGTGGAATATTACTATCTTCCTTTTAAACAAACAAAACTAAAAAAAATGGCAATGGCTGTTGAAAATAACAATTCCAGTCCTAGTTAGCACTGGGGAGATGCCAGCATTTGTTGCTCAATTTTATCCTACTTTTTCTATAGCAAGTTACAGTGGATCAGCATATTTGATTCGGGAGAAATGAAGTAACAGCAGCCTGAACTGAGCTTGAGAAACTCCTGAATTTTGAGAACGTTCAAATCGGGAAGGCAGGTGCTCAATACCCTTTCTGAATATTGGATAAATCTGGAAAGGAAAAGCCAATTTCTGTTTCCATGGCTTAGAAACGGAAATCCTCCTACATGCCTGGTACTGTATCTAAAGCTGCCCAGATCCTCTAATAGACCCTCCCTTTCCTTACTTTTCATTTTAACTTCTGGTGGGATCCACATACTTCCCCTGCTAAGCTTCAGATAGAGAGGTGCACTGTCCATTTAGTCCATCCAATTCCTTCTTTGGGGGCTGCCAGGCGAGGTCACCCCAGCATCCCTAAGACGGGGGGGAAGTCTTCTGAGGGTGATATCTGGGCCAAAGCCTTCTACTACTTGGGCATACTTATTCCCCATTCACAGTGCCACCCCCTTCTTGCAGCCAGTTCCCCATTCACAGCAAGCTGCAGCGCATGGGGTCTCAGCTTCCTCACTTCCTCCCACATCCTTTCCTGTTGATAGCGGCCAAGGAAATGCTGGGAAATGTAGTTCCTTCCCTGCTCCAGGGCCGCCTCTATAGGCAGAGAGCTGGCCAAGTAATTACAGCTTCCAGGGCCCCTTGGGTTCTCAGCTCCCATGCTGGATCCCTGCTGCTTCGAGGCTTGCTCTCAGGGCCTCCGCTTCTGCAGCGCTGCGAGAGGGGAGGAAGTGAGTGTTATGGGCTCACTCATAGTTTGGAATATTGACAACGCAGATTGGCTGTTCCCTTTAATGTGGCACCTTAGAGACTAACCAATTTATTTGAGCATAAGCTTTCATGAGCTACAGCTCACTTCATCACGAAAGCTTATGCTCAAATAAATTGGTTAGTCTCTAAGGTGCCACTAGCACTCCTTTTCTTTTTGCGAATACAGACTAACACGGCTGTTACTCTGAAACCTCCCTTTAATGTGTAACCAGTTGGCAGCCCTGGGGTCTTTTGGACTCTGAGCTCATTTTCCGGGTGCCCACAGTTTTATCTTTCTCACCCTTATTGTTGGCTGCAGACATTTATCAGATAAGCAAACAAAACAAAGACTACCTCTCCATTCTACACAGATATTTCCCTCTGCTGCAAGGCACTTCTTATACATCCAGATTGCAGGCACCTGTTCAATAAGTGACTGTCCAAGCTGCAAAATACGGAGAGGAGGAAGTGTGGAAAGCACCAACCCCAAGCAGGGCTCAATTTGGCCCAGAGAGGGCATTTTGCCTTGTGAAGCTGTTTGCACAGTGCCCTTTCCTGCCTAAAGTCCTTGATTGTGCTGTTTGCATACATCACTCTCCACTTGGGTGGAAAGCTGCACTGCCCACTGCTCTGCAAACATCCCCACCGATTATTTCCCAGCTCATTGTGTGGGACTGTTGTGTTCACGCAGTGCTTCCTGATTGGATGTCTGCCATGAAGTCGTTGCCAGCTACATCCTTCAGGAGCAGTAGAAGAGTGACAGCAAGGGACTCCATGGGTCTCCCAGATCTGCAGTGCTGTCCACACATGCCAGAGCGCATCAGTGCAACCCCTCACCCCCAGGTACAGCACAGTGTAGAACTGCTCAAGTGCATTATGGGTAGGTTTGGCAGAATTTGAGTTTTATTGTTTTACAGTTCCAATAGATAATATCAATGTTGGTGTTTAAGCATTCTTTTTTCAGTGTTTATTGATTTAAAATTCCAGTAATGGAAAATTATAGCAGGGGTCAGATGATAATTATTTAATGGCTAGATATTTAGATTAAAAAAGTTAAAGCTTTGTAACCATTGAAACACAAATTATCAACATCACATCAAAATATACAAAGTAAATATCCTTGTAGCCAATTCGGATAAGTTCTCAAGCAGCATTTTTCTTATTTTGCCTATTTGTAAATTTCTGTTATTATTGATGGTTTATTTCTTTGGTTTATGTGTGTAGAGTGTGTGATGAAGTGGGACTGCTCTTAATGTTTCCTCTGAATAGTGTAGGGGTGCCTCAGTTTCCCCTAGGCAGTTCTTAAGTATCTAGGTAGTGGGATAAGGGTGTATGATCATTGCAGAGCCCTAGAGGGCAGGTGTGTGCAGGGATCTGGACACAGAGAATGGCCAACACCCTGTTTCCTGGCAACTGATGGCCTGGGCCCTTCCCCCCTGCAAGGTGAGAGCTAAAGGGTTGGAGAACAAGGGAATCAGGTGACCTCATGGCCTGGGAAAGGGACAAAGCCCAGAGGAGAAGGGGCTGGAGGGAGTTTCAGTTTGGGGCTGGCCGGGCCATGGAGTGAAGTGCAGACGTGGTTGTCTGGCTCACTGCCCCCCAAAATGGACCCAGCTGAGGGGTCCTGTTCTCTGCACCTGCAAGCTCTGTTTTAGACCATGTTCCTGTCATCTAATGAACCTCTGTTTTACTGGCTGGCTGAGAGTCACGTCTGACTGCGAAGTTGGGGTGCAGGACCCTCTGGCTTCCCCAGGAGCCCCGCATGAGCGGACTCGCTGTGGGAAGCGCTTGGAGGGGCAGAGGATGCTGAATGCTCCGAGGTCAGACCCAGGAAGGTGGAAGCTGTGTGAGCTGTGTTTCCTGAAGACAGGCTGCTCACAGAAAGGAGACTTCCCCAGAGTCCTGACTAGCTTCATGGGGAGCAGTTCCAGAGCATCGCCCAGGGACTCCATGACAACTGGTGTCAGCGGTGGGATCTACTGCACCCCATGGACGGCGCTTCCTGCAGTAAGTGACTGGGGAGCAGTAAAATGAAGGGGGATTGATGGGGACCAGGCATGCTGAAGATTCAGAGAGAGACGATTTCAGGGGGCGGTTAACCCCTAGGAGTGTGTGACCAGAGAGAAGGACTTTTGCAGTAACAGGGTTCCCCTGGGGATTGCAGCGAGCAGTCCAAGGGGCGGAGGAGTCTGCAGCTAGACCCTGGCAAAGAGGTGGTGACCTTGAGAAGGGCTGGCACACTAGGGGTTCTCCCTGGAAACCGTGGGGAGCTGAGAGCACACGGGCCTGTGAGTCCACAACAACTTGGGAAGAGCGGAGAGTGATGGTCTGTCACCATCTTCTTAAGAAGGACATTGTAACCCTGTGCAGAAAGAAAGCGTTGAGCATTGGAAAGTTCACCAAAGCAGAGTTAATCGTGCAGCTGGAGGAGGATGACCGCTCTAAGAAACAGATTCCTGACCCCAAATGGGGCTATAGCAGGATCTGGGAGCAGCTGGAGTGGTAGCCAAGCATCCCCAAGACTCCTGTCCCCAACCAGATGAGGGTCTTCACGATCGGGTTCCCCATCCAGGGATCGGAGATGGATGGGATTGGAGCTGAGTCCGAGAGAGCAAGAAGACCGTGAGAGACAGCGAGAGCCCGAGAAAGAGCTGCAGAAGCAGCAGCAGCATGAACTGGCGGTGGTGGAGCGGAGAGGCATAGGGGACCTCCCAGGGGTGAGTGGGGATAGACCCCAGGGGGCCAGTTCCGCAGGGAACCTCGAGACTAAATTGCTGCCCCTGGTTAAGGAGGGGGGGATGTGGATGCCCACCTCACTGCCTTTGAGCAGGCTGGAGATTTGAACCAGGGGGACCCTGCTGAAAAGCCCCGGTGTCTAGCTCCCTTGCTGGGTCCCAAGGCCATAGACTCCGTCAGCCAGATGGGTGGGGAGGTGGACGGGCTCCCACTCCTGGTCCCAACCTATATGTCTGTGTGGAGTTTCCTGGGGCCAGGCCCCTCGGACCTCCAGTGGGAGCAGAAGGTGATGGTCAATGGGGAGACATTCCTGGGGTGGCGAGATCCTGGGACAGAGAGAACTGTTGTCAGGTCCTGGGTGGTGCAGCCTCAGATGCTGAGGGGCTGTGTGAGCTGTGTGAGGGTCCCAGGGACGAAGCCCCTCACCCTGCCTATGGCCCAGATCCCTGTGCAGACCCAGGAGGGGTTGGGCTGGCTGGCCGTTAGGGTGCTCCAGGACACCAGCTGCGAGACCCTGTTGTGGGGTGACTGTGTCTCTTTGGGACAGTATCCGGGCCTTGCTCCTGTAACTCCCAAGGGTTTGAATTTGAATCCAGGGAACCAATCGGTGGAGAGGGAAATGGTCAGTGAAAAGGCAGATGACCTGGCTGGCAGGGGGGAGGAGCCGCTAGGCTCAGGCTACCTGCCTGCCTGTAACCAGACCCCTGGGGCTGGTTGGGACAGAGAGATACTCCCCGCCCACCTTGCACACTGGAGAGGGGGCTCACTCTGGCTCTGATGCAGTGAGGAAAGCAGCGAGCTCGCTGCCTACCCCCACTGGGACAGCAAAGGCAGCGCTGAGCACGGGGGGAGCTGAGACCCCAGCTGAGTGGGGGGAGACACAGGCAGGGCAGGGGATCTGTTGGGAGTGGCAAGGTGCTCGGTAAGGAAAGTCTGGATGAGCCTAGGCAGCCTTGTGAGCTGATGGCTTTGTCTAGTCAGCAGTGTGGGAAGGCGAGGAGAGTGGAAGATGAGTGTCCCTGGACCTTACCTGTTAGTTGGGTGGAGAAGTGTGACAGTGAAGGAAACGTGCCTGTGTCTGTCAGGGGTATTGACTTGCCTATGGAGGGAGCTACCCTGATCTCCAAGCAGTTGTCTGTGACCAGCCTTGTGCGCTGGGACAAGGGGAATGAGATCCCAAGCCGTGTGTCTGCGAAAGGAGAAAGTGTGTCCGGCTCTTCTTTGTCTGTGGAGCAGACAGAAGGGGCCTTTCAGCCTGTGATGGTTGAGGGTAGTGCAGTTGTCTCAGAGTTGGTTCTGGATTCAGCTAATGCCCAGGAAGGGAAGGGTCCTAAGTTTGTGTCTGCTTGGGAGAATGGCACTGTAACTAGGTTGCATCCAGTTAGTGTCTATGTAAAATCCCTGAGACCCGACAATTCTGGTGCTTGTATTTTGCCTGTTGCTAGTGTGTTGTTGGGAAAGGGTGTAGCAACTCTGTCTAATCAGGGTGAGATCCTAGCCAGGGCACAAGGAGAGCATGAAGGTGATGTGATTGTGTTATCTACTGAGGGTGTGGAAACCTGTAGCAAGAAGGAAAAGATTCCTGAACTTGTGTGTGGCAAAGGGAAGGAGAATGCTTCTGACCTTTTATCTAGGAAGTCTGTCAGTTTGCCTGAAAGGGGATTGTGTAGGAATCTGCTGGATGGACCAGAGGTAATTCTGGATGTAAGGGAGACCCAGAAAGAGTCTGTTGTTGCTCAGGAAAGTGTTTCTCTAGAGCAAGCCCTCGTTAAAGAGGGTAAGAGCAGAATTTCTGTGAGGGGTGAATTGTTGCATAGAAAACCCCTGGGGAAAGGAATCCTCATGGAGTCTTTGCAAGCAGTTTTCTGCAACTGAAGGGTGTGAAAGTGATTTAATCAAGAAAGTTTCAGTTCCTAACAGCCAGAAATTTTCTGTTGTGAATGGATCCACTGACTTTCCTGTTGAAAGATCCAGTGTGGATAGCTTTGAGAAGGTCTCAGATGGAGTGAAAGCTGTTAAGAAAGTTAAACAGCACTGATGCAAGCAGATGAGTATGATTTTCAGCGAATTTCAGTGGTGTACGATGATGTAACTTGTGTTGATCAAGTGTGTAGACATGGCCTGAGCCTAGCTCATCTTGACTAAGGCCTCCGGCTCTCAGCCATTCTTGAGCAAGGCCTCCTTCCTTCTGTGTTAGCCCTGTCTCTGGGCCAGAGGCACCGACTTTCATTTTTCCGGGTTGGTGCTCCACCCCGGCTCTGCCCGAGGCCACACCCTCGCTCTGCTTCATCCTGCCGCCCCCACCCCTCCACGCCTACCACCTGCTGCTGAATAGCTGATTGGCGGGTGGCGGGTGCTGAGTACCCATTAGTTTTTTCTCCCATGGGTGCCCCAGCTCCAGAGCACCCACGGAGTTGGCGCCTATGCCCTGGGCCATTAAAATCCTTAGGCATGTTGGACTTGAGCCTGAATCGAATAAGTCTGTCCCCAAAGCGGAGGCTTCTCAAACAGAGCCATCCTTAAATGTTCAGAGCACAATCAGGCTGTCGCAGTGCAGGCAGCATGTGTCAGCTTTAACCATTCTTCACAGTCAGACCTGGCTTGTTTGAATCCCACGGAGCTTTAAGGACCAAGCCCGGGAGTCATAGCAGCAGCGAAGGACACAGCTGACATCAACAGCACGTGCATTTTAAAGAGACTGTCTTCTGGGTTGGAAGCTGGTGTGCTGTACCACTGCTTATCATGCTGACCAGCACTGTCTCACTGCTACCTGTGCTTCCCCCTGCCCACCTGTTGTATCTCGTCATATACGTGGGCTGTAAACCCTTTGGGGCAGGGCTATTTTGGGGTCCGTGTGTAGATCACTGAACACAGAGCGGCCTCGATCCTGAATTGGGCCCTCTAGGCACTGGTGTGACACAGATGATAAATATTGAGTAGGTTGCCAGCTTTCAGCACTGCCCTGTCCCCTCCTTGCTCAAGGCAAAGCAGGGGGAAGGAAGATCAAAGTCTGTAATTAGCTGTAGAAAATTGGTCTGGCTCTTAAACAACGGGCCAGACTTCAAGCCCAGATTCCATTGGCTTCTAGCATGGAAACCCAAGTTATGGGCCTCCACGGGGCTTAAATTCTCACGTGGTATTTCCCAGAGCTCGGGGCTTCAGCCCCATGGGAGACGCCAGGGCTCCCGAGGGTTTGAAAATATTTACCTGAGCTCTGCTCCAGATTGCTCTGGCTGAGTTTAAGCCCTGGGCCCCCAGTAGTGCAGTCTGCCAGCAGTGTGGGCAGAGTGGTGCCAGCTGTCTGCACGCTCCATTCTGCCAGGGATCTGGAGCTGGAACAGCTTAGGCAGCAGGCAGGATTGGCCAGAGAAGCCTAATGGCAGGGCTCCGACAGAGACCAGCTGCAGTTTAAAGGGGCCTTGCCCTTGGGGACAGGAGATATGCTGCTGCTTTCCCTCCTCCTGGGGGTGCAGCTTGCTCTGTGGGCTCAGCAATGAAGCCCCAGAGTGGGGGCCCCCACCCCACTCTCCCCAGGAATGATTCACGCCCAGTGCCTGGTAACAGGTTTCCTTGTCTGAAGTACAAGCCTAGCCATTAGGAGTCACTCGCCAGCCAAAGTCAATAGCAGGAACAAGGTTTCCGCATGCTCTGGGGCCGAGATGAGTTTGATTTTATAGCAGGCAAACATACCTGAGGATTAGAGAGACGCTTTGCCCTCAGACATGTCCTCACCACTCACACTTCACTGGCAACGCCTGCCTCAAGCATTTCCAGAGCCTTGCCAGGAGGGGACTGCAGGCACAGCGCCCCATGCACAAAGCCCGGCTGCTCTGGAGGAAGAAAGGGGCTCGCTCGCAGAACTGCCAACCTCCAGGGATGAAAAATCACGAGTCAGACCCCCCGAAAGCAGGGGATTGGAACCACCATCAAACCATGTGCTTCAGTAGGTCGTTTGACTTTTTAACTCCCCTGCTACTCTGCCACCTCGGGGTGAGTCAGATTGAAAACTCAGCCTTCAAAACACTCAGAAATTCACCCCGCTCCTTGGCAGATTGGATGGAGACTCTACTTACCCTCTCCTCACCCCTAAGATAGAGGAGCTGCGGACCTCAGACCCTCCCAACTCCCTGCCCTGGTTGCAGGGCCAGCTCTAGGTTTTTTGCCACCCCAAGCTCCGAGAGCGCAACTGCCCAAGCAAAAAAGAAGGAATTGTGCCGCCCCAAGCACGTGCTTGCTTTGCTGCTGCCTAGAGCTGGTCCTGCCTGGTTGAAGAGACTCCTACTCGAGGGGCTGCCTGGGCTCAGCGCCCCGTTCCAGGCATTGCAACCTGGCCCCTGGTGCACAGGGTGGCAATGCCCCTTGTTCACATTTGGCTGGGCTGCACCCTTTTCCAGGGGCCAGGCCAAACTCGAGCTGCGCTGTGACCCCGTGCGCCAGAGCCAGGTCACAACGTCCGGAATGGGGAGCCCAGTCCAGCCTGCCCCATGGCACAGAAGTAGGGATAAATGCGGGCTGGGCTCATCTGCAAATCACCCCCTCCTGCTCCAGCCTCCCACTCGATGAGTGCAGGCCCTATCCTACTTTAGCCACTGGACATGCTGGGAGGCATTTCCTAGACTGTCTGGGCTCTCTCCCCAGCTGGCTTATTTCCCCTGATAAAGGAAGGCGTTTGAGTACCACTGACCTAATTACCGCGTCACAACTCACACTGGTTAGGGTTGATGAGTTACAGAGACAGACATTAAAGGCCAGTAAACTCCCGTCAGTCATGTCCCTGATAATGTTACAGCAAAACAAGTTGGTTTAGCCTTTTGCGAGAAGCAATGCTCCCCTGCCTCCTGCTGCTCTGGAGCCCCTGCACAATCCCTTCCCCACCCCTCCCTCTTGCCCCCCACATTCCCCTGCAAACCCAAAATCTGCCTCTTGCTCCCCCCCCCCCTCCCCATCCCCCTTCATAGGTCTCTGCTGCTCCTCACATGTCCTGTCCAGCCCCCTGAACCATACAGCCGCAGCCATTATACCTGTGGGCATGGCTTCAATCTCACTGAAAACAGGGAGGTGGCAGCCAACTTGATTAGGGGCAACCTCCCTTCTACATGCAGATAGACCATAGATGCTGGCGCCCACCTTCTGGCTGCAGCCCCATTGGCAGAAACAGGAGATGGCAGCCTTTTGAATGAGGGAAAATTTGCCAGTTGGTGCCTTTCATCATGACAGGTTAAAAAAACCCCAAATGGCTAGAGCAGTGATAGACCCGTGACAGCCAGCCATCCTAGACCCTGAAAACCCCTCCATGCAGGGAGCTCCCCCTGGTAACAGTTACAAAGGAAATCCAGCCTCTGCAGGCAGGGAGCACCGCTCGGCCCAGCTCAGCCTGCTGGGGAGGAGCTGGGGGCAGGATTCCCAGCTACCAGAGCAGGGGGGATTGGTTTCTTTTTACACTAGTAGTTCTTTCCCTTTCCACAGAAAAACTGGGCCGGATCATGGCTCTTCAGCCCACATCTAGACTAGGGTGACCATCTTTTCAAAAATGGGACATATGCAGGAGCCCTGCCCCCTGCTTCTCCTCTTCCACCCAAAGCCCCGCCCCCTGACCAGGTCATAAGCTGGAGCTGGGCAGTAGTAAGAGCCGCCTAGGGAGCCTGGGCTGCTATGGGGAGCCTCAGACCCTCCACCTGCCCTGGGTGGGGGGCCAGGGTACCCAAGAGCAGCCCCCAGCCCATGCCCCCACCCCCCAGAACACATTACCCAGGGCAGGTGGAGGGTCTGGGCTTCCCCCTAGCAGCCCAGGCTCCCTGGGCGGCTCTTACTACTGTCCAGCTCTGGCTTCTGGCCTGGCCAGGAGCAGGGCCTCATGGGGAAGAGGAGGAGAAGGAGAAGGGGCTAAGGCCCACCTCATCCCCCCTCACACCAGGAAGAGGCTGTTGCCACTCCCAAGCCTTGGGCAGATGTGGAGTGGCGCCACAGGGAATCCGGGACGAATGCTGTCCCAGAGCCATTCAGTCCAGGTCTGGGACTTGTTCATTTTGGGATTGTCACACCCAATTAAGGATGGCTGGCCACCCTAACCTGAGCCCAATGAGGTGTGGAGCTGCCCTGACCCCACCCCAGAAGGAGCCCGGGGCAGCATGTCTCAGAGAGAGTGCTGCTCCATGCAAAGGGGATGTGCAATCTACTGCATCCAAAAGGCTAGCCCAAAGCGCTAGAGCTGACCATGGCCATGGCCCCACCTCCTCACCCACCTGTTAGAGTTCTACTTTGCAGGGGAGACCGAGGGAAGCAGTCTCTCTGCTCCCCCAAGCCCATGGGCTTGGATCCTGACATTAACAAGCACACCATCTTGAGCCCTCCCCCAGCAACCTGGAAAAACTAAACCCTGCCCTTGGGCATCTGTCCCAGGCAGCACTTCTCCTTGCACAAGTGCTGAGTCTTTGCACAAAACCAGTAAGCTTTATTAAGGGGTGTGACAGGGCCCTGTAAGCAGTATCCGGATCATTACCAATGTTGCCACCTGAAGAGGGATTCAGGCCCAGCTGGAGGCAGTTACACACGTTCTGCTGGGGGACTGTGAGTGTCTGGGTGGCAATCAGTGGGCTAATGAGGTAACTGAGAGAATATAAGTGGAAGAAACAGGAACCCAGAGCAGCTCAGAGGGTGAGTCTGGGCTGAGGAGTGAGGGTATAGGGAAGCTGGTCCTTGATATAAGCTTGCAGAGTGATTATGTAAGGAAAGAATAAATACAGGCCTTGGTGAAAAATAAACAGTCTAGTATGCGTTTGTGAATGTGAACTGGCCTGGCAGTGAGGTTCCCTGGGTTGCAACGGAGTTGCCCTGTGACCGGTGGGGGCTTGTCTGGGATTAGTAACTCCCTGAGCTGAGGAGATGTGATGGGGAGCTGCATGAAGGCAGGAGATCTGGGCACTGTGGACAAGGTGCTGCACTGGCTAGTGAAACAGCAAAAGGAGATGCAGTAGGCGGAGAGGCAAGTGTTTTTGGGTTGGGGAGCGGAGCAGCAGCAGACATTGCAAGAGTTCATCAAGGAGCAGACCTAGGTACAGCACGGCTCCTGCAGACGCTGGTGCATGCCAGTGAGGGGACTGTGAATTGAACCATGGACCTGGGACTACGTAAAATGGCCCAGGTGCCTTTTTACTAACCTTTCAGAGGGTGACCACTGGTACTGGTATGGGACAAGGGTGCATTGGCACTTCGACTAGCCTCTTATCTATCCAGCAAGGCTCATGGCCTTGAGCAAACAGTAGGACAAAGTCTATGATACGCTGCAGGCTGCTATTTTGGACAGGGTCAGCTGAGGAAAAAACACCAGAAATTCAGGGCAGCCAACTGGGATGGCGGGATATGTCCCAGGGCCTTGGCACAGAAATTATTGGACTGGGCCACTCAATGGTTGGATAGACAGGACGTCGAGGCCCTAATGGACTCCATTGTTCTGGAGCAGTTTACACAGAACTGCCCCAAAATGACAAGTGTCTGGGTTTGGAGGCACCAGCCATACTCGGAGGTAGGGTGACCACCTTTTTCAAAATGCAAAATCAGCACACATGCAGGAGCCTTGCTTCCTCCATGGCCCCACCCCTGCTCCTCCTCTTCCCCCTGAGGCCCTGTACCCTGGCCACTCTAGGCTGGAAGCTGGAGCTGGGCAGGGTAAGATCTGCCCTGCCCAGGCCACTGTGGGGAGCCCCAGACCCTCCACCTGCCCTGGGTGGGGTGCCAGGGTGCCCAAGGACAGCCATCGGCCCATGTCCCCACCCCTGCAGGGTGCACCATCCAGGGCAGGCAGAGGGTCCAGGGCTCCCCACAGCAGTCTGGGCTCCCTAGGTGGCTCTTACTACTGCCTGGTTCCAGCTTCTGGCCTGGATGGGGCCTTGGATGGGGCCTCAGGTGGGGGGGGGGGGGTTGAAGAGAAGGAAGAGGGGTAGGACCCTAACATTGAGGCAGGTGCTGCCTCTGAGCCTCAGGCAGGCGCAGAGAGGTGCCTCAGGGAATCCAGGACAAAGGCTGTCCCAGAGTCATTCAGAGCGGGACTTGAAATATACATTTTGGGACTGTCCTGCCCAATTCGGGATGGGTTGCCACCCTAATTAGAGGTGGCGGTAAAATTAACAGAGGAGTCTGTGGAGGCCGACTTTCCAGGGAAAGAACTCTGTACCCCTGTGACCACGAGCGGGGCGGAAGATGGCTGAAGAACTTCATGCAGCGAAGACCCAGGAAGTTGATGCAAGGGCAAAGCCGTGCAATAGTCTGCTGCCAGTGCGGGGGCGAAGGACACAGAGAGAGAGACTGCCCTTCCATGGGCTGTGGGTGGGCAGGCGTAAAAGGGGCACTTGGTATAAGAACAATTCTATCAAACTAGGCCACAAGGGGTGTTGTGGATGCAGCAGCAGCATGTTCCTGAGCACCCTGATTAGGCAGCAGTGGTGCCAGGAGGGACGGTAGTAATGATGTATTGTATGCATGGGGAAAGCGCTTACCCGTGGCAGTCATGCCCTTGGAAGTAGAAGGGAAGTTCAGATGGCAGTGAGTAGGGAAGTAAAGTCATTGCCTGACTCGGTAACGTCAGGAGCAGACTAGACCCCGTTCCCCTTATGTAAAAACAAGAGAAAGTTGGGGGAAAAGGATCCCAGCAGGTGGGTCTGCATGAAAAGTGTAGGCCTCCAGACAGTCCTCCAGGTCCAGTGTGTGATAACCCTGGCCAGAGGGTAACAAGCTCAGAAAGAGGTGACCCCTGGAGGACTTGTGGAGTGGGAGGAGGAAAATGTGAGAAGGGGGCAGTGGAGCAGGGAGTGACAGGGCAGGGACACCTAGCGGAGAAGGAGGACAGAGGCTCTGCCAACTCCCAGAAGGAACAAGCCTCGGGCAAGGTGCAGGTGAAGAACCCAGCCCAAGAGGGGAGAGGGACCCTGACAAGGAAGCCTTGATGGGTGAATCAACCCCAATAGTCCTAAACCAGGGGCAAGGTAAGTCAGGGGAAGAGCGGGATCCCAAGGTTGTGTGGTTTTAGAGGGATAATTAGATATGAGCCCAGAGCCAAGTAAGTTAAGGTCAGTGGGATGTGATTGGGGAGATGGCCTGTGGGCCGAGGCAGAGCTGAGGGAAAACCTCCACCCTCTAAGCATACTTTTTGTAGATGGAAGGCAGGAGACCCTCCCTGGTGGTCCATGGAAGGCCACCCCCAAGGACACAGGACCTGCCAGTGACTCCCAACCCCATAAAAAAGGTAGGGCAAGAAAAGGCTTCCAGTGAAATATGGGGGGGAGGTGTGTGACAGGGCCTGTCAGCAGCACCCCGATCACTGCCAATGCTGGTGCCAGAAGAAGGCTGCAGGCCCAGGTGGAGGCAGTTATATATGTTCTGTTAAAGGACTGTGAGCACTAGGGTAGCAATCAGTGGGCTAACAAGGTAACAGGAAGCCAGGGGCAGCCCAGAAGGAAGCTCTCAAGGTGATCCTTGGATGAAGAGTGAGGGCTGCAAGGAAGCTGTCCCTTGCTGTAAGCCTGCATTACACGGTGTGATTAAGGAAAGATAAACAGCCCGGTGTGTGTTTGTGAATGTGAAATCACCTGGGCTGGCCAGGCAGTGCTGTTTCCAGAGGGCAACCAAGTTGTCCTGTGACAAGGGAACCTGCCATTAATGTGGGAAAACACAACAATGAATTAACCATATAAGTAAGTAAATCCCCATCCCCACCCCCACAGTGTGTTGGGCAGTGTCCTTGCCTCAGCTTCCCCGACCTCTGGCTAGTGTGACTGTCCAGTGGACAGATGTCCTTTTGGCACCTCCCTCCCCCCACCCCTATCCGGGGCACCCCACTCCTCATTTGGTCATTAGTTAATGAAGTACCCTAGCCCAGGAAAGCACTTGGGCAAGCCCCTGTCCAGCCCCTAGGGCAAGTGCTGCCTGGCTTCTGTGAGGCTGTGGTGGCTTCTGCAGTGTGTCTCCCTGCCCACTGCCTCTAGCCACGAGACCATCTCGGCAGCACTGTCTCCCCCACGCCATTCCCTCTATGCCTGTCTAGTTCAGTCCTAGGGCACCACCTCCCAACGTCGCCACAGTCACGTCAGCTCTGGGGTGCTGAGCAAAGGGATCCCCCCCCCCACTGGAGTTTGCTCAGCTCTATTGGACCTCTCAGCATCTTCCATGCAACCAGACCTGGCTTCTGAGGACCCACCACCCAGTGCAGCCAGAGAGACGTCAGCTCTGTCATTATGCCGGGGAAGGGGTTCGATGGCAAGTGGGACCCTGGAACAGAGGCCATGCCTCCAGCCCTTCCGTTCTCCCTACACATAGGACCCACCTCCTGCCCCCTCTGTGGTATGTCTAACGCTGCTGCCCAGGCATCCAGTACTGAGGTTTGGTTATGGTCCTTCCTCACTGAGGGCAGACCTGCTGCCCTTCTGTCAAACACAAGGACCCCCAAAATGTAACTGAATACTAACCAAAATTGTACGCAGTGTTGTTGTAGCCGTGTTAGCCCCACAGTACTCGAGAGACCAGCTGGGCGAAGGAATGTCTTTTACTGGTCTTTGTCACGCACAGAAGTCTGTGCAATAAAACATATTGCCTCCTGCACCTTGTCTCTCTGTTGCCCCAAATGCCTCCACTGGGAGAATGGGTAACAAGCGTGCAAAATTTCCTGTCCCTTCCTTGGGTTCACCAGTAGATGGCAGCAGAGATCTCCTTCCCCTATGATCTTCAGACCACAGAGCTACTTACTACACACATGCTTAGGAACCTGGACTTTCAGCTTTAGGCACCTAAATCCCTTTGAAATTCTGGCCCTAAGGACTTGGTTCGACCAGGCCCCAAAGGCAGGGAAATGGGCTCAATGTTATGAATGTGCTGGTGATTCATAGTATGTGTTCCTGTAAGTAGGCAACACCGGGAATGGATAAACCCCAGAAGTCAAAACAAAATGAATGATAGTATCAATAAGACTGTACTAAATGGAGGAGGCACCCAAAGGGAAGGAGAGAGACTGGGATCAGACAGCTGCTGTCGTGTTTTTCCAACCTGAGGACACAGATCTCTTCACAAAGTGGAGCAAATGAATCAAGGCAAAAGGAAAGGAGTGATGGCAAGCCAGAGGCTCTGCTCATGGGTTTTCATAGGATTAGGTGCTTACAAGCAGTCCTATCAAGCAAAGGCTACAGATATGCCAGGAAAGAAGATTGGGAAGTTGTGGGAAGCCTGAGAAACGGGAATCTTAAGGCTCAGCAATGTTCAATAGTTGCTGGGAGCTCTGGCTAGAAGCTTTTGCCAGAGGCATGCGGAACTGTGGCTTAGATCAGGGTTTCTTAACCTGTGGGTTGGGACCCAAAATTGGGTCACCACTGCCAGAATGTTTCAAAGGGCCATGTGGCAGCTCCTGTCTCATGGGGCTGGCTGGGCTTGCCTCTCTGCTCCAGCCACTGCAACCTCTGGGGTCCCCGCACCACTCTGGTTTGGCCCAGCTGTCATGACAACAGGAGCCTGGGTAGGCCACGTTTGAGTGAGTAGCCCTGCAACCCCATGAGGCAGGTCACAACTCCACTCTCAAAATTTGGTCCAGTCAGAGGGGCAGGGCCAAACCTGAGCAGCACTGCAATCCCGGAGCTGAGAGCCAAGCCCAGCCAGCCCCACAGCACAGCAGCTGCAGGAACCGCCACTGTAGGGGTGAGTGCTGGGCAGAACCCAGTGCCCTGTGGGGCAGGTTCCGACCAAAACCACCACAGGGCCTCCACCCCCAGACTATTTACTGGGTTGCGACAGGCCATAAACATTTACAAATGGGTCCTGAGTCCAAAAAGGTTGATCTTAGATGATATACAGAGCCCTTATGTGAAACCTGCTGCAGAAAACCAACCCTTGTTTTCCCCATGAACGCTGGAAAAGTTGTCATAGTCAATGAAGCTGTGTACTACGGTGATGGGCGGCAGGATAAAACTGATAGAAAGAGAGCTAGATGACCAGGCTTGCAGAGCAAAGCTCTTGATATATCTAAATGTTATGCCTCGGGGGGAAAAATCAGATTAAGAACAGCTTCCAGGAGGGACTGAACAATTGCAGCCTCTCTGGGCATAGCGAAAGCACTGAACAAAGAATGAGGCCCAACTGGCGCCTTTCAGACTCAGTCAAGAAACAAAAACAACAGAGCGCCACGCCTGCAACAAGGATTTTCAGGAAAATAAAATTGTGATATGAACAGGGAAACTGGAGAAGAGTAAAACACCCTCAGCACACAGCTTTACATAATGCGTCTCTGTAGCAATCACAAGGGCATGGCTTGGCTGTCATGCCAGATTAGAACAGTGCCCAGTGCAGGGACGGGTTTCCATGCCACTGTGCCAGTGCGCATGTGACTCAGGGACCCCATTGCAGTACAATTACAATGTCTCCTACACCATTCACTACCTAAATGCCGTTGTGGCACAGATTTCTCTTGAGAGTCTGGGGGAGGGGCCACCAGCTGTGGCCCCCTGAATATAGGGCTGGTTCTATGCTGACCCCAGCCTGGGGCTGAGCTAGTCTGCCTGGCTCTGTGGAGGCACTTTTCTCTCTGCTTCTCTCCAGCTAGTAACCCTTTTGCTTCTGCTCTGCCTGTCAAGGGCTGTGGGGCTCCTCTGCCCATCCATTGGGCAGTGTTTGCTGCGGGGATGATCTGGACCAATGGCAAGGAGGCAGGCAGGCCTCTGGAACCAGCCCACCCAGGTGAATGGAGTTTTACCATTCCCTTTTCCCCACATTAGGCCAGAAGCCACCATTTTCCAGAGGGCTCCCATTGCTGGGTGTTTCCTGCAGGAGCCCTCCCAGGGCAAAGGGCATCAGGACAGCGTGCCTGGCTGAGGACCCCATGGAGGGAAGCAGCCTAGCAAAGCTCCAAGTTGAGGGGAGTCACAGGGCAAGGGCCTCTGGGAGAAATTCCCCCTTCACAGAATCCCAGGCTCCATTCAGTGCTGAACTCCTGCATAGGCCAAAGGTCCTGTGCTCCAATAAAGACAAGTGCAAAGTACTACAGTTAGGAAGGACAAATCAAATGCCCAGCTACAAAATGGGAAATAACTGACTATGGGGTGGTACTGCTGAACAGGGTTGGGGTTATGGGGGTTATAGTAGACCACAAATAGAGTATGAGTCAACGGTGTGTTGCAGTTGTGAAAAGGGATAATATCATTCTGGGGCGTATTAATAGCAGTGTGGTATGTAACACGTGGGAGGGAATTGTTCTGTTCTACTCAGCACTGGTGAGGCCTCAGCTGGAGTCCTGTGTCCTGTTCTGGGTGTGTTGAGCCAAGGGGTGGGGCGCGGATACACTTAATGAAGCCACACCAGGTGCATAAGTATAACTGGTTTTATTGCTAAAGTATAATAAGCTTTTTAGCCTTTACGCATTATTAAATACATGCTTTTTAGCAAGCAAGCAAGAATTAATGCTCATGCTCCTTTTGCTACGGACAGTCCCGGACCCTCCAGCATTTCCTTGAGGGCTCATAGCAGGCGCTGGTCCAGCATGGGGAATTCCTGGGCACACACAAGGCCAGGGTTCGCAGGTGAGACTGTTCGTCTAAAGCAATTTGCACAGCCGTTTTTTACTTTATTTTTTTTAAGAGGGGGCGTGTACATTTACAATCAGGCTCTGGCAAGAAACACTACTGTTTTTTATTTCCACACTTAACCCTTTTAGGCCCTTTTTTTGTTTTGTTTAGTTGAGTGGCTGCAAGCCAGCCTGGCCGGTCAGAGCCCATTCACTACTAGCGCCCCCAAAACCATTCTGTAACAGGCCAAGGTAACTTGCAGTCAGCCCCAAGAGGGTGCTGCAAGGGAGATTTAGGTTAGATGTCAGGAAAAGCTTTTAAGTCGAAGAATATCTAAGCCCTGGAACAGGCTTCCCAGCGAGTTTGTGGAATCCCCATCATTGGAAGTTTTTAAGACCTGGTAGGACAGCCACCTGTCAGGGCTGATCTAGGTTTACTTGGTCCTGCCTCAGTGCAGGGGGCTGGACTGGATGACCTCTTGAGTTCCCTTTCAGCCCGACATCGCTATCATTCTAGGAGTCTCTGGATTGGGCCCTTCTCCACCCTCTCTGAAAAGAAAATGGCCCTGAGCCAAGATGACTACTGTAAGAGGGCGCTGGCTGGCTAGCTCTGTCTGCATTATACATAGAAAACAGCAACCATCTCCTCGATACACAATCCCCCCTCCATTCAGCTCCCTTTATAAGCTTCCCATCATCCTCTGCGTTAAATCTGAGCTCTTCACCTTGGCATTCAAGGCCCTACTCACCTGAATCTCCCTCTGTCTCTTTGCTGTCAACCTTTCTGCCGCCTGCCCTCTGCCCAGACCCATCACTAGCTGCCCTCTCATGTTTTTCTCCCACATTCATCTCCATACTCATCCCAAGATGCCCCTGATTGCTGTGACTCCCTCCGCCGGTCCTTGTCCCTCTCCTCGTGCGGGATCCTCCCCCAAACCACCTCTCTTGGCAGACCCATGACTTCTTGTCTTACCTTCAGTGGACATGGAGAACAATTGAGCCCCATCCTCTTTACAACAGCCCTGAACATATTAGAAGACCATTATCTGCTTCCCCCTCAGTCTTCTTTTCTCAAAACTAAACATGTCCAAGTTTTTTTTAACCTTTCCTCATAGATCAGGCTGTCTAATGTTTTATCATTTTTGTTGCTCTCCTCTGGACTCTCTCCAGTTTGTCCACATCTTTCCTAAAGTGCAGCACCCAGAACAGGACACAGGACTCCACCCCTCCCCACGGAAACAAATCAACTCTCATAAACCCCATGGAACTATGAGAAGTGCAAGTCCCCCTTTGCCACCCACTTGCACTTCACTCTCCCTGGCTCTGCCTATTTGAAATGCAAGCTCCAGAGATGATCCGTGCCCGCTGATAGGGGGCACAGCCCTGGAACAGCTTGAGTCATGCATTCACCCCCAGCAGCCACTCTGTCCCAGAAAGCAGTGCTCCCTACCTCCCAGAAAGCAGCAGCCCTTCTCTGCAGCTCCCAGCTGTTCCTCCTGCCTCTCTCTGCACAGCTTGCTGCTCGCCGCCTTGGCTGCCCTGCAGGAATGGGGGCCAGGCGCACCATGTGACTGAGCAGTGGTGGGGGGCATGTGACCCTGAATGCCCCTCCCCTGGCCTGATTATCTCCCTGCACAGTGCCCAGCCCCCTGTGGGGGCTACATAAATAATTAACAATTCCGAATTCATAGAATCGTAGGACTGGAAGGGACCTCGAGAGGACATCTAGTCCAGTCCCCTACTCTCATGGCAGGACTAAGTATTATCTAGACCATCCCTGAGAGGTGTTTGTCCAACCTGCTCTTAAAAATCTCCAGTGATGGAGATTCCACAACCTCTCTAGGCAATTTACTTGAGTGCTTAACCACCCTGACAGCTAGGAAGTTTTTCCTAATGACCAGCCTAAACCACCCTTGCTGCAATTTAAGCCCATTGCTTTTTGTCCTGTCTTTAGAGGCTAAGAACAATTTTTCTCCCTCCTCCTTGGAACAACCTTTTATGGACTTGAAAACTGTTATCATGTCTCCTCTCAGTCTTCTCTATTCCAGACTAAACAAACCCAGTTTTTTCAGTCTTCCCTCATAGGTCATGTTTTCTAGACCTTTAATCATTTTTGTTGCTCTTCTCTGGACTTTCTCCAATTTGTCCACATCTTTCCTGAAATGTGGCGCCCAGAACTGGACACAACACTCCAGTTGAGGCCTAATCAGCACGGAGTAGAGCTAAAGAATTACTTCTTGTGTCTTGTTTACAACACTCCTGCTAATACATCCCAGAATGATGTTTGCTTTTTTCGCAACAGAGTTACACTGTTGACTCATATTTAGCTTGTGGTCCACTCTGACCCCCAGATCCCTTTCCGCAGTACTCCTCCCTCATGCTCAACTAGTGATTAAACCAAACTCATCACTGGTTCCCTTGAAAGTCTGAGTGTCTGAAGGGAATGAGTCAAAGGCAAGGCCAACTGAATGGGTGTCACTGGGCGGATGGGAATGGTCCATGCTTTGTCCTGGCTAGCTGTGGATACAAAGCTACCTGGTGCAATTGCTTTTGGGTGAGATAGGGCCCAGATGGAGTGTGTGTAGGGGAGCTGCAGGTGGTGGGCGGGGGGGGGGGGGGAGTTCAGCACACCAGGGAGGAGGCAGCTTAACTAGTTAGTGGATTAAAGCAAAGAAAAAAATCTTCTCCTCCGGTTAAAAGGAAAAGATAAAACCAAGTCCAGCCCAGTCACAAATGAAAACCCCAGTGGTAACTAGGGAGAGAAAAGTCCATTATGACCATCTTGTCTGACCTGCTGCATTACACAGGCCACAGAACCTCACTCAACAATTCTTGTATGAATCCCGTAACTTCTGATTGAGCTAAAAAGGTATCCAGTCTTGGCTTAAAGACCACAAGTGATGGAGACTCCATCATGTCCCTAGGTAAGTTTTTTCCAATAGCTAATTTACTCTCACATTTGCACCCCATTTCTAGTCTGAATTTGTCTAACTTCAAATTCCAACCACTGGATCTTGATCTGTCTTTTCTGTTAAATTAAAGAGCCATCTAGTATCAGACATCTCTTCCCTATGTAAGTACTTGCAGACAGTGATCAAATCACCTCTTCACCTTAACAGTATAAACAGAGCTTCTGTAGTCTCTCCATGTTCTCCAGACCTTCCATCAGTCTTGTAGCTCTTTTCTGAACCCTTTCCAACTTTTCAACATCCTTTTCGAAGTGTGGACACCAGGGCCATTCTGTTCTAATAATGTTCTCATTAATATTGTGTGCACTACCTCGCACCTCCCACTCACTATTCACCCTCTTAGCTACAGCATCGCACTGGGAGCTCATCGTCATTTGTTTATCTGCCATGACCTCTGAAGCCTTTTCAGTATCCCTGCTTTCCAGACTACGCTCCTATATTTTGTAAGTGTGGCCTACGTTCTTTGTTCCTTGACAGCCTCTGGCTATATCAAAACACACGTACTGCAAATGAACTCACTTTACAAAGTGATCCAAGTCACTCTGTATTACTGATCAGTCCCCATCATTATTTACCACTCCAGCAATTTTCGTGTCTTCTGCAAATTTAACCTGAGGGGAATTGCTGGGAAATAAATTATGCATTTTGAGCTAAGACTCCGATACCGTGTCTCAGGAAATCTTAAAAATACAAATTGGTTTGAATCGAAGAGTGAAATGGACTGAAAACTGGCTGGAGGGTTGTGTTACAGGAGTGCTCTATGCCTGTATATAGGCAAATGGTTAATAGGTGAGGTCATGGGGCTTAAGCATAGCTCCTGGGTTTTGCAGAACCTATAAAACTCATTGGCTCTGCTTCCTGGACAGCTCCTCATGGAGCTCTTAACTCAGTATCAAAAGTGAACGAGTTTTTACTGCTTTAACTCATTGTTGTGGCTCACCAGAGGCACCGGGTTACTTCAGAAATCTCTGTGAATGGCCTTACCTCGCCTGTTGTGAGGCAGATGCACGGGCTGCCTGAGCAGCACCTGGGCAAACTGTGAAATGGCTCAGACTGGACAAAGAAAGCAGGGCAATCAGAGTGGACACTGAAGGCAGCAAGGAGTTAGCGCTGCTTCCAAATCTGTCAGCACCTACAGCTAGCAGGTGAAACACGGCAAGCTGTAATAAACTGCTTGGAAATACTTGGTGGCTAAAAGGCGTGTCATCTGCGAGAGCATGTTTTCAGTACAGCTGATCAGAATGAAACTAACACTCACAGCCCACTGTTCTAAACGGCAAGGTACTGAGTTGTGGGGAGGTGTAATATCTGTTAGGTAGAGTGAGCAGCATTGGTTACATTCATGGGAGGTACTAAATTGGGTAATGTTGGAAATGCTTTTCAGGGCAGAGGCAGTCTGCCCCGGAACATAATGATCAGGCCTTTGGTTAAGGAAAAAAAAGGGGAAATTGAACCAAGGCCAGTGCAAACAACTCTGTAGAATGACCCAACTCATTGGCAAGGAATAGTGGTAGGGTGACCAGATGTCCCGATTTTATAGGGACAGTCTCGGTCGTTGGGTCTTTTTCTCACATAGGCACCTATTACCCCCCACCTCCTGTCCCAATTTTTGACACTTGCTATCTGGTCAGCCTAAATAGGAGGGAGATGCTTAGAAAGCAGGATGCCAGAAGAGCCTGTGGGGGAACGGGGACTAATGGTCAGTATATTAGATGTGAGATAGCAACCCACCATGGCAGCAGAACAAGCCACTATGAGTCGGAGCTGCAAAATGGCAACAAAATGAGCCTTCTGGGGTGTTTGATAGGAGAGATTTAAATAGTGAAATATAAATGGTTTGCTTGGACCTGATCTATACCTAGATTGTCCCGCTATAGCTTGGTCGGCTAGAGATGCTATTTTTTTATTGATACAGTTCTACCAGTACAGGCCCTGGTGTGGACACAGTTCTCCTGGAATAGAGGTGCCTGATTCTGGGAGAGCTCCTTCCCCTTCCTTGAGAGGTATCTGCTATCCTGGTATAACCCCCTTTATACTGACATAACTGCATCCACACTAGGGAAGTTGTGCTGCTGGGACTACACTGGTGTGGTGAGAGCAGGACAACCTGTAAGTGTAAACAAGGCCTTAGCCAGTGCCTGAGGAGGGACGAGGAATGGTCCTTAAGTATCTGCGGGGGGAATGCCAAAGGAGGAGAGGAATTTGCTGAGAGGCTGATGGGGGATGCAGTGTAAATCAGGGTCACAGGATGAAATTAGGAAAAGGTAAATGTCAGGAAAATCTTCTCAGTGGGGAGCTCTGACTGACAGGACCCGTCTCCCAACAGGAGGGGGAAGAGTCCCATTCCTAAGGGGAATAATCTAGGGTTGGCAGGGGAGGGGCCAGGAGGGCTAGCTCTGCCTCCCCATCCCTAACACGGTGATAGCCCGTAGGCTGCCAGCTACCAGAGATGAAGAGCGCAGAACTCAGTGACTGCATTGGGCTCAGAGTATCCTCGTTATCTAGCTGATACCAGGTCACCAGGGTGTAAGGGCTTGTGGAGATAGGAAAGTGCCCCCAGTTATCCTGGTAGAGTTAGACGGCTATGGCCATGCTGGCATAACCCCTGTGAGGACACTCATTCTGGTGGAAGTTGGATTTTTTCTCTTGAGCTTAAACCCTTACCTACATATGACCTAAGCTAACCCATGGAAAGGTCTCTCAGATCAGAATAGCTGTGGGTTATCCTGGTATAACTAGATAGGTGTAAATTCACACCTTAGCTAACACTGGCATCAGTTTTCTGTGTAGTGAAGCCTTGAGTGCTGGGAAGCATTGAGCAAAGAAATCACTGTGCCCTGAAGGCCTAATCAGTGACTTTCAGGTGTTAAAACAACTGAGGTCAAAGCCTTTAGTAAAGAAACTTCTGCAGAAACGAAAGGGGAAGTTTAACCAATAACAACCCCACCAAGGGCTCTTCCCTGCCACCAATTGGTGGGGCAATGCCCAGTGGAATAAGGAGTCTCAACTTAAATTACTCACGCATGGCAGACAAAGGGGCCACAGTGGATTGAAAAGGCATTCACATGGCAGCCAGCAGATCCGTGTACATGCCTCTCTGCTGGCAAAGTTCTAGCCGGGCTGAGTGTGGTTGGGAGGGAGACAGCCCCAGAGTTCTCCCTATTCCCCTTCCCTTGACACCACACCATGGCACGGAGGGAAGGCTGGCTTGTGTTCCAACAAGCCTGAGAGCTGTAAGATGGGAAGGAGGTCTGATTTCTCCAGCCAGTCACGTCCCATGAAGTGTTAGTGAGCAGAAGGCAGGTGATGCAGCCAAAGGCGAGTGATACACACTTGGATCACATGCTGTAAAACTAATCGCGTGGACCGCATGACCTTCTGGTGGTGATTTATTTACATGTATGAGCATATAAACAGAGGGCACGATCCTGCCCCTTTGGATTCCAGGGGAGTTTGCTCTTGCCGTCAGTGGGAGAAGGATCACACCTGGAGAGAGTGGCTATGCAGGCTTGAGTGGCCCGTCCAGGGAATTAAAAATGCCAACAATGACAAAAACAGAAGCAGCAGATCAACGGCCTTTCCCTGGTCTGTAATAGCCTGTCCAGAACCAGCCTCCCCTCCTACCCACAGTACAATTTGTGCAAAATTTTAGGCACCCAGTAAAACACCATACACATGTACCCACACTTGCATACACAGATGCATGTACATATACACACATACGCGAACATGCACATACCATGCGTGCAAATACACAGACACACATACAGTAGCAAGGCAAAAGAGCTAGTTTATTAGAAATACCCACTTTCACACCTTATGGGGGGCTGAAGGCTCTAAGGGCCAGATCAGGGCCTGCCCTCACCTGCACAGGCTGGCTGCCCCCATCCCAGAGAGAAGGGGAGGGAAGCAGCCTCTACAGGCTGCAGTCGCCCCTGCACAGATGGGTGGGGAGTGGTGGGGTGGTGAGGAAGAGGCAGAGTCAGTGCTGCCCTGCACAACATGCCAGCCAGGGGGCATACACTGCGTCAGCTATTGGGTGCTGCAGGGTACATCCCTCCAGAGCAGGGAGGCCAGTGGTGTCTCTGAGCCAAGACCTGCTTGTGTTCAACAAGGTGCGGTCCAATCTGCAGGGCATGTAACAAACCGCAATTGCCCCCCAAGAGTGCTGAGGTCAGAAAATATAAGTCTCTAAAATGTCAATAAACTTCTCCGCTTCCCCCGCACCCCCCGGGTCCTTGTTTCACCCAGAGCGGGGGCCATTTGCTCCACAGGTGGCTCATTCCAATCTATGTGCTTGGGGACGGGGGAGAGTGCTGGCCCTGGGCAGAGGTGAATTCTCCCCTGGATCCTGCTCCTTGTGCTACTGGGACTGGGGGAAAGAGGACAAGCACAGTCAGAGGAAGGCTTTCTCCTGCTTTATTTACACTGCCCCCACCCAAGGCGTTACTGAGCTCAGAGATTGCGCTGTTTCCCTAAGGGAGAGTGGAGTGTAATCACCATAGTCACATGGGGCAGATAGCAGCCATGTAATTCTCTTATCTCCTCTGGGCATTGGGCAGGAGCTGACCTGGGCAAGAAGCAGACCTGGGCAAAGCTTCGCAGCCTCTAGTGCAAAGTCAGGCTCATTGTTACACAAGAACGGGGGCACCATTTAGGGAGGGGGCATCCCCCTCCCTAGGATTGGTGGCTCAGGCTTCTGTCTGAACTTAGAGACAGCATGGCAACACACTTTGTCTCTGTCTCTTCCCCCGCCACACACACATGCACATTCCCTGTCACACACTCACCCCTCATCCTCTGCAGACACACACTTCAGTTGCAAAGTGGCTGGCAATCTAGTAGGATGCCCATGGAACAATGGGATTGAGAAACCTGCCTCACATGACGCTGCCCCATGAGGCAATGCAACCCCTCGCCAAAGCACCCTCCAGCCAGTTGCACAGTGAGATAGCTACCCACAGTACACTGCTCTCTGGGTCAATGCAAGAGCTGCTGGTGTGGATGTGCTTGTCCAACACAAGGAACATAGTGTGGACATGCAACAGTGGTTTAATTAAAGCAGCATAACTTTTGTTGACAAAACTCTGTAGTGTAAACAAGGCCTTAATGAGGTTCCCAAATGCCCCCTCTGGTGGCTGAGAGCCTGTGTGCCCAATTAGAAACACCCCCTGCAACCAGCAGCAGCGCTAGCAGCTCAGGGACCAGAGGGGCACTCAAAGCACTTCATGTGGGTAAATAGCTCCTTGTCACCTAGCTGATAGGATGAGAGCCAGGAGAGAGCAGTTTCTGGTGAGCTTTGGCTGAGAGAAGAAGTCTCCCCCATAAAGCTGATCAGTTTTATTTTCAGTGTAATTGTCAGTGCTTCCCTTAGACATTTCAGTTGCTCCTTGCAGCCCAGTGGGCTAGTTTGCCTTTGTTATATTCACTGCTACTGTAGCCCAGTGGGCTAGCTTGCCTTTATTAGATTTACCGCTTTGCATTATATTCTGCTTTGCATTATATTCAGCAGTAATGCGAGAAACAGGTGTCAAAGTTTGACTCAGACTCACAATTTATCAGACCACTCTGTTTTATTAGCAAAGCTGCTCTGCTAATACATTTAGAAGTGAGCCCCCCGAGTGGGGCTTGTGTCTCTTAATTTATACAGTTTTTTGGAGAACAAGTTACAGAGAAGTTACAGTCAAAAGAAGAAAAAGATTTTTAGTCACCACCCTTCGAGATCCCTGAGACCAGTCACGTATCTTCAATTACCTGCCACCCTTAACAATCTCCTTTAACAGCTTCCAGTTAACTTAACTAATTGCCCTTCACACCTTCCATTCTGATGCCTGCTTCTTAGACGTGCTGGCTCTATCTTAATTGCTTCTCCATTCAAAAGCTAACTGTCCCTACCTGTGCTCCCTCAGATACTTTGTAACATGTTTTGGCATGCCCTCTCATATACAATGTATCCAGCATGTCCCCTTATACAACCTTATACTTATACAATGTTATACTTCCACAATGGATTGCGAGAAACAGGCCTGTATCCTGTAAAACATTAGCTTCAGCAAGTTGGCATAAGGCTTGAGGCCTATGAACTTTGAACAGATAAGTTCTGCACAGTTAAACGGCTCAACAGAACACTCCAAGTATTTGGGGAGCTGAAAACAGAGTTTAAGGGGAAGTTCTGACCACGGATACATGAGTCAACCACAGAAGTGTCCTGGCAATGAACTGACGTACATAATTGATACATGATATACATCTAAGGCTGGCCTGTTTTCTTACCTATGTGTCTTTTCTTATCAGTTTCTTATGGGTTTGATTATTTGTTTCATTATAATAGGTTTACAGATTTATATTAGAGTACATTTGGGCTGTAACACAGCTCCTGTTTGTTGAGCTAAGGCAAGGTTAGCACACATATGTTTGGGACCTTTCTCCTAGATAAAAAACAAGGAGTCCGGTGGCACCTTGAAGACAAACACTTTTATTTGGGCATAAGCTTTCGTGGGGTAAAAAACCCACTTCTTCAGATGCATCAAGATAGATGGTGGTGAGCTAAAGCATAAAGTCCGTGTATGGCTGTGACCTTTAACATAGAAGATGCGTTAAAGCAGGTTGGCATAGGGGCTTTCCTAAGTTCATACCTGTCATAAATATAAAGGGAAGGGTAAACCCCTTTAAAATCCCTCCTGGCCAGAGGAAAAATCCTCTCACCTGTAAAGGGTTAAGAAACTAAAGGTAACCTCCCTGGCACCTGACCAAAATGACCAATGAGGAGACAAGATACTTTCAAAAGCTGGGAGGAGGGAGAAAAACAAAGGGTCTGTGTGATTCTTTTGCCGGAGACAGAACAGGAATGGAGTCTTAGAACTCAGTGAGTAATCTAGCTAGGTATGTGTTAGATTATGATTTCTTTAAATGGCTGAGAAAATAGCTGTGCTGAATAGAATGAATATTCCTGTCTGTGTGTCTTTTTTGTAACTTAAGGTTTTGCCTAGAGGGATTCTCTATGTTTTGAATCTAATTATCCTGTAAGGTATTCACCATCCTGATTTTACAGAGGTGATTCTTTTCTTTTTACTTCTATTAAAAGTCTTCTTGTAGGAAACTGAATGCTTTTTCATTGTTCTAAGATCCAAGGGTTTGGGTCTGTGGTCACCTATGCAAATTGGTGAGGATTTTTACCAAACCTTCCCCAGGAAGTGGGGTGCAAGGTTTGGGAGGATTTTGGGGGGAAAGATGTGTCCAAACTCCGTTTTTTCAGGAATCCAGATAAAGTTTGGTGGTGGCAGTGGAAATCCAAGGGCAAAGGGTAAAATTAATTTGTACCTTGGGGAAGTTTTAACCTAAGCTGGTAAAAGTAAGCTTAGGAGGTTTTCATGCAGGTCCCCACATCTGTACCCTAGAGTTCAGAGTGGGGAAGGAACCTTGACAATACCCTTTTAAACTTAACAGGTACACCACAACTTGGAAAGAACCGAAATAACCAGTGAGGACAGAAATAACAAATGTGATACCTAACCACAAAAGAGCCATGGAAACGAATGGACATATATGATAATAAGTTGAGATCATTGATATACTAACCTATAGGAAAAAAACACTCCAACATTAGTAAGGTGAGGAAAGACAAATATGGAAAAGGGGAAAAATCTCCTACTGAATATGCATCAAACATAGTGGCATCAGTGTAACGTATTATAAAAGTGGCATCCCAGCCTAGGGATGAGAGATGTAGTCCTTGGGAGGAGCCAGAATGATGGCCGTTGGTGATGATGGGGAAAGTGATGGTGTTGAGGAAGATGATGGCTAACATTTCATGTTGTCCTACAAGGGATGGTGTGAGTATATGGATGTGCAGATGTACATTCTGTAGTATCTCTATCTACCTTACTGAGTTGGGTTGTTTGTGACTGTGCTAAATGTATTAATAAACTATATTCATAAACAAAAGAGTTCCTATAGTGTGAATGTTGCAACTGTGCACATTGGGGTTCCCAACTATATAATAATTTGAATAATACTGGGCCTGGTCTTGGGGCAAGAACCTGGCAACCCTCAAAGTGATAACTGGGGATTCTTAAGTAATCAATATAATTAATACATAATCTAAAGATCAGGCAACATCCTGATGGAAATCAGAGGGAGTTTTATTGTATATACCTCTGCTTCTCGATCAGGAAATAAAAATGTTTCCTTTCTTGAATTAGTCTATGGGCCCCTGGGACTTTTTTTTTTTAATAATTCCTGGAGTGCTCTTAATCCTACCAGGTTATTACAGCCTTAGAACAGGTCTCTTTACTAACTTCCTTAATATATGATGTCATAAAGAGAAAGGGAAGGGTAACCACCTTTCTGTATACAGAACTATAAAATCCCTCCTGGCCAGAGGCAAAACCCTTTCACCTGTAAAGGGTTAAGAAGCTAAGATAACCTTGCTGGCACCTGACCAAAATGACCAATGAGGAGACAAGATACTTTCAAAGCTGGACCGGGGCGGGAACAAAGGGTCTGTCTATCTGTGTGATGCTTTTGCCGGGAACAGAACAGGAATGGAGTATTAGAACTTGTTAGTAAGTAATCTAGCTAGAAATGTGTTAGATTTCCTTTTGTTTAAATGGCTGGTAAATAAGCTGTGCTGAATGGAATGTATATTCCTGTTTTTGTGTCTTTTTGTAACTTAAGGTTTTGCCTAGAGGGATTGTCTATGTTTTGAATCTGATTACCCTGTAAGGTATTTACCATCCTGATTTTACAGAGGTGATTCTTTTATTTTTTCTTTAATTAAAATTCTTCTTTTAAGATCCTGATTGCTTTTTCATTGTTCTTAAGATCCAAGGGTTTGGGTCTATGTTCACCTATGCAAATTGGTGAGGATTTTTATCAAGCCTTCCCCAGGAAAGGGGGTGTAGGGCTTGGGGGGATATTTTGGGGGGAAGACGTCTCCAAGTGGGCTCTTTCCCTGTTCTTTGTTTAACTCGCTTGGTGGTGGCAGCATAGGGTTCAAGAACAAGGCAAAGTTTGTACCTTGAGGAAGTTTTTAACCTAAGCTGGTAAGAATAAGCTTAGGGGGTCTTTCATGCAGGTCCCCACATTTGTACCCTAGAGTTCAGAGAGGGGAAAGAACCTTGACATATGAGTATGCTCTTGAAAATGACATTGTTTTAGAGGGCAAATTTTCTTAACATTTAAAACACATAGTGTCATATTACATTTTCATTAAGGTACAGTTAAGAATCATCCAGTTGGGTCACAGTAGATACACACTCAGGATTTCTATATTACATTCTAAAACTGAACAGTTTCCAGAGGCTAAAATAGGTTTTTAGATCAGTTATTTGTAAATGCAAGTTTAATTTTTACACTTGTTTTGGTGTTTTGAATCTTTACACCTTGAGTAGCTTGAACTGGCACGTGTTTTCATTTGTGCTGGAGAAATATCAAATGCATTATACAAATAGATTACAATGTTTAAGACTTTATTTCTATTTACTGAGTTGCTTAGTAAGAAAAGAAAACACATTGCAATTGGAAAAAGTAGTAACATTTTTATCTTCTGTAAATACACCTTCAGGTGTCTTAGAGCTGATAGGAAAACCATATTGGCCAATCTATTGTAATATTTTCTTTCCAGTCATCACTTTAAAAGCTTTTTCTCATTCCTTTTTTTTAGGCTGGTGTCACCATGCCTCAGTGGGTCACAACTGAGAATACCAAATTCAGGACAAGCTGCTGGGGAAAAGGGCAGACTCACCCTGGTTATTCTTCCATGAGATATACCAAACCAGCAACAAAAGTAAATGTCTGTCTTACCACACGGGCTAACGAGAAGTCATAAATGCAGCCTCCTTGGGCAGTCCAGTCCTGGATTCAACACCCAGACACTAAACTTAATGATGAGTGGTTATTTAAAACCAGTTTCATCAACCAAAGGGTCCTCCTGATCCCAAAGGAGCAGCCACATATCCAGGTCAATATATAACTCGGATCTTACCCAATAATCACGTGGTTGCCAATCCTTTAGTATCTATTATCTAAAGGTTTATTTATAGGAAGGAAGGAAGAAAGGTGAGAGTTAAAATTGGTTAAAGGAATCAAATACATACAGTAATACCAAAGATCTTGGATCAGGCTTGTAGCAGCGATGGCATAAACTGCTGGCTTGTTAAGTCTCTGGGTGCTTCCAAATAATTGGAAGGTCCTCAGTCCCTTGGTTAGAATGCTCCCATTCAGCTAAGTCCATAGTCCAGAGATCAGAGCAGGAAAGAGGCAACATGGAGATGCTTCTAGGGCCTTTTATAGCTTCTGCCATGTGGAGGGAAACTCATTGTCCCAAACAAAGCCCTCAGTACAGTTTGTGGAAAAATACAGGCACACAAGATGGAGCTCAGTACCACATGATCTAGTCACATGCCCTTGCATGCTTTGATGAGTCATGGCAGGGGCCATTACCAATATTCTAGCTAGAACGTCCACATGAAAGTTCATTAAGTGTGGACAGGCTTCTTCCATGGCCCACTATGTTTGTTGATGGGCCATCACTTGAATACTCCATTCAGAATGCACGGGCTAGACTGGATTTAAACTGCCTTATGGGTGTTTCTACAGGAGCAAAAACATTTGAAATACAGGTACATAGTCAATATTTATAACTTCAGATACAAAAATGATGCATTCATACAAATAGGATAATCCTATGCAGCAAATCATAACTTTTCCATTGACATCTTACATGACATATTTTGTATAAGATTTGTTGCAGTTATACAACAGTGGTAGCAACAATGATCTGCGTGGTCATATTTTAATCATACAACATCACAGCTAGTGCCAAAATGAATTTATTCTCTAATTTGTTTGTTATTCCATGTTTTAGAAGAATATTTGAGGGGAAACTCAACTACTTTAGACTTCAAAGCTTTTTAATGAGAAATGAGATCTAAAAATTGAGTGTGTATATTTGCTGCTTATAATTTTCCAAAAGGTAATATAAATTAAAATAAAAATGTATGTGAGTGTTTGAGGGTGATTGGTGTGACGTTGTAAGGACAATGATATTAAGCAAATGTTATGCATGAATTTTATTTACTGGTTAAAGTTATTAGTTCTTGTATTAAGGCTCCAAAACTGATATAGGAAAGTAAATGAAAAGTAATGCACATTGGAAAACAAAATCCCAGCTATACATATAAAATGATGGGGTCTAACTTAGCTGTTGCTACTCAAGAAAGATCTTGGAGTCATTGTGGATAGTTCTCTGAAAAAATCTGCTCTATGTGCAGTGGCAGTCAGAAAAGCTAAAATGTTAGGAACCATTAGGAAAGAGATACTTTCTGTCTTGTTATCTATCATATTGCCTCTATATAAATCCTAGTACGCCCACATCTTGAATACTGTGTGCAGATCTGGTTGCCCCATCTCAGAAAAGATATATTGGAATTGGAAATGGTACAGAAAAGGGCAACAGAAATGACTAGGAGTATGGAATGGCTTCTGTATGATGAGAGATGAAAAAGACTGGGCCTGTTCAGCTTGGAAAAGAGACAACCAAGAGGGGATACGATAGAGATCTATAAAATCATGAGTGGTGCGGAGAAAGTGAATAGGGACGTGTTATTTACTCCTTCTCATAACAGAAGAACCAGGGATGAACCAATGAAATTAATAGGCAGCAGATTTAAAACAAACAAAAGGAAGGTATTTTTTCACACAACGCAGAGTCAACCTGTGGAACTCATTGCCAGGGGATGTTGTGAAGGCCCAAATTATAAGAGGCTTAAAAAAAGAACTAGATCAGTTCATGGAGGATAGGTCCATAAATGGCTATTGGCCAGGATGGGCAGAGATGCTCTGAGTGTGGCAGTGTCCCTAGCCTCTGTTTGCCAGAAGCTGGGAATGGGCGACAGGGGATGGATCACTTGATGATTACCTGTTCTGTTTGTTCTCTGTGAAGCACCTGACATGGCTACCATCAAAACACAGGATATTGGGCTAGATGGACCATTGGTCTGACCAAGTATGGCCGTTCTTATGATACCTCAAGGCTTGGGATAGGGAATGTGAGGGAAAATTAACAGGATATAAAACTCAGGTCAAGGCCCTGACTTTGGTCAAGCTTGCCTGCGGGCCATAAACTGAGATCCTGCTTGCTTATGTGTGTCAAGGGGTAGGAGAAGTTACAGTGGAAAGTCCCCAAAACTCAACAATGGTTTTCTGTGCATAAGGGACATGAAGGGGCAGTATGGAAAAGTCCCCAGGCAGAACAAATTTGCAATAGTCAAGCTTATGACATATATAACCGCAACAGTTGTGTTAGAAAGGTCGCTGACCGCAAAAGAACAGACAGTGAATAACAGGAAGGGCCTAGTGGGAGAGATGCTTGTTTTTGCTTTTGACCAGTGTTAATTTTGCAATGTATTCCAAATAAGGTAATTAATACGGAAGTATGTGTAATTTGTCTGTGGTTTTAAGCTTTAAAAAGATGTGTGTGCTTTGCATTGGGGGGCAGCTACTTAGAGCTGTTACCCCCCTGCGCTTGTAATCAATAAAGGAGCCTCAGGCTTGTTCTGATCCAAACACAATACATGGTTAATTTTTCCACGACAATCGTGGTGCCATGACTCGGATAGACAGCTGACCCCCAGAACCGGAGGACTGCGAGCAGTTCCCCGCCAGACCCAGGGCCCATCTGAAAGGTAAGAGACCTTTTGAAATCTCTATTGTGCATTTCTGGTGGAGGACTGCCCATAGGCTCTGGGTTCGGGTGAGTTGCCCTCTCTAGTCGGTCTTTTTGCTGCCAGACACGCCTGATGCCCTTGGGGTGGGTTAGAGTCCCTTTCAGGTTTGGTTTCCCCAGGAAGAGCCACTGAGGGTGGCTGGGCAGGTTGTGGATAGACCTGGGCAGGTTGTGGATAGACCTGGTTCCGTGTGCCAGTGTGAAAGTGAAGGTTGGTAGACCGGTGTGAATGTGTGTCACAGGAAGATGCCTAGAGCGCCCTGCGAAGCCGTGGGCTCATGACCGGCGAGGGGCTGTCTGGGTCTAGGAGTGTGTGATCCAATCCCTTCCGTCCTCAGACAGTCTGTCTCCATACCCTCTTTCCTTCCCTGTCTCTGGTTCCCGCCTGAAGGCGGTTTGAAAAGCCACTGACTGGTCTGATCACCTCGCCCAAAGCAACAGAGTATGCGGCACCAGCCGACACTCTTTGCTGAAGGGGAGCTGTAAGACAGTCATGGAGGCCCTAAACAAACCTTCCCTGTGTGAGTGGGATGAGTGAATTGAGTCGGGTACTGGGGGGGCGTGGGCTGGAGGATCCAAGGGGATTCCCGCCTCCCCAAGGGGGCCAGTGAGTCAAAAAGGATCACTGTCCCGCCAAAAGGCACACCGGCATACTACATGTACACAAATTATAGTCCTTTCACTTGCAAGTTTCTAAAGAAATGGAACTGGTATACCAGGGATGATCCAAAATTATAGTCTTCCCTAGAGGGAAAGTTTCGACCTTGACAAGATTGTGCACCTCAGAAGTGTGCTTCTGGCCAATGTCAGTGTGAGGCATATTTCTATTGGCATGAAGAAACAGAAAAAACAAAAAAACAAAAAACTGGAGCCTTGAATCTCAAATAAGGAGTCTCAAGGATTCCCAGGAGAAACTTACAACACAATTAAGAGATAAAAAGAAAATTGGCAAAGAATTTAAATCCAATTAAGCCGTCAAGAAATATTAAGCAACAGAAGCCCCTTACTTTCACCCCTAAGACAGTGACTCCCCATACTCAGGAAATGTTCCCCTTGCGCCAATTCCCGGGCTTGGTGCTTTGGGTCATGAGACCTCGGTGTCTACACATGCACCTTGGTTTCCTACCGAATTGTATAATTTACTTTAAAAAGTTCCAAAAATAAGAGACGACCCTGTTAAATTCAAAGAGGAATTGCAAATGGTTATAAACTGTTATAACCCTATATGAGCAGATTTAAACCAGCTTCCATGAGGGGTCATGACTAGGGAAACACTGAGTTGCGTTTGTAAAGAAGCTCAGTGGCCCAAGCAAAATCCAGGCCAAGACCAGGAAAAGTTAAATAAAATCAGGGAGAAGCGGTTAGATAAAATTCTCACAGTCTGCCCAAAGAAAGCTGACTGGACCAAAAATTAGCACCTGTAAACAAAGTAAAAATAAGAATTTGAATAAAACCCGAATTCTCTCACCGCCACATTAAAACTATGTTAATGACCTTCCTGCTCCAGAACATACAGGAATCCCGTAATAGCCGCCCACTGTGGGGGGAGAAGGGGAAGGCCAAACCAAGGTCCCCACGGTCCACCTTCCTTAGGGACCCAGTGATGGCGCATGTTACTATTGCAAGCAAATGGGCCATTGGATACAGTAAATGTCCCTACCACCCTGGTCGATCCAAAAGCGGTAGGGGTGGGCAATACTCTTATTCCCACCCCGTCTCTTCACCTCTGTCCGTTTCTATCGTTCCTTTGTTTGACCGTTATGCTTTCCTCCTAAACACTTGTTCACCTGCTAACCTTTTGGGAAAAGAATTGCTGTGTAAATTAAATTGTATAATCTGCTGTATCCCTTGTGGTGTGTATCTGGACGGGCCTGATCCCACTCACAATGAGGTCCTGGCAGTTTACAGGAGAAGACTGACCCCAGCCCTTCCTCGTTGCAACAGTAACTGCTGGCTAAGGTCTCTCCCTCCTTGTAAGCCTTGTGACCCGATCATGCCAACCAGGTTGGATGCATTGGGTCTGCCCTACCCATTAAGAGTCACCTAAACCCAGCAAGACCCCTTCCCAAGGTGCAGCAGCACCCTCTATCAAAACAGGCCAAGGGAAAATCCAACCTGTTCTTACCTCCTGCATTCAGCAAGGAGTCATTATTCCTACAGTTAGTGAGTGTAACTCCCCCATTTTATCATGCTGTTAATGTTGCTGTTCTTCCTGCCTTTCCTGTTGTTCCTAGCCCTGCTACTATCCTTGCCTGCAAAGCACCGGTGCTGAGGGGTTGTTACCGCCTCAAATAAGGGAAAGGTTGTATTAAGTCTGGACATAAAAAATTAAGGTTATTATTAAATAAGATGCATCTAGATGTAAAGAAATAAATGTGTGTGTATGTAAATATGTGTGTATAAATAAATAAAAGGGGGTTAGTCAAAAAGCCCACCCTCCTTGCTAAATTGGTAGTAAAACAATGCCTGTGCCCATGGAAAGAAATAATACAACAACAACAACAAAAAAGAATCGGTCCCAGACAAGCAGGCAACCACAGCAGAGGAAAAAGAACAGGAGTACTTGTGGCACCTTAGAGACTAACCAATTTATTTGAGCATGAGCTTTCGTGAGCTACAGCTCACTTCATCGGATGCATACTGTGGAAAGTACAGTGAGGAGATTTTATATATACACACAGACCATGAAAAAATATACATTGTAAGGAGAGTGATCACTTAAGATGAGCTATTACCAGCAGGAGAGTGGGGTCGGGGGAGAGAGAACCTTTTGAAGTGATAATCAAGGTGGGCCATTTCCAGGAGTTAACAAGAATGTCTGAGGAACAGTGGGGGTGGGGGTGAGGAATAAACAAGGGGAAATAGTTTCACTTAGTATAATGACTCAACCACTCCCAGTCTCTATTCAAGCCTAAGTTAATTGTATCCAATTTGCAAATTAATTCCAATTCAGCAGTCTCTCGTTGGAGTCTGTTTTCAAAGATTTTTTATTGAAGGATACTCACTTTGAGATCTGAAATCGAGTGACCAGAGAGATTGAAGTGTTCCCCGACTGGTTTAAGAATGTTATAATTCTTGACAGCTGATTTGTGTCCATTTATTCTTTTACGTAGAGACTGTCCAGTTTGACCAATGTACATGGCAGAGGGGCATTGCTGGCACATGATGGCATATATCACATTGGTAGATGTGCAGGTGAACGAGCCTCTGATAGTGTGGCTGATGTGATTAGGCCCTATGACGGTGTCCCCTGAATAGATATGTGGGCACAGGTGACAATGGGCTTTGTTGCAAGGATAGGTTCCTGGGTTAGTGGTTCTGCTGTGAGGAAGTTAAAAGAAAGAAAGTGAGAGGTTAACTCTGTAGTTACTGGAGGAAATTAAGCAGTGAAACTTTGTACAAATGTTAAAAAGGGTGTTATGAAAAAAAAATTTCTTTGGAGAAAGGGCACATTTCTCTGGAAGAATTTCTGTAAATAATCCAGGCAAAAGGTTATTTAAGTGAAATCATTTAACTATGAACAAGTTAGTCAAATTTGCTAAAAAAAACACTCCTGGTGTGTACAATCTTTGTTTTATAAGTTTAAGATGAATTGGTGTTGTTTTAAAATTGTAAAACCAAAAAATACTTTTGACAGACAAAAGAAACTAGTGTTGTTTAATTTTGGTATTTGGCATTTAATCCTTAAGGTGACTTAATGCTTTACAAGATTTAAAATTTTTTTAAATAAAGGCCAAAGTTGTGGCTGCAGCAGGGCAGTCAAAGCCAGGAAAATGGAAAAAGATTTTAAATCTGTTTTGGTAACAAATAGCAGATAAAAGCTGTAGTCAGTGCCCCACACTAAGTCTTAAGGTGGCTTCGTGTAATCAATGGTCACTTTGCCAAAGGGAAGCCAAAATGGGTTGTGTTTTCCTTTTAAATCAATGTGTGTTTAAAAGCAGAAGATAAAAGTTAATTGTATCTTTAAAGTCTCTAAGCGGCTGATAACTTTGAATCCAAAAGCAAGCTGAGAATGTCTGTGTTAATGCAAATCACCTACATAATAAAGAAAAGGAGTACTTGTGGCACCTTAGAGACTAACAAATTTATTTGAGCATAAGCTTTCGTGAGTGAGCTACAGCTCACTTCATTGGATGCATTTGGTGGAAACCTGACCTGCCTATAAAACAAATACAGAAAAACACGGGAGTAATTCCTCAGTTTTGCCTGCAAACAGCAAGGGTATTTGTAAAGAAAGGAATATTTTAAGCAATACTGCCAACAGTGTGTAATCTGCCAGCAACATAGTGTTGGTAAAGCTGTCAAGGTTAGGCAGGCAGCACACCCCCCTTCCTGGGGACCTTTTGTAAATATTCAGATTGATTCAAATGTTTAAATGTTGTAATTGTAAGTATGTGTTAGTTTTAGTAATGTATTTCCCTGTTTAAAAAAAAAGGCAGATGCCAAAACTGTTGTAAAACTTTGTTTAAAAATTTCGTACCACGATTTGGCATACCTGTGAGTAGCAACAGTGATAGTGGACCTAATGTTATTGGACAAATCATAACAAATTATGTGCAGCTTTACGGATCCAACACAATCTCCACTGCCCCCACCACCTGCAGTCTGCCGGGACAGTAAAACGTCAAAATGGGATTTTAAAAAATAAACTGGCCAAGATCTGTGCTAAAACAAATTTAAAGTGGCCAAATGCCCTCCCATTAGCATTAATGAATATGAGGGCCACTCCCAATCAAAAGACTGGACTCAGCCCACATGAAATTCTAACAGGGCACCCGATGCAACTATTGGCTGCACCCACACTGGCCCTGGCTCAGATGGACAGTCATTCAATGGATGACACAATGCTTAATTATTGTCAGGCTCTAACGAAATCTGTTAGGTCTTTTTTATATACAGCAGCCCTGCCACTCGCTGAAACCAGGAGACTGGATCTACATAGAGGTCCATCAGCGAGGAACTGCCCTGACCCCATGCTGAAAGACCCTTATCAAGTCCTGTTAATTATCAACACTGCTGTGAAGTGCAGAGAATTGACTACCTGCCCATGTTTCTCACTGTAATGGCTCCCCGACTGACGATCGGTCTATCTTTCCTTCTGGTGTTGTTGCTCCTTCTGGACAGCAGGAGTGAAGGACAAGGTGAAAAGCCGGTAACCTCTCCCTTATCCACTGACAGAACTACTATGCATTTGGACTTTGCTAGAAGAACCAAACCATTACAGGGTGATGTGCTAGTAACCTCTCCCCTGCATAATGCTAAACCACGGCTGTTCCAAGAAAGAAGAAGGAACACTCGCTCTGCTGAAACCGCCAAAGTCCAGGGATTCCTGACTACAAAAGACATTAAGAATTGGCCCTGGTGGAAAAGAGGAAGTATTGTTAATTGGCAGGGAGAGAATTGTGGGGACCGCACTTGGAAATGTGGAGTTGAGTGGTGGGTGGTTTTTTTTCTGGGGGCTGGGCTCTGTGCTTACTGATAGGTACCATCAAAATGCACTGCCCTCCCTAATTGGCTTCCAAAGAATAAATACCAAAAACACCTTGCTGCCCCTGACATTACTCACACCATTCCCTCCACCTACCACCCCTAAAATTTACCCGAATACAGATAATACCGTATATTCTCATGAAACCCAATGGCCCAGGCCTTCACATCTTAGTGATTTACTAAAATTTTGTTCAGAAAAAATTATTTTTTTTCAGTTCAGAATAGTTCATATGAGCAAACAATTGAGTGGAAAACAAATGGGTCGGTAAAAATAGAAATATATAATATTACTACAAATGAGCCCCAGGAATCAAAAATTAAGATGAATGGGTTCTATGATGGGGTAAATATGATGGCAGCTCCTGAACTCCATGGTGTATTGGACGAAGTAGGCCCTTACTGTTGTTTGATCACCCAACTGGTAAATAATCAAACAAATACCCAAAAAGTTTGTTCTGCTGCTGAAAAAAATTACCTGTACTGAAAATGTGCTGGTGACTGATCATTTGACCTGTACCCTATTGTAATATACCCCTTCTTATGCCATTCATGCCGATGCCTCTCAGCCTATCGTGAAGGTGTTTAGCCAATAGATGTGGTGTGATACTTCACAGAGGAGAGATGTGTTAGGACATTGGTGGACTGTCATTAATGCTACATTAGGGACCATTAAATTCACATTGCCCTTATCCAGTTTTTAAATTACCTCTACATATCCAAATTGCTCTGAAGGGGCTGCCATCAGGTTAGCACAGCAAAGGGGCTGGGTTTCCCCTAGAAAGAAAAGGGACTTGGCTGGACACCTATGGGATGGCGAAAATAGCATAGTGGCAATCTGGAATATCCATAAAGGTCAGCAACAAGAGGAAAAATTGGGACAGTTGGAGCCTTATTGCTGGAGCACAGCTAGCCCAGGTTCAGGCTGGTGTTGGTGAATTATACGTTATCTCCACCCTTAGTGCAATGACCCAGAAGCTTATAACAGATATGGTGCTTAATATCGCTGGGGCTGGGAAGGCATTGCAGTGGGACCTGGCTTGTTCGGGAGATCCAAGATTTTCTAAATAACCAGCTAAAGGACATTTAGAAAGATCTCAGACATCAGGGTGGCCCTCTACCCTTACAGCCACCTCGGGAGTACCATCTGATCTGTGGCCAGGGAGACATACTTGAAGATTCTCTGAGTGGAAATGCAGATGTTCGCAGTGTTCCTTCCAAGCATACAGGCTGGTCGGAGGGACGTGGCTTCCACATACTGAATCCTGCGGGGTCCATGGGGAGGATGCATGTGGGATTGGAAAATTGCGAAGACATTTGGATTGGGAAGACATTTGGGAAATTAAACCACCTGGTATGCCTAACCAATTTATAGTCAGTGCTCCTGAAATAACACCCAATATCTGGATAGGAATAGAAAATCAATGGACACTCTGGCCGCTAGAACCCCACAACTTCAGTGTGTACATAAACTGAAGCCAGGAAAAAGTTGTCACTGTTCATGATAACATTTGTTGGGAGGGGATGGAACACGGGACAACCCTGACAGTTCATCTACTTTTCCAAGCTTACAATAGCTGTGTGCATGTTAAGACCACTACCTTGAATGATGTACATTTTAATCTTACCACTGCTACAGGAAGCCATATCATATATTGGCCTGCAGATAAAGTTCTACAATTAGCCCTTAGGTTCCAAATACCCTTTAACTGGACTACTTTAGTACCTGATCAATTCCAAAATTTGCTTTCAATTCTACCAGAGATTCAGAAAATTTTGGACCTACAGGGACAGATTCACATACTCCAAAATATATATCAAGTTGAAAAGAATGCCTTTCATACAGACTATAGGGAGTCTACCTTATGTACTAAGTATGATGCTTTGTGTTTTATGACGAAGACTATTCAGCAATCTCCACCCCATTGTTTTATTGTCATAGGAATATCGTTTTTATTACTGTTTGGTATGGGGTTATGTTATTGCTGTTGTAGTCGATGTGTTTATCATTGTCTGCCTGGTCCTAGACCAGTTAAGCTCAATGTAAAGGAACAAGTGGCACTAATGATTCTCAATAAACTCTATGATAACAGGAGGCAAGAGGCAGCAATGAATGTTTATGAGGAAATGCAGGTAGGAGGGGAAGAAGACGAGGAAATGCAGGTAGTACGTGAGGAACAGAGAGAGGAAATTAATAAACTAATGACCATGGAGGTATGATAGAATAAAGTGAGGCCGAAGAGGCCTCAAAGGGGGGAACTGTGAGGGAAAATTAACAGGACATAAAACTCAGGTCAAGGCCCTGACTCTGGTCAAGCTTGCCTGCAGGCCGTAAACTGAGATCCTGCTCGCTTATGTGTGTCAAGGGATAGGAGAAGTCACAGTGGAAAGTCTCCAAAACGGAACAATGGTTTTCTGTGCATAAGGGGCATGAAGGGGCAGTATGGAAAAGTCCCCAGGCAGAACAAATTTGCAACAGTCAAGCTTATGACATATATAACCGCAACAGTTGTGTTAGAAAGGTCGCTGACCGCAAAAGAACAGTGAATAACAGGAAGGGCCTAGTGGGAGAGATGCTTGTTTTTGCTTTTGACCAGTGTTAATTTTGCAATGTATTCCAAATAAGGTAATTAATACGGAAGTATGTGTAATTTGTCTGTGGTTTTAAGCTTTAAAAAGCTGTGTGTGCTTTGCATCGGGGGGGCAGCTACTTAGAGCTGTTACCCCCCTGCGCTTGTAATCAATGAAGGAGCCTTAGGCTTGTTCTGATCCAAACACAACATGTGGTTAATTTTTCCATGACAGGAATATGTGGCTGTATTATCTCCTGATTTTTCTAAATTTACATATAAACTTAAAATATGGCTTTAACTGGTGTTTGTATATTTTTTTTCTTTCTTTAAATAGGAGTTAGATACAGTGCTCCTATTAGTAATTTCTAAATTATGTGCCAAAAAAACTAGAGTTTTCAGGTGCCTAAGTAGTTCCTGGAATCATGGTTAAAGTTTGCCCCCCGCCCCAGTCTGAAATAGTGCCCTTGTTGTGGCATCAATCTCTGTAAAAGCTTCTTACTTACTAACTACGGAAGCTGGACTTGGGATGGCCCAGAGCAGCCAAGCTCAGCCGAGACCCCTGTATGCACAGGAAAGGACTGGGAAATAAACCCTCAGAGCCAGGGCACAGGGACCTTGGCACAATCAGCCTGCAGGGAAGGCGACTGAGAGGAAATCGGACAATACCATCTATCCAGGGAGGGCAGCTTGAGAATGGGAGGAGGCAGATCACTCTCATTAATTCCCCCAACAGCAGTGGACTATACTGCAGCAGGCAGCGCTCAGGGGAATGTGATGGGAATGGGCCAGAGCAGAGCCCGTGCATTCTGCAATGCTGCAGCGTTCCCCCAGCTGCAGGATCACGTTCCAGAATCCCAGCTGGCTTTTTAAATTATGGTTGTAGCAAAAATAATCCTGAAAACGTGACCCTGAGTCACACCGTTGAGGCGGCAGTGTTTGCCAGAGTCTGCAGAAAGCCTGCATTAGTTGCTCTGAGAAGTGTAACCTGCACTGTCTGTCTCAGTCAGGGACAGAGGGCTCTGTGGCCGGGAAATCTGACATTTTCCTAATATGCCACAGAATTCAGCATTTTGGTGTGGAATCAGATATTTTGTTGCACCTGGCGTTTTGTTTTGTCTCCCCGCCCTGCTTGGACCTGCCTGCACCTGCCTCTGCATCTTCTCTCACAAGGGGGAGCTAATTTGATTCCAATGCACACTTGCTGTGCTATTTGATGGGACCAGGCAGCAGGAGGTCAGGGAGCCATAGGTGGCATCTGGTTTGCAGTGAGGGAGTGGGGGAAGCCAGAAGCGCAGTCTGGCAAGCAGGGCCACTTCAACCCCACTGTCGAAGCCAAGGCCCAGGGATTGGAGCCATGCCGCACAGAGAGCAGAGGGAAAACATTCATCTTCCAAAAGACTTACAGTTAGAAATAGTTATCTAGGCATTTTACATCAGAGTGTTTTCAACAGCTTGTGTGGGCTGGGGGACAGGAGGCAGGCTAGCAGCTGGGGGTAGGGTTCCTGGCCCTTTAAGAGCAGTCCCACTGAGTAAACCAGCTGCCCAGGAGTCAGCAGAACAGTCCCAAATGCCCAGCTCTCTAGAAATCCTATCAATCCCATTCACCCCACCACCACCCCACTACCACACAGGATCATTCCCTACTGTGTGTTCCCTGCAGCAGCCTCCTTTGAAATGACCCTTCCCAACTCTTATCTACAAGGACTCTATACAGCCAAATGGATCACACTTGGGGAAGATCATCGCCTCTTCCCCTCCTGTTGATCTAGCATGCTAAAGCCCCCTCCTCTCCTGCCACTATGACCGCATCAGCCCTCCCCCACACACACACTGAGTTTCCCTCATAGGCACCTGCCTTTTCCCACCTCGCACTCAACATCCTCACCCTCCATATCTCACCCCACCGCCATCGCTGCTCTCCGCATCCCTCTTACTCCCAACATTCCCCCCAAGCTCTCTCCTTGCTGCTCCCTTCGTCTCTTTCCACTCTTGATTTCACCCCCAGGCTTGGAACAGGCTCCCAGTTCCTCCTACAAGAGTTCCGAAATCTCTCTGATCCATCCCCCACTGTCAGACATCGCTTGGGGCACAAACAAGGGCCCCCATCCCCATCTATCCTGGGCCACTCTTTACATGTCCTATGATGGTAAGTTCTTCTGAGTAGTCTTCAATGGATAGATTCTTTTGGACAGCTGCTTTTGTGTGTGCCTCCAGCTGGCCGATGGCAGACACTCTGACTTCCTTTTGAAACACATGTGCCAGAGATTTCCACCAGCTTTTCTGGATAACTTTAGAGTGAGGGAATTATTGAATCTCAGAGTTTGTTAAAATGCCATTCCATTTAATACCTAGTATTTGTCGAAGGCATCAGCTTTCATGGGCATTTGGGCAGCTGTCCCTTTGATGGATTTCCAGCTTTCACATCCATATATTAAGATAGAGGTAACATTTCAGTTGAAGGTTCATCGTTTGGTTTTTAAGTTGTAGATTTTTCAATGACCAAAACTAGTTTAAACTGGTGAATGCAGCTGGCTAATGTGTGACATTTCCTTCTGGACATACCCATTGGCATGCACATTACTGCCCAGGTATAACAGATTGACTCACTCCTTGTCTTCTAATGTAATGTTTGACTAAGGAGTTGCTGGGGTTTTCATTAGATTCTTAGATTCCAAAGCCAGAAGAAACCATTATGATCATCAAATTCCCCTTTCTTCCAATTGTTATATATATATTTTTATTTATTTTTTATCGCTGCCTTCACTTTGCCTCTAAACCAGGTTGGGTTTTTTTAAACCAGTTCAGTCTTCTTCATCAATTCTGGGACTGTGGCTCTTTAGGCACATCTAGAAAGGTGTTCTTAAATTATTCCCAATCATCAGTGACATATTTCTGATTAATTCTTCCTCCCAGCTGATTTGGCTCATAATTGTTTTCAACTTTCTTTTTCTTGAGTTTGATCTTCATCCTTGCCACACATAAATTAGGGTCACTTTTGACATCAGCTCCTCTGTCCGCTCAGATGTCCTGCAGAGCTGATCTAAATTTCCTTAAATACACAGATGGTCAATCTGATTCCTGGTGACTTCATCTGAGGAATTCCAACTTTCTTTATGTATATCTTTGTGTGGGAATGGTGTTCCATTGGTTATGAGCCTTGATTCCGTTCTATCAGTCTTTCATCATTTTGAGTTTGGGAACCAAGGCTGTGCTTTCTCCACTCCGTTGTTGTCATCCCCAACCTAGGAATTGAAGTCCCCCATTATTAAGCAGGGAATTTTGTCAATCAGCATTTGAGGACAATTGTAGGAATGATCTTTGGTCTCATCATAGTAGCTATTTGTTGCTGTATAACGTAGAATTGTCATTTTCTTGTATTTGTTTGAAACCTGGCTTGGCACAATCAGCTGTAAATGGCTCCCAGCCTATGAGTGAATATTCTGCTTTGAAAGTCATAATTAATGCTATTTCCTCCCTCTGAGAGGAAACCATCTTGCCTCTTCAAATATATTATGGCTTTGTTTTCATTTTTAAATTGCTTCTTTTTCGGCTCCTGGCCATCAACTTTCACTTATTCCAAGATTTTTGAGATCAGATTTGTCCATTTATTTTGCTTCTGTGCAGCTTTTGTTGTTACAGCCATTGTTCTAATGCTCCAGAAACCTACGCTCATTGTTTGTTTTACCTTCCGTAAAGACCTTCTCGGAATCGTGGCTTCCTGGTGGCTTTTACCACCACTTGCCATTTGTCCCAAGACAGAGACATTACTTTGGCATGGTGTGGGCCAGAATGGCTACCTTGTGTCTGTACCCAGTGGTGAGCTGGAGCCCGTTTGCACTGGTTCGCGTGAACCGGTTGTTAAATTTTGAAGCCAGTTTAGAACCGGTTGTTAAAGGGGTGGGCAAACTCCAGCCCACAGGCCACATCTGGCCCGTGGGACCATCCTGTCCGGCCCGCCTGAGCTCTTGGCTGGGGAGGCTCCCCTGAAAATCCCTTTTTAATTTTTACTCACCTGGCGGCACTCCGGGTCTTCAGCAGCACTTCGGCAGCAGGTCCTTTACTCGCTCCGGGTCTTCCGCGGCACTTCGGCGGCGGGTCCTTCAGTGCCGCCGAAGACCCGGAGTAACTGAAGGAACTGGTTCTTCAGCTTTTGGCAGCTCATCACTGTACCTTGACATTTTTACACGGATCGGTTGGTTGGCCTATCCCCAACCCGGAAAGCCAGTGGGCTGCTTTTCATCTGGGCCCCACCCTTTGACTTGTGTGGCTTGAGTAGCTCTACCAGGAGTTAAACTCCCGTTGGCATTCTCTTCCCCCCAGTTACATCTTCCTGAAACCCAGGATTGGCAAAATTCAGCTCTTAGCCAATACCTGCTTTTCTGGCCATTCAAGTGTCTGGACTCTCAGCACTGTACAGAGCTAGATTGGGGATTTTATCCCACCAGGGTGGGGAGATTCTCAGCCCCATGAATCATAGAAGGTTAGGGTTGGAAGGGACCTCAGGAGGTCATCTAGTCCAACCCCCTGCTTGAATCAGGACCAATCCCCAACTTTTGCCCCAGATCCCTAAATGGCCCACTCAAGAATTGAACTCACAACCCTGGGTCAATGCTCAAACCACTGAGCTATCCCTCCCCCCTTGAGACCCAGTGCTCACATCTAGCCCTGGAAGGCCAAGGAGGGGACTCAAAGACCTGACATTTTTAGGTGTAGAATCGCTATTTTAAGTTACTTTGGAGGTTTATTCAGTTTTTTTCTCTCCCCCCTCTGAGCCATGGGCAGTTGGACTCTTGATAGCTGGGCACTTGGCTTCACAAGGAATAGTGCCAATAACATTTATTAGATTTTTGCAAATTCATCTTCAGTGGAGATGGGGAGCTGGTTCATTGGTTCCGCCTTGTGTTAGAACAGGGTTCTTCCCCTTGAGCTTTTACAGCTTAGCTGCTGGTTTAATGTGTGTGATGTTTTTTGCCGCACTGTGTTTCCTTTTGTGATAAGGGAGCCTGATTTCTGGCTCTCTGACAGATGTTTAGGGGTTTGCCTCGCCTTTTATGGAATGTTTTTCTGTTACTGGTGTTAGATCATACCATGAAATGAAAATAAACCCAACAAATTCCTCTACCCCAGGGCTGTTAATGTTAGACCCGGCCCTTCTTCAGGAAGTGTACTTAATGAAATGGCTTAGGAACCACAAGACACGCAGGTGGGAAAGGCAGGTCTTTGAATCTCTGCGTACTCTCTTGCTGCCAGAAGTAGGGTGACCATATTTCCCTGTGCTGAATACGGGACACCCGGTAAAATTAATCGTATGTAAGCGAGTTCAACAGCAATCAATTCGAACTATGCAGTGCAAACATTCAAATTAACATCAAATTGACTGAGCCCCTGTTAAAAAGAAATATTGTGTGGCTGGATTATTTTTATTTACCTTCTTATCTTTAAGGCTTTAAGGTTCACAAGGGGAGGGGTGACACACACCCTATCCCCCCCACACACAAACAGAGAGAGGTCACACACACACACACACACACACACCCCTCCCATACGCCTCTCTTACATGGGGGTTGACCGACCAACCCGACCCTCCCTGCCCGGCGTTCTCTGCCTTCCATGCCTGGCTGGGCCCCTGGAATGGACCCACCTCACCTGGTACCTGGTGCCGTGTCTTCATGAGGCAAGATGGGGGGCGGAGGGGCACGCAGCATCACATGCCCCTCCCTCCCCCTTCCCCCCCCCCCCGGATTTCTGTCAGGGTTCACACCAGAATGTGGCCAGCAGCAGCCTTTTGGCACTGTGCAGGAGGGAAGGGACGGGAGCTGCTTCCAGATGCCAGGGCGGGGAGAAGGATGACCTGGCTCATGTCTTTGCAGACCTCATCTCTTCTCCCCCACCCCAAATGGCTGGAAACAGCTTGTCCCTTCCTGCCTGGACAGTGTCGAAAGGCAGCTAACACCTCCAGGTTGCTGCTGACCACTGACATAACCCAGCCACCTCCTGTGCCCTGGCTACAGCGTGGGCAGGGAGGGGTTAAGCCCTAAGGATGATTCTGCACCAGGGCCCAGGGAACCTGACTGCAGGGACTTCAGTGAACCCAGCCAGAGAAGTGGCTAAACAGGGGAGGGTGCCTAGGGGATGAAGCAGCCCCATGCTCCCTGGGGGCAGGAACCAGGGCTGGAGGGAGGGGGGGGAAGGGGAATGAAGAGGGAGCTACGCCCTTGCCCCGGAGGCTGCTGTGGAGCCTGCAGATTTGGGGCATGAACAGGCTGGAAGTTGCTTCCCGCCCTGTCCCCTCCCGCCACTCCGGAGCTTAGCTGAGGGGCGGAGAGGCTTCCCCATGCCGGCTTTGGCACATGCAGGGCTCCCGGGCGCCGGCCCAGCCAGAGGCAATGGGGGAAGGAAGGAGGCTGCTGGCCAGGCTGCTGGTGAGCTGAGCGCTCTGACCAGGGGCTGGTTCTCCGCACAGAGCTGGGAGTGGGACACGCTCTGCTGGGGGGGATTTGGAGGAGCAGTGGGGATGCGGGGGTGACAGGACAAAGCAGGGAGAGGACAGCGAGGGGGGGCACACATACAGGGCCAAAGGGTGGGCAGCAGAGGTGACACGTAACCGGCTGCCACCTGGCGCGTGCCCGCACTCCCCAGACATCGCAACGTGCAGCCGGCCAAAAATACCGGACAAAAATGGGACAGGGGTTTGGGCCGTGGTGGCTGAGAGCTGGCACGCAGCGAGGGCTGTGCTGATGGACAAGCAGGGGGAGCGGCCTCCCCATGCACTGCATGTTGCCCCGCCACCAGCCTTGCACACCCACCCCCATCGTTGGCCACTGGATCCCCCCACCCCCAGCACTGGTGGGCTGGCGAGCAGGGATCCGGCCAGCAACAGGACCTACCAGTACTGATGGGAAGAGAGACAGAAAATACAGGACAATTTGCCCATTTTTAAGAAAAAGTCGGGATACCTGCAGGAGGGCTCAAATACGGGACTGTCCCTTTAAAAATGGGACATCTGGTCACCCTATAACTACCCCATCCCCCTATCCACCTGTGTCTCTTACCATGTCCCACCTGCTCTGTCTGGGATGCCAGCCTCAGTGCACCCTTTGTCTGCTTCTCTCATAGACGGCTTTGTACTTTCATTTGTCCCACCCCTCACGCAGGAAATGCTGTCCCCTAAGCAGGACTGCAAGACCGCTGTCCACTGCTCATTATATATAATCCATCCTTAAGACCCACAGCTTCCACGACACCTATGAGAAATTAGCCTTCTAATAATGGGGCAGTGGGCACAGACGCCGACTTTCCATTGTGCTGGGGGGTGTTCAACCCCTGGCTCTGCCCCAGACCCTGCCCCCACTACACCCCTTGCCCCATGGCCACACCCCCACCTTACCCCCACCCCACCTCTTCCCGCCCCCGCCTTGCCCCACCTCTTCCCACCCTGTTCCGCCCCCTCCCCCAGTGTGCCGCATCCTCACTCCTCACACCTTCCCCCCCAGAGCCTCCTGCATGCAACGAAACAGCTGATCACGATAGGCAGGAGGCGCAGGGAGGAGGGGGAGGTGCTGATCGGTGGGGCCCACTGGTGGACAGGAGGTGCTGTGGGGAGAAGAGCACCCACCATTTTTTCCCTGTGGGTACTCCAGCCCTGGAGCATCCATGGAGTTGGCGCCTATGGCAGTGGGAACTGGTCATGTATTTAATACAGTGTTATGCTAGCAGTTAGGTGGAATCTCTGTGAGGAGTCATAGATCACCCAGATCCATTGTGATCACCCAGTCCGATCCCTTATACACGATAGGCCTGAGACCTGCCCCACAATAATCTCCAGAGTGGATCTTTTAAAAAAACAGCCAGACTTGATTTAAAAATTGTCAGTGATGAGAATTCACCATGACCATTGGTAAGTTGGTCCAATGGTTAATTACTCACTGTTAAAAATGTACACCCTATTTCCAGTCTGAATTTGTCTCGCTTCAACTGCCAGACACTGGACACTGGTATACCTTTCTCTGCTAGGCTGAAGAGATCATTATTACATATTTGTTCCCCATGATGGTAATTACAGACTGTGATCAAGTCACCACTTAACCTTCTGTTTGTTAAGCTAAATAGATAGATTCATGAAGCTCAATCCTTAAAAGGCAAGTTTTCTAATCCTTTAATTGTTCTTGTGGCTCTTTTTTTAATCCTCTCCAATTTATTGGCATCATTCTTGAACTGTGGGCACACAGTATTCCAGCAGCTGTCACACCAGTGCCAAATACAAAGGTAATATAACCTCTCTACTCCTATTCAAGATTCTCCAGTTTATGCATCCCAGGTTTTCATTAGCCATTTTGGCCACAGAGTCTCCCTCGGAGCTCATGTTCAGGTGATTATCAACCACAACCCCCAAATCCAAATGTATCATTCAGGATAAATGTAAGAAACAATTAAGTTCCTTTTATGCACTTTATTGCTGAAACAATAGAAGCTACCACCCAAAACACAGGCCAAACTAAGGCCATTTAGGAATCTAAGCTATGTGGACAGAAGAGTTTCACTAGGAGATGAATGTAAATGCAGGTGGGCTGGGTTTTGTTTTTGGTGGAGCTGTGCCAGGGAGGGGACCCAGACACAGCCAGAAACAACACAGAGGCAGCCAGAGAAGGCTGCAGAAAGTCAAGGAAACTACCAGCACAGCCACTTGGAGTGTGGCCTTCAAAGAAAGCTAAGAGAAAATATTTTGGGCAGAGAACTAACTGGAAAAAGAGGCTTGGAATACTGAGCAAGAAAACTGTCCCCTGCTGTTTGATTCCTGCTGTGTTCAGGCAAACAAGACTTTGTACATTCTTTGTAAATAAACAGGGTTGCCTCATAGAAATACCTGAATCCATCATCCATTTCTTCTTGTAAAGGAAACAATGCACAAGACCTCAAATACTGGCTATCTGCTCAGTTCAAAAAGGTCAACAAAGGCAAAACTACTAAACGCTTTGCATTTGTGACGTATCCCTTTTCTCCCCCTGTGTATGTGTATTTTTAGAGTGTGAGCTCTTTGGACAGGACCCATGACTTCCTACGTGTTTGTAGAGTACCTTGCCCAGTGCAAGTGCTGCTGTAGTAATAATGGTGGTGGTGATGATGGTGGATGATGTGGTAACTGAACAACAGGATCCCAGATGCTAAGGGCCAGATTTTCAAAAATGGTCTCCACTTTCATAGAATCATAGGACTGACGGAGACCTCAAGAGGTCTTCTCGTCCAGTCCCCTGCACTCAACACAAGACTAAATATTATCTAGACCATCCCTGACAGGTATTTGTCTTTAAAATCTCCAATGATAGAGATTCTACAACCTCCCTTGGCAATTTATTCCAGTGCTTAACCACCCTGACAGTTAGGAAGTTTTTCCTCATGTCCAACCTAAACCTCCCTTGTTGCAGTTTAAGCCCATTGCTTCTTGTCCTATCTTCAGCGGTTAAAGGGAACAATTTTTCTCCCTCCTGCTTGTAACAACCTTTTATGGACTTGAAAACTGTTATTGTGTCCCCCTTCAGTCTTCTCTTCTCCAGACTAAACAAACCCAATTTTTTCAATCTTCTCTCATAGGTCATGTTTTCTAGGCCTTTAATCATTTTTGTTGCTCTTCTCTGGACTTTCTCCAATTTGTCCACATCTTTCCGGAAATGTGGCTCCCAGAACTGGACACAATACTCCAGTTCAGGCTGTATCAGCACGGAGTAGAGCAGAAGAATTACTTCTTGTCTTGCTTACAACACTCCTGCTAACACATTCCAGAATGTTTGCATTTTTTTTTTTTGGCAACAGTGTTACACTGTTGACTCATATTTAGCTTGTGATCCACTATGACCTCCAGATCCCTTTCCACAGTACTCCTTCCTAGGCAATTTCCCATTTTGTATATGTTCAACTGATTGCTCCTTCTTAAATGGAGCACTTTGCATTCATCCTTATTGAATTTTATCCTATTCACTTCAGACCATTTCTCCAGTTTGTCTAGATCATTTTGAATTTTAATCCTATCCTCCAAAGCACTTGCAAACCACCCCAACTTGGTATCGTCCGCAAACTTTAAAAGTGTACTCTTTCTGCCATTATCTAAATCATTGACGAAGATATTGAACAGAACCAGACCCAGAGCTGATCCCTGCGGGACCCCGCTTGATATGCCCTTCCAACCACATATGCACCACCAGGTAGCTCCATCTAGGTTGTATTTCCCTAATTTGTTTATGAGAGGGTCATGCGACACCATATCAAAAGCCTTACTAAAGTAAAGATATACCACACCTTCTGCTTCCCCACATCCACAAGGCTTGTTATCTTATTAAAGAAAGCTATTAGGTTGGTTTGAAACAATTTGTTCTTGACAAATCCATGCTGACTGTCACTTATCACCTGATTATCTTCATGGTGTTTGCAAATTGATTGCTTAATTATTTGCTCCATTATCTTTCTGGGTACTGAAGTTAAGATGACTGGTCTGTAATTCCCCAGGTTTTCTTTATTCCCCTTTTTATAGATTGGCACTATATTTGCCCTTTTCCAGTCCCCTGGAATCTCTCCTGTCTTTCATGACTTTTTGAAGATAATTGCTAATGGCTCAGTCAGCTCCTTGAGTATTCCAGGATATATTTCATCAGGCCCTGGTGACTTGAAGACATTTAACTTGTCTAAGTAATGTTTAACATGTTCTTTCTCTATTTAGCCTCTGATCCTACCTCATTTTCATCAGCATTAAGTTGGATGTCCAATTGCTACTAAACTTTTTGGTGAAAACTGAAACAAAAATGTAATTTAGCACTTCTGCCATTTCCACATTTTCTGTTATTGTTTTTTCCCCCTCATTGAGTAACGGGTCTACCCTGTCCTTGGTCTTCCTCTTGCTTCTAATGTATTTGTAGAATGTTTTCTTGTTACCCCTTATATCTCAAGCTAGTTTAATCTCATTTTGTGTGTTGACTTTTCTAATTTTGTCTCTATGTACTTATGTTATTTGTTTATATTCATCCTTTGTAATTTGACCTAGTTTTCACTTTTTGTAGGACTCTTTTTGAGTTTCAGATCATTGAAAATCTCTTGGTTAAGCCAGAATGGTCTCTTGCCATACTTCCGGCCTTTCCTCTTGTGCCCTTAATAACATCTCTGTGAAAAACTGCCAACTCTCTTGATCTTAGGGCTTGTCTACATTGGCAATTTACAGCACTGCAACTTTCTCACTCAGGGGTGTGAAAAAACAGCCCCTGAGCACAGCAAGTTTCAGTGCTGTAAAGCACTGCACCAGCGCTGGGAGCTACGCCCCTCATGGAGGTGGTTTTTTTAGAGAGCTGGGAAAGCTCTCTGCCAGTGCTCTGCTGTGACCACACAAGCCACATGAAAGCGCTGTTGCGGCAGCACTTTAGCATTGCCAGTGTAGACTAGCCCTAAGACTTGCTTCCCAGGGGATCTTACCTACCAATTCCCTGAGTTTGCTAAAGTCTGCCTTCTTGAAATCCATTATCTTTATTATGCTGTTTTCCCTCCTACCATTCCTTAGAATCGTTAACTTTATAATTTCATGATCACTTTCACCCAGTTGCCTTCCACTTTCAAATTCTCAACCAATTCTTCCTTATTTACCAAAATCAAATCTAGAACAGCCTGTAGCTTTCTCCACCTTCTGAAATAAAAAAATGGTCTCCAATACAGTCCAAGAACTTGTTGGATAATCTGTGCCCTGCTGTGTTATTTTCCCAACAGATGTCTGGGTAGTGGAAGTCCCCCATCACCACAAAGTCCCGTGCTTTGGATAATTTTGTTAGTTGGTTTATAGAAAGCCTCTTCCACTTCTTCTTCCTGGTTAGGTGGTCTGTAATATATCCTACCATGACATCACCTTTGTTTTTTACCCCTTATATTCTTACTCAGAGATTTTCAACAAGTCTGTCTCCTATTTCCATCTCAACCTCAGTCCAAGTGTATACATTTTTTATATATAAGGCAACACCTCCTCCCTTTTCCCCTGCCTGTCCTTCCTGAGCAAGCTGTACCCTTCCATTAAAACTTTCTTAAGTGCAATTTTGTGCCTTCAAAAAATTGAGTCAAAATTTTTGTATTCTCAATGAACTGTAGGTGCCAATGTTAGAAGTTAGACTTTGAGCTACTGCTATCTGTGCCCGCAATTTCTTATGTGCACAGAAATAATTTTAGAGCACTCCCCACTAGTGGTTAGACTGGTGTAACTACAAGCAGAGTTTGGCTCAGAGTTTCTGTTTCTGATACACACCCAGAGCAGTGTAAACATGGGAACATGGTTTTTCATAGCAGTGGCTGAAGGAGATCTGGCTGCTTCATCTTGTAGAGTAAAAAGTAAAAATAAAGCAATAAAATTAGCAAAATAGCATTTTAAACGGGTGTCATTTGGGGCAGGTTGATTCGCGCTCCTAAGAGTAGCTTGGCAGAATTCAATATTTTTTTAATAGTTTCAATGGATAATATCAATGTTCATTTTTAAGCTTTTAAATTCATTTTGATTGATTTAAACGTCAGTTGCAGGCAGTTAGGAAGGATTAGACAATAATCATGTTATCCCAGTAAACATCGAGATTCAAAAAGATAAAACTTTACAGCCAATAAAACACAAATTGTCAATATCACACGTCAAAATATACAAAGGAAATATCATTAAATCAAATTTAATAAATTCTCAAGAAGCGTTTTTGTTACTTTGCATATCTGTACATTTCAAGTTTTATGGATGGGTCGTTTTCTTTGTGTATGGTGAAATCGATGTTTAGTGACACTTACTGTACATTGAATCACTGCTAAAGATTTAGCAGAGAGATTCTGAGTGCTTCATGTTGGTGTGACATTCCACTTGGAGTGACATCACTAGGGAGGGGGCCCATGTTGTGTCAAGGTCACTCCCTGCAGGAAGCAGGTATGCAAATGAACCTTGATGCTTGTGTAACTTTAGCACCCTCATGGCCAAGATGGACTCTGCTCTGCAGGCAGCTCTGGCCAAGAGACGGCGCGTGCAGGAATGCAGCAGGAAAAATTCCCTCAACCCCAGGGGCACCTGTTCCAAACCCCCCAGAGTGAACACACACACCCACAGGAAATATACAATGGATATAAGAAAGGGAGATATTTATTTACAGAGGGATGAGAGGAGAAAAACTACAAGGGGAAGTATAGGGGGAGCAGTAGAACAGGGTTGCATCCAAACCAAGGCCCCACAGGCCCAGTGGTAGCACAGTCTGAAAGGGCAGACACTGAGCAATGTCTTTGCACACAGAGTTTAGGAGTCCTGAACAAAGTTCCAGTTCAACGGTGAGTCTTGGGTGCTCCTGGTCGTCTTCAGCACCAGTGAACTTTCCCCAACAAACCCCTCCGGTGCCCTCTTCTGCTGCTCTCTGCAAAGCCACTCAGAGCGACCACCTCCACACTTAAATAACTAGCAGCCTCCCTCCTTATTTCCAATGCAGAGTCACAAGCCCCAGTATTCACAGCCCCATGCAGCTCTGGGCAGCAGTGATACTGGGTCCAGCTCTGGCCTGTCCTTCTCAGGCAATTCCTCCCTGGCACAGTGCTCCTCCTGGCTCCTGTCCTGGGGTGTCCCTGATCGGCCGCCCTGTCCTTCCCAGGCTTCAGGGGGGTTCTCTCTCCTTACCTTTTTGTTCAGGGCCTCCCAGCTGCAGCCCTTTTCTCCCGGGGCTCCAGCGCCACACCCCAAGTTTCTCTCCTTTCTCTCACTGCTCCCCCTCCCCACTAGGAAAAAGATTTAAAGGGGCCATGTGCTCTAAACCCCAAGGTTACACTTGCAAAGCTGGCTTCTCACAACAGAGTGACCAGATAGCAAGTGTGAAAAACTGGGACAGGGGGTGGGGTGTAATAGGAGCTTATATAAGAAAAAGACCCAAAAATCAGGACTGTCCCTATAAAATCGGGACATCTGGTCACCCTATCTGACAATCTGCGGGTAGAGGAGCAGGTTAGTGCCACTCTAAGGGCGGTGAATTCTCTTCTAGCAAACACAGTCTTGACTTTATTGTTGGAAAGTATGTAGACAATTTATGCTGCTGATGGGGGAAGTAGATTCCACCTAGCCTGAGAAGTACTCCTTTCATAGACTAGAGACTGCAGCTTTTCTCTAAGGGCCTGATCCATTGGCCATTGAATCCAGTGGAGGACCTCCCCCTAATTTCAGTGGGAATTGGATCGTGTCCAAAGAGATCAAGTCATCATAAGAAAAGGGGGGAGGCAGAGACTGGGTTTCACAAGTGCTGCGCGTCCACAATCCAAAATGGAGTCAACAGGAGAGCTGCGGATATGCAGGCCCTTAAAGTCCATTATCCCCCATGGAGAAGGACTGGCCCCTGACCTGGCTGTTGTGGCTGGATCACTGGGGCTTTGTGGGATAATTGCCAAGGTTTCAACCTTTAGGCCACTTATTTGCCCTAGCATCTGCAACAGGAACCAGCAGCTATGGCTTCCTGTGCTTCTCTTGTAAACTGGACAAGGAAGAACTACCCAACAAAATCAGCGGTGTCTAGTGTTACGCTGCACAGTGATCATAGCTACCATCTAATGTATCTTTGATCACTGGACAATCACAGACGTGGTTAGAACTAATGGATGTTCTTCTAAGCACTCTTCCTTCAGGCTAAAAAAAGGAGATATAAAGTCCCTTTTACAGAGTGATAGCTGAAAATGACAGAAGCCACCGCACAAAACACTGGGCCACATGGCAAGGCCTAAGCAAGAACTAATCCATGGGAATAAGAGGGGTTTCCTGGGGACTGGTTGCAAATGCAGGGGCTAAGGAATTGTTGGGCAAGCTGTATATATGTGTGAGGAGAAAGCCAGCAGAAAGAGAGAGAAGCAGTCATTGCGGCCCTGCGAATGAGTAGCAACAGAGCTCCGGGGGACGCCGGAAATAGTGAGCAAGGAAACTGCACTGTTGTTTGTTTCTCCTGTGTCCTAGGAAACAGGACTTCATACAGCCTTTATAAACAGAAGGTTACACCAAAGAAATACATGACTCTCACTGTTCATCTCCCCTCCTCACGGAAGCTACCCTACAAGGCCCTGATGACTGGCAAACTGCCCAGCCCAAAGGGGAAACACTATCTATTGATGACAAGACACTGTCAGGCTGGTGTCTAAGCAATGAGTACAATCCTTTGGGATGATGATTACTTTTTAATTGAGTAGGTGAGGGCTGGGTACCATGGTGATGGATGCAAATGCATGAGATAGAGAGATGGATACATATGTGGATGGATACAAGCAGCAGTGGGGAAACTTTCTCTCATTCCTCTCAGGTTGGCTTCATCTCTCTTATGTTTCTTCTCTCCCTTGACCCTTGTCTCTGCATTGTTTCTGTGATGTACATACCAAGAACCTTTCCTACACTGAGCTGTGTTAAGGAGGAGCATTGAGCTCAATCATTGCTCGTGTTTTGTGGGGCATGCCTTCTGTGGTAGGTGTAGGCAACAGCATGGCCAGTTAGCTGAGGGGTGGGAATTTGAGCAAATGGCCGAGATTCACAGCCTGTGATGGGGTATTCACCCCACACTAGCCTAGAAGGGGATACTGAGGCTGAGAAGGGGCCAATTAACCCGACAGGACCCACCTGAGGGGAATTAGGTGGCCTAAGTAACCCCTGAATGAAGATGGAGCCCATCTGAGAAGGAACAGGTGGGGCTAGGACAAAGCCAGGAAGCTGGCAGCAGAAGGGGGCTACAGTGAGGGATATTGGAGAGGAAAGGAAGGAAACCTAGGGGAGAGGGTGTAGGAAAAAGCTCAGGGAAATGGCAGCAAGGTTTAAGATGGTGCAGACTGTGGCTGCAGATTAGAGGGCCCCTCACCTGGAGCTCGGAGTAGATGATGGGTCTGGGTTCCCCTACCAACCACTGGGGAAGTGGCACAGTTTGGACAGTGAAGAAGAAGACTGCCAGAGACTGTGTGTATGGAGAAAGTTTGATACTGCAGAAGAGGGAAAATTCATAGTGACCTGACTAGACAGCCAAGCCACAAAGAGAGAGCACCCCAAGTTGCAAATAGAGAGGGAGGCAGCAGGCTGCACAATGAGCAGCAGAATGGAGTGTTGGACCTGGAAGGAGCTAATCCCCAGAGCAGCCAGGAGGAGACACCCTGAGTGGACCCTGTAACACAGGAGTCAGAGAGTTCTTGGCCTGTATGTACTCTGCCCATCACTCCCATAGCACTAGCCAAATGACCCTCGTCTGTACCCCTGCAGATGCTCCAGGCAAAAGTAACTTTGATGCAAATTATATTGTAAACTCTGCTGTCCTGAGAAGAATATGCAGCACTGAGCCCTAGACTCACCTCTCCCCTGCCATGCATTCCCCATGCCCAGGTGGAACTGAGCTTCAGCATGCACAGGAGAGAGAGAGGAGGGGCAACCCTACTGCATAGCCACCTTTCTCCTCTGTGCAAGCTCTCCACCCTATTATTGTTCAGTGGAAGGCAGCACATGCCCTCAGATTCTCTTAAAAACTGCAGGATTGATTGAAGGTCAAATCCGAGCCCTATAAATAAAGAAGTCAATAAGAGCCACTGTTGGGAGTGGTCTCCAACTCAATGGAAAACATGGAATTGCTTTGGTATTACTCATAAGACCGTGATGCAGTAAAATGAAGCAAAACTTCCTTAAGGAAGTTTAAAATTATTTATGCTAGTCCATTATTGTTCCAAGGAAAAATATCTTACAGGCTGAATAGATTGCAATATTAAGTCATCCAAAGTGTAAAGCCTTTAAAAATGTACAGTCACAAACAAGGAAGTGAAACTATGTCAATGGTGAAATCTTGGATTCTGAGTAACACATCACTTCAATGATTCTGGTACAGAATTTGTTTGCATGACCTTTAATTGCTCAGATGACCGAGATCTTCTGAATTTAATATCAGATTTTTATCATGTTGATGATTCTGGCTGCTGGGAGTTTGCAGACCCCAAAATGCCTCACGTGGATGTGTTGGTGGGCTTGACCCACTCAAACCATTTCTGGTCATGTCCTGTGGGATGGACACACAAGTTCTCCCATAGTCCACTGTGAACCAAGCCCTAGAGCACCTACAGCTGGTGAGGGGCCTAGGGGAACCCTGGGGTATGCTGGGATAAGTTCCCAGAAGTGGAAGGTCTGGGTCAGGTCTGAGTAGTGCAGTATGTACCTATCAGCATGGTTGGGAGGCCCAGGTTTACAATGCAGTGTGGAGGCTCAAGCGCTGGCTTGGAAACACTGAGTCTGCAGGCACGGGGCCCACAGACTCAGGATTACTATACAGTATAGACATACCCAAGGCCACACTGCAAAGCTATGCAGTATAGACATAGCCTAGACCACTTTTTTACCCAGGCTTTTGGGAGGAAGGACTGTGATAAAGGTGTGTCTTCATGGATTAGCTGGCACAACTGGGCTTTCTGGTTTGGGGGCAAGAGATGCTGCTATTGTATTTGTTATGTTACTCCCTTTTTAATTCATGTCAAAGGCACTGATGAGCACTTCAGCATTTTTGTTATAAATTGGGAACAAATCTCAATTTTTGCTCCAGTCTAAGCAGATATAGACTTCCGATGCTGGGGTTGGGTGAAACCTCACTGAAGCTGGTGGGCATAACAGCTGCCCTTCATTCAGGTTAAATATAAGAAGCAGATAAGCTCTGTCATAAATATAAAGGGAAGGGTAAACACCTTTAAATCCCTCCTGGCCAGAGGAAAAACCCTTTCACCTGTAAAGGGTTAAGAAGCTAAGATAACCTCGCTGGCACCTGACCAAAATGACCAATGGGGAGACAAGCTACTTTCAAAGCTGGGGGGACGGGGGGGGTGGATGGGTGAAGAAACAAAGGTTCTCTCTGTCTGTGTGATGCTTTTGCCGGGACCAGAGCAAGAATGCAGGTCCGAACTCCTATAAAGAGTTAGTAAGCAATCTAGTTAGATATGCGATAGATTCTGTTTTGTTTAAATGGCTGATAAAATAAGTTGTGCTGAATGGGATGTATATTTCTGTTTTTGTATCTTTTTGTAACTTAAGGTTTTGCCTAGAGGGATTGTCTATGTTTTGAATCTGATTACCCTGTAAGGTATTTACCATCCTGATTTTACAGAAGTGATTCTTTTACTTTTTCTTTAATTAAAATTCTTCTTTTAAGAACCTGATTGCTTTTTCATTGTTCTTAAGATCCAAGGGTTTGGGTCTGTGTTCACCTATGCAAATTGGTGAGGATTTTTATCAAGCCTTCCCCAGGAAAGGGGGTGTAGGGCTTGGGGGGATATTTTGGGGGGGAGATGTTTCCAAGTGGGCACTTCCCCTGTTCTTTGTGTAACACTTTGGTGGTGGCAGCATTTGTCCTAAGCTGGTAAGAATAAGCTTAGGGGGTCTTTCATGCAGGTCCCCACATCTGTACCCTAGAGTTCCAAGTGGGGAAGGAACGTTGACAAGCTTCATTTGGAGTAAAATAGCAGAAACAATAGGAACCACCACCCAAGGCCAGTTAGATACTGAGCTGTGTGTTTGGAGGGATTTCACAGAAGTTGAATACAATTGCAGAGGGCTGGGGCTGTGAGGATAGGGGATGGGCAGATGCAGCCAAAATCAACACAGAGACAGGCAGAGAAAACAGAAAACCAAGAACAGCCGGAGAAGTACTCATAGTGTAACCCTGAGAGAAAGAGGGAGCTTTTTGGTAGAGTACTGGCTGTAAAAAGTGGCTTGGAATATTGAGCAAGGAAATGATCTCCTGTTTGATTCAGGATTTTCTGTACATTCTTTGTAAGCAAACAGGATTGTATCAAAGAAATACCTTACCCCTTCACTAATTTCTCCTGCTAACGGAAACAACCCAAGTACTGGTAAACTGCTTGGGTCAAAAGGGGTAGCAGTACATCAGCTATAGATTGGGGGGTGGGGGGGGAAAGGCTTTAAAAATGAGATGACTCATTTTCAAAAGCCACAAAGTTTACTAATCCCTTGTTTGATTAACCTGAAAGTTTCTAATAAAATTAATCTTGAGCTAGAGGCCACACATGCCAATCTACACATGGAAAGGGATTTCCTTTATGTGTGTGCAAAAACTGATTTTATAATGAAAAGCAAATTACAGCTTTAAGTCCTTTTCCTCTGATGAGATCTATGCGGGCAGCCCCCTGTGCTTGTGTGAATCTCACTTCAGGACTGACAACTTCATTATGATGTGGTTTTTGGGCTGGCATGATTCTGAAAATGAAGAATTACATGAGCAGATGAGGAAGAGATGAAACTACCTCCCCTTCTTGGGAAGGAGATGGTCCATCTGCAAAGCAAACACGAGGTGATTATTTGTGCTGTTGCAGGACCAAGTAAACCTAGATCATCCCTGACAGGTGTTTCCCCAACTTGTTCTTAAAAACTGTCAGCAATGCGGATTCCATAATCTCCCTCGGTAACCTGTTCCAGAGCCTAACTATCCTTATAGTTAGAAAGTTCTTCCTAATATCTAATTAAATCTCCCTTTGTTGTCGATTAAGCCAATTATGTTTGTCTTACCTTTGACGGAGATGGAGAACGATTCATCACTGTCTACTTTATAGCAGCCCTTAGCATATTTGAAGACCATAATCAGGACCTCCCTCAGTCTTCTTTTCTCAAGGCTAAACATGTCCATTTTTTTAACCTTTCCTCATAGATCAGGTTTTTAAACCTTTTATTATTTTTGTTGCTCTCCTCTGGACTCTTTCCAATTTGTTCACATCACCCCAGAATGATATTAGCCTTTTTCGCAACTGCCTCACATTGTTGGCTCATAGTCAATTTGTGATGCACTATCACCCGTAGATCCTGTTCAGAAGCACTATCCCCTAGCCATTTATTCCCCACTGTGAAGTTGTGCATTTGAATTTTCCTTCTTAAGTGTGGTACTTTGCACTTGTCTTTATTGGAGTACAGGGCCTTTGGCCCCCGCAGGAGTTCAGAGCTGAATGGAACCTGGGACAGGGGAATTTCTCCCAAAGGCCCTTTACCTGTGACCCCCACAGGCTTTCCCTCAACTTGCTGAGCAAGTTATCAATGGTTTCTTGGAAGGGTTGCTTTGTCTCTTCCCCTGGTGTAGGAAACTTTCCCGCGCTGCTCTGCAACAAGCTTCAGTGGCACCATCACTGAGAAGAGGCCAGCAGCATATGGCCCGAACACCTTCAAGCCAACTTGAGCAGTTCTCTCTCCTGAAGACTGGAAAAGGGGCTACATTGTCAGTTTTTTCAAAAAAGGAGAGCGATCAGCTTGCTCAAATGATAGGGGAATAATGCTGCTGTCTGTCCCAGGGAAGGTGTTTGCAATCATATCACTGAAGTTGGTCCAATACAAGATATTACCTCACCCACCTCTCTCTCTAATATTGGGGCAATAACATTTTCTGATTACTGAGAGGCAGAGCTCGCCCGCTCCACCCTGTCCATAGCATCCCCGCTTTGTTTCCCAATGATTATGTAAAACACAACATGCAGCAATAACAACGGGAATATTTAGCTCACTGAGATCCAGCCTAGTTGTTACACATCTGCAATCTACCAAACGCACATTTAACAGCCATCTTGCGCCGGCTCAGACAATAGTTACATCTTGCCTTGCTGCTGTCCAGGTGCCGGGTGCAGGCTTCATTAGACAGGGAAGCAATGGATAGGCCTGGTCCCCAAGAATCATAATTTGCATTGCAACCCTGTCAACGTGGATATGGTGGTTTGGGGAAAATATTCCTGCATGAATCTTTGAAAAAGTTCTGGGTTCCTAAAAATGCAAGCCTCACACATGGTGCCAGACTAGCCAACATTAATGTCAGTGAAATGTCCCCAGTGATCCACCAATACTTGCATAACTATGGAGAAGTATCCTCTTCTGTTATTTACTTAGAAGCAAGATGGGAATGGGGCAGATTCAGGATCTGCATCTTCCCTATTGCCCCAGCACAGCTCAGTGCTTGTTTCCCGAGCCCAAAAGCAGCGTTCCACTGTGGTCAGCACCTCCGTGAATACCACAAGCAATCTTGTGTCGTAGCTACTATGCGTGGCGAGATCAATGTCGCACTCCTCTTGCCTTTGTACTTTAAGGACGTGACGTATTGGTCAGAGCAAGCAGCATACTGGTCAGCAGTTCAGGATCCATTCCTGCAGACCGAAGAGGCAGAGCATGCAGTACACAAACCGTTGAAAGATGGCGCCAAATGCAGATGGAAGCACAGGGATTGCTGGGATGTGAAGCAATGCACCATGGTGCATTGGGACAGGACCCAGGATGCCCTGTGACTCCCTCCGCCTTCCCACAGCTCTTAGAGGCAGAAGAGGAAGAGATGCTCTGTGGTATAGCTGCCGTAGGTGCACCGCTCCAAATAGCGCTGCAAGTGCCACAAGTGTGAACATGCTATTGTGCAGGCAGCTGTCAGTGTGAACGCACAACAGCGATTTTCCTTCTGCGCTCTCTGAGCGGCGCTGTAACTGCTGGCGCTGTAACTTTGCCAGTGTAGACATGCCCTAATATTGGGGCAATAACTTTTTCTGATTGCTGAGAGGGAGAGCTCACTCTCTCCCTCCTTTATAACTGGAATTGTCTCCTTATGTTTTTATGAATTAGCACATTCTGGTAACGATGCTGCAGTTAAGGTGAAAGACCCATTTCAGTGTGAACACTGTTTTTCTTGTAAATCGATTTCACAGACGCTCCTTTGGAGCTGAAATGTCTTATGCTTGGGGGAAACTTTTGGTTACTTTGAACATGGTAACACTTTTGTTTAATGTAGGAAAGGAACATTTTGAATTTTTGAAGAACTATTCGGTCTATTTGCATTGGGCTAACTTCAGACTTTTCTCAGGAACACAGGAATTGTCAGACTGGATCAGACCCATGGTCCATCTAGTCCAGTATCCTCCATCTGACATTGGCCAGAGGAAGGTGTAAAAACTCTCTAATAGGCAGTGATGGAATAACCTTCCCCCAAGGAAAGTTTCTTCCTGTTCCCATTAATTAGTGGTTGGCTTATGCCCTGAAACAGAAAGATTCCTTTTAAGAGTTCCTTTTAAAACTCTTGCTTTGTCTGTTTTGTTTTTTCCTTGTTAGTTTAATAGGTTAGGAATATTTACTCTCATAGGTGCCGACTTCTGCTGGTGCCGGTGGGTGCTCGACCCCACTCTGCCCCCGGCACCGCCCTGACTCCGCCCGGGCCCCGCACCCATTCCCATCCCTTCCCCAAAGTCCCTGCCCCAACTCTGCCCTCTCTCTGACCCCATTCCAACCCCTACCCCAAAGTCCCCGCCCCGGTCCCACCTCTTCCCCGCCTCCTGACTGCGGAGTTGGGGTGCAGGGTTTCCCAGGAGCCCCGCCCGGGTGGACTTGCTGTGGGAAGCACACGGTGTGGAAGGGGCTGCTGAATGCTCTGAGGTCAGACCCAGGAAGGTCGAAAGTGTGTAAGCTTTTTGCCCTGGAGATAGTATGCTCAGAGAGAGGAGGCATGCTTCGCCAGAGTCCTGACTGGCTTCATAGGAAGCAGTTCCAGAGCATTGCCCTGGTGACTCCATGATAACTGATGGCAGGAGTGAGATAAACTGCACCCCATGATCAGAGCATCCTGCATAAGTGACTAGGAAGCAGTAAAATGAAAGGGGATTAGCAAGACATGGGTATGCTGAAGGCTCCGAGAGATGAGATTCCAGGAGGTGGAGGAACCTACGGTTTAACCCCGAAAGAGAGTGGACCCCCGAGAAGGGCTGTCGCACTGAAGGGGTTCCTCCCAGGGATCATGGGGACCTGAGAGAGCACAGGCCTGTGAGTCCGTGCCCACTTGGGAACAGCATAGAGATGGCCTATAACCATCTCCTTAAGAAGGACATTGTAGAGCTGTGCAGAGAGAGAGGGCTGCACATTGGAAAGCTCTCTAAGGCAAAGCTGATTGCTCAGTTGGAAGAGGAGGATCACGCTAAGGAGCCGGTTCCTGACCCAGCTGGGGCTGCAAGAGATGCTGGGAGCAGCCAGGTGTCCTGGAGACCCATGTCCCTGACCAGTTGGGGGTCTCCACCGAGTTTCCCGTTGGTGGATCTGGGATGGATGGAATTGGAGCTGAGATTGAAGGAGTAAGATGACCATGAGAGACAGGGAAGGCATGAAGCAGAACAGCAGGAGAGACAGAGGCAGTAGGAACTGGCGATGGCTGAGCTGAGAGGCAGAGGGACCCATCCAGGGTGAGTGGGGATGGACCCCAGGGTGCCAATTCCGCAGGGAACCTCAACACTAAATTGCTGCCCCAGGTTAAGGAGCGGGGAGATAGAGATGCCTGTCTCGTGCCCTTTGGGAAGGCTGGCAATTGGAACCAGGCTGGCCCTGCTGAAAGGCTCCGGTGTCTAGCCCCCTTCCTGGGTCCCAAGGCCACAGAGCTGTTTAGCCAGATGGGAGGGGTGGCAGACTGGCTCTCACTCCTGGCCCCAGCATATATATCTGCATGGACTCTCCTGGGCTCAGGCCCCTCGAACCCCCAGTGGGAGCAGAAGGTGATGGTCAATGGGGAGACATTTCTGGGGTGGCGAGACCCTGGGACAGAGAGAACTGTTGTCAGGCCCTGGGTGGTGCCGCCTCACTAGATGCTGCAGGGGTGTGTGACCTCGGTGAAGGTCCCAGGTATGAAGCCCCTCACCCTGCCTATGGCCTGGATCCCTGTGCTGTCACAGGAGGGGTTGGGCTGCCTGGTAGTTGGGGTTCTCCAAGGTATCGGCTGTGAAGTCCTATTGGGTAATGACTGTGTCTATTTGGGATAGCAGCCAGGCCCTGCTCCTGTAACGGCTGAGGATTTTAATTTGAATCCAGGGAACCAATCGGCTGAGACTGAAGTGGTCAGTGAAAATGCAAATGACCTGGCTGGCAGGGAGGAGGAGCTGCTAAGCTCAGGATACCTGCCTGTCTGTAACCAGAGCCCTGGAGCTGAGTGGGACAGAGAGATGTTCCCAGCCCCCCTGCACACCTGGGAGGTGGCTCATGCTGGCTCTGATACTGTGAGCAAAGCAGCGGGCTCAATGCCTGCCCTCACTGGGACAGCAGGGGCAAAGCTGAGCCCAGGGGGATCAGAGACCCCAGCTGAGTGTGGGGAACCACAGCCAGTGTAGGACAGCTACCAACCAGGGCTGCCTTGTCCAGAGGTGAAAATGGCCTGGGACAAGGGTAAAGCAGCCTTGGGACACCTGCCTGTCATAGAGGAGCCTTTTCAGAAGGTGGCCATGGACTTGGTGAGGAAAGAATGAGAGGGGAAGGCCTCCCTGATGGAGAATCAGTGGTGGAGTATGTACTGACTTTCCAGGAAAAGCTCACTGAGCTCATGCGTCCGGCCAGGGAGAACCTAGCCAGGGCCCAAGGGAGGCAGAAAGTCTAGTACAACCACTCAGTCTATGGCACCAGGGACCAGGTGAGGGGTCTCATCCCAGTGAGGAAGAATAAGCTGCAAGCTGCCTGAGAGAGGCCCTTCAAGGTCATCAAACAGCTGAATGAGGAGAACGATGTGATGGAACTGCCCAACCGGTCTCTCAGCCACCCAGGGGACCAGGTCAACATGATGAAGCTGTACTGTGACAGGGAGCGGCTGGCACTGGCTGTGTGTGGCCAGTGGGAGAAGGGGGAAGATCCCCTGGTGGGTCTCTTCCCTGAGACTGGAATTGGCCCCTTGCTGGAATCAGTTCCCCTCTCTGACCAGCAGGCAGAGATCAGAGAGATGCTGCATTCGTACCAACAGCTGTTTTCCAACTGGCCTGGGCTCACTAACTGAGCTGTCCACTGTGTGGAGACAGGAGCCGGCCCTCCCATCAGGTGTTCGCCATTCAGAGTAACAGGGAACGCAGCACAGGCCCTGGAGAGAGAGGTCAGATACATGCTAGCTTTAGGGGTGATCCAGCCACCCACCAGCCTGGGGGCCTCTCCCGTGGTGCTGGTCCCCATGAAAGATGGGTTGATCTGATTCAGTGTGGCCTATCGGAAGCTCAGTGCCATCACCATGTCTGGTGTCTGCCCATACCTAGGCCTGATGAGATCCTAGACAAGTTGTGGTGGACTCGGTACCCCATAACCAGGGATCTCACCAAAGGCAGGTGCCTTTGGATCCAGATGCCAGGTTTCAACCTGCTTTTGTCAGCCCTTTGGGGCTGTACAAGTCCCAGAAACCTGGTGGAGTGAGGACAATCAATGGGACACAATCATTCTGGGGTACAAAATATATCGGAAGGACAGAACAGGTCATGCAGGGGGAGGGTGTGTGTGTGTGTGGAGTGGCACTGTATGTGAAAGAAAACGTAGAATCAAATGAAATAAAAATCTTAAATGAATCCACATGTTCCATAAAATCTCTATGGATAGTAATTCCATGCTCTAATAAGAATATAACAGTAGGGATCTATTATCGACCACCTGACCAGAACAGTGATAGTGACGATGAAATGCTAAGGGAGATTAGAGAGGCTATCAAAATAAAAAACTCAATAATAGAGGAGGATTTCAATTATCCCCATATTGACTGAGTACATGTCACCTCAGGACAAAATGCAGAGACAAAATTTCTCGATACTTTAAATGACTGCTTCTTGGAGCAGCTGGTACAGGAACCCAAAAGTGGAAAGGCAACTCTTGATCTAGTCCTGAGTGGAGCGCAGGATATAACTATAACAGGACCGCTTGGAAATAGTGACCATAATATAATAACATTTAACATTCCTGTGGTGAGAAGAACACCTCAACAGCCCAACACTGTGGCATTTAATTTCAGAAAGGGGAACTATGCAAAAATGAGGAGGTTAGTTAAACAGAAATTAAAAGATACAGTGACTAGAGTGAAATCCCTGCAAGCTGCATGGACACTTTTCAAAGACACCATAATAGAGGCTCAACTTAAATGTATACCCCAAATTTAAAAACACAGTAAAAGAACTAAAAAAGAGCCACCGTGGCTTAACCACCTTGTAAAAGAAGTAGTGAGAGATAAAAAGGCATCTTTTAAAAAGTGGAAGTCAAATCCTAGTGAGGTAAGTAGAAAGGAGCATAAACACTGCCAAATTAAATGTAAAAATGTAATAAGAAAAGCCAAAAAGGAGTTTGAAGAACAGCTAGCCAAAAACTCAAAAGGTAATAACAAAATGTTCAAAATGTTTTTTAAGTACATCAGAAACAGGAAGCCTGCTAAACAATCAGTGGGGCCCCTGGACAATCGAGATACAAAAGGAGCACTTAAAAGATGATAAAGTCATCGCAGAGAAACTAAATGAATTCTTTGCTTCAATCTTCACGGCTGAGGATGTTAGGGAGATTCCCAAACCTGAGCCGTCTTTTGTAAGTGACAAATCTGAGGAATTGTCACAGATTGAAATATCATTAGAGGAGGTTTTGGAATTAATTGTGAAACTTAACAGTAACAAGTCACCGGGACCAGATGGCATTCACCCAAGAGTTCTGAAAGAACTCAAATGTGAAATTGCAGAACTATTAACTATGGTTTGTAACCTATCCTTTAAATCAGCTACTGTACCCAATGACTGGAAGATAGCTAACATAACGCCAATGTTTAAGAAGGGCTCTAGAGGTGATCCTGACAATTACAGACCGGTAAGTCTAATGTCAGTACCGGGCAAATTAGCTGAAACAATAGTAAAGAATACAATTGTCAGACACATAGAAGAACATAAATTGTTGCGCAAAAGTCAACATGGTTTCTGTAAAGGAAGATCATGTCTTACTAATCTATTAGAGTTCTTTTAGGGGGGTCAGCAAACATGTGGACAAGAGGGATCCAGTAGACATGGTGTACTTAGATTTCCAGAAAGCCTTTGACAAGGCTCTTACGTAAATTAAGTTGTCATGGGAAGAGGGAAGATCCTTTAATGGATTGAGAACTGGTTAAAAGACAGGGAACAAAGGATAGGAATAAATGCTAAATTTTCAGAATGGAGAGGGGTAACTAGTGGTGTTCCCCAAGGGTCAGTCCTAGGACCAATCGTATTCAACCTATTCATAAATGATCTGGAGAAGTGGGTAAACAGCGAGGTGGCAAAGTTTGCAGATGATACTAAACTGCTCAAGATAGTTAAGACCAAAGCAGTCTGTGAAGAACTTCAAAAAGATTTCACAAAACTAAGTGATTGGGCAACAAAATGGCAAATGAAATGTAATGTGGATAAATGTAAAGTAATGCACATTGGAAAAAATAACCCCAACTATACATACAATATGATGGGGGCTAATTTAGCTACAACTAATCAGGAGAAAGATCTTGGAGTCATTGTGGATAGTTCTCTGACGACGTCCATGCAGTGTGCAGCGGCAGTCAAAAAAGCAAACGGGGATGTTAGGAATCATTACAAAAGGGATAGAGAATAAGACGGAGAATATCTTATTGCCCTTATATAAATCCATGGTACGCCCACATCTTGAATACTGCGTACAGATGTGGTCCCCTCATCTCAAAAAAGATTCATGGAGGTTAAGTCCATTAATGGCTATTAGCCACAATGGGTAAGGAATGGTGTCCCTAGCCTCTGTTTGTCAGAGTGTGGAGATGGATGGCAGGAGAGAGATCACTAGATCATTACCTGTTAGGTTCACTCCCTCTGGGGCACCTGGCATTGGCCACTGTCGGTAGACAGGATACTGTGCTGGATGGACCTTTGGTCTGACCCAGTGTGGCCATTCTTATGTTCTACCTTTCGGCCCCAAGGAGGTGCCGGTCACCTACCAGCGCCAGGTGGATTAGTTACTGAGCGGGATGGAGAATTTTACCCTCGTGTACATTGATGATACTTGTGCCATTAGCCAGACCTGGGAGGACAATGTGTCCCAGGTGAAGAAGGGGTTGAGTCGCCCCCAGGATGCAAGGCTAACTGTAAAAGCTGGGACATGCAAGGTGGGGATGGCAGAGGTGTCGCACCTGGGCCACAGGGTGGGGAGTGGTTGCCTAAAGCCAGAGCCAGCCAAGGTGGGGGTGATCAGAGACTGGCCTGCTCCCCAGACCAAGAAAGAGGCTCAGGCCTTTACTAGGATGGCGGAGCACTACTGGAGGTTTGTGTCCCACTTTAGCTCTGTGTCAGTTCCCATCATTGAGCTATGCAAGAAGGGTAAGCCAGACAAGCTGTTCTGGACCAGGCAGTGCCAGAGGGCTTTCTGCCTGCTGAAGGAGAATCTGGTAAAGGGCCCAGTGCTAGGAAACCCAGACTTTGACAAGACCTTTATGGTGTTCACCAATGCCCCACACACAGGCAAGCTAATGCAGAGGGGAAGAAACACCACATGATGTACCTGAGTGGCTTTCATGGGAGCAGGGCTATGCAGCCATAGAGAAGGAGTTCCTGGCCATGGAGTGGGCTTTTAAAAGGCTGCAGCCGGATCTATTTGGGCGGCACTTCACTGTGTACCCAGACTACGCACCCTGCCATGGCTGCACCATGATGAGAGGGGCCAATGCCAAGTTTCTGAGGTGGAGTCTGTCCTTCCAGGATTATGCGATGGAGGTGGTCCACGTTAAGGGGAGTGCAAATGTTAGAGCTGATGCTTTGTCCTGGAGAGGGAGTTCTGAACTTCCACAGGCCACTGGCTAAAGTGATCCTGCTCAGTTTGGTCTTGAAGGGGAGGGAGAGATGTGATGAAATGGGGATTTTCCCTTGTTATGTTGTATGTGAGCCTATGTGAACCTTACTGTTTTGCACGAATGCTGTGTGTGCCTCAGTTTCCCTGTGTATTGCACCAATGTCTAGGTGGTGGGAATAAGCGTGTGTGACTTTTGCAGAGGCTGCACCAGCTGCCTGCACTGATGCTATGGCCACCCCTTCGTAATCTGAGACCCAGCAGGGGGATGCGACCAGGTGACTCTTGACCCAGGATGCGAGACAAAGGCCGGAGGAGTAGCAATGGGCAGGGTGGGGACCAGGCAGCTGGAAGCGAGTTAGTCTCGGCTGGCTTGAGGTGCAGAAGGAGGGCCAAAGCCCTGGCTCTGTGCCAATGTTTTCCCCAGGAATTGAAATTTGAGGGGGTGTTGGAATATTTCGGGGGGTGCCAGGGAGGGCTGATGAGGGTGGAGACCGTGAGGGCAAAGGTGGGCTGTATGGCAGCATCGTGAAAACTGAAAAATGTTTCATGACCATTTTATTAGACTTAACTCATGTTTTAAAATCATCACAAAAATTAAAGTTGGCTACTCAAGCCTACTATGAAGCATGACATCTACAGTCTTCTTGGTTTCTTGTTGTAATTTTGCACTCTTTGGTGTCTTCTTGTGTGTCAGTTACTTCCAGTCCTTCGTGATATGCTCATGATCAGGCCGAAGGTGACTTCTTTCAGAACACAGAATTCTATTCAATGAGAAAAAGAATGCTCAACTGTAGCTGTTGTGACTGAGGAGTAGCAAGAGATGAATTTCTACTTCTTTCATCCCAGGAAACATAGCACAAAGGTTGGGTCAAACCACTAGCGACGATAAAGAAGTTGAAGTTAAATCGTCATTTGCTTGTCATCTGATATTCCACTCTGTGGTCAAAATTCTCTGTTCTGTCCTGAGCACATGGCAGCCCCATTGCTGGTAGTGCCTCACTCCACTCAACTGTAGGTGTTTTATAAGACAGGCATCTGTAAAAGCTACATAGAGGTTGAGTAGAATCCAGAAATCGCTATTGTAGATTTGTAAGAATCAAGTCTGTGTACTTTTTCAGCTGGCTTAACAAGCACTTCTTGTCCTCTTCACTTAAGGAGTCAAAAAAGGTACCTTCATTAGTCAACTTCTGGACTGAAGTCTTTGCTTCTTCCAGTACATTTTCAATGGATAACTCTCTGATTGATCCAAGGGTAGCTTCTACTGCTGGACAAAGATCTACTACTGTTTTAGCAGACACCTGGATGACATTGTTTAATGAGTTTCAACAGTAGACTTACAAGAGAGAGAATGGCTACAGTCTTCTCTGAACCTAGTAACAAAAGTAGTCCACCAGCCTCACTACTTAGATCTGTCCTATCTTGGTGGATACTTTCCAAAGCCAGTAATAACGGCTGTAGTAATTTTAAGACAACAGCCAAGAATCGTTCATGAGAAAGCCAGCAGGTTTTCCCAGGTTGGTCTAATCTGAACTTCAATCCCAGTGTATCTTCTGTTTGTTTCCAAGACGTTCAGTCCTTTTGGACTCTTGCTGAAAAAGAGAGTATAAAAAAGCCATGAAATTTATGGCTTTTTAATGACTTTTGAAGATTCTGCAGCTTGTACTAGCGCTAGCTGGAGTAGATGGCCTCTGCAGTGTGTATAGGAGAAATTAGGGTTATACTTTTCTCTGAGCAAAGCTTGTATCCACTATGTCTTCCAGAGAAGTTTGCATCTCCATCAAATGCACAAGCAGCCATCTGTTTAGGGTTCATTTTACAAGCATTTAACTCTTATAAGATGTCACAGATGCAGCTGATGTGTCTTCTATAACCTGAACATCTAGAATGCATCTACTGGCCTACCACAGACATCAAGATAACATATACAATGACTTAATACTTAATGCCTATTTGCATTGGTGCATTCATTAGCCATGTATGCACATATTTTGAATGTGGTGAGAGAGTTCTTCACTTTTTCAACTGTTGAGTCTTTCACAGTTGCACTGCATGCTTCTAGAGAGTCAGCTGAGTTTTTTCAGAAAGATAGTGAGCATTTGCCAGTCTTGTTTGAAACCAGTATCCAACTTCAGGATGAACAAATGACAATGCACTTAACATTGGCCTCCAGTTTGTAGTGTGTGACATAGGTGCCGACTCCGTGGGTGCTCCAGGGCTGGAGCACCCACGGGGAAAAATTGGTGGGTGCTCTGCACCTACTGGCGGCTCCCTGCCCCCCCCCCAGCTCGCCTCTGCCTCTGCCCCTGAGTGCACCGCTGCATCCTGCTTCTTCCCCTTCACTCCCAGCGCTTGCACAGTGAAACAGCTGTTTCACGTGGCAAGCCAGGGAGGGAGGGGGGAGGAGGGGGAATGCCGCGCGCTTGGGGGAGGAGGCGGGGCCGGGGTGGGGATTTGGGGAGGGGTCCAATAGGGGCAGGGAGGGGCGGCGTTAGGGCAGGGACTTTGGGGCAGGGGTGGAGTAGGGGCGGGGGGGACGGGGGGCACGAACACCCACCAGCGCAGGAAAAAGTTGGCGTCTGTGGTGTGTGGTATCTCGTGCTTAAATAGGAAGTATGATGCCACAGCCATGCTGGGTCCCATAAGCTGAGTTGTGTCTCCAGCATTCTTAACAGCCTCATTAAGTTCTTCTAACATTGGCGTTGACAGTTACGGGCTTATAAGGCTTTCTGCATGTTGATGCAGTCCAGAGGCATGGTGTTTTGCAGCCTTGTCGTATAGGTTGTCAGTCTGGCAAACCAAGCTCCTCCACTTTTACTATATAAATCCATGATATGCCCACATCTTGAATACTGCGTGCAGTTCTGGTCGCCCCATCTCAAAAAAGATATATTGGAATTGGAAAAGGTACAGAGAAGGGCAATAAAAATGATTAGGGGTATTTTTAATCTCTTGTCAGATTCCATATGAGGAGAGATTTAAAAGACTGGGACTTTTCAGCTTGGAAAAGAGACGACTAAGAGGGGATATGATAGAGGCCTATAAAATCTTGACTGGTGTGGAAAAAATAAATAAGGAAGTGTTATTTACCTTCTCCACTTAACGCAAGAACCAGGGGTCACCCAATGAAATTAATAGGCAGGAAGTTTAAAACAAACAAAAGGAAGTATTTCTTCACACAACGTACTGTCACCCGTGGAACTTTTTGCCAGGGATGTTGTGAAGGCCAAAATTATAACACGGAGGTTAGGTCCATCAATGACTATTAGCTAGGATGGGCAGGGATGCAACACCATGCTGAGTGTCCCTAGCCTCTGTTTGCCAGAAGCTGGGAGTGGACGACAGGGGATTGATCATGCAATGATTCCTTGTTCTGTTCATTCCCTCTGAAACACCTGTAATAGTTATGGTTGGAAGACAAGATACTGGGCTAGATGGACCATTGGTCTGACCCAATATGGCCATTCTTACATAAAAAATAATTATAATAATAAAAAAGGTTAGTACAGAAACTCCCCAAGATAGTGACCTCTTGAGATAGTGATGATATGGGATAATGACCTTGACAAATAATGCATTTTTAAAATCTTGGCCTACTAGGAAATGTATATTTATATAAGTTTCCCAATCACAAATCTAGCATTCTGGAGTCCCTAAAACATAGTCCAATGCTCTGGCCACTTTGTTTGTTGGGCCAATGTTCACTCTACTGCTCCGTCCCTAATCGCCCTGTGCTGTCACCTTCTGCTACCACCTGCCACTGTGACCTCTGTGAGTCGGTCTCTCAAAGGTCCACCCAGCTCTCAGTGGGGGAACCTTGCTGCTAGTGCAGGCTGGGCTGTCTCTTCCACAGAAACACTGTCCTGCAGCAGGTCTAAGCACTTAAACCTGATTATCAGTGATTTCAGCTCTAGTGGTCACTTATGAAGCCTAATCAACTCTCTCTCTAAACAGGAGAGAGGGGCAGGTCAACTAGTGCCTGTGACTCTTAGGCAGAGCCCACACCACCAAGCAAAACCCCTGTGCCCCACCCTCTCTCTCTTCACTGGGGTATGGCATCCAAACCTCCTGCTTAGGGAGTGCAGTTCAGTTGAGTGTAACCAGTGCTTAATTTGTAATGAAAGAGGTGCCGGGGCTCAAGCAAGTTTGTTACTTTCATAACTGATGTGAGAAGCCCAGAGGTCCCAGGGCTGCAAAATGTCAAGCCTAGAGGTGCTGGGGCTCAGCTCTGCCAAGCCTTAGCACAAATTAAGCACAGAGGGAAATCCCCTCATTCAGCCAGGCTAAGTACAGTTCTGCTCCCCTTTCCTCATACAATATGGAGAACAACATTTCATGACCCCCCACATTTAATACTTAAGTGATTTGTAACCCAACACCGGCCAGAATTGTTCACTTGGGCAGCACAGTTCTGTCTGCTGGATACTTAGGCCGAGTAGGTGAGTTCATGTAAATACAGTCTGGTCCTGAAGTCTTTCACTAGCTGTCAGGGGAGAGCTCATTCAGACCTTGCTTATATATAACAATTTGAAATTATTAGGTAGGCCAATATAGCCAAAACAAATGTGCTGACATTGTCATAAATAACAGCTGTGTGAGGAGGCTAGTCTTTGTTCATACTTTTCAAACCCATTATATTTCATTTTCTCATATACTGTATATGCTTTTAAAGTGTGTATTAATGTTTCAATTTCAATTCAAATTTCCAACCAATGACTAAACTGTCAACACTGCATGTAACTATGTGTGTGTGTGTGTGGGGGGGTGTTGGGGAAATTTATGGGGGGGGGAGGTCTAGGGAAATCCCTGCTCTGGGCTCCCCTTCCCCCAAGATGTACTTGGCTGAAAGTCACTGATTTCTGTGCTAACAAGTTCTATCCTACACTATGTTCCTATCGACTAATAAACCTTCTGTTTTACTGTCTGGCTGAGAGTCACATCTGACTGCAGAGTTGGGATGCAGGGCCCTCTGGCTTCCCCAGGAGCCTCACCCGGGTGGACTCGCTGCGGGGAGCACACTGTGTGGAAGAGGATGCTGAATGCTCCAAAGTCAGACCCAGGAAGGTTGAAGCTGTGTAAACTTCTTGCCCTGGAAACAGTATGCTCAGAGAGAGGAGACATGCTCCACCAGAGTCCTGACTGGCTTCATAGGGAGTAGTTCCAGAGCATCACCCCAGTGACACCCTGTTTTACAGACAGCATAGCCCTGTACTTAGATTTGGCTGAGAGACAGTAGGGCTAGGTGGATGAGAGCTTGGGTTGCCATATTAGAAGCCAAGGCTCTGTATCTTGTGTAATTGCTTTATGGGTTATGAACACTTGCTCAATGATAAAGGTGATATTAAGACCAATTGTAGGAGTGAAACTTGAATGTATGATCTTCTGAGATGGAAGATCTATTTTGTCTCTGTGTTGCATACTAACAAGAGGTGCCTGCACAAGGCTAATAAACGTTTGCTCAGGGAGCAAGCAAACTGTAGTGAGCACAATGCAAATGAGAAATGATGTGGTTCATAATTCAGCCAAATCTACAGGAATTTACATGGGACCTGTAAACCACACACCTCTCTGATCTAAGTACTAGCCCACCCTAGCAAATGACACAGTCCTGCTTCAGATCATGGAGGTGCTAGAGATCTTCAGATAAAGGCCTGAAGTATGTTTACAAAGAAAAGTGTTAGGCAACCTATATATAGGGGTTACTGCTGCTCCCCCACGGCTCTCCCTCAATGACTCTCAGCTCCCCTCCACTCAATCAGTGCTAATCATGGCCCCCCTCCCTCAGGGACCCTCACCCTCCTTCTCCCCCGGCAGTGAGAGGGACAGTGAGCGTTCCATGGGATGAATACTTGCTTTCTTGCTAAACTAAATCTTTTCACCTCAATTCCCCTCAGTGCAGAACCCTGACATTCCCCCCTGCACACAGCTCTCAACTAATGTTGAGAAGGAGTGGAGCTGCTTACAAGGTGTGGAAATTTCCTGCGCATACAATTATATATTACAGAATCATAGAAGATTAGGGTTGGAAGAGACCTCAGGAGGTCATCGAGTCCAAGCCCCTGCTCAAAGCAGGACCAACACCAACTAAATCATCCCAGCCAGGGCTTTGTCAAGCCGGGCCTTAAAAATCTCTAAGGATGGAGATTCCACCACCTCCCTAGGTAACACGTTCCAGTGCTTCACCACCCTCGTAGTGAAATAGTTTTTCCTAATATCCAACCTAGACCTCCCACACTGCAACTTGAGACCGTTGCCAGGGCCGTCCTTACCCATATGCAAAGTACGCAGCTGTGTAGGGCACCAGGAAATTTGGGGCACCAAATTTCCTGGTGTCCTGCACAGGCCCTGCTCTGGCTCTTCCCCAGGGCCCCCGTCCCTGCTCTGCCCCAGCCCTGCCGCCACTCCCCATAGCTCTGCAGTAGGGCCAGGGCTGCACTCGCCGGCAGAGGGAAGTGCAGTGACCCGGCCCCAGCCTGCTCTGCGCCGCCAGTGAGTGCTGGGGGGTGGTTCCCCACTGCCCCCCAAGCCATCCCCCCCAACAGAGGCTTGGGGTCAGGCCCCCCCCCGCTCCCTCCAACAGAGGCCTGGGTCTCCCAGGGGGGCGCTGTGTAGGGCCCCAGAATAACTAGGGATGGCCCTGACCATTGCTTCTTGTTCTGTCATCTGCCACCACTGAGAACAGCCGAGCGCCACCCTCTTTGGAACTCCCCTTCAGGTAGTTGAAGGCTGCTATCAAATCCCCCCTCACTCTTCTCTTCTGCAGACTAAACAAGTCCAGTTCCCTCAGCCTCTCCTCGTAAGTTATGTGCCCCAGCCCCCTGATCATTGTTGTTGCCCTCTGCTGGACTTTCTCCAATTTGTCCACCTCCTTTCTGTAATGGGGGGGCCCAAAACTGACACAATAATCCAGATGTGGCCTCACCAGTGCCAAGCAGAGGGGATAATCACTTTCCTCAATCTGCTGGCAATGCTCCTACTAATGCAGCCCAATATGACATTAGCCTTCTTGGCAACAAGGGCACACTGCTGACTCTTATCCAGTTTCTCATCCACTGCAATCGTCAGGTCCTTTTCTGCAGAACTGTTGCTTAGCTAGTCGGTCCACAGGCTGTAGGGGTGCATGGGATTCTTCCATCCTAAGTGCAGGACTCTGCACTTGTCCTTGCTGAACCTCATCAGATTTCTTTTGGCCCAATCCTCCAATTTATCTAGGTCACTCTGGACCCTATCCGTAGCCTCCAGCATATTTACCTCTCCCTCCAGCTTAGTGTCATTTGTGAACTTGCTGGGGGTGCAATCCATACCATCATCCAGATCATTAATAAAGATGTTGAACAAAACCCCTGGGGCACTCTGCTTGATACCGGCTGCTAATTAGACATCGAGCCATTGATCGCTACCTGTTGAGTCTGACAAACTAGCCAGCTTTCTATCCACCTTATAATCCATTCATCCAATCCATACTTTTTTAACTTGCTCCCAAAATACTGTGGGAGACCGTATCAAAAGCTTTGCTAAAATCAAGATATATCATATCCACTGCTTTCCCCATATCCACAGAGCCAGTTATCTCATCATAGAAGGCAATCAGGTTGGTCAGGCATGATTTCCACTTTTTGAATCCCTGTTGACTGTTTCTGACCACCTTCCTCTCCTCCAAGTGCTTCAAAATGGTTTCCTTGAGGACCTGCTCCATGATTTTTCCAGGGACTGAGGTGAGGCTGACCTGTCTGTAGTTCCACGAGTTCTCCTTCCCATTTTTAAAGATGGGCACTATATTTGCCTTTTTCCAATCATCCGGGACCTCCCCTGATTGCCAAGAGTTTTCAAAGCTAATGGCCAATAGCTCTGCAATCACGTGAGCCAATTTCCTCTGCACCCTTGGATGCATTAGATCTGGACCCATTGAATTGTGCATATCCAACTTTTCTAAACAGTCCTTAACCTGTTCTTTCACCACTGAGGGCTGCTCACCTCCTCTCCATACTGTGTTGCCCAGGACAGGAGTGTGGGAGCTGCCCTTGTCTGTGAAGACTGAGGCAAAAAAAGCATTGAGTACTTCAGCTTTTTCCACATCATCTGTCACTAGGTTGCCTCCCCCATTCATTAAGGGTCCCACACTTCCCCTGACCTTTTTCTTGTTGCTAACATACCTGTAGAAACCCTTCTTGTTACCCTTCACATCCCTTGCTAGCTGCAACTCCAGTTGTGTTTTGGCCTTCCTGATTACACCCCTGCATGCTTGAGCAATATTTTTATACTCCTCCCTATTGTGTAAGTAGGTTGAGAATAGGCCCCTAAATTTCTAGCTATTGTTGCCAGTTGTTGAGCTGGAACTGAGTGTTGCTTAAATGCAAGAAATTATTCTACTTCAGTCTTCCTACTCTGGTCACATGCCTGTTGAAAACTGTAAAGCATGATTTGTGCAAAGTTTGAGGAAGGTTTAATAAAACCTTCAAGAATATAATAGATTGTTCAGTCTTTTATTGTCTCCACTAAGTGTAGTTTAGTTTACAGTGGTGCTCAACCAGTGGTACCCTGGAGTACACAGAGGTCTTTCAACTCATCTAGATATTTACCTAGTTTTACAACAGGCTACATAAAAAGCACTAGCAACGTCAGTACAAAGTAAAATTTCATACAATGACTTTTTTAATCTGTTCTATATACTATACACTGAAAGGGGCACAGTAGTCTGGAAAGGTTGAGAACTACAGGCTTATTTATGTGAATAAATTGGGACCACTTTCACCATAAGAAGCACTGGATATTTTAAGAAATCCTATAAAAGAAAAAATATTAACTCTCCCAGCTTCTAAACCAAAAAATGTACAGCTGTTCATAGATATTGATGAAGGACAAAGAATAAAAAAGATGACTGGAGGTGCAATCAATACAAATGGATCCACAAAGGGAAATACCTTTTGCCAAGTGTGGGGATCCTCTGGTAAAGAAGACATATTTTTGAAGACTGATCAATACAGATGAAGTTATGTTTCACCAATACCGATATGAAATTCTTGATGGAAGTATGGAAACACAAAGTATGCATGCCCCATGGGTATATGAGAAAATATTCCTTGAGATATTATGCTTGTACAATGCCTCTGTACTGTTGAAAGCTAGAGTAGAAACATGCCTGTCTAATTTACCGGTGACAAATAACACAAGCTGATGCTTCATCTGCCCATATGACAGTGATGCCGCCCCAAAATACACAACAAAAATCAGTCCCAAATTTTTTACATGGTGTATATGAGACTTGAGCTTCATGATAGCCAGGAAGGATGTGTGTGTCAGTACTCGCTGGACCCTGCAATCTCTATAACTTTGGCTCGTCCAGGAATTATTGGGCTTTTTGAGGAGGTTGAAGCCAACTACGCTTCTTTCACATGAGACAAAATTTCAGATAAGGGACTTTTATGTCTCCCCCTCAACATTTCAACATGCCTTTTTTGAAGAACATCCAGCAATTCCTATGACTGCACTGATTCATGACAAGCTGACAACACATGTGCATGAGAAGTTCTTTTCATTTCTAGCAAAATGCATATCCCATGTCAGCAACAGGTAATGGTAAGAGACAGAGAAGCAGCTACTGTATAAGCTCTAGGGAATGCTGTGTGGAGTTATACACACACGATTTACTGCAATCATATAATCAAAGATGTGAAATTCTGGGTTTAGCTCAGAAAGGAGGGAAAGTTGACAGGAAAGTTTATGACAACAGTGTTCTTCAGCTACTAAACTATGAGAATGAAGAGGAACTTGGGGAGATGTTGGGAAAACTAAAGGTAAAATGGCGTGCATCCTCTCTCGATCATTTTGATCAGAAACTCAGAAAGGTCATTGTGTCAAAGACTGGCAGATGGCTACTGGAAGAAAGAGACATGTAAACCAGTGGAATTACAAAAAACAATCAAAGTCTGAATTCTGCTGAATAGGCTAACTAAGCGGAAGGAAGCGAACACAGACAAAATGGTGTTGGCTTTCTACCTCCTGCAAACATTCTATCTACAAAATTTTAAGAGGATGGTGTGGCATGGGAAATTATCATCTTACCCAAGCATGCAAACAGTTAAATCCAGATTATATTGAATTCTCAGTTGATTACATGCCCATAGACAAGATTGTGTCCTTTATAAAGGGGTAGCGTAACAGAACGTGTGTTTGGCTCAAAAGAGATGATCACAAATCAAAGACCATGGAAGGTCTAGCTCAGTGGGTCTCAAACTTTTTTTGCCCCACAGACCGCTTGAAAATTGCTGAGGGTCTTGGCAGACCACTTAATGATCTTTCCAAATGTTGTTAGTACCATTAGCTCACTATTGTAAAGTGCTTTGGATAAAAGTGCTATATAAAAAAAACTGAATTAACTTTTTTTGTTCTATAAATAAAAGCACACAACTCATTTTAATATCAGTAGTCTTACCTTTCTAATGTGATGGATGTGCCCTCTCCCCCCCACCGCAGCAGCCCGAGCTGCGGCTGGGAAGGAGGGCTGTCTTTCCCTGGCCACTGCAGCTCTGCACTTCCCAAATTCCCCCCACCACCTCTACTCACCCCACTGCTCCCTCCCCGCTATTCCCCCCAAGGCCACCATCTCACCTTACATATGTGTCTTCTCCAGGGTCCAATCACCTACTTGGAGCCATGCCTGCGTGGCTCCACTAATTAGGTGGGTGACCCTTCATTCTCTTGTGTGCAGCCGCCTAGGTGCACACCTAACAGGGAACTATCCGTGGACCACCTGAATGGAGCTCGTGGACCACTGGTGGTCCACGGACCAGTTTGAGAACCTCTGGTCTACCTGACCTGATAGCGAAGCAAAACTGTGTATTTCTACAATCACAGTCCAGCTGCTTCTGAATCAGAGGATTATGCACAAAGGAGTATGTGGTGAAATTATTCCCAGTTGAAACATGTTCCTGCAACACTTCTCAAACATGTTGCCACATATCGGCAGCACAAAAGTCCAGAGGTACAAGTCTAAACGCAAAAAAGGCAGAGTATGCTCTGAAAAAACTCATGATGAATGCAAGAAAAAGCAAACCCGGAAGGAAAAAAACATGACAAAAGGATGAACTCCACACACTGGCAGCATTGGATTCTCCTCTGATGAGTGAAATCAGAATTGATGCTGCAAAGAAAAACATCAAAGCAGGGGGAAAACATGAAAAGGGGACAAGTTGAGGTAAACCTGTTCCCAAGGGGAAAAGGTATGTCTTCCTTTGCACTGGACAAGTTTAATTCTGGAGCACCACCGTCTTCATGGTCTCCCGAAAGAACTAAAAACTATATAACTTCTGTGAAAATCCTCAACAGGTTATCCATCTATGAAGAGTGTTCATGTACAGAACATTTACAGTAATGTTGAAGACATGAAGTATCTCTTGAACAACTAGCTAGCTGATACTATAATCAAGGGCTTCCTGCTTACTAGTTTCCCTAGAGAATGTTACTGAAACTGATGTTAACAGTTTTCAGCCCATTTATCATTCACTCAGTTGTTACCTGGATACACTTTAAATGTGCACAAGTTTGGCATAAAACCAGACGTTACGGTGAAGGATCCCACAAATGTATACAGTTTTCACTGCATCTTAGTACTTGTTTTTCTGAAATGGGAAATTATTCTGTAACTAGATTCCAATCAAGGCCTCTCCACCAACTACATTCACATGCTACAAACAATTATAGAACCATAGATGGCTTCTAAGATCGACTGATCTGTGTGGATCATTCATGTACTGCTTGATGTTCCAGTTTGGCATGATTCACTGTGCAAATGAATTTCCATTTTCATAGCAGAATATTTACTGTTTTGCTTACCTTTGCACTTTTATTGTATTTTATTTGTTTCAGAAATGTGTAAATATCTGAATATATTAAATACATTTAAAAAACTTAATATACAGGTGCGCTTTAGATGTGTCTTATTATCAGAGTTACTGGTTCAGGTTTTTGCCCACTGATGGTGTCAAGGCCGATTCCTCACTCTGGCACTTTGAGTGCAGGAGGTGGGGGCCTGCAAGGATTCTAAAAGTTAATACTGACCACTCCAGGCTTGTATTAAACTCCCAAGGTTACAGCTTCTCTCTGACCTTGGATGGGTAGATGCTGCCACCACCCAAGTGCAAAACCCCCTTTTGGAACCTAGGAAGGCGCACTTGGGAATTCCTTCCTGTGGAGTACCCTTAAGCCCTTTCACGCCCCCCTCCCTCCGCCCCCACCCTTTCCAGGGAAGAGCTGAGAAAGAAAACAAAGAAAATCAGCTGTTGCCACCAGCTAATTAAACATCATGTGCACAAACCTCTTAGGACACAAAAATCTAATTCTGTTCTTAAAAAAAGGTAAATTTTATTAAAAACAAAAAAGAAAGAAAATACATTTGGAATTTAGGCTTTTTGCTCGATTTAAAAAAAAATTACAAGGATTAAGCATCAAGATAGCTCTCTTGAGGTCCAGCTTAAAGGTTACAAGCAAAACAAAAGCACCTGGGGTTAGCATAGAGAAGTCCACAAGCCATAAAGAAATAAAAGAGATAAACCTAATTGTGTTTTCCTAGACATTTCCTGATCTACTTACATATCTGGGGTTTCAAATGAGTAGATTCTAAGTATGATTTGATGATTTTTCATAACTGGCACAAAGCTTTTTACAGCATAGCTGCTCTGTTCCCCCTCTCCAGAGAGCAACAACAGACAGATAAAGGGGAAGTTTTTTTCCCCCCCAATTTTAAAAAGTTCTGGCCTTCCCATTGGCTCTTTTGGTCAGGTGCCCACTCCCCTCGTTTTTATCTAACGACTTTGTAATCCTTTACAGATAAAGTAAGTAGAGAACAGCTACTAACAGGGATTTTATAGCTAACTGCCTGGCTAGGTGTCCATAAAAGGTGGCTACCCCTCCCCCTGCCCTACCTTCATTTATCACAGATGGTTTAACAGATGTCAACATAAACGCTGTAAGAAACTCACCACGAATGATCTTATGTGTTTGTTCCACATGCAGACCTATTTACTTAACCCATTTCAACTTGAAAACGTACTCTTCTCAGACATGCAACCCAATATCCACCTCTCCACTGGCAGCTGCTGACACCAGTTATCTAAATTATCTAAGAAAAAATAGTTCTTGATAGCATGCATGAGGTTCTTCATGGTTCTTTGTTAAGCCATTGAGATTTCAATAGTTCTTTATAGCCATTTACCATTTCAGCTGGTTCACTGCTAGTTCTGGACAGCAATTTTTGGGATTGCAAGGGAAAAAAATCTGTTATTAAACTAAACGAGGAAGTAAGCATGTGCCAACAAAAATGTTGTTCAACTTTTGTAGCTCTACGTTTGTGTTAATGATACGGTGTTTAAAAAACAGCAACTGTTTGATCTTAACAGGCAACCAGCAATTCCAGGCCTGTGCAATAAAGATGTACGTGTGGTGATGAAGCTCCTTTATCACTTCCTTTTGTAACAAGTAGAAATAGGGCCTTGCTATATGTTTCTTGGTAAAGAAAAGGGGAAATGATGTTAAAAATCCATTCTGATTTTTAAAAAATTAGATTGCAACACAGAACCTATGAAATAAGGTTCCCTATCAAAACAAAACAAAACCCGATTTGAACTGTTTCCCGCACTAAAATATTTCATCTCTCTACCATGACACAAGACAGACATTTTTAGTCTCATTTTTTTTCAGACTATATGGAAATACTATATATACTCCTACTACAATAATAACAACAACAATAGGCTAATAATAATACATAACATTTTACTGCACAGGTGGCACAGTATTAAAAGTTAGTCTGGATTATGTTTTTACAACTATTACATTTTTCTGACACGGCTTTATATTATATAGGCCGACGCACTATCCTGGAAGAGGCTGTTACAGCGCAGTTCGGCCAGGTTTTTCAGTAGCCTTGTGTAGCTCTCACCTATTTGCATTACACGTATACTTTCCATCATCTGTGCAACTTCGGAACGGATGGTGGTTCCGGAGCCTTCCTGGTGTTCAGTGGTTCGGGGTGGGGGGAACGTATGACAGCATGCTGTTACCTGGTGGCCTCCTTACCAGGCTACTGCCCTCCACCTGGTGCTACTCGTTTTCACCCAGTTTTGGTTATTAAAATGTATTCCCATCCACGTGCCAGGGGCACTCAGATTCTTCCTCCACAATAAGAACAGGAGTACTTGTGGCACCTTAGAGACTAACAAATTTATTAGAGCATAAATTTTCGTGAGCTATAGCTCACTTGAAGTGAGCTGTAGCTCACGAAAGCTTATGCTCAAATAAAGCTCAGTGGTTTGAGCATTGGCCTGCTAAACCCAGGGTTGTGAGTTCAATCCTTGAGGGGACCATTTGGGGTCTGGGGTAAAAATTGGGGATTGGGCCTGCTTTGAGCAGGGGGTTGGACTAGATGACCGCCTGAGGTCCCTTCCAACCCTATGATTCTATGTATTGTAAATGTGTTAGTCTCTAAGGTGCCACAAGCCCTCCTGTTCCTTTTGCGGATACAGACTAACACAGCTGCGACTCTGATTCCTCCACAATGTGCCCGGGGTATGTCACACTGTGGTACAAGGAAGAGAAGCTTGACTAGCTGCCCTCTCCCCAAGAGGCCCCAGGCCTGCCCGCCCTTCGAGGCCCTGCGCTGGGTCCCAGCCACCCCCAGGCCTGCCCCGCCCCCCTTCAACGGCTGTGTCACCCTCTGGCCTTGCGCGGCTCCCTGGGGGCGGGGCAGGGGTCCTCTCTCGTGCCCCCCCCGCCCCCGGCAGTGCTGACTCCCGCCAGGCTGCCTGCGGTTTGGACTATGAGACCCGGCCGCTCCCCACCCCCCACCGGGTCCTGCCAGCCGCCGGCCCTTGGACCCAGCTAAAGTCCCTCGTGCCGCGGCTGCAGCGCACAGCGGCCGAGGCGCCGACTGTCGCTCACCCCCCGGACCCTGGGCCGCCGGGCGGCTTGTGCACCTGCGCGCGGGGAGCGGCCGTTGCTGAGGGCGGAAGCGCGGCGAGCGGCCCCGGCCCGGCTGGCTCAGGGAGGATGGCGGAGCAAGGCGCCGAGAACCTGTCGGTGGTGGTGCATCGCGCCGGGGACCTGCGCCTGGTACGGCCGCCCCGCCCCGCCCTGCGCCGCGAGAGGCGGCTGGGGGAGGGGGTCCCAGCCCTCGGGCGAGGTCACAGCCCTGAGGGGATTTTGGGGGATCACAGCCCTCAAGGGTCAAGGGATTGTGGGGGGGGTCACAGCTCTTGGGGTTCAGGGGATTGTGCGGGGGGTTACAGCTCTTGGGGGTATTCCACCCCTTGGGGTTCAGGGGAGCCTTTGGGCTTCAGGGGATTTGTGGGGGGATCACAGCTCTGGGGTTCAGGGAGTTTGTGTGAGTTTGCAGCCCCCGGTTCAGGCAGCCCAGGGCACTGCCTGGATCATAGACGTTTCAGGTGTAAAACCTAAAATTGGATATCCCCAGTCCATCCTCTCGGGGCCAGGGCAGGGTTATTCCCTAGAGGGCATTTCTGGGTTTTTGCCAGTCTGGATTTCTATGTTCCACGTGGTGAGGCTCCCAACTCTTACCTATGGAAATGTTTTCACATCTAATACATCTTTCTGGCAAGAAGCTTCTGGTATTTGGCTTAAATTCATCTTTAGTTAATTTTGTCCCATTCTTCCTACTTAGACCCCCCTGTGGCACACTAAATAATTCCTTTCCCTCAAATGTCAGCATACTCTTAGCATGTCTCCCTTACCCCTCTTCCCAGTCATTGCTTAGCTAAGCAGTTAACTCTTTTTATTTTTCCTCCAGCTCCCCGATTGTTCATATTGCTTTCTTCAGGGTTTCTGCATATTTCACCTAATGAGGTGTCAGCTCATTGATGATGCTGTTTAATAAGATTCAGCCTAACCCAGATCTACTCCAGCTATGTCCATTGCTATTAATTATTGCCTGTTGTTACTGTCCTTCAACCTGTTTTCAATGCACATGACTATTCCTGTCCAGGCCAGTTGGCATTAATATACACAGTGAATTCACGTGACACAATATCAAATGACCTACTAGAATTAAATGGAGGAAGGTTTGAAATCTTTCTGGTCCTTGACAAGGCTGTTTTGTACCTCCTCAGAAGTCAGAGGACTCAGGGCCCTCCCAGGCCAGGAGTGGAATGGAAGCTCCTTTTGCCCCTGAGTTTGGCGGGAGTGAGGATCGTAGGGCTCAGTGGGTTAGCTGGGGAGACAGGGGTTGGCACTGCTGAAGCTCTATTTGGCAGGGTAGGGGCACTCCCAAAGGAGGGCAAGAGATTGGAGAAGAGATGGCAGGGAAATGACGCTGGAGAAGTTTCACCACACTAGACTGCAGAGTGACAAACTAACCCTGCAGTCTTCTCTGTTTTACCCAGATTCTGCACAGTCCTCATGATCCAGCAAATTGCTAGCATGAGCCTCCGCTGGCAAAGTGTGGGCATCCCTGTCATACAGGTTCTGGGAAAGAAGAACATTGCTAACATCCTGTTTGTATTGCATTTGATGGTGTGTGGTGGGGAGGGCTTTGGAAGCCATACAGTTCAGTACATATTCCTGCACCAGAAGGTGCTGCTGGGACACAAGAGAAAAGATAAACAACATTTCATGGTGTACATTGAACATAGCTAACAGGTTGGAATGACAGAGTGCCAAAAATGACCCAATGAGGAATTGCATTGTGTTAAACTTGCACACTATGGGCCTGATTTTCATAAGTGCTTCAATTTGGAATCGAACTTTCTGGCTGCAGTCAGGTAAATAGACATCTGTTGTGTGTACAGGTATTTGCATTTGCAAATTTGGAAGATGTCAAATAAAGAGGCCACTTCTGAAAATCAAGGCCTGTGTCTTAATGAACTTTGATAAGCTCATTGTGAGCTTAGTCACAGAAAATAGTTTTGATCTGGCAGGTGCTTGATATTAAATACAGACTTTGGTCACCTGTTGTGGCTCAGTTTATTTTTATTGCTCCTGTGCAGCTCAAACAAAGTGAGCAGTGTTATATACAATGTGTGGCTCACAGCCATATTTGAGATAGCGGTAACATCTGCCAAAACAGTATTAAAAAGCAACACTTATAATAATGTGCATCTCATACACATATAATGTACAGTTTTCTAAATAGAAACATAGGAATTGCAGTACTAGATTACACCCAAGGTCCATCTAGTCCAGTATCCTGACTCTGACAAAGGCAGAGGAGGTGCCCACTTTGGATCACCTCATGATTTCTAATAGTTAGAGATTGGCTTAAGCCCTGAAACCTAAAAAGGTTTAATATTCCTTTCTAAATATTTGTTAGCATTAACTGTAATAAGTGGATATTCTTATTATTCATATAAATGTCCAATCGCTTTTTGAATCTCAATACATTCTTGACTTTAATGACTTCCTGTGGCAGTGAGTTCCAGAGTCTATTTTTTCTTTCTTTGTACAATCTCTTGCACAATGGGGTCCTGATCCACAACTGGGGCTCCTAGTTGCTATGGTAATACAAATAAATAATATTTATATGTTGTATTTGTATAGTATTTACATGCTTTTATCAATTTTACATTTGCCGGTTTTTAATTTAATTGAAAATCCCCTCTATCACAATCATTATCATGTCCCCTCTTATTTGTCTCCTCTCTGAGGTAACAGTCCCAATCTCTTCAGTCTTTCTCCATATGAGAGTTTTTCCAGGCCCATGGCCATGCTCTTCGTTCTTCTTTGAGCTCCCTAGTGAACAAATGGGTGCATGTTTTTTAGGATGCTCTTAGATACTCCACTTTCAGTATTGTGAGCTTCATTATCTTTTCTACATATTGCAAACTCCTATTTTCACACACAACTTTTTAAAAAAAAATAGCTGAGGTTGTAAAAATTGTGTTTCACCAGTTCACACGTTTGTTAGATGCTTTCTGTGCATGTGAATAACTCAAAAAAGGCTTTCTTTAAAAACTTCTGATTCACTTTGGCTGTGTCCTGAATGGGACAAAGTGCCTTGGACTGAAGAAATCTGGGTCAGAAATAAAGTTCTGGGCACTAAAAATTACATAGAGCAGGTTGTGCCCAGATGCATACCCCGTTGAGCTTCATTAATATCAACAGGCAGAATTTGGCCACATACTGTCCATATGCAGTGTTGATCATTTACTGCTTATTTTAACAATGAATGCCAGTGCAATGCTTGTGAGATATGCACAGGCAGGCAAGCATTTTAGTCTGGGAACACTGATGTAGTAAAATCCAATTCCATGGGCAAGTTAGTGATAGAAAGGTAAGTGAGGCATCATTTAATTCATAAAAATCTGACAGAATCATAATTTCAGTGTTGTCACGTTGTGCAGTGTAGCAGGGAGGACTCACTGCCCCGTCCCCTGGCTCCCAGCTTCAGGTCCTCTGGTTGGTGGAAATTTTGATAATGCAGGGTTGTCGGAAAAGGATTCAGTTGGGTTTCATTTGAAAGCCCTTTTTCCCCCAAACACAATGGTACCAAACATGACAAACCTAGAACACTTATGAAGATATATATTCAAAAAAATGTTTAAAAATCAATTTTTTTTAAATTACACTGTAACACAAGGATGCATTGCTTGCATAAAAAAAGACACAGATTTTTGGTAATCCTATGGAAGTTAGTCTTGACATATAGGATTGAAAAAAATTATTCATTAAGGTCATCATCAGTGTCTTTTCTGTCTAGGGCACCACTCTGCTAGACACATTGTCATACTGATCCTCCCCTGCACCACACTCACACATCACCATACAAGGCAGGCTGCTGGCCAACCATTTGCATGGTGGTGAGCATCTGGCTTTTGCACATGACCATTTGATTAGGATTGATTTAAGAATGCATTGTATTTCATGCGTAACTGGAAAAACCCATTCATGCTTGAAAGGAGAGGGTAGTTTGGGATGTGCTCAGTAATACTGGAGCCATTCCTTTGCTTGATGAGTTTATGTTCTCGATAGCAGGTAAAAAATGCACCCCTTCGTGGCAATTTTTCTCCATTTGTCTGATCCTTGGAAAACAGCCACCAATGTAGCTCTGCAAATGTTGTAATGTTGATCTCAAATAGTAAACTTGACATATGAATGCCTCCAGGGCATTTATGATCTCATCAATGACTGTCTCAGCCATTCCAAGCACCTTCAGTCCAAGGAGAGAGTCTTCGGAGGCTGAATCAAATGCCTTCCAGAAAGAAAATTTTGTCTTCCATCCTGAAAGGGTGTGAAAACCTGGAAGTGTGGCAGCTTTTAATGGTCTGGGAGATAGGAACACATCTCTGAGGGATATACGGTGATTCTGTTCCCCAGCAGCAGGCACAGAAACAGAATTTGCAGAAGTCTTGGGAATTACAAAGAAACCACTGAAAAGTGAGAGGCAGAAGTTTCATTACGCCATGTGACAATGAAATTCTTCGAGCAATTCTTTGCATGCTGTAGTGTTTTTCCTGCAATGTGTGGTTACTCATGATTTGTGCAAGTATGAGACAGTAGCTTCTTCACTGTGAGATTGGAAATGTTTATGGAGTCAATGATTTTGTATTGGACAGGTGCAATACCAACCATAACCCCGCCCCACCCACTTCTCTGTCCCCTCGCACACTGGACCTGATTCACATTTACACTTATTCACTTTTAAATCACTCTGACTGTGTTGAGGGATCTCGGTGTAAATGAGCATCAGGCCCACCATGTTTATTTGACTTTACAGTCATTAAATCACACTAATCAAATCTCATGCTTCCCCAAGCTTTATGCCCTACACTACTAAAGAGTCAAGGAAAGCAAAGACAGCAGGGTGGGTTCAAAAGCACTGCTGGGATTGAGAATCTATATTGAAGTGCAGTGCAGTGGCTCCACTAAAAAGTCAGCATTTGCCTCACAGAGATATCAGAGATACTACAATATTTCCCTAAAATGGGTGGTAAATCTGGTGTTTCTGGTGCCCTGTTGTGGTAATCTGTACATGACTGTTGGAGCTGATGCTTTGTGGACAATCATAACAAGACCATCCACTTCTTCAATCCAAAGTAATATTTGCTTATTGACTAAACATTTAAATCATCTTTGGAGAAAGGTACAGCAAAAAATAAACATAGTGAGGTGAAATCAAACCAAACACAACACAATTCTCTTCACTTAAACTTTGCTTTCCTACTGTGATAGTGATGTCAAATATTGAGTTTAGTGTTTATGGAGTTTCTAAATTGGAAATTCTTTTAGGAAAGAATATCTGCGTTCAAAGGTCCAATGCCTGGGAGTAACTGGGTGTAGGACACAATGTATGCCTTTGATAATGAAATAACTTCTAAGCAAACAGATTATACAGCTCTTATGCTAGTCCCAGTGAAGGACCAATTCAGTTTCCATTGCAGTCAATGGGAGTCTTTCATCTGGGAGTTGGGCTGGTTCCAGTCAACTTGAAAATACAATGGCAACCACCCCACTTTCATTTTTAAAGTTAAGAAGAAACTTTGCAGCAAATCTACCGAGAACTCAGAAATCCACTTTTTCTCCCCATTATACACTAGCTTCCCAATCCTGTGAACAGAGTCAGTTATAGGGGTTTGAAAGCACCGTGTTTATTTTTGTACTTGGGCATTTTGTTTAACCTCCTTGTGTAGTGAAATCTTAAGGACTTATTCTTTTTTCTTTGAATACTTGGGAGGAGCTCAGATACCACAACATTTGGGAACCAGGTAAGTATGTAAATATAGAGAGAAGAGGTAAAAGTCCTGCAAACATATAGGTTACCTTTTATTGGTGTGAAAAGTGACCCAGGGTTGTAGCTGAGCCCTTCTATATATGACAAAGTAGCTGTGTAATGCTCATTTTCCTGGGATCCTCAGGCTCCACACTGTTAAATAGCCACTGTATCCTGCTTCTTTCGTGCTCCCATTAGTTCCACTTGTGGGGGAAAAGATGGTGTTTTTGTCCTCAGCCACATGGAATTTTTGTTGTGTTTTCCCCGTGATTGGTCAATGATTCAAGTTTTATAATGCCTCATTCATATAACAATCTCAAGGGACAGCTATTTCAGCAATAATAGCATTACAAGAGAAGGGCGTGAGAATAGGCATTTAGAAAGGGACATTTAATCCTGACGGTCTTTAAAAGTTGTTGGTTTACTGTGAATATCTGGTTCAAAAGCCACTCTGGTTTCAGAAGATGAGTTTTTTGAATCATGGGGTAAGTTGCTCAACTGAAACCACAAGTCCTGTTCCATTCTAGGGAAGTTTGGTATATAAGACGTGATCCTATTACTGTAATTACTTATATACTGGAGAAAATTCTAGGGATTTCTCAGAAAGCAGCCCCAAATTTTCATGCAAACTGAATGCTTTTTGTTTGTTTCCCTATAGGAAAATCGCCCGGTCCCAGAACCAGGTCCCAATGGTAGGTCTCTAGAGTGACTGCCTGCCTTCTACCTTGTGGTTTTCTTTGAGTGTAATTTCTTCCTAAATTTTCTATTTGCCCTTCACTGATCTCCCCCTGTAAATCAACTATAGCGTCTATGATAATATATAACATTGTCCAAAAAAGGAGCATGTAGGTGGAGCAGGTCAAATCTTGCATCCATCTGAGAGGGGATGGTGGTGAAATCTGAAATGTATGTGGAGTTAGCTAAATCCCTCTCCCCATGTTTTCGGTTAACAAGATCTGGGAACAATAACAATTTATGAAAGACACAGTCCTGAGGGTCCTATTGAGAAATGATGCATAAGATTTGGAAAATTAGTTTTCTTCCTTTAGACCTACCTGAATCCACTCTGCTGAAGTGTAAGTGGATGGGACTTGCACTGGGAAGGAAGAAGGTGTAAATAAAGTTGGGCGAGAGACTAGGTCATTTTAATAACATCTGAATAACCAGCAGTGTTTGTGTGCTTCATATTACCTTCCCCTGAAAGAGAACGATATCAAAAAGGGGTGCTGAGCATTGACTTTGATGGGAGTTGGAAACGATCTGCACTTCTCAGGATTGGGCCCATAGAAACTAGAGAAGAAAAAAATAGCTAGAAACTCCATTCTGGCCTCATTCAGATAACAACCTTGTAAAATGGAAATTACATTGGGATTTTGATGACTCAGGCTACTTATCATGTGATCAGAAACACTAAACATAGTTTCCTTTTGATAATCTGATTATTTGTCTATTACCCTAACCCTGAAGTGTATGTGCTTTATTGCTGCGTTCAAATGCATAGTACCCCATTCTATCTGAATATTAGTCAAGTAGGTCGAAGTCCTGTGAATCATATTTAATCAAAGGTCTCATTTGGCACCCAGACTAGAGCTCTCCTCTTAGATTACATTTACCTTCATTTACAAGAGATGTCTTTTATTTTAAGCTCTTGGAAGTTTTAGGTCCTTATCTAGAGTGTTCAGATTTCAGTAAGTATCTCATAAATGTCGACTGTCCTATAGGATGTAATTGCAAATGTGTAACTTTTATGAAACATGTTAGTAAATGATGTGAACGGATTAGGAAGGTAAAGAAATAGAGGGAGGAAGAAGATGGAAAACCTATTGAAACCTGTCTAGTCCACCCCTGGGCTAGTGCAGGATTGTTCACTAGTGTCTTTTCTAGTTATAAACATTAGAATGAGATTTTCAAAAGCGTCTCAGCATTGGCCTAATTCTGTTCTCATTGAAATCAGTGGTAAAGATGCCGTTTACTGCACTGGGAGGAGAGTTAAGCCAATGCTGAGTGCTTTTCACAATCCTACCCTAGTAGTTTTTTTTCCTATGTTTAATAAAAACACTGCCAAAATATTTAACTTTTTTCTACAAATTATTGAAGAAAATGTTTCCTTGTCATGATTATTCTAAATTAAGCTCTACAAATCACCACGTAACCCTGAGCAACAGTGACTCCCAAGAGAGAGCAGAATTGTGACTGAAAATGTTACTTGGAGTGACATTGAGGGACTGCAGAATTGTAAGAGAGGCAAAGGAAAGGTTTAGCAGCACAGTTCTTAAGGGTGACCTGCTAAGATTTAAAAGAAATCAGGCTTGTGCTGTTTTATGCCTTTTTAATGGTATATAAAGAAAGTCTGAAAGTTGTTGTGGTTTATTTTCCTTAAAGGTTCTGTGGCAAGGGGGTTCTGTTTATTTTTTACATTAGAAGTTCAGCATGTGTGTGTGTGCTAGAAGATTCTGTGGGTAACTAGAGAGCTGATAGAATTGTGGAGTATAAAAATAAATGAGTTTTGGAAGCCCTGCTTCAGGGCTAAAGCCAACCTCTCACTGTTAAGGTTTCCCTAAAAACAGATTATCACATTACTTCCTGCTGCAGGTTTTCTGACACCTTCCTCTTAAGCGTCAAGGGGTTGGCTGCATATCAGAGATACACTTGATAGATCATGGGTCTGATTTGGTTTGGCAATTCCTGTGATATCACAAATGCCAGGGAAATGAAATTTGATTAATTGATAGGGGAAGGAATTTTTATTCAGATTGTTTAAATTCTGATTTTTCCTAACACAGCTTTAATTCAAACCCTTGCAAGCAAAGCGCTCAGTCCATATCCTGAGTCAGCCCAGGAGTCCTCCAACATAAAAGGGAATCAAAGACTTAACATGTTGCAGCTTTCTAATGAAAAACAAGTAGGGGGAAAAAACATTTTATTGAAAGAACTGAGCTCCTTTCCAGGCCTCCTGTACATATAAAGAGGCAAAAAAGGATATAGGCCCCCTTTAGTGTTCCTCTGTAGGAAACAGTAACAGCTGTGTTAGTCTGTATTCGCAAAAAGAAAAGGACTACTTGTGGCACCTTAGAGACTAACCAATTTATTTGAGCTTAAGCTTTCGTGAGCTACAGCTCACTTCATCGGATGCATACTGTGTGTATAAAAACATCTTCTGTATTTTCCACAGTATGCATGCGATGAAGTGAGCTGTAGCTCACGAAAGCTTGTGCTCAAATAAATTGGTTAGTCTCTAAGGTGCCACAAGTACTCCTTTTCTCCTCTCTGTAGGAAAGTTCCTTGTCATCTTTAAAGCCTTTGCCAAGCAGATGCCTCACCTTGCCTCAGAGGTCTTTCATGCAGTTGGTCTCTGGTTTATGACTCTTTCTTTCTTTGCCAGAGGTGCTGCTGAGGATGCATTCGGTTGGGATCTGTGGATCTGATGTCCACTACTGGCAGAACGGTAGAATTGGGGACTTTATTGTAAAGAAGCCCATGGTGCTAGGGCATGAGGCATCGGGAACCATCATCAAAGTGGGGTCATCAGTAACCCATCTGAAGCCAGGTGAGCAGTTTCCTTGAATCTTGTGGACGGTTGCCTGATATGTACTTTCTCTGTTGTGATGAGGTTGAGAGGCTGGCCTGCTAGGAAATATTAAATGTGCATTGATGAAACATTAGGAATCCTGCAAACCAGAGAAGGCTGAGCCAAAGCCTTCAGTTTGGAAGTGATAAAAAGAGGAGGAAGATGGTCCAGTGGTGTGAGTGCTAGCCTGGAACTCAGCACTCCTGGGCTCAGTCCCCTGCTATGCTAGGCTTCTTGGGCAACCTTGGGCAAGTCACTTAATCTCCTTCTGCCTCCGTTCCCCTTTTATAAAGTGGGGATAATAGCACCCACCTATCTCACAGGGGTGTTGGGAAGGTTAGTACGTTAAAGATTGTGAGATGCTGGGGTACTATGATAATGGGGGCCAGATAAGGGCTTTAGATGAAAATCTTAACTTGGATTTGAATTTCATAAATGACTCTGCCTTTATATTGGGTTAAAACTGGTGTTCAAATCCCAGTACCACCGGACTCGGGGTTCAGGAGCCAGAGCTGGGTCCCAGTGTTATGGTTTGCACCTATATCTACCTAAAATACAGCTGTTGTCCTTATCTGTTTGTTCACTGCCCTCCTCACCCCTTGCACAAATCCTCCTAACTAACCACCAGCCCTTTCAAGCCAAGTCTGGCTCTCTTTTATTTAAAATCAAACCTAGAGTAAGATGTTACAATAAAAGGAGCTCCTCTTGGGTTTTGTCTCCTGTCCCTGCTTTACTGCACAGTACATTGGACAGATTGAGATCTGTTGTGAATTGGCCAACACTGTCTCCTCACAAATGACAAGGCTCACTGCCATCCATCACTCGCTTTGGACAGCTGACTTCATGGCACTTCTTAGGAATCACTTGGTTTGACCTTTTGAAGAGTGCTGATATGATCTGAATATTGCATATATCCTGTTGTGTATTTAATGGACGCGTATTGAACATGCAATCCAAGCAAGAACATAAAGCCTTTGTAGACCATGCATGTGAGTCACTCTTGCTGCTAGTGAGCCCTTTTATTAAGCCAGTTAACTCAATATTGTAACTTCCTTTTGCTGTGTGTACGTGCTCCAGAAGTTGGGGACACCTGGCATTGATGTTTAGGTGCTGGCCTAGTAAGAAACGTGGTACATTATTTCTCATTTACATCATGATAAATCTGGGGTGACTGTTGGCTTCAGTAGAGTGACTCCAGATTTAAATAGGTGTAACTCAGAGCAGAGTTTGGCCCCAGAATTAGATCTGTGGGGCAGGGACTAAATCTTTCTCTTGTGTTCTGTGCAGTGCTGAATGCTCTGCAATTAATAAACAATAGTAATGACCATCTGCCTGGACATCCTGAGCGGGACCCCTGAGCTAGAGAGATGACCACAGCCTCACTGAGGGATTTGCCCAGTGATTAGATTTCTGGTGCTGAGTGAAAAGGGCTGGAAGCATTTTGGATGTTTTATGAGTCTCTTATACTCCCTTGTGGAGCTCCAGAAAACCTGACTGTGGAGCAGGTGAACAACTGCCCTTTTTCCACCCTGAGCTGTCCAAGGATTGATCAGGCAATGTGGAGCTCTCCCACATGGGGGAAAGGGGATTTTGTGCTCTTTGGATTTTGGAGTCTGATCTCCTGACTCCTACATGCACTTCCAGGTCTTTACCAGAAGCTCAGCCTCCCTCCCCATCATAACTGTCAGTCTGGAGAGCAAGTACAGTGATTGCCATTAAAATCCAATGTTTGCCAACAGATCCTGCATGGTGTTTCCGTTTAGTTCCTAATTGCAGGAGATCTCAGATACCACTCAGTGGTACTCCGTGACAAATGCTGGCTTTTTGATGGGAATAGGAAATCAGCCAATTTACAGTGATTAGACGGAGGGGAAGATGTAGGTAGCTCTGCATGTGACTGAGCCTGCATCCTCTTAGTGTTTGTCTGCCTCTTGCATATTATATTTTCTTCTGTAATGCTGAACACTGTGTATGGCTGGGTCCCTGGGGCTGGGTGATGAGTCCTCCGTAGCATGGCATTAGGGAAAGAGATTGAAGTGTATCAAAGGAAGTCTTTGTCTTTCAGTGGGTGTTTACAGAACAGGGTAGATCTCTCCCTTCCTTGGCATCCCTCTTGATCATTCAGATCTCCACATGCTGCTGTGCCCACACACTCCTTGTCTCACCCCACCCTCCTTTCACTCACTCAGGCGATCGAGTGGCCATTGAGCCTGGTGCTCCGCGAGACATCGATGAATTCTGCAAAATCGGACGCTACAACCTGTCTCCGACTATCTTCTTCTGTGCGACACCTCCCGATGATGGAAACCTGTGCCGATATTATGCACACAATGCCAGCTTTTGCTACAAGTCAGTCACACACGCCCCCTGCCTACAAATAACTACTCCCTGTGTGGGGTTAGCCATATTGTTCCTCCCTCTCTCCCTCAGCCATCTGCACAATGGGGATAGTAATCTAGTTACATGAAGCGCTTTTTGTTATTTCCCTAGATGCCCCTGGCATAGGTAGGGTTCAGAGGCCTGGTTGCGAAGTGTTTGGGAATGTGATCTAGACCTTAATCTGATCTCCTTTATACTGACCTTCTGTGTAATGCACTTTGAGAGCTACAGATGCTAAGTACTGTAGAAGAGCTAGGGATTATTTATTTATTTGTTTGTTTGTCTTTGTTTTTATCTCCACTCTTGACCGTGGTATCTGAGAACTTTATGACAGGAACTAGTTAGACCTTTCTCTCCTGCAGATTTCCTATGACTTTATCACTGCTTTAACCCCAAAGGGTGTCCTTTTCTTAAACCCTCTCTCTTTTTGCTCTCATTTCTACAAGGCAAGGTAAGGCCTGATGTTTTTTTGGGTTCTGCTGTTGGAAACTCCAGGAAGGGCTTTCCCTCATTCGTCAAGGAGAGCCAGCCCCTTGCTGCCCTGTAGAAAGCACTGCAAGAACTGCTAAACCTGCAATATGATTTGCTCAGTTATTAACTGAGAAGACCTAGACTGGTTCTGATTGTCCCAGGCTGCCAGTACCCCCGCTAATCCAGCCTTCGTGCAACACTGAAGACAATTTTGACCCCACTGGTGCCAAAGGTCACATGCTGGTTGTCAGAGAAACTCATTTGGGCTCCGATTCAGCAAAACATTTAAGCATATGAGCATCCATATTGCTTGATTGCACTGGGACTTAAGCACAAGCTTAATGTTAAGAATGTGCTGAAGTACTTTGCTGAATTGGAGCATTAGAAAACCTAGCAGCCCAAATTCATCCCTGCATAACTGCTCTGACTTCAGTAGAGTCATGCCAGGGATGAACTGGGTCCAGCATATCCACCCCATCGAAATACTCTGTTGGCAGTGCCATGTAGATATTTAATCTATGGAGTTTGCACCCGTTTGGAGGCTTGTGTGGAACACGGAGTTCCATGTACACTGAAGAAAGAACAAGTCTGTAAATCCAGAAATTCACTAACGCTAGGGACTAACATTCTTCTTCCATTTGTGCCTGTGCATGCTCTAGAAGTAGCATCCCTGATGTTTGCTGGGTTGTCAAAAATGGACCTTCTGCATTGGGATCATTGTCTCATAGTGACAGGACTTTGTGCTCTTACTAGAGGGCCTTGGAGCATTTTGCAAACATTAATGAATGAAGCTTCTTTGCAAGGTAGCTAAGTATGATGATCCCTCTTTTTAAATGGATTAATTGAAGCACACATTCACCCTGTGGACCAGCGACAGAGCCCCAACAGACTCTCAATACCCTGCTCTGCGCAGGGAGGGGACTAGTATCTGGCTTGGTTCCTTTTTTCAGGTTATAATAAAAATCACACTTTGCCTTTCATTAGCACCTTCCATGTGAGTATATCCAGGCACTTTGAAAGCATTTATTAATGTAACTACATGGCTCATGGCAGGTGAGCCAGAATCATTCACCTAGAAGTTATGGGCTTGGTTTTCAAAATGTGAGACTGGATGATGGACTGATTGTGTGTGTACACATGTAACTGGTTGTCACCCTGGCAGCAGGCACACAGATACCCATGTGGTGCTAACTCTCCACAGAGGTATAATAACTAGGTAGTTCTTCATGTGTCACTATCATCACTCCATACCCTAAGCACAGCTCCCCCTGGAAAGGGCTGAAGACTCCAGGAAGGCCACTAGGGACCTTGTTTCATCAATCACATTTTCCTGGGAGTTGATTAAATACCCTGGTAATGAGCAGCAATATAGAATCCTTAAAAAGATAGATTAGTGAACTCCCTCCCCCACTAGTAACTGCTCAGACAAATTACTGACATGTACACCCTTGTGCACAGTCCTGGCCTGTTTCTGTTCTGAAACCCGGCCCACAAAGTATCACTTCAGTATGCAGCATAGCACCAGTGATTGCACTGATAAAGCCCTGGGGTAGTTTTATCAGAGACCCAAATCCTTACTCAGGCAAAATTCCCCCAAAAATCAGTTGCTCAAGGATCCTGCAGGATTAGGTCCATAAAGCAATAGAGTGTAGTCTGCTTTAGCACAGTGTGATGGGTTCGGTCACAGAGACCCCGTTGGGACTGTCACCTTACGTGCTGAGGCTACCTCTGAGCCCGTCTTCCCTGCCAGGTTGGGACTTCAGAACTCTGCCTTGTTGAGCCAGTTATGCTAATCTGCTGCAACACAGACCCACACCCCCAAAGCTGCAGACTTAACTGAAAATGGCTTAGCAAGTGCTCCTGTCCCTAGCACTCAGACACCCAGCTCCCAATGGGATCCAAACCCCAAATAAATCCGTTTTATTCTGTATAAAGCTTGTACAGGATAAACTCGTAAGTTGTCTGCCCTCTATAACACTGATAGAGAGATATGCACAGCTGTTTGCTCCCCCAGGTATTAATTACTTACTCTGGGTTAATTAATAAGCAAAACGGTATTTTACTAAGTATAAAAAGTAGGATTTAAGTGGTTCCAAGTAATAACAGACAGAACAAAGTAAGTTACCAAGCAAAATAAAACAAAACATGCAAGTCTAAGCCTAATATAGTATGAAACTGAATACAGGTAAATCTCACCCTCAGAGATGTCCCAATAAGCTTCTTTCACTGACTAGACTCCTTCCTAGTCTGGACCCAATCCTTTTCAGACCAATGTTGTGGTTTATGTCCTGGGTCCAGCAATCACTCACACCCCCGTAGTTACAGTCCTTTGTCCCAGTTTCTTTCAGGCAACTCTTTGGGGAGGAGAGGCCATCTCTTGAGCCAGCTGAAGACAAAATGGAGAGGCTTCCAGGGCCTTTTATATTCTCTCTCTTGTGGGCGGAAACTCCTTTGTTCTTCTGTACAAAATCACAGCAACAAGATGGAGTTTGTAGCCAGCTGGGCAAGTCACATGTCCATGAATGATTCAGCTTTTTGCAGGCCAATGCCATTGTTTACATGTTAGTTTGAATGTTCCCAGGAAAGCTTAGATGTGGATTGTTGTCTCCCAAAGTCCATTATCAGTTAAGTATTTCTTGATTGGGCACTTACTGAGAATAGTCCTTTCTCAAGAAGCTGACCAAATGCTTCACTGAGGTTACTTAGAATAAAACACATTGAGATACAAGTACATAGCCAATATTCATAACTTCAAATACAAAAATGATACACAGATACAGACAGCATAATCATGACCAGCAAATTACAACCTTTCCATAGGCACCTTACTTGACCTCCTTTGTACAAGATTTGGTGCAACTATAGGACCTTGGTTGCAACAATGATCTATACAGTCACAGTTCCTGTCAATAACATCACACACAGGTTTATTGATTTTCTTCAGAAATCTCTCCTGCGATAAACTAGACATTTTCCTGTTTACAAACAAACAGGCCGTTTCTCATCTGGGTTTGTATTTGGTACCTAATGAAATGTCAGCATTGGAATATGAAATACAATTAATCTGAAAAGGTTTGTCCCTCCTCCTGACTCTGTCCACTAGAGTGCACTGCTGCTGTCTGGCAGAGGAGGGCTTCTTCAAACTGGGGTCCTAAACAGCTTTTGGAGACACCGTGGTGGCTAGGACTAGACCGTGCTGTTTGGGGCCTATTCTTCACTGTCAGATGAGTGTAGCTGATTGTGACAGTATTTCTGCTCTGTTAGGAGAATTTCCTTTTATTTGATGTCAGTGTTTCCTGGAAAGTCACTGTTTTGATTCATGGGGCAGCTCTCCTCTTGCAGGGGAAGGGAACTTTCATTCGTACCTGAATGAAAGATACTTTGGCTAAAACTTTCAAGCTTAGGTGCCCAGAATTACCCCTCAGAATCTATATTTAGGTCTCCTAAGTAAAAGTGCCCTGATTTACAGAGCTGCTGTGGGAGTCAGCAGTTTCTCTGGCTTTACGCTGACCCAGTTGAGATCAGAATCTGGCCCTCTGACTTCGGGCTGCCCCTCTGCTGTCTCAAAGGAGAGGCCTTGTCAGCTGTCTCTGTCCTCCACTACCCCATTTTATGGAACACTTTCCTTTCAAATACAGTTTCCAGTGCCTGTTTTGTGAGAGGTTCGGTTTGCCTACTGATTTTCTGGATGGCTGCATTGAGCAGCAGGGGGCTGGGGCTCATCTCTCTTGCAGCAGCTCAGAAGTATCTGTCTTATAGCAGAATCATTGGGTTTGTCTCCCTCTGGCCATGTGCCTTTTGTCATCATTTACTCCTGTTCCAACTGCATACAAGACACTACCACTGTGGTTTGGGGGCATTTGACTCCCTCTTTGGACCAGGTGTTAGTTACTCCGCTGACTATGGAGAGTCAGTGCCTTCGATTCTTCTTGGGAGAGTGAGTGCTAGGACCTAGTTACCAAATGTTAAACTCTTTGTATATACCAAATATTTTTATGAATCTCAAGCCAACCCACTGGTTGAAACACTTCCCACATGTCAGTGGCCAGCAATAGGGTATGATGGGGTAGTGAATAAGGGGATGTCTGATCATATGTCCCTTTGCTTTGCTTTGTGAGATGAAGTGGCCAGCTCTGCAAGCTATAGCATTTCATGAGTCTGACAGGAGTCACTTAGGGAACACTTCCCTTATTAACCTGAAGAGTGGATGATCTGCAGCACATTCCCCCTCTCCTCCAGGAAAAGAACAATGATAGAAGTTGAAGGTGCAGAAGCCTTCTTCCCTATACCCATCCACAAAGGCAGGGCAGACCTCATCCCCACAGCACATTGCTGAACATCCTCACGACTCATTGCAGCAAACACCAAGCATCATGTTTTCTAGGGTGGGTGCCTAAATTGTGCCTGCCGAAAGAGAGATTGTAGAGGCTGATGGGTACTTCGCTGCATAGTAGCCTCTTATGCAGTGCACAGGTGTGTGTTTTATTCCAATTATAAGGGCATTTTGCCAGCACAGTTTGGACACTAACCTTTGCAGATGTGGTTAGCTTCACCCCACCACCATTAAAAGCCCCTATTGTGGCGGTTGCTTGTGTCTCTGGTTCTTGCAGGCTTCCAGATAACGTCACCTTTGAAGAAGGGGCCCTCATTGAACCTCTTTCTGTGGGAATCCATGCCTGCCGAAGAGGCGGAGTCACTCTGGGATCCAAAGTCTTAATCTGTGGGGCTGGTATGGAATAACCCGCCTTGTACTTCCCACCTGTCGTGAGTGCTCTGTCACAGAGAAACACAATAGAGTGACCAGCCTGGTTTCTAGGTTCAGGATGGAGCACTGTGTGCTGACAACTCGGTCTCCATGGCCCGCATCTCTGTATTGAGGCTGAGGGTGGCCTGGGGCAGCAGTGCACTCCTTGGCCACATTTTGGCCAGCCCTGCTCCAAAATGGATTTGAAGTGCGTGTTGTGGCTAAACCGGCAGTTTGGGTGGTAGCAAGATACCTAGGAATCTGGCAGTATTCTCCTCACTGCCAGCTCCAAACCTGGAACAATAACAGTCATGCCCGCTGCCATTCTCAATGCACTGCAGCGGATCATGACATCTGCCGTAATCCCAGTACCAGTCCTCCGTGGAGCACTGCTATACCCCCAACGCAGTGAGCTTTACACTCACTTCACAGTGATCATGATTTTCCTGTATTCTGACATCTTATTTTCCTTCCCTATTGCTCAAGGACCCATTGGGCTAGTTTGCTTGCTCGTTGCCAAGATGATGGGTGCCGCCCAGGTAGTAATCACTGGTAAGATCTTCTTTTAACCCTTAAAATGCTGCCTCATTCTCACATATCCAAAAAAGGCTGCTCTTTCTGTGTGGCAGGTCACTGTACAAATTAGCAGCAGAAGTGCCTGGTGGTAAGACAAAGCTATGCTAGGTACCTATGTGAAGATCATCACCTGGTGTATGTATGTAGGTGTCTTTAGCAGACCTGTTCTTTGTCCAGTTTTTCTTTCTGCATCTTAATGACCGGTAAAGGGAGATATAAATAGGACTGTGCTTAATTAGCACAGGTTTACTGAAAAGTTCCCCAGGCCAGAGCCCCCAAATGGAAACTACTAGGAGGATACAACTGCACCCTTCACAACTAGGAGTATGGATGTTCATCAGCATTGCAATTATTGTTTCAGTCTTCAGACTGAGGCATAAAACTGATGTTCCACCTGCTCATTAAAGACACATTCTTCAAGAGTAGTGGTGCTAACCTTGGAGTTTGTGCCAAATTCCAAGCCAGGTAATTGCATTCTCCTCTCTAAATCCTCCTGCATTTCATTTGGTATCGTATTCTTTCTGATCTGAATTATTATATTATTTTGCTGTGCTCTGCTGATCAGCTGCTGCATTCCCCTGCCCTCCAGAGGTGACTGTGTTTGGGGGATGCGCTGTTTGCTCTCTATATAATTTACAGAGTGCTTTGGCACCCTTGAGGTGCTATAGAAATAAAATTTGTGCGTAGTGTGACAAATTTTGATTAGTCATCCACTGAGTTCCTTCAGATTGTGAAGCTATCGCCGAGGCCTCTGTAATTGTCCGTGACATTTGGTCCTCCCCAAGCCACCTGCGTCACAGATGCTGTTACTCAGACAGCAAGAGGCTCAGAAATGCCCACTATGGGGCAGCCTTGTTCAAATGTTTCCCGTATTATATGTGGCAAGGAGCGAGATTACCCTTCTTTGAACTTTAGGAGGCTGGCTGCCTTCAGGAAAATATTTTCCATGTTGGCGCTAAGAGGAACGCCTCTCCAACCCATTATTTGCCTAGACATGTTTTACTGCACTTCCCAGAGAAATATTTTATTTTACTTATACTTGTAAAATATTTGCCTATAAAACTCTTTATCTGCACAGCACATTTCAAATTGATCTGTTTGTGGAGATATTTGCCTATTGCGTCTATAGCAGGACATAAATAGCTGAGAGGTAGAATAAATGACGCAGACCCACGCAATGCAGTTCTGCTTGCCCCATCTCAAAAAAGATGTATAAGAATTGGAAAAAGTACAGAGAAGGTAACAAAAATGACTAGGAGTATGGAACGGCTTCTGTATGAGGGGAGATGAAAAAGACTGGGACTGTTTGGCTTGGAAAAGAGACGGCTAAGGGGGAGTATGACAGAGGTCTATACAATCATGACTGGTGCGGAGAAAGTGACTAAGGAATTGTTATTTACCCCTTCACGTAACACAAGAATCAAGGCTCACACAATGAGATGAATAGCAGGTTTAAAACAAACAAAAGGAAGTGCTTCTTCAAACAATGCACAGTCAACCTGTTGAACTCATTGCCAGGGGTTGTTGTGAATGCCAAAAATATATCTGGGTCCAAAAAATAATTAGATGAGTTCATGGAGGATAGGTCCATCAGTGTCTGTTAGCCAGTTTGGTCAGGAATTCAACCCTACACTCTGGGTGTCCCTAGCCTGGGTGTCCCTAGCAGACTGCCAGAAGCTGCAGCTGGATGACTGGGGATGGATCAATCAATAATTGCCCTGTTCTGTTCATTCCCTCTTAAGCATCTGGCGCTGACCACTATTGGAAGACAGGATACTGGAGTAAATGGGTCATAGGTCTGACCCAGTATGGCCGTTCTTATGACTGGTACTTGCAGGTGGAGGGAGCCAGACACCCAGGCTTACTATGGAGGCAAGTCTCCTAGCTGCTCCCCATCAATAAGGAATGGACCTCTAAGTGCTGCCAGATCCTGCCCTGGTTATTAAATGGGTCATTGTCCCTCTGCTTCAGAGCCTTTCCCCAGCTCTCCTGCTCTTCGGATGAGGCCAAGGATTTTGATGGGGATATCCCCCAGGCCTGTCCTCTCCTTGATGGGGAGGTACACCTCCCCTTTCAAAGGGCTGAAAAGAGCAAACTTATTCTTCAGCAACTGTGCAATAGCCCAATAAAAATAATGCTAAAAAAGAGGAGGAGGCAATCTAGGGGATACAGGTGGCCTCTCCCCGATTTCCTTTCCACATCCTCGTAGGTGGATCTTTGGAATCCAACCATGAAACTGGTGTCACAGCAAAATCAGGAAGAGGGATTCCCTCCTTTCCTCCCCCCAGGCTTGGCTGCCTGACTTCATGTGCAGAGAGGATGTCCACGGTCATCTGCACCTTAGCAAATAGCCCGCAATGATTTATTACACACGGGAACAAAAAGGTTTCACCACTGTCCTGCATCTGGCAGCCATGCATGGATACTGTCCACCTTTTCAGAGCGGATTTCTTCCCCAAAGACCCAGAGAACACGAAGCTAAAGGAAACCCTTAGAAGAGATTTGGAAACTTTCCTAACAGTTCTGTGGACTTCCCTCCCCACCACCTGTTTCTCAACCATGTTACAGTGTGCTGGCCTCAAAGGGATAGACCCCCTCAGGTTAAGAAGAATTCCAATATGCCTTAATGCCAGGCTCCTAGCAATGCTCTGGTCTCCATGCATTTGCTGCCAAAGTGATGGTATTGAATTCACTAGCAAGTCAAGTTATGGTTAGGCAGCTGGTAGACTGTGATCACTGCGTATTACGCTTCTTCATAATTTTCTCGCTGTTACTTTGTGCTCCTTATGTAAATAAGGAAGTGTTATTTACTCCTTCTCATAACACACGAACTAGGAGTCATCAAATGAAATTAATAGGCAGCCAGTTTAAAACACACAAAAGGAAGTATTTCATGACACAACGCCCAGTCAATCTGTGGAACTCCTTGCCGGAGGATGTTGTGAAGCCCAAGACTATAAAGGGGTTAAAAAAAATCTAGATAAATTCATGGAGGATAGGTCCATCGATGGCTATTAGCCAGGATGAGCAGAGATGGTATCCCTAGCCTCTGTTTGCCAGAAGCTGAGAATGGGTGACAGGGAATGGATCACTTGATGATTACCTGTTCTGTTTATTCCCTCTGGGGCACCTGGCATTGGCCACTGTCAGAGGACAGGATACTGGGCTAGATGGACCTTTGATCTTACCCAGTATGGCCTTTCTTATGTTCTTACATTTTCTCCCATCTGCTTACCCTCTCCACCAACTGTCTCTTGTCTCACAGGTTGATTTTAAGCTCTTTGGGGCAAGGACCCCCTCTTTTATCCATAGTTGTACAGCACCCAGCACAGAGGGGCCAGGGCTTCTAGGCAGTCTGCTAATTCGGTACAAATCATGAATAACCATGGGGATAATGTTACATCTGTAGAGAACCCCATTGTTGTCAGGTGCCTGCAGCTGCACCTTTGCTACATGCCCTGGTCAGAATGACTTGTCTGTGGGCTTTAGAGTATTAAGACCTCAGCATCTTTGAAAGAGGCAACTTTATCTGTGGCCAGAGTCCCATTGGCATCTCTTGTGCCTTTAAGTTGCTTGTCACACGTCTTTCCCCACCAGCCCAGAGAGGAGAGCTGATCTCCTACCCGATCCGTGCGCCATCAGGCTGGGGGAGTTCTGAACCAGACTTTTCCACCCAATGTGCCTGCATTGTGTGCGTGCAATGTGTCCATGCCCCACTGGGCATGCTTGCTGCAGGGCCTCTCTGTGTGACATCTTTTCTTGCACGACGTTTGTCAGCCAGCTGCAGTTCTGTGATTTATTTCTTCCTTCCCCAGATTTATCTGCCTCCCGCCTGGAAAAAGCCAAAGAGATTGGGGCAGATTCCACCATTCAGATAAAGAAAGAGACCCCAAAGGACATGGCCTGCATGGTGCAAGATTTGCTTAACTGTATGCCTGACATAACCGTGGAGTGCTCCGGGGCAGAGGCCAGCATCCAAACTGGCATTTACGTGAGTTCCTCCTTCCCCTATCTAAGATCCAGGGTGGATAAAAATCAATGATTTTAAAAAAAATAAAATAAAAAAATCGGATTTTTTAAATTTAAATTGGATTTTTTTTATAAAATGCTTTTTGAGGAAAATCCTCTCTAAAGATAGTTTTAATTAAGATACATTATAGCTCAAAGATATCTCATCATGGTAGAGGGATTATAAATTCTAATTCTATAGCATGAGACAATATATTCATGTAATGTTTAAGAAAAATTTTGTAAATGAGTTCCAATAGTTCACCGATTAGAGACCCAATCTTATGGGGTTCCAGGGGCTTCTGTATAGATTATTTAGGTTAATCTTTCTATCTACCCAAAGGGACTCAGTGCTCAGTCTAGAAGATACCATCAGAGATGCTTAGTTTTGCAGTTCTTAAACTGTGGATTTGTGTCTCTAGAGATAACATGCTTGTTAACAGCAAAAATGTTTTTAAATAAATAAATAATATATAGAGGTGTGAAATAACAGATCTCAACCCTGTTGTCGCTCTGCAAATTTGTGTACACGGAGTCAATCCCTTACCTCTCTCTAAAAGTGCAAAGTTTCAAAAAGTTAAATGAATAGAAGATTGTTGGGGGTGGAATAGATCTGGACAAGGAGAAGAAGTCTGGAAATAAATGTGAGAAGGGAGGGACAGGCATAGAAACAAAAGTGAAACTGTTTGAGCAGCATATTCCAGAAGTCTAGAGGTCTTTCTGAGTGTAACCTTCATTGATTTGAGATCTACCATATCCAGTGATGAGCTGCCAAAATCTTAACAAACGGTTCCCTCCTCACCCCACGAGGGGGTTGTTGCCCACCCCCGCTCCCCGGGACTCCTGCCCCATCCAACCCCCCGTGTTCCTTGTTTCAGTCACATCATGTATGTCACATAACCACAGTATATCACCTGTAGCAAAAAAGGAAAAAAAAATCTCCATCATCCAGAAACAACTAGAGATAAGTTTGTAATAAGAACCAGCACATTACAAAAAGAGGTAATTGATTAAAAAATTGCCCCGTTTGTTTATGCAACAAACTCTTCTTTCTGTACGATTGAGAACCCACACTTCATTAACATGGTTCAGTCATTAAGACCAGGATACAGTCCACCCAACAGAGCAGATGCCGCAGGCAAATTGCTGGATAAAATGTATGAAAGAGAAATTGAGCAGTGTGCAAAAGGTCTAGAGGGTAAAATTGTTAACCTGAGTCTTGATGGGTGGAGCAGTGTCCACAATGATCCTGTTGTATGTGCTTGTGTGACAACAGAAGAAGGGAATGTCTTCCTTACAGAAACAATTAATACATCAGGAAATGCACACACAGCAGAATACTTACAAGAAGTAGCAGTAAAAGCTATAACAAACTGTGAAAAAAAATTCAAGTGTCTAGTACGCAGCTTGGTCACAGACAATGCTGCAAATGTATCCAAGATGAGAAGAAATTAGTTAGAAGAGAGTGAAGAGAGTCCCAAGCTAATAACATATGGTTGCAGTGCTCATTTGATGCACCACCTAGCCAAAGACTTCAGTGTTCCAGAAATAAAGGCTAATGTTGTTGAAATTGCAAAATACTTCTGTAACAACCACTTTCCAGCAGCTGCTCTGAAAAAAGTGGGAGGAACCAAGCTAACTCTCCCCCAAGGCGTTCGATGGAACTCAGGAGTGGACTGTTTTGAGCACTATATCAAGAACTGGCCTAAACTGATGACAGTTTGTGAACAAAATCATGAAAAAATAGATGGCACTGTCACAGCCAAAGTGCTCAACGTTGGGCTTAAGAGAAATGTTGAACACATGCTGAGTACCCTGAAGCCTATTTCTGTAGCCTTGAACAAAATGCAGGGAAACAGCTGTTTTATTGCTGATGCTGCTGAAATTTGAAATGGAACTGAGAGAGATCTTAAAAAGATGACAGAGTTAAATTACAAGCATTAAAAAAACAAATGGGACAAGCACTGTCTCCAGCTCATTTTCTTGCAAATATTCTCAATACTCAGTATCAGGGTCAAACCTTAACTGCTGAAGAGGAGGAGTTGGCTATGACACGGACATCCAGCAATCATCCCTCCATAATACCAACTATAATAAACTTCAGAGCTAAGGGTGAACCATTCAAGAAAGTTTGCTGATGATGTTTTAAAGAAAGTCACACCAGTGAACTGGTGGAAGTCACTTAAGCACTTGGATTCAGGGACTGTTGAAGTGATAATCTCACTTTTAACAGCAGTAGCTTCTTCTGTTGGCATAGAAAGAATATTTTCTTCCTTTGGACTAATTTATTCCAAATTGAGAAATCATTTGGGACCTGAAAAAGCAGGAAAGTTTGTTTTTCTTTTCCAGATTATGAACAAACAGGAAAACTAAGGTGAAGAGGACAGAGTTAGCTGCAGAAGCCAATATTTTAAGTTTCTCATGTTGACCTGGCTGACGTAGTCGATTTAATTTTGGGTTTTTTTTAAAAAATATATTTCATTTAACTATTTTAGTTAACAAAAACAAACCTGATTTTAAAAAACTTAATGTTTAACTACATTCACAAATTCATATGCTTGTTTTGTTAAAATATTATATGTTTGCTGTTGAAGAAAAAAATCCAGAATATACAACGTTGTTGTTTTAGTTAAATAAAACAATTTAAATGTCTGTCTGGTGAAGTTCTCCTCCTAATACAGCGTGGCAAGAAAATCCTCCAAATATTAATGATTAACCTGTTGAATTGGAGATAGTTCACCTCCCAATGACTTCATAAATATCTGCTTCAATTACCTTTGGTAAATGAAATAACCAAACAATTACTCATCTTATGATATAGCTGTAAAACGAATCTGAAAAGTTTCCAAAATAAATCACTTTAAAAATGTATAGTGTGTATCTTCTAAAAACGAAACCTGCATCTATCTCTGAGTTGTGAAGAATATGTATTAAGGTTATAACAACCAACAAGAATGCACTTTTATGTAGAAATCCATGATTAAATCGAGTCTTCCTGATGTGATTTAAATCAATTTGATTTAAATCAAATCCACCCTGCCAAGATCAATGCCAGCATTTGCTTCTCTCCTTTCAGGTTGATCATTGGAGTGACTAAAAATAAAATGAGAGGTGAAACTGTGTGAGAGACCCACTTTACTGGCCAGACTCCTCTACCAGCAGGGCAGAGTCAATGGATGACAATGGAGATTTCAGTCTTTTGCTGCCACACAGCCGCTTGTTCAGGCTGACAGCGGGCTGCACCCACCATAGTCTCCCTGAGGCCACATGGATAAATTTACCTTGTGGTGGATCTGTGTCAGAGCCAAGGCTTGCCAAGGAGCTGTCAGTCCTCTGTGCCACCTTAAGCAGAGTTAGTGGTAGATAGCATATGTGCATTTACTTTTCTCTAACTTCAGTGGGACTTGTGTGTGTGTGTGTATCTCAGGGCAGAACTTAGTTGAATGTGCATATGCAGAAATAATAATATTGCTCTGCTCCCCTGCAGGAGAAATGAGTTCTATGCTATGGGGTAGCCATGCCCTCCCCATGCTATCAGGGACTGGGAATGTTCTTCTCCTCTGTGCAGGGGAGATTGGCCTAAATATTCCAAACCCGCTATGATTTTTGAGTGCCTAACTTTAAAGAAGCCTGAATTTCACAGGGCAGGTGCTCAATAATTTCTGCAAATTGGGTCCTTTTAGAACTATACTTTCCCTAGACTATACTTTCTCTGACTACATAGGACCTGAGTTGTATTTCCAGGGATGGTCTCTGGCTTACTGTGCAGTACTCTGCTCTGAGGTGTGGCGTAGAGAGGCTGCTGAGTTCTTTATGCATTGTGTCCTCTCCTTGCTCCTTCACCTCTCCTGTTTGTAGATGTCAATGTTGGCCATTGATTGAGGCAAGCAGCTCCCCTTCCCTTGCAGCCTCACCTTTGGAGAAGGCAAGCAAAGAGTCAGCAGCATACAGCGTGCAAGAGAGAGAGGGTTGTGTAAGCCCAAGGGAATGTGTTGTGTTGGCTCCTAATTGGCCATGGTCTCCTGTGGGTAATGGTGATTGGCAGAACTGCATGATGTTGTGTTTTCCCATCCTCCTCCTGCTTTGCTGACTTCTACAGTATTTCCTTCAATGGCTCTTCATCTCCCCACTCCCTTATCTGTTAGCATCCCCCAATTTGTCATGTGTCCCCTCTTCATCTTTCATATACTCTCCTCACTGCTTCCTGCGTTTCCTCCCACTCATGACTTGCCCCCACTTCTGCCAGGCCTGGAACTGTCTCCCAGATTTTGTCCACTGAGCACCTTCTCTCTTACCCCAGATCTCACCTTCAGACCCACCTTTCCCAGGACTGTCCTGCTATCCAGTGTGCACACTGTCCCTTGGCTTGTGTATATATGCATTGTTTGCCTTGTGAGCTTTTCTGGGCAACTTGCTTCATGATTTGTACCCTAGCTGTGCTGTTGGAAGAACTGAAATGAAGCCAAGTAAGTGAAAATGCAGGCTGAATCACAGGGCCATATCCCCTACTGTGCATTCTGCTAGGATGTAGAATGGTTCAGACAGACCACAGGGTAATTTATTCTAGGGAACAGCTCTGACTTGATGGGCCTTTTCCATCTCTAGCTTCTCAATCACTGGTCCCATCTTCCCCTCAGTCTTTGTGCAGAATTCTCATTGCTATCCATGAGATTGCCATAGCAAGGCTAGTATTTGTGTCTATGATTATGGGACTGATCATTGACCAGATGTCTTCTGGTTATAAGGAATAGTCAGCATGGATTTGACAAGAACTAATCAAGCCAAACCAACCTAATTTCCTTCTTTGACAGGGTTACTCGCCTAATGCTGCGGGGAAGCAGTAGATCTGATATATCTTGATTTTAGTAATGCTTTTGACTAGTTTTGTCAATTAATTGCAGTTAACTCACGCAATTAACTAAAAAAAATTAATTGCGATTAATCGCATTTTTAATCGCACCGTTAATAGAATATCAATTGAAATTTACTAAATATTTTGGTTGTTTTTCTACATTTTCATATCTATTGTATTCTGTGTTGTAATTGAAATCAAAGTGTATATTATTTTTTATTACAAATATTTGCCCTGTAAAAACGATAAACAAAAGAAATAGTATTTTTCGATTCGCCTCATACAAGTGCAGTAGCGCAGCGGTTCTCAAACTGTTGGTTGGGACTCCAGAGTGCGTTGCAACCCCATTTTACTGGGGTCACCAGGGCTGGCTTAGACTTTCTGAAGCCTAGGGCTGAATCCGAAGCCCGGGGCTGAATCCAAAGCCCAAGGACTTCAGCCCTGAGTGCTGGGGCTCAGATTACAGGCCCCCTGCCTGGGGCTGGAGGCTTTGGCTTTGGCCCCCCACCTGGGGTGGTGGGGCTTGGGTGGGCTCAAGCTTTGGTTCCTCCTCCTGGGGTCATGTAGTAGTTGATTTGCAGATCTGACAAAACGCAAAGAAGGTACCAAAGTGAGATTTCTAAAAATAGGTACTGCACGCGACCCAAGGTTTAAGAATCTGAAGTGCCTTCCAAAATCTGAGAGGGACGAGGTGTGGAGCATGCTTTTAGAAGTCTTAAAAGAGCAACACTCTGATGCAGAAACTACAGAACCTGAACCACCAAAATCTTCTGCTGGGGGCATCTGACTCAGATAATGAAAATGAACATGCGTCAATCTGCGCTGCTTTGGATTGTTAACGAGCGGAACCCGTCATCAGCATGGACGCATGTCTCCGGGAATGGTGGTTGAAGCATGAAGGTACATATGAGTCTTTAGCACATCTAGCAAGGAAATATCTTGCGACGCCAGCTACAGCAGTGCCATGAGAACACCTGTTCTCACTTTTGGGTGACGTAAACAAGAACCGGGCAGCATTATCTCCTGCAAATGTAAACAAACGTGTTTGTCTGAGCGATTGGCTGAACAAGAAGTAGGACTGAGTGGATTTGCAGGCTCTAAAATTTTACATTGTTTTATTTTTGAATGCAGGTTTTTTTGTACATAATTCTACATTTGCCAGTTCAACTTTCATGATAAAGAGATTGCCCTACAGTACTTGTATCAGGTGAATTGAAAAATACTATTTCATTTGTTCTTTTACAGTGCAAATACTTGTAATCAAAAATAAATATAAAGTGAGCACTGTACACTTTGTATTCTGTGTTGTAATTGAAATGAATATTTTTGAAAATGTAGAAAACATTCAAAAATATTTAAATAAATGGTATTCTATTATTGTTTAATCTTGCGATTAATAATGATGTTTTTAATTGTGCGATTAATAATGATGATGTTTTTAATTGCGCAGTTAATCACAATTAATTTTTTTAATCGCTTGACGGCCCTACTTTTGACACAGTCCCACTTCACATTCTCAGAGCCAAACTACAGAAATATGGTCTAGATGAAATGACTATAAAGATGGGTGCACAAATGGTTGAAAGACTGTGCTCAAAAAGTAGTTAACAATGGTTTGCTGTTAGACTGGGAGGCCTATCTAGAGTGGTTCTGCAGAGGTTAGCCCTGGGTTCGGTACTCGTCAATATTTTCATTAATAACTTGAATAATGGAGCAGAGAGCATGCTTATAAAATTTGTGGATGACTCCAAGCTGGGATGGGTTGCACGTAATTTGAAGGACAGGCTTAGAATTCAAAACAACCTTGACAAATAGGAGAGTTGGTCTGAAATCATCAAGATGAAATTCAGTAAAGGCAAGTGCAAAGTACTAAACTTAGAAAGGAAAAATCAAATGCACCATTACAACATGGGGAATAATTGGTTAGGTGGTAGCACTGATGAAAAGGAGATGGGGGTTGGAGTGAATCATAAATCATGAGCCAGCAATGTGATGAAGTTGCAAAAAAGGCTATCATTCTGGGGTGTATTAACAGGAGTGTCATAGGTAACACATGGGACGGAATTGTTCTGCTCTACTCAGCTCTGGTGAGGCCTCAGCTGAAGTGTTGTGTCCAATTCTGGGTGCTGCACTTTAGGAAAGATGTGGACAAACTGGAGAGAGTCCAGAGAACAACAAACATGATAAAACATTTAGAAAGCCTAATGTATGAGGAAAATTTATAAAAACTGGACATGTTTAGTCTTGAGAAAAGACTGAGGAGGGACCCGATAATGGTCTTCAGATATGTTAAGGGCTGTTATAAAGAGGACTGTGATCAATTGCTCTCCATGTCCGTTGAGGGCAGGACAAGAAGTAATCAGCTTAGTCTACAGCAAGGGAGATTTAGGTTAGATATTAGGAAAAACTTTCTAACTCTAAGGGTAGTTAAGTTCTGGAACAGGCTTCCAAGAGAGTTTGTGGAATCCCCGTCATTGGAAGTTTTTAAGAACCAGTAGGACAGCCACCTGTCAGGAATAGTCTAGGTTTACTTGGTCTCGCCTGAGTGCAGGGGGCTAGACTGGATGACCTCTTGAGGTCCCTTCCAACCCTACATTTCTGTCATTCAATGATTTGTGACTATGCCGCTTCCTCTGACCCAATCTGCAGAGGGAGGTGAAAGGTGTCAGCTGTCACTTCTCACTGGGGGTAGGGGGGTTCGTCCATAGAAGAAGCAGAGGGTGTAATGTTCGCTGTTTAGCTGGGTGACAAGCGTGACACAAAAATAACTCCCTTTCTGAGGTGCTGAATGGGTGCCATGGGAAGTAAATGTGCTAGTAAGGGATTGAGAACAGCCACTTTCCCTTCCTTGCAGAGCTGTCTAAGTGCAGTGTTGGAGCCTTTCATCATGGGCAGACAAACCCCAGCCATATCTGAAAATCAAATGTTAGTCTATGCTGTGATAAAGGGGAGCAAGTCCAATCCAACACCCACAGCATGCCCTGTAACTAACCCATTAGGACTGTGCTATCTGAGAGCCTTCAGGGTTCACAAAAACCTCCTGCAAATATTTTTTTCTTGTAGGTGAGAATCAAAGTTTGACCCATGCTGTCCTGGACTAGATTATCTCATGAGCTCTCCCTCTGATGTAATATTAATGTACTATGAGTCTATATTTACTGCGGAAAACATTACCAATGTTTACACTGACCCTACTGATTTTGCAATCAGGGTCACGACAATTGCTAAGATAAATAAAGACCTATTTGCACACGTTTTCTGTGACTAACCAAGGTGAGTGACGCTTAGAGGAGGTAGTGCCCAGAAGCACTGGGATTCTGAAACGAGCTGCACTACAGATAGCTCCTGTATCGGGAGCGCTGCAAGAGAACCCAGCCAAACCTCTGCTGGCATGACTGAAACGCCAGCCCCAGGAAACAACAGACGCACAGTGGCCTTGTGGGGAATTTCACAGTGAGGGAGATATTGAGGCCTGTCCTATGCAGCATCATTAACAACCTCAGGGCTGAACTGTGTCATGTAGTATAGCTCAGTGTTGGGGCACTGCAGAGCAGCTGTGCCCCAGCCACAGCTCAGGGAGGCAGAATTACCCTGCTGCAGCTGCTGCTGTGCCAGTCCTGCCCTGGGGTCTTGTCGTGTCAGGCACTGCAGCGGTCTGGTGTTTGTATGGGCTGTAAAGGGGGAGTAGGCTCCTTGACCCATTCCCCTCACTGTTCAGTGGCCTTGTGAGAATAGCAGATGACAGGGGTCATTTGGCAGAGCCCCAGTATCTCCAACTCTGCAGCCTAGTAACAACTGAGCCACATCTGCAAGCAGTGGGATTTTGGCGTCTCTTGCACTTTGTGTCATGGGGGAATGTGACCTAGCCTCATGTCTGAGATTAGACACTGATTCCCACTCTGCTTTGGCAACATCATCTTTTCCTGGGAATCTCCACTGGCAACAATGTCACTTTTCTGCCTCCTCCTCCCGGCTCAGGTCTGTCTCCTTCATGGCCCCAAGTAGTGCTTTTTGGGGGGTTGTTGGAGCATAGTGATTCCACGGAGGTGGATGATCATCTGCCAGGTGGGTAGAGATCCCACATTGGTTCCTCCTTGTGCAGACCTAGTCCCATTCATTCCACCTCTCATACAATTGCTATAACATCATTGTGACTGTATTGAACTCATGGCCTAAGAAGACTTCAGACATTGGAAAATTATGGTCTGGATTTTCAGCATCATCAGAATCCTGGAGCTAGGGCCCTTTCTCTAGGTGTCTGTAGATCTCTGGCCGCCAGAGCAGTATCAAAGAGCTGGGATGTCCTTAGTTACGGTGAGGCAGGGTCCCTGGTACGAGCCAGTCCCTGGGATAAGCATGCACACGCCTATCTCTGTGCTCCACAGCTCCCACTCGCTGTAGTTTGGAGCACAGTGGAACCTGTCAGCAGTCACATACACCTATGCAAATTACAGCACTTGTGACCAAGTAGTGTTTTCTTCAGAAAACTTCTTAATCCCAGGCTTGACAGAGAACCGATCCTTCTTGGGTCAGGTGCCAAGAGCCAGGAATATATCCCAGGTGGGTTATTGAAGTCCCATTGAGAACATCAGTAAGTTGTATGTGCTATGGAGCAACGGACAGTGTTATTTAGAGATCCAAAACAATGCGATGGTACACAGCACAGTTTCAGGCATAATAAATACATCAGTAGATGTGCAGGTATTATTAGACATTCTGAGCACTCCTGCCGTGGCATTATTTTATTATCAACCTTAGTGTTTTGACAGCATAGTGTTGTGGCAGGGCAGGACTGTGTGGACTGTGACTCAGAAGGGCTGAGTTCTAATCCCACTCCTGACACTGCAGTGCTATGTGGCCTTGAACCCTGCCTATTCCCCTTTCTGTCCAGCTTGTCTCTTTTGATTGTAATTTCTGGGGCAGGGACTCAGGGACTGCCTCTTGCAATGAAGCCCCGATCTTGCTTGGGGCCTCTAGATGCTACTGTTACACAAATAATTAATAAGAGTAATTGGGACAGTTCGTTTCTTAGGCCTTGTCTACACAGGGTTTCAGCCACTCGTGGAGCAGCCCAGTGCTTAGCCCCAGTGTAGAGGTGATTATATCAGTACAGTGCAGGTTCACCAGTTCACCTTACCCTTAGGCTCTGCCCCAGTGCCTTTCTCCCTGCCCCTTGGCAGTTAGGCTGAACTAGCAGAGATTCCCCTGCCAGGGGTCCTCAGGACCCCTACATGGAGCTCAGCAGAAAAAACAATTGAGCTCCACACAGTGTATTGTCTTTTCCTGGTAAGCTCTGCAGGGCTTGAGGGGGAGCAATGTGCTCCTCCACAGCCCACTCACTGTTCCCTCTGTCCTGCCCACTCTCTGCCCCCTCCTTGTGAGTGGACAAAGAGCTGTGGAGTTCCCCCTTGGGACTTAAGGGTAGGAACTTAGAATGGGACACCTCCATGCACAGGATGATGGGGAAGAGGATCTGGGTGGTTTTACTGGAAACTGGCTGAAACATCAAAAGCACCTATGGGTATGTCTACACTTGGAGCTGGGAGTGTGCTTCCCATCTGAAGGAGGCATACGCGTGCAAGCTGTCATCAAGCTAGTGTGCTAAAGATAGAATGTAGCTGTGGCAGTGTGAGCTGCACGATGGGCCAGCTGCCCCAAGGACAAGCCTGTAAATGCTTTAGGGCAGCAGTTCTCAAACTGTGGGGTAGGCCTTCCAAGGGAGGTGCGGGAATATGTCAAGGGAGGCGTGAACTGTTTGCCTTTTTTTTTAAGAGCTCTGGCTGTCATCCCTGGTGGGTGGGCTCATGCAGAAAGGCTGTGCACACCAGGGAAGCGGGGAGAAAGGGGACAGCCAGAGTCCCACCACTTAGGTTTAGGTTCTCCTCACCTGGCCCAACCCTCACCGGGAGGCAGCCCAGTCTCAGGTTCTCCTTCCCCCCACTTCCCCAATCCCTCACTTGGAGGCAGCAGGGTTCTGCGTGTCAACCGCAGGGTGGCAGAAGCAGTACAGAAGTAAGGGTGGTAATGGGGCACTAAGTCTGCTGTGAAAAGGATATTGACAAATACCACTTTTCACATTGCCACCCTTACTTCTGTGCTGCTGCTAGCATGGCGGTGCCTTCAGAGCTGGGCACCCAGCAAGCAACCGCTGCTCTCCACTCTGCCTGGGTATATGCACTGGGGGGAGCGGGGTGGCGTAAATGACTACAGACACACAGAAGGGGGAACCCGATCAAAAAAGTTTGACAACCACTGCTTTAGGGTATCGGCTCCTTTTATAGCCTGCTGAGAAGACTGGCAGCAGTGACCATTTTTGCTATATACACAGAAACTTGTCACCTTCCACAGGCAGGCAGCATTTGCATTTATTTTGTTTCTGTTATTCCTCCTCAGGCCACTCGCTCGGGCGGGACCCTAGTTCTGGTGGGGCTGGGGCCAGAGATGGTCCACGTCCCCATCGTGAATGCTGCTGTGCGGGAGGTGGATATCAAGGGGATATTTCGCTATTGCAATACGTGAGTATTGATCAGGGTGCACTGGCATGCCAACAGACTACTCCATTGTCCATGAAGGAATTAATTCCTCCACAAGGAAGGAAGAAATGGAAGACCCTGTAATGTCCCCCCTCTAATCGCTCCTTCTCAGGACAATGTAAATGTCCCTGTTGCAGAGCGGGGTCCCTGTCAGACCATCAGCCGCACTCCTCCTGCATCATGCATCGTGGAGACTGGCTGGCTTTCCAAGTGACACTGCAACATTTTAGGAAAACTGGCAAATGTGTGCAATGCAAACCTGCTCCCACTTCAACACAGGAATGGTGGGGATGGGTGAGGAGGTGGGAGCCAGGCAATGGGTGAGGTGGGGGAATAGGCAATGGGGGTTGGATGGGAAGATGGGGGCCAGGAGATGGGTAAGGAGTTGGAGGATGGGTAGGGAGGTGGGGCTGGAGGCTAGATGGGGGCCAGCAGATGGGGGATGAGGTGGGAGCTGGATGATAGGGAATCAGTGAGGGATGGGTGAGGAGGGGGTTGTGTGGAGAGGTCGGGGCTGGGAGATGTATGGGGAAGTGGCCAGTGCATGGGCAGTGGGAGCTGGGCGATAGAGAATCAGTGAGGAGGTGGTGGCCAAGGGATCGGTGGGGAGGTGGGCAATGTGGGATAGACAGGGATGGGTGGGGAGCTGGACACTGGGAGATAGGGGATGAATGGGCATGTTGAGGTGGGTAGATGAGGGCCAGAAGTTGGGTGAATAGGTGGGGAGATGGTGTGGTGGTGAGGAAATGGGGGATGGGCAATGGAGGATTGGTGGCAGGTGTCCGTGAGGCAATCTCTGTAATAAGATATGGTCTGTGTTGGGAAGAAGTTTGAGAGCTCTGCCTTAACGCAGATAGACACAAGTCTCATTATTGGCTACAAAATTATCGAACCCTCTGAAAATCCTGTCGTGTGTGTTTTGATCTCTTGTGGCAGTGAGATATGAACCTGGATTTAACAACCAATCCTGCAGATCCAGAGGGTAAAAATAAGATCCTACTTGTTTTTGTCCTATAACTAGGGCCCTACCAAATTCATGGTCCATTTTGGTCAATTTCACAGTCATAGGATTTTAAAAATAATAAATTTCATGGTTTCAGATATTTAAATCGGAAATTTCACCGTATTATAGTCCTGGGGGTCCTAACCCAACAAGGGGTGGTGGGAAGGGGGGTTGCAAGGCTAGTGCCAGGAGATCATGGTATTACCACCTTTACTTCTGTGCTACTGCCTTCAGAGCTGGGCAGCTGGAGGCAGCTGCTGGCCAGGTGCCCAGCTCTGAAGGCAGCACCACCGCCAGCAGCAATGCAGAAGTAAGGGTGGCAATATCAAACATGCCACCTTCACTTCTGCACTGCTGCTGGCAGCAGTGCAGCCTTCAGAGCTGGACTACCAGACAGCAGACGTGGAGCTTCCTGCAGCCAGGGGACGTTCCCAGAGATGAGTCTGACATGGTCTCAGGAGTGGACCGTGCAGAGGAAAAGGAAGTCCTGTCCATCACCAGCCTGTCCAGGACTAGCCGCTGGAGCCCAGTGCACAGTAGGAGCCCCCAGCTGGGGTGCCCTCAGCCTTGTCCCTTCCTGGCTCCACACCCAGCACTTGGGAGTTAAAGGGGCCTTGGGCTGACACCGTGTGTGGAGGGGAGGGGGGTGGATCACGGCACCCCCTTTGACCACGAGGCCTTGGGTGGTTGTCCACTCGACCACCTATAAAGCCAGTCCTGACCCCACCAAAAATTGATGACCCCCCTAACATGCTACCCTCACTTCTGTGCTGCTGCTGGTGGTGACACTGCCTTCAGAGCTCAGCTCCCGGTCAGCAGCTGCTGCTCTCTGGCCACCCAACTGTGTGAAATCTGATCTCCCCTGCAATAGCCAGATTTCACGGGGGAGATCAGATTTCATGGTCCATGACGCATTTTTCATGGCTGTGAATTTGGTAGGCCCTTACCTATAACAAGCTTGATCCAGTCTTGCTAGTTTGGTGTTTTTTCCCTTAGTCTAGGCTATAGTTTCCCAGCTCTGATCTCTGAGGGTTTGTTCATGGAATTGTCATGTGATTTATGGCAATTTAATTCTGAAAGAATGGCTGAATAAAGAAGACACAGATTTAGACCTCATCTATGCAGTTTTAGGTGCTGTCTATGCTGTAGAAACAGCCATGTTGACGGATGTAGGTCAGTCTCGCAGTGTAGATGGGACTGAGCTGTGCTTTACCCTGTCCCTGGAGCAGGCGAAAACCTTGGTCTTGCTGGTGTGGCAGAGCTGGGTTTAATTTAGATTTAGGTTTGTGTAGATCTTTGGTCTCCAAGTCCATCCTTTTCTTTAGTAGGGACTGATCTCCAGAGATGGTTTCCTATTCTTTATTCTTAGCTACAGCCAGGCTTCCCTGGTAAGCCTGGGGATCTGTTTAATGAGAAGGTTTGTTTCTGTGTTGGTTTTGTTAGATCCCTTCATATCTCTGTCAAATTCTAGCTTTTGCCCAGGCGGAGTTTGAGCTGTAAGCCAATACAAGTGCAATACAACCTGTGGAAGCTACTCTGTGAATTTCCGTACTCCTCTTACCACCAAAGGGGTCAGTAGTGGCCCGCACAAGCAGCTATCTGTGGATACACACCGCTGGCTCCTTAAGTGCATTGAACTCTAAGTGAACCATTTGAGCTAAAAACACAATAGAGATGCCAGAGGTCTCGATTTTACCTAGTAACCAACATGCATAACCAAGGAGGCAGAGCGATAAAGGACCAGCGAGCAGCACAGATTTTTTTTTTCAGACTTCATTTTGCTGTGATTTGAATACACAGTAAAAAGAAAAGGAGTACTAGTGGCACCTTAAAGACTAACCAATTTATTTGAGCATAAGCTTTCGTGAGCTACAGCTCACTTCATTGGATGCATTCAGTGGAAAATACAGTGAGGAGATTTATATACACACAGAACATGAAAAAATGGATGTTATCATACATATTGTAAGGAGAGTGATCACTTAAGATGAGCTATTATCAGCAGGAGAGCGGGGGGGAGAAAACCTTTTGTAGTGATAATCAAGGTGGGCCATTGCCAGCAGTTAATAGGAACGTCTGAGGAACAGTGGGGGGTGGGGGGGAATAAACATGGGGAAATAGTTTCACTTTGTGTAATGACCCATCCACTCCCAGTCTCTATTCAAGCCTAAGTTAATTGTATCCAGTTTGCAAATTAATTCCAATTCAGCAGTCTCTCGTTGGAGTCTGTTTTTGAAGTCTTTTTGTTGTAATATTGCCACCTTTAGGTCTGTAATCGAGTGACCAGAGAGATTGAAGTGTTCTCCGACTGGTTTATGAATGTTATAATTCTTGACATCTGATTTGTGTCCATTTATTCTTTTACGTAGAGACTGTCCAATTTGGCCAATGTACATGGCAGAGGGGCATTGCTGGCATATGATGGCATATATCACATTGGTAGATGTGCAGGTGAACGAGCCTCTGATAGTGTGGCTGATGTGATTAGGCCCTATGATGTTGTCCCCTGAATAGATATGGGGACACAGCTGGCAACGGGCTTTGTTGCAAGGATAGGTTCCTGGGTTAGTGGTTCTGTTGTGTGGTGTGTGGTTGCTGGTGAGTATTTGCTTCAGGTTGGGGGGCTGTCTGTAGGCAAGGACTGGCCTGTCTCCCAAGGTTTGTGAGAGTGATGGGTCGTCCTTCAGGATAGGTTGTAGATCCTTGATGATGCATTGGAGAGGTTTTAGTTGGGGGCTGAAGGTGATGGCTAGTGGTGTTCTGTTGTTATCTTTTTTGGGTCTGTCCTGTAGTAGGTGACTTCTGGGTACTCTTCTGGCTCTGTCTGGTAATAGCTCATCTTAAGTGATCACTCTCCTTACAGTGTGTATGATAACACCTATTTTTTCATGTTCTGTGTGTATATAAATCTCCTCATTGTATTTTCCATTGAATGCATCCGATGAAGTGAGCTGTAGCTCATGAAAGCTTATGCTCAAATAAATTGGTTAGTCTCTAAGGTGCCACTAGTACTCCTTTTCTTTTTGCGAATACAGACTAACACGGCTGCTACTCTGAAACTTGAATACACAGTAACTCCCAATGCTTGTCACTTATTTTGCTGGAGCAGACCACAGCTAGCTGTCCCATGCGAACAGCATGCATAACCATTGGCTCAGTATTACTATACTCACTTCAGAGTCATTGCTTTATACACAAAACCTCATAAACCCTTGGCCAATGCAAGCTCAGTGCTTCCAAACAGACAAAGACTATGGTGGTGTTTTATAGCAAGCAGAGAATCCTAGGACGTAAACGAGCTGCACGCAGAGGGGTCAGTTGAGGCTCCTTTATGGGAATGACATGCAGGACTGGGTTCTAAAGAAATCGCTTCTCGCCTGTTTAGCAATAACTGAGGAAGGCCCCTTCAGACCTGTCATTTCCTGTTTCTGAACATTGTAAGAATGCTGTCTCATATCTGGACAGTTCATGTGCAATTACGCAGATCTGCTGGTCAATATACAAATTCCCCAGACCTAGAGGACTACCCTTTTCTTTCGCTGTTTGTGCTCCCTTCCAGGTGGCCCATGGCGATTTCTATGCTTGCATCCAAGAGAGTGGACATCAAGCCTTTGGTTACACACCGCTTCCCTTTGGAAAAAGCGCTGGAGGCCTTTGAGACAACCAAGAAGGGCTTGGGGGTGAAAGTTATGCTGAAGTGTGACCCCAGTGACCAGAATCCCTGAAGAATGGCACTGCACTCCTCCCCCATTATACTGCCTGTCTTAAAGACGAAGAATGGGCTCTATAGCGAGATGGAAACTGTAATTATAAGTTTATAAGTAGTACGTAGTGTTTGGGGAATAAAGTTATGGTCACCTGTTGTGCGGACAGTGCATTGAAGGAGAAGAGATTATGGGTTAAGGATATTTACAGCCTTATAGCTGCTTAAATGGGGAACTACTATTTGGGAACCAAATTTGGGCCAAAATCCTCCCCTCAGATCTGTACACGAGATCTCGGCTCAGTCTTCTTCCCCTATGAATGCAGCTCACTGAGGATCTGAGAGGAGAACTTTTCTCCTGGAGAGGACCTGTTAGTATTCACCTCTTCACTAATAGACTATACATTCTGAAAACCGTAGATCTCTCTAAGTTGCGTATCAGATAGAGGGCTTCACCCTGCCCACTTGCATTGAAGAACCACCTATGTCACAGCCTGGATTTGAACATGCTGAAGCACTGAATAAGAGTTTCACACACTTGACTCCTGTTAATGGCAATGAAAATTGTGCAGAATAGTGTGTCTGGGCCTCTATTCAAGACTGGGACAGTACTCTCCTGGGCCAAGATTTGTTCTAAGGCGGTGTTGGGGCTGTTCGGTGCTGTCAGACCTGTGTACAATCCCCTGCAAAGCACAGTTGTGGAATACTAATACTTGAATACTCTGTCTGTCTCAGGGCTTTACAAACATGGAATGAAGTCTTGGCATTTCATCTCTGTGGGATGTTCTTTGACAAAGGCAAAGCAGCTCTTACCTCCTCTGTGCTGGAGCAGGTGGGGGCCCCCGGAGCCTGCTACAGCAGCTTTGAGGAGTGCAGTGTCTTGTGCCCTTGCTGCGATGGCCCATAACAACAGCACAGAAGTCCTGAGGCAATCCTGGACTTGGCCTGTCCAATCCTGTGCCCATCCTGGAACATCTCCCAGGGCTGGCTGCCAGGAAGAGAGTGCAGGGCAGAGCAGGCAGAATTGAGCCTGTGGCTCCCATAGAGGGTCTCTTGTACCAAGAGAATTCCCAGATGGGGCCTTATGGCCCTTTTGTACTGGCAACATGGAGTGAATTTCTGGTAACTTCAGGGAAGAAGTCAGCAGGCAGCCCTGCTCGCTGATTGGTGCTTCTCTCAGCCCTGCCCATTCTCCAGCATAGAGGAGGTAAGAGCTGCTTTGCTTTTGTCCTTGTGCTGGCCAGATGATAGGGAGGTTAGCCATCCCTAGGAAGTCAATTGTGGTGGAGGGATGCTTTAGAGATGCCACACCTTCTGCACACACTGCAGGCAGTCTTTGGTTCCTGGGACCTGCTGCCAGCTAGGGAGCAGAGACAAAGATGCCCAACACAGGGCAGTCACAGGCTGCAGCCAGAGAGTAGCAGGGAGTTCTGTTACCGTATTTCTGAACATGGTTTCCATTCCTAATAAATTTTACCGAGGGACAATGCTGCTCATCAGTGAGATACCACATAGTACCAGCGGTAGAAGGTCCAGCATGCTGTGAGATCCTGCGAGAGAAGCCATTGAAACAGTTGCTGCAGATTAGCAGGAGCAGGCAACCATATCCTAAGTGTAGGTCCTACCAAATTCAGGGTCCACTTTGGTCAATTTCATGGCCATGGGATTTTAAAAATTGTAAATTTCATGATTTTAGATATTTAAATCTGAAACTGCACAGTGTTGTAACTGGGGGGATCCCAGCCAAAAATGAGGCCAGAGGAGGGTTGCAAGGCTATTGTGTGTGTGTGGGGGGGGGGTGTCAAGGTATTACCACCCCCACTTCTCTGCTGCTGCTGCCTTCAGAGCTGGGCTCCCAGCCAGCAGCCACAGAGCCTCCTGCAGCCAGGGAAAGTTCCTGGAGGTGGGTCTGACCCAGCCCTGGAAGTGGCTCCTGCAGGGGAAGAGGAAGAGGAGTAGTCAAAGGTCTCAAACAGCTTGAGGTAATGAACTTGCTTCACTGAAGGTGGGAAAAACACCTGACTGGAGAAGGCAGGTGTTATCTTCACCATGTCCGGTTGATACCCTCTATCAGCCAGCCTCAATTCCATGGAATGCATGTGAAAAATCAGTCAACAACTGTAGCTCTGGCCCAAGCCCCACTGGGCCTGCGTCCACGAAATCTTATTAGTTAAATAATCAGAAAACCCTTCCAGTAAAAACACTCCACTCTGCTTCTGCACTTCAACTGCAGCTCACCTCTCTTTAGCCCCATTGTCTGGAGGAGTGCAGAGTGCTGCTCAAAGTATGTCACTCACAACTGAAGTGCAGCTACCTCTGGGGTGGCAAGGAGGAGAGTGTTCCCTCTGGAGCCTATGTGGAGGGCATAATGTGAAATGTGATCTCTAGTCATAGCAGCATGGACTGTGGGGAGGAATCGGGACTCCAGCGCTATGTGGAGTGCAAGGCATGAGATATTGATACACCTGGTTTTGTGGCTGGGGAGTGTGATTAGCCTGTAGATCGAAGAGGGGTCAGTGGTCTCTGTAACCCGTGAAGGTTGGGTCTGAATAATGTGTTGCTGGCCCAGAGGTGGCTTGCTGGCCCAGAGGTGGCTGACAGGCAGGCAGAAGAGACAAAATTAAGAGGCTGATGGAATCTTAATTCTAAATTTCCTGCTAGAATTTGATTTAATTCATGACAGCGTTTCAGTGATTCATAGATGTTAAAGCCAGAAGGGCTGTTATGATCTAGTCTGGCCTCCTGCATAACCAGGGTACATCATCCCACCCACAGAGTTCTGCATGCAGCCCAATAGCTTGTGGTCGAGTTGGAGCCATCTCTGGGTTAAAATGAGGTCCATCCTTAATTAGTGCTGTGTATGGTGACAATGATTCATTCGTTAAGTATAGTGGGATGGCAAGTACTCACAATGAATGAAAAACCTTCTCATCCTTCCCCTGGCCTACAACTTCCGTGCAACCCATCCCACACCGGAGACAGACACCAGTGAAAAGCCTGGCTGAACTCACAGGCCCTGCAAGGCTGCTGGATCCCCTGCAGATAGCCACGACATTTCAAGTGGCTAAAGCGGGGTGCCATGCCACTCAAGTTTGGCCTGTCCACCCTTCCATAGATGGAGGGGCAGCCAGGCCATACCTGTATGCTGCTGTGACCCCAACTGCCAGATTGCAAAGCTACTCCATTTGGGGTTCTTCTCAAATGGGGCGGTCTGGACAAACTACCTCTTGTGCCCCGCAGGTGGCCCTGAGCTGCTCCACCCTGCCCTGAGGAAAGTTACATTTCTTTGAACTTGGAGGATAGCAGGCCAGCTTCACCAGCTAGATCGTTTTGTTCACTCTGTTATTCGTTGCAGACATGACCAGTGCCAGGTTTACAATGGCACCAGTGGCACTATGGAGCTGGCCTTCTCCGCTTGCACTGCACCCCCACATCCTGCTGACTCCCCTGTTGACCACTTGCTGCTCCCAGCCTGCCTGCCAGTTGGCTGAGGGCTCCTCTCCATCCACGTCCCCATCCCCCTGCTTCTTTTTGCCCCCGGCCGGACCCCAGTGCACCTCCAGTTCCGGGAAGTCTCTGCTTCCCCACACCTGTCTCTCCGGCGCTGAACCGCCTGGGGCCGATGCAGAAGCCTGGCCAGTCTCAGATCTCAGTTGGGGGGGGGGGGTAATGACAGTGGGGGGAAGGAGGGGGCTTGGCTGGGCCTCTCCAGGCAAGCAGGTCCTCAGAGAGCCCATCCAAGGCAGGCCCTGGCCTGGCTGATCGCGCCACTCCCAAGGGGACGGAGTGATTCCCCACCCCGGGAACAGCCCTGGCTGCACTGCCAGCTCAGCCTGGCAGACAGTCGCCTCCCAGCAGGGCTGGTGAGTGTGGCCAGAGGCAGGGCGTGGGGGAGTGGGTCTCTTAGGGGTCTGGGGGGGGTGCTGGGCTGTGAGGGGGGTGGGGAAGATGTGTGTGTTGGGGCACTAGGGAGTGGGGGTTCTGGGCAGTTGTGGTGGGGCTGTTGGCAGGAGGGCACTGGGCATTTGTGGGGGGGTCTGAGGTGGGTGCTGGGCATAGTGGGTCCAGGGGGGCTCTGGCCATAGGGAGTCAGAGGGTGTTGGGCTGGGGGGTGTGGTGCAACATGGGCCCGCCCCCTGAGGGGAAGTGGCATGCTGCCAGCACAGGGCCAGGCAGGCCACTATGTGTCTGGCAACTGCTGGTTTGTAAATAGTGCCCTCGCACTGGACTGGGCGGAGTAGGGCTGCCCCTGCTATGCCATGCCCCATTGCCCCTCGCTGGCCCCTTGCTCTGGAGACTGACTTCCCCTCGCCATGCTTCCATGGGGCTGTCATAAATATAAAGGGAAGGGTAAACCCCTTTAAAATCCCTCCTAGCCAGAGGAAAAATCCTCTCACCTGTAAAGGGTTAAGAAGCTAAAGGTAACCTTGCTGGCACCTGACCAAAATGACCAATGAGGAGACAAGATACTTTCAAAAGCTGGGAGGAGGGAGAAAAACAAAGGGTCTGTGTCTGTCTGTGTGATGCTTTTGCCAGAGACAGAACAGGAATGGAGTCTTAGAACTCAGTGAGTAATCTAGCTAGGTATGTGTTAGATTATGATTTCTTTAAATGGCTGAGAAAATAGCTGTGCTGAATAGAATGAATATTCCTGTCTGTGTGTCTTTTTTGTAACTTAAGGTTTTGCCTAGAGGGATTCTCTATGTTTTGAATCTAATTACCCTGTAAGGTATTCACCATCCTGATTTTACAGAGGAGATTCTTTTCTTTTTACTTCTATTAAAAGTCTTCTTGTAGGAAACTGAATGCTTTTTCATTGTTCTAAGATCCAAGGGTTTGGGTCTGTGGTCACCTATGCAAATTGGTGAGGATTTTTACCAAACCTTCCCCAGGACGGGGGGTGCAAGGGTTGGGAGGATTTTGGGGGGAAAGATGTGTCCAAATTCCATTTTTTCAGGAACCCAGCTAAAGTTTGGTGGTGGCAGTGGAAATCCAAGGGCAAAGGGTAAAATTAATTTGTACCTTGGGGAAATTTTAACCTAAGCTGGTAAAAGTAAGCTTAGGAGGTTTTCATGCAGGTCCCCACATCTGTACCCTAGAGTTCAGAGTGGGGAAGGAACCTTGACATGGTGGCAGCATGGTGGGATTAACCTGAAATCATTTTGAGATCAATTTGAGATTTTTTTGAACCAGAAATACAGATTTTAAAACGGAAATTTTTTTTTCCTTTGGGGCTGCTGGAAAGGAGGTCCAACTGAAAGCAGCTAGTTTTTTCTCTGCTTTGGGGCCAGAGCAGAGACAAAAGGGGATTATCTTTGTGAATTGCAGGTTTTCTTTGCCTGGAGGCAGAGTAGTTAACCTCCTGCAGGGAAATTCACAGTCTTCACAAACCTGAGGTTTTTTTTTCCCCTAAAAGTAAATAGGGGGGTGTTAGGGTTTATTTATTTATTTATTGGATTTTTCTGTAGGCTGACAATCACTATCAGAGAATAGGTATCCTATTCCAGCACAGCAAAATTTTACAAGCCAAGTTTTGTTTGTTTTATTTCTAAACCTTTGGTGTAAAGTTAGTTAAAAACAGAGAGGTTAGGATGACAGACTCCATGACTCAACAAAAGCTGGAATTAGCCAGATTTGAGGCTGCTGAAAAACAAAAGGAACATGAAAGACAGATACAGGAGGGAGATGGAGGCAAAGGACAAAGAAAGGGAGGCAGCGAAAGAGGCAGAACAACACCAAGCGGCTGCTCACAGGAGAGCTATGGAAGCAAGGGACAAAGAAATGGAGGAGAAGGAAAAAGAGAGGAAGCATGTGGAGGAGATGGAGAAGATAAAGGCTCAGCAGAATATACCAACAAACCCTAGCAATCCTTCTCCAGGTACCACTTCCCATCCCAGAAAGTTCCCCACCTACAAGGCAGGCGATGATACTGAGGCCTTCTTAGGGTATGTCTACACTACGAAATTAGGTCGAATTTATAGAAGTCGGTTTTTTAGAAATTGGTTTTATATATTCGAGTGTGTGTGTCCCCACAGAAAATGCTCTAAGTGCATTAAGTGCATTAACTTGGCGGAGTGCTTCCACAGTACCGAGGCAAGCTTCGACTTCCGGAGTGTTGCACTGTGGGTAGCTATCCCACAGTTCCCGCAGTCTCCGCTGCCCATTGGAATTCTGGGTTGAGATCCCAATGCCTGATGGGGCTAAAACATTGTCGTGGGTGGTTCTGGGTACATATCATCAGGCCCCCGTTCCCTCCCTCCCTCCCTCCGTGAAAGCAGCAGCAGACAATCGTTTCATGCCTTTTTTCTTGAGTTACCTGTGCAGACGCCATACCACAGCAAGCATGGAGCCTGCTCAGGTAACCGTCACTGTATGTCTCCTGGGTGCTGGCAGATGTGGTACTGCATTGCTACACAGCAGCAGCAACCCATTGCCTTGTGGCAGCAGACGGTACAATGGGACTGGTAGCCGTCATCATCGTGTCCGAGGTGCTCCTGGCCACGTTGGCCAGGAGCGCCTGGGCAGACATGGGTGCAGGGACTACATTAGAAGTGACTTGACCAGGTCATTCTCTTTAGTCCTGCAGTCAGTCCTATTGAACCATCTTATGGTGAGCAGGCAGGCGATATGGATTGCTAGCAGTCCTACTGTACCATCTTCTGCCGGGCAGGCAAGAGATGAGGATGGCTAGCAGTCCTATTGTACCATCTTCTGCTGAGCAGCCATGAGATGTGGATGGCTTGCAGTCCTTCTGCACCGTCTGCTGCCAGCCAAAGATGTAAAAGATAGATGGAGTGGATCAAAACAAGAAATAGACCAGCTTTGTTTTGTACTCATTTGCTTTCCCCCCCTCCCGTCTAGGGGACTCCTTCCTCTAGGTCACACTGCAGTCACTCACAGAGAAGGTGCAGCGAGGTAAATCTAGCCATGTATCGATCAGAGGCCAGACCAACCTGCTTGTTCCAATAAGAACAATAACTTAGGTGCACCATTTCTTATTGGAACCCCCCGTGAAGTCCTGCCTGAAATACTCCTTGATGTAAAGCCACCCCCTTTGTTGATTTTAATTCCCTGTAAGCCAACCCTGTAAGCCATGTCATCAGTCGCCCCTCCCTCCATCAGAGCAATGGCAGACAATCGTTCCGTGCCTTTTTTCTTTGCGGACGCCATAGCAAGGCAAGCATGGAGGCCACTCAGCTCACTTTGGCAATTAGGAGCACATTAAACACCACACGCATTATCCAGCAGTATATGCAGCACCAGAACCTGGCAGAGCGATACCGGGCGAGGAGGCGACATCAGCGCGGTCACGTGAGTGATCAGGACATGGACACAGATTTCTCTCAAAGCATGGGCCCTGCCAATGCATGCATCATGGTGCTAATGGAGCAGGTTCATGCTGTGGAATGCCAATTCTGGGCTCGGGAAACAAGCACAGACTGGTGGGACCGCATAGTGTTGTAGGTCTGGGACGATTCCCAGTGGCTGCGAAAGTTTTGCATGCGTAAGGGCACTTTCATGGAACTTTGTGACTTGCTTTCCCCTGCCCTGAAGTGCATGAATACCAAGATGAGAGCAGCCCTCACAGTTGAGAAGCGAGTGGTGATAGCCCTGTGGGAGCTTGCAATGCCAGACAGCTACTGGTCAGTTGGGAATCAATTTGGAGTGGGCAAATCTACTGTGAGGGCTGCTGTGATGCAAGTAGCCCACGCAATCAAAGATCTGCTGATATCAAGGGTAGTGACCCTGGGAAATATGCAGGTCATAGTGGATGGCTTTGCTGCAATGGGATTCCCTAACTGTGGTGGGGCCATAGATGGAACCCATATCCCTATCTTGGCACCGGAGCACCAAGCCGGCGAGTACATAAACCGCAAGGGGTACTTTTCAATAGTGCTGCAAGCTCTGGTGGATCACAAGGGACGTTTCACCAACATCAATGTGGGATGGCTGGGAAAGGTACATGACGCTCGCATCTTCAGGAACTCTGGTCTGTTTCAGAAGCTGCAGGAAGGGACTTTATTCCCAGACCAGAAAATAACTGTTGGGGATGTTGAAATGCCTATAGTTATCCTTGGGGACCCAGCCTACCCCTTAATGCCATGGCTCATGAAGCCGTACACAGGCAGCCTGGACAGTAGTCAGGAGTTGCTCAACTACAGGCTGAGCAAGTGCAGAATGGTGGTAGAATGTGCATTTGGACGTTTAAAGGCGCGCTGGCGCAGTTTACTGACTCGCTTAGACCTCAGCGAAACCAATATTCCCACTGTTATTACTGCTTGCTGTGCGCTCCACAATATCTGTGAGAGTAAGGGGGAGACATTTATGGCGGGCTGGGAGGTTGAGGCAAATCGCCTGGCTGCTGGTTATGCACAGCCAGACACCAGAGCGGTTAGAAGAGCACAGGAGGGTGCGGTACGCATCAGAGAAGCTTTGAAAACCAGTTTCATGACTGGCCAGGCTACGGTGTGAAAGTTCTGTTTGTTTCTCCTTGATGAAAACCCCCACCCCTTGGTTCACTCTACTTCCCTGTAAGCTAACCACGCTCCCCTCCTCCCTTCGATCACCGCTTGCAGAGGCAATAAACTCATTGTTGCTTCACATTCATCATTCTTTATTCATTCATCACACAAATAGGGGGATGACTACCAAGGTAGCCCAGGAAGGGTGGTGGAGGAGGGAAGGAAAATGCCACACAGCACTTTAAAAGTTTACAACTTTAAAATTTATTGAATGCCAGCCTTCTGTTTTTTGGGCAATCCTCTGTGGTGGAGTGGCTGGTTGGCCGGAGGCCCCCCCACCGTGTTCTTGGGCGTCTAGGTGTGGAGGCTATGGAACTTGAGGAGGAGGGCGGTTGGTTACACAGGGGCTGTAGTGGCAGTCTGTACTCCAGCTGCCTTTGCTGCAGCTCAACCATACACTGGAGCATACTGGTTTGGTCCTCCAGCAGCCTCAGCATTGAATCCTGCCTCCTCTCATCACGCTGCCACCACATTTGAGCTTCAGACCTCTCTTCAGCCCACCACTTACTCTCTTCAGCCTGCCATCTCTCCTCCTGGTCATTTTGTGCTTTCCTGCACTCTGACATTATTTGCCTCCACGCATTTGTCTGTGCTCTGTCAGTGTGGGAGGACAGCATGAGCTCAGAGAACATTTCATCACGAGTGCTTTTTTTTTTTCTTTCTAATCTTCACTAGCCTCTGGAAAGGAGAAGAGCCTGTGATGATTGAAACACATGCAGCTGGTGGAGGAAAAAAAAAAGGGACAGCAGTATTTAAAAAGACACATTTTATAAACAATGGCTACACTCTTTCAGGGTAAACCTTGCTGTTAACATTACATACATAACACATGTGCTTTCGTTACAAGGTCGCATTTTGCCTCCCCCCACTGCGTGGCTACCCCCTCTCCCCTCCCCGTGGCTAACAGTGGGGAACATTTCTGTTCAGCCACAGGCAAACAGCCCAGCAGGAACGGGCACCTCTGAGTGTCCCCTGAAGAAAAGCACCCTATTTCAACTAGGTGACCATGAATGATATCTTACTCTCCTGAGGATAACAAAGAGAGATAAAGAACGGATGTTGTTTGAACGCCAGCAAACATACACTGCAATGCTTTGTTGTACAATGATTCCCAAGTACGTATTACTGGCCTGGAGTTGTAAAGTGTCCTACCATGGAGGACGCAATAAGGCTGCCCTCCCCAGAAACCTTTTGCAAAGGCTTTGGGAGTACATCCAGGAGAGCCGCAAATGCCAGGGCAAATTAATCCTTTCACATGCTTGCTTTTAAACCATGTATAGTATTTTAAAAGGTACACTCACCGGAGGTCCCTTCTCCGCCTGCCGGGTCCAGGAGGCAGCCTTGGGTGGGTTTGGGGGGTACTGGCTCCAGGTCCAGGGTGAGAAACAGTTCCTGGCTGTCAGGAAAACCGGTTTCTCCGCTTGCTTGCTGTGAGCTATCTACAACCTCATCATCATCATCATCTTCTTCATCCCCAAAACCTGCTTCCGTGTTGCCTCCATCTCCATTGAAGGAGTCAAACAACACGGCTGGGGTAATGGTGGCTGAACCCCCTAAAATGGCACGCAGCTCATCATAGAAGCAGCATGTTTGGGGCTCTGACCCAGAGCGGCCGTTCGCCTCTCTGGTTTTCTGGTAGGCTTGCCTCAGCTCCTTAAGTTTCACGCGGCACTGCTTCGGGTCCCTGTTATGGCCTCTGTCCTTCATGCCCTGGGAGATTTTGACAAAGGTTTTGGCATTTCGAAAACTGGAACGGAGTTCTGATAGCACGGATTCCTCTCCCCATACAGTGATCAGATCCCATACCTCCCATTCAGTCCATGCTGAAGTTCTTTTGCGATTCTGGGACTCCATCATGGTCACCTCTGCTGATGAGCTCTTCATGGTCACCTGCAGCGTGACACGCTGGCCAAACAGGAAATGAGATTCAAAAGTTCGCAGTTCTTTTCCTGTCTACCTGGCCAGTGCATCTGAATTGAGAGTGCTGTCCAGAGCGGTCAAAATGGAGCACTCTGGTATAGCTCCCGGAGGCCAATACCGTCGAATTGTGTCTACAGTACCCCAAATTCGACCTGGCAAGGCCGATTTAAGCGCTAATCCACTTGTCAGGGGTGGAGTAAGGAAATCGATTTTAAGAGCCCTTTAAGTCGAAATAAAGGGCTTCATCATGTGGACGGGTGCAGGTTTACATTGATTTAACGCTGCTAAATTCGACCTAAAGTCCTAGTATAGACCAGGGCTTAGAAAACTTCGAAAGGGCCTGCCTTGGGTACAGCATCTCTACCAACCAATACATGGTAGAGCTGAGTCCGCAGCTCAGTGGACCCTTAGCTGAGGTGGCGGCTGAAATGCCTAAAGAACACATGAACAAGTATGAACTGTTTAAATCCAAGGCAAGAGTCAGAATGGGGATAACACCCGAGCATTCTCATTGGAGGTTCAGAGCCCTAAGGTGGAAACCAGACGTGTCATTTACCCGACATGCCTACCACATTGTGAAGCATTGGGATGCCTGGATATCAGGAGCAAGTGTTGAATCTCCAGTAAATTTGCCCTTCCTAATGCAAATCCATTACCCTCTGATCCCACTGAGAGTTACCAAAAGAAACTACAGCATTTGCTCAAGAAACTCCCTGAAAAAGCACAAGATCAAATCTGCACAGACACACCCCTGGAACCCCGACCTGGGATATTCTATCTACTACCCAAGATCCATAAACCTGGAAACCCTGGGCGCCCCATCATCTCAGGCATTGGCACCCTGACAGCAGGATTGTCTGGGTATGTAGACTCCCTCCTCAGGCCCTACGCTACCAGCACTCCCAGCTACCTTCGAGACACCACTGACTTCCTGAGGAAACTACAATCCATCGGTGATCTTCCTGATAACACCATCCTGGCCACTATGGATGTAGAAGCCCTCTACACCAACATTCCACACAAAGATGGACTACAAGTCGTCAAGAACACTATCCCCGATAATGTCACGGCTAACCTGGTGGCTGAACTTTGTGACTTTGTCCTTACCCATAACTATTTTACATTTGGGGACAATGTATACCTTCAGATCAGCGGCACTGCTATGGGTACCCGTATGGCCCCACAGTATGCCAACATTTTTATGGCTGACTTAGAACAGCGCTTCCTCAGCTCTCGTCCCCTAACGCCCCTACTCTACTTGCGCTATATTGATGACATCTTCATCATCTGGACCCATGGAAAAGAAGCCCTTGAGGAATTCCACCATGATTTCAACAATTTCCATCCCACCATCAACCTCAGCCTGGTCCAGTCCACACAAGAGATCCACTTCCTGGACTCTACAGTGCTAATAAACGATGGTCACATAAACACCACCCTATACTGGAAACCTACTGACCGCTATTCCTACCTACATGCCTCCAGCTTTCACCCTGACCACACCACATGATCCATCGTCTACAGCCAAGCTCTGCAATACAACCGCATTTGCTCCAACCCCTCAGACAGAGACAAACACCTACAAGATCTCTATCAAGCATTCTTACAACTACAATACCCACCTGCGGAAGTGAAGAAACAGATTGATAGAGCCAGAAGAGTTCCCAGAAGTCACCTACTACAGGACAGGCCTAACAAAGAAAATAACAGAACGCCACTAGCCGTCACCTTCAGCCCCCAACTAAAACCCCTCCAATGCATTATTAAGGATCTAAAACCTATCCTGAAGGATGACCCAACACTCTCACAAATCTTGGGAGACAGGCCAGTCCTTGCCTACAGACAGCCCCCCAACCTGAAGCAAATACTCACCAGCAACCACACAACAGAACCACTAACCCAGGAACCTATCCTTGCAACAAAGCCCGTTGCCAACTGTGCCCACATATGTATTCAGGGGACACCATCACAGGGCCTAATAACATCAGCCACACTATCAGAGGCTCGTTCACCTGCACATCTACCAATGTGATATATGCCATCATGTGCCAGCAATGCCCCTCTGCCATGTACATTGGTCAAACTGGACAGTCTCTACGTAAAAGAATAAATGGACACAAATCAGATGTCAAGAATTATAACATTCATAAACCAGTCAGAGAACACTTCAATCTCTCTGGTCACGCGATTACAGACATGAAAGTTGCTGTATTACAACAAAAAAACTTCAAATCCAGACTACAACGAGAAACTGCTGAATTGGAATTCATTTGCAAATTGGATACAATTAACTTAGGCTTGAATAGAGACTGGGAGTGGCTAAGTCATTATGCAAGGTAACCTATTTCCCCTTGTTTTTTCCTACCCCCTCCCCCCCAGACGTTCTTGTTAAACCCTGGATTTGTGCTGGAAATGGCCCACCTTGATTATCATACACATTGTAAGGAGAGTGGTCACTTTAGATAAGCTATTACCAGCAGGAGAGTGGGGTGGGAGGAGGTATTTTTTCGTGCTTTGTGTGTATATAAAAAGATCTTCTACACTTTCCACAGTATGCATCCGTGAAGTGAGCTGTAGCTCACGAAAGCTTATGCTCAAATAAATTGGTTAGTCTCTAAGGTGCCACAAGTACTCCTTTTCTTTTTGCGAATACAGACTAACACGGCTGTTACTCTGAAACAATTCTTAGAGGGTGTTCCTGAGGAAATAGAAAGATACATCCTAGATGGGAAGCCCAAAACTGTAATCGAGGCAGGAGAGATTGGAGCCAGATGGGTGGAGGTGGCAGAGAAGAAGAAAACTGGTCGCAGTTGGAGTGGAGACCAGAAGGGACAACCCCAGACCACACCCTATTACCGGGGGCTGCCCAAAGCTCCACCTACCTCCCAAAAAACTCTCCAGCCACCTTATCGTCCCACCACTCTGTTCTCCAGCAACCCACCTCACCCCAGTGACCCGTCAGCTGGACGATGTTTTAAATGTAACGAGCCGGGGCATGTGAAGGCCAGCTGCTCCAAGAACCCCAACAGATTACAGTTCATTGCACCGGAATCACACCAGAGGTCCTCAGACCCAGATACCTCCCAGATACCCTTGGAGCGGAGGGAAACTGTGAGTGTGGGTGGGAAGAAGGTCACCGCATGGAGGGACACCGGAGCACAAGTGTCAGCTATCCATGCTTCCTTAGTGGACCCCAATTTAATCAACCCAGTGATCCAAGTGACGATTCAACCCTTCAAGTCCAATTCTTTCAATTTGCCTACAGCCAAGTTGCCCGTCCAGTACAAGGGCTGGTCAGGAACGTGGACTTTTGCAGTCTATGATGATTATCCCCTCCCCATGCTGTTGGAGGAAGACTTGGCCAATCATGTGAAGCGGGCCAAGAGGGTGGGAATGGTCACCCGCAGCCAGGCTAAACAAGCCGTGACACCTAGCTCTGTTCTGGTAACTTCTATCAGGACCCGGTCAGAGGTGATGGACCCGGACCCCAGGCCAATGTCTGCAACAGCAGTAGTGGATCCAGTCCCAGAGACCCAGACGGAACGAGTCCCAGAACCGGAACCAGCGGAACAACCAGCACCAGACCCATTGCCAGCATTGAATCCAGTAATTGCAACCTCAACACCAGAGGGCCCCACCGAACCGGAACCGGCAGCAGCCCATAACCCTACACAAGAGGCTCAGCCGGAGCCTGAATCCCAACATAGTGTCCCAGCGGAGAGTGGTTCACAGTCAACGGAAACAGCCCCATCCCCTACATCACTTCCAGAGGGACCAAGCATAGGTCCACAATCCAATGAGGAACTGATGTCTCCAGCATCAAGGGAACAGTTCCAGACCGAACAGGAAGCAGATGAAAGCCTCCAGAGAGCTTGGACGGCGGCACGGAGCAACCCACCGCCTCTCAGCTCTTCTAATCTATCCAGGTTTGTTGTAGAAAGAAGACTTTTATACAAGGAAACTCTTTCTGGTGGACACCAGGAAGTCTGGCATCCTCAGAGACAGTTGGTAGTTCCAACTAAATACCGGGCCAAGCTCTTGAGCTTAGCCCACGATCACCCTAGTGGCCATGCTGGGACCAAAGACCATTTGGGGGGGGTCATTCCACTGGGAGGGAATGGGCAAGGATGTTTCTACCTATGTCCGGTCTTGTGAGGTATGCCAAAAAGTGGGAAAACCCCAAGACCAGGTCAAAGCCCCTCTCCAACTACTCCCCATCATTGAAGTTCCATTTCAGCGAGTAGCTGTGGATATTCTGGGTCCTTTTCCGAAAAAGACACCCAGAGGAAAGCAGTACATACTGACTTTCATGGATTTTGCCACCCAATGGCCGGAAGCAGTAGCTCTAAGCAACACCAGGGCTAAAAGTGTGTGCCAGGCACTAGCAGACATTTTTGCCAGGGTAAGTTGGCCCTCTGACATCCTCACAGATGCAGGGACTAATTTCCTGGCAGGAACTACGGAAAACCTTTGGGAAGCTCATGGGGTAAATCACTTGGTTGCCACTCCTTACCACCATCAAACAAATGGCATGGTGGAGAAGTTTAATGGAACTATGGGGGCCATTATACATAAATTCATAAATGATCACTCCAATGATTGGGACCTAGTGTTGCAGCAGTTGCTCTTTGCCTACAGAGCTGTACCACATCCCAGTTTAGGGTTTTCCAATTTGAACTTGTATATGGCCGTGAGGTTAAGGGGCCATTACAGTTGGTGAAGCAGCAATGGGAGGGATTTACACCTTCTCCAGGAACTAACATTCTGGACTTTGTAACCAACCTACAAAACACCCTCTGAACCTCTTTAGCCCTTGCTAAAGAAAACTTACAGGATGCTCAAAAAGAGCAAAAAGCCTGGTACGATAAACATGACAGAGAGCGTTCCTTCAAAGTAGGGGACCAGGTCATGGTCTTAAAGGCGCTCCAGGCCCATAAAATGGAAGCATCGTGGGAAGGGCCATTCACGGTCCAGGAGCGCCTGGGAGCTGTTAATTATCTCATAGCATTCCCCACCTCCAACCGAAAGCCTAAGGTGTACCATATTAATTCTCTAAAGCCCTTTTATTCCAGAGAATTAAAGGTTTGTCAGTTTACAGCCCAGGGAGGAGATGACGCTGAGTGGCCTGAAGGTATCTACTATGAAGGGAAAAGTGCTGGTGGCATGGAAGAGGTGAACCTCTCCATGACCCTTGGGCGTATGCAGCAACAGCAGATCAAGGAGCTGTGCACTAGCTACACGCCGACGTTCTCAGCCGCCCCAGGACTGACTGAACGGGCATAGCACTCCATTGACACAGGTAATGCTCGCCCAATTAAAGTCCAACCTTACCGGGTGTCTCCTCAAGCTAAAACTGCTATAGAACGGGAGATCCAGGATATGTTACAGATGGGTGTAATCCGCCCCTCTGGAAGTGCATGGGCATCTCCAGTGGTTCTAGTTCCCAAACCAGATGGGGAGATACGTTCTTGCGTGGACTACCGTAAGCTAAATGCTGTAACTCGCCCAGACAACTATCCAATGCCACGCACAGATGAACTATTAGAGAAACTGGAACGGGCCCAGTTCATCTCTACCTTGGACTTAACCAAGGGGTACTGGCAGGTACCGCTAGATGAATCTGCCAAGGAAAGGTCAGTCTTCACCACACATGTCGGGCTGTATGAATTTAGTGAACTCCCTTTCGGGCTGTGAAATGCACCCGCCACCCTCCAAAGACTTGTAGATGGTCTCCTAGTGGGATTAGGAGAATATGCAGTCATCTACCTTGACGATGTGGCCATATTTTTGGATTCCTGGGCAGAACACCTGGAACATCTACAAAAAGTTCTTGAGTGCATAAGGGAGACACGACTAACTGTTAAGGCTAAGAAGTGTCAAATAGGCCTAAACAGAGTGACTTACCTTGGACACCAGGTGGGTCAAGGAACTATCAGCCCCCTACAGGCCAAAGTGGATGCTATCCAAAAGTGTCCCAAAGTCAAAGAAACAGGTTCAATCCTTCTTAGGCTTGGCCGGTTATTACAGACAATTTGTACCGCAATACAGCCAAATCGCCGCCCCACTGACAGACCTATCCAAAAAGAAACAGCCAAATGCCGTTCAGTGGACCAAAGAGTGTCATAAGGCCTTTAACCAGCTTAAAGAGACACTCATGTCTGACCCTGTACTAAGGGCCCCAGACTTTGACAAACCATTCCTAGTAACCACAGATGCGTCCGAGCGTGGCGTGGGAGCAGTTTTAATGCAGAAAGGACCGGATCAAGAATTCCACCCTGTAGTGTTCTCAGCAGAAAACTGTCTGAGAGGGAAAGCAACTGGTCAGTCAGTGAAAAAGAATGTTACGCCATTGTCTACGCTCTGGAAAAGCTACGCCCATATGTTTGGGGACGGCGTTTCCACCTGCAAACCGACCATGCTGCGCTGCAGTGGCTTCATACCGCCATGGGAAATAACAAAAAACTTATTCGGTGGAGTTTAGCTCTCCAAGATTTTGATTTCGACATCCAACACATCTCAGGAGCTTCTAACAAAGTGGCTGATGCACTCTCCCGTGAAAGTTTCCCAAAATCAACTGGTTAAAATAGTCCTTGAGATGTGGAAAATATTGTTAGTCTTTATGTACTTGGTAGTATATTTAGAGGTGCATGTGTCTTATTAACTCTGTTTTTCCTAGCGCTCCAGGAAGAAATCCCAGCCAGCATTTCACCGTAGCTGAGATTTGGGAGGCGTGTCATAAATATAAAGGGAAGGGTAAACCCCTTTAAAATCCCTCCTGGCCAGAGGAAAAATCCTCTCACCTGTAAAGGGTTACGAAGCTAAAGGTAACCTCGCTGGCACCTGACCAAAATGACCAATGAGGAGACAAGATACTTTCAAAAGCTGGGAGGAGGGAGAAAAACAAAGGGTCTGTGTCTGTCTGTGTGATGCTTTTGCCGGAATGGAGTCTTAGAGCTTAGTAAGTAATCTAGCTAGGTATGTGTTAGATTATGATTTCTTTAAATGGCTGAGAAAATAGCTGTGCTGAATAGAATGAATATTCCTGTCTGTGTGTCTTTTTTGTAACTTAAGGTTTTGCCTAGAGGGATTCTCTATGTTTTGAATCTAATTACCCTGTAAGGTATTCACCATCCTGATTTTACAGAGGAGATTCTTTTCTTTTTACTTCTATTAAAAGTCTTCTTGTAAGGAAACTGAATGCTTTTTCATTGTTCTAAGATCCAAGGGTTTGGGTCTGTGGTCACCTATGCAAATTGGTGAGGATTTTTACCAAACCTTCCCCACGACGGGGGGTGCAAGGGTTGGGAGGATTTTGGGGGGAAAGACGTGTCCAAACTCCGTTTTTTCAGGAACCCAGCTAAAGTTTGGTGGTGGCAGTGGAAATCCAAGGGCAAAGGGTAAAATTAATTTGTACCTTGGGGAAGTTTTAACCTAAGCTGGTAAAAGTAAGCTTAGGAGGTTTTCATGCAGGTCCCCACATCTGTACCCTAGAGTTCAGAGTGGGGAAGGAACCTTGACAGGGGCCCAAAAATATGTTTGGCGCTGGGCACACAAAAGGTTAATCTGGCCCTGGACAAGACCTGCTGCAAGGACCCGTGGTGTTAGGCAGGAATATTGCCTATCTAAGGACATTCCATATTGGTGTCTACCGCAATGGGCAGTGCAGAGATCCAACTACTCATCTTGGCCATGTTGGGCCCTCTGGGCTGGTTCTAGAGGCACTAGATCTCCATCAGCTTCTCACTCAAGGAACAAATCTCCATCGCCTATCACTGCCCCATCAGGTAAGAGCCGTTCCATCTGCCTCAAGATCCAATGCCACTTCTAGAGATCACTGAATGACAGGATAGAAGGAAGGACGTCATGGATCAACCTCCTTGTATAGCCCCATCTTCCCCAGATGAAGCTATTACCTTAAGTCCTCCTTGCCTATTTGAGAGTTTGAAGGTTTTCCAAGACTTAATGCAGAGAGTGGCTATATCTTTAGGTATCCAGGTAGAAGTAATTCCACACAATCTGCATAAACGTTTGGATATTTTGCAGGCTCCATCTCCAGGAAAAGTCATCCTTCCAATTAATGAACCCCTTCTTGACCTCTTCTTGAACACTCTGGTAGACCCCAGCATCCATACCTTGTATATCTAAGCATGCTGAGAGGTGCTATCAAGTGCTTCAGCAGGAATGCAGGGTTTTGTTTTTGTTGTACTCATCCTGCTTCATAACGTTACAGCAGCTAGGAGGCAGTCAAGACAATCTCAGTACAAGTCTACCCTAAAAGACAAGGCCCATAAGAGCCTTGACCTATAGGGCAGGAAGGCTTACACTATTGGGAGCCTACAAATAAGGGTCACAGATTATCAATATTAATATATTTATTAATGGGATATGCATTTCTGTTGGCAGATAAGCAGCCAGAGGAGTACAAAGATCAATGTACGGCTATAGTGGCTGAGGGTCATCTTTCTACAAGAACAACTCTTCAAGCAGCCATAGACTTCTCAGACACTGCTTCATGTTAAACAGCCAGAGCAATATCTATGAGTTCCTCCTCATGGCATCAGGCCTCAGGGATCCCAAAAAAGCTGCAAAGCATGACTGAGAACTTTCCTTCTGAAGGATCAAAATTGTTGTCTGAAAAGACCCACAATGCTATGCACACATCGAAAGACTCCTGGGGGGTTTATACTCCCACATCAAAGAGAAAGCAGTTCAAACCTTAGTCACAATTCAGATCTTCATACTATCAGCTTGGACTCCAAGACACTTGTAAACATAGGTGTAAACCCCTGAGACACTGGTCTTCAACTTCATTGGCTGTGGAATCCTCTCACCAGACATCTACATCAACAAAGCAATCATGCTGAGGTTTTCATTGAGGACAGCATACCAGCCATGACAATTCTTCAAGACACAATACCTTCTTTTGGGAACGATCTGTCCCTTTTTCGCAGTGCTTGGGCCAATATAACATCAGACAAATGGTTTCTCTATGGAAGGTGGCTATATCATCCAGTTCAATTCCTTTCCTTCCTCCCACCACCTTCGTTGTCCCTATTCAGGGACCTAACTCACAAGGCTACCTCTTCAGGAGGTGCTATCTCTTCCAGACTTGGGAGCTACAGAGGAAGCTCTTAACAAAGAGGAAGATGATCTTATTTTTGTTAGTTCCTAATTCTCCAAAAAGAGGTGGGTTCTGGACTTGAGCAACTTGAACAAGTTCCTCAAGAAACTGAAATTCAGGATTGTTCCCTTTCTTCAGTTTTCCTTTCCTGGAACTTGGAGACGTGTGTGTGGCCCTTGATTTGTAGAATGCTTATTTTCACACAGCTGGACCTCCAGGCTAGAGGAAATATCTAAGGTTTTGTGATCAGAAGAGCGCACGGCCAGTGCACAGTTAATACTGTTTGGCCTTGTTCAGCTCCAAGACTTCACCTCAGGGGTTTGCAGGCCTGGCTTCACTCTATTTACCATCTGGGAGAGGTATGGAGAACAGATACACTTTGAATGATTAATAACTATTCATTCCTCCTGGCCCTCAAAAATCAGAAAAGCTGATGCCTCTGATTCAAAATAGGATCCACCTAGAAAGTAAAGACAAGAAGAAAATGGTTTATATCATGTGAGACAGATCCTCTGCAGTCAAGAATCCACCCCCAAGAATAGAAACTAAAATGGCTAAATGTGAGTATTGTTAATCATCTAAGCAAGAATCTCATATCTGCATATGGATAAAATGTCTTTCTCCTTCCCAATCTAGCCAAAAAGCAGTCCAAAAAATTACCAAGCCGGGTAACGCCCTGTTTTCCTATGCAAAGCAGAGCATTACACATTGTATGTGGACCAAGTGATGGGTAGGGAAGCTGTGAGTAAAAGCAACAAGATATAACTTGTGAGATTGGAGGTCAAATGAGGTAAACTGCCTATTGTCCCAAGAAATCCAAACCACGTGTTTGCACTCCAGAATATAAACTATACATTTATTTGCCTTGTGAGGTCTGATCTACAGCTCTCTATATATGGAGAGCGTCCCTTGTTCTGTCACCAGGCCTAAATAATGTGAAATGCTTATGTACAAGCAAAGAATGTATGAAGTACGGCCATTAGATTTAGAAGATTATAAGGGATTTGTTGGTCTTCACTGGGAATACTTGCTGCACTTTAGAAGTAATAGGAATTGTCTGGCACAAGGAAGAAGGAAAGTTGCAAAATATAACCAAAGGCATAATTATGCATTATTAAAAGAAATTGCTTTAAAAGCGGGAAATTCCAATTACTAATGTGGGCTAATAGTGAAATACAGTCCTTGAAATGAACCAAACATAAAAACCCTCCAATATGAAAAGGAGTGAAAATATTTGTTCTACACCAACATCATCTCCTGGAAAGTGACAGAAGCAGCAGAGAAACAGAGCTGAAATCTGAGCGCTCAGCTGGCAAATAGCCAATAGAAATCAGATCTTGCCTCTTCCTCCCTCCCACCTACACCCCTCCCCCCCCACTCCAAGCTCTGAAATCAGGGCATATAAAACGGAGGTCACCATATGGGACCCCAGAGCTTACTGAACCCCTGCATGGGAAAGACTTCCCCTCATACAGGGTCACAAGACCAAGAGCTGACCAAGAAGAAGGTGCAGAATCCCCAGTGTGACAGATGCCCACACCAGCCATGTGGAAAGGGCTTTTCCCCCATTGCATGGTGTCATAAATATAAAGGGAAGCGTAAACACCTTTAAATCCCTCCTGGCCAGAGGAAAAACCCTTTCACCTGTAAAGGGTTAAGAAGCTAAGACAACCTCGCTGGCACCTGACCAAAATGACCAATGTGGAGACAAGATACTTTCAAAGCTGGAGGGGGGGAGAAACAAAGGTTGTCTCCGTCTGTGTGTTGCCTTTTCTGGGACCAGAGCAGGAATGCAGGTCAGAACTCCTGTAAAGGGCTAATAAGTAACCTAGCTAGATATGCGTTAGATTCTGTTTTGTTTATGTGGCTGATAAAATAAGTTGTGCTGAATGGGATGTATATTCCTGTTTTTGTGTCTTTTTGTAACTTAAGGTTTTGCCTAGAGGGATTCTCTGTTTTTAATCTGATTACCCTGTAAGGTATTTACCATCCTGATTTTACAGAGGTGATTCTTTTACTTTTTCTTCAATTAAAATTCTTCTTTTAAGAACCTGATTGCTTTTTCATTGTTCTTAAGATCCAAGGGTTTGGGTCTGTATTCACCTGTGCAAATTGGTGAGGATTTTTATCAAGCCTTCCCCAGGAAAGGGGGTGTAGGGTTTGGGAGGATTTGGGGGGGAAAGACGTTTCCAAGCGGGCTCTTTCCCTGTTATATATTTGTTAGATGCTTGGTGGTGGCAGCAAAAAAGTACAGGGGCAAAAGGTAAAATAGTTTGTACCTTGGGGAAGTTTTAACCTAAGCTGGTAAAAATAACCTTAGGGGGTTTTTCATGCAGGTCCCCACATCTGTACCCTAGAGTTCAGAATGGGGAAGGAACCTCGACACATGGTTAACAGGATAAGTAGTGGTGAGATTCCATTTCAAAGCTTGTATTTCCCCTTGTGTTCTTCAACACAATAACTGGCAGTTATCTTCCTGTGTCTACACTCTCTGGTGAGCCATCAAGTCACCATATTTTAGGTTTTAACTAATGCTATATGTGTGCTCTCCTTTATAAGCCCAAGCAAACTGACCTTGGCCCATGTCTACATTAGGAGTTGGATGTGTGAATCCCAGCTTGAGTAGGCATTCTTGCGCTAGCTCTCATTGAGCAAGCATGCTTAAAAATAGTAGTGGAGCCATGGTGAGCAGCAGCACAAGATGGTCACACTGAGTGCGTAGCCAGGGGGTCCAGGCAGGTTTGTACTAAGGTTATGGCTACACTAGAGAGCTTACAGTGGTGCAGCTGCTCTCCCGTCACTGTAATTAATCCACCCCCAACAAGCAGCAGTAGCTATGGTGGCGGAAGAAACTCTCCCGCTGACATAGTGCTGTCCACACTGGCACTTAGCTTGGTGTAATTTATTTACATCCCTGAGTGACATAAGTGATACCGACAAAAGTGGTAGTGTAGACATAGCTTCAGGACAGCTAGCCCATGCTGTTAGCTCTCCACTTCCTGTGTTACAGCAGCTATACAATAGGCACCAACTCCGTGAGTGCTCCAGGGCTGGAGCACCCCCAGGAAAAACAAATAGTGAGTGCTCAGCACCCACCAGCCACGGCTGATCGGGGGCAGCTCGGTCAATCAGCTGATCGGGGGCGGGATGGAGGCAGGAAGAGGCGAGGCAAGGGTGGAGTCTCAGGGGAGGGGATGCAGTGAGGGTGGGGCATGAAGAGGTGGAGTGAAGGCAGGGCTTTGGGGGAAGGGGCAGAGCAGGGGCGGGGCCTCGGGGTGGAACGGTGGTGGAGCACCCCCGGGGAAAAGTAAAAGTCAACACCTGTGAGCTACACTACTAGTTTTAGCATGCTCGCTTACTGTGAACTAGTGCAAGTATGTCCGTGAGCTGGGAATGACAGCCCCAGCTGCAAGGGTAGATGTAGCCTACGAGGTTTGAACCATAACTTTAAGCACCTGCTTTTGATATTCTAAACTTGTCTCTTTTGGATCAATCCATTCAAATAGCAGGGAGTCAGGACTAGGCTCTTAAACGTGCCTTAAAGACAAGTGTATCCTGACTCCTTGGAGAAACACTCAAAGTGTGATAAACGTGTGGGGACTAAATAATTTGGTGACCGATAAACATAAGTAAATGTGATTTGCATTTTTCCTTGGTGTAACTGCTGAGTCTCAACACTCCTGTATGACACAGGCCGTTGCACTTCCCTGAAAAGAGAAACCAGAGTTTCCCATGAAAGACAATTTTAACATGCTTGATCTTTTACATAATACTTCTTGAAATTTGACAAATGAAACTTTAAATAAATGTGAAGATTAGATTGAACGACTGTTTGCTAAGAGATCATCTCTCTGTTGCCCTTGTTTTCCCAGGGTGGCAATAGGGCGCTAAGTCTTCTGTGAACAGTGATATTTACAGTATCACTTGGCCACCATTACTTCTGTGCTGCTGGTGGTGTGGTGCTGCCTTCAGAGCTGGGTGCTTGGCCAGCAGCTGCTGCTCTCCACTCTGCCTTCACAGCTAGGTGGCGATATATATACTTGTGGGGTGGGTGGCATAAGAGACTACAGACACAAAGAAGGGTTTTGGTGATGAAATAAGTTTGAGAACTACTGGCATAGTTTGTTCCACTAACTTGTACATTGCAGCCAACTTTTTATTATGGAAGGTGAAGAAAGCAGCTAGGAGAGAGGCTGGTCAAGATTTGATTCTGACAAACAGGGAGGAACTGATTGAGAACTTGAAGGGGAAGGCAGCTTGAGTGAAAGTGATCCTGAGGTGATAGAGTTTATGATTCTATAGAATGGCAGGAGGGAAAACAGTAGAATAAAGACAATGGACTTCAAGAAGGCAGACGTTAGCAAACTCAGAGAATTGGGAGGTAAGGTCCTGGGGGAAGCAAATCTGGGGGGGAAAAAGTTCAGGAGAGGTGGCAGTTTTTTAAAGAGGTATTATTAAGGGCACAAGAGCAAATTAACCCAATGCATAGGAAAGGTAGGGAGTATAGTAAGAGATCACCCTGGCTTCACCAGGAGATCTACAACAATCTGAAACTCAGAGACGAGTCATACAAAAAGTGGAAACGAGGTGAAATTACAAAAGATGAATCCATAAAAAAAAAACAGCACAAGCATGTAGGGAGAATTAGAAAGGCCAGACCAAAAACTGAAATTAAACTAGCTAGGACCATAGAGGGTAACAAGAAAACATTTTACAAATACATGAGAAACAAGAGGAAGACCAAAGAGAGGAGAGAGCCATTGCTCAATGAGGCGGGGAAAGACAATAAAAGAAAACACAGCAAGGCCAAAGTATTAAATGTAAGTGTAAGATTGTCATGGAATCTGTGATTTCCGTTTCAGCCCCGGGGCTGGAGCTCCTGCGCAGCACCCTCACCTCCTGGGGGTCCCACCGCAGTTTCTGGCCACCGTGGGCAGCAGGGGGACCCCAGAGCTCCCAGCCACAGGTCCCCAAGTTCCCAGCTGCCACAGAGGGCAGGGGCCCCCACAGCTCCGAGCTGCTGTGGGTAGCTCGGGGACCCCACAGCTCCCAGCCACTGTGGGCACCGGGAGGACCCTGGAGCTGTCAGCCACAGTGGCAGCAGGTGCTGGACACCCCTCCCTCCCCTCTTGCAGCCGGTCTTGGGCTCAGGCTCAATCCCATTTCGTCATACTTATTTTTAGTAAAAGTCACTAACAGGCCATAGACAGGCTTCCGTGAATTTTTGTTCATTGGCCATGACTAAGGCTAAGATTTAATCATGGGCATGTTTAGTAAAAGTCATGGACAGATCACTAGCAATAAACAAAACCTCACGGCCCTGTGACCTTTCCATGACTTGTACTATTATAACCCTGATTAAATCTTTAGTTTTCTGGGGGTACCTGCTGGTGCTCAGGGTGGGGGCCTCCGGGGCGCCTGCTGGTGCTCGGGGAAGGGGGGCGGCATGGGACTGCTGCTGCTGGCAGGGGGAAGCCCAGGACTGCCACTGTTGGGGGGGGGCAGCAGTGCAACTGGCCCAGGGCCGCTCGGGTGGCCCTGCGGTCAATCGCTCCTGCCAGCTGCAGAAATCACAGTGGTCCCGGAAAGTCACAGAATCCGTGTCCTCCATGACAGACTCACAGTCTTACTCATGACCTGTCCATGACTTTTATTAAAATAACCACCATGATAAACTGTTAGCCTTTATTAAACGCCTTTTTTGTTTCAGTCTTCACCAAAAAAGTTAGGGTGATAGCCAGACATCTACCATATGAACATCAGTGTAAGTGGGGTAGGACCTAAGGCTCAAACAGGAAATAAACAAGTTAAGAACTACATAGAAAAGCTAGATCTCTTCAAGTAGGCAGGGCTGATGAAATTCATCCTGGAATACTTAAGGAACTGGCCAAAGAGATCTCTGAGCCATTAGTGGTTCTCTTTGGGAACTCGTGGAGCATGGGAGAGATCCCAGAGGACTGGGAAAAGGTGCTATATTTGCCCATCTGTAGGAAGGGAGGTAAGGAACACCCAGGGAATTATAGACCAATCAGCTTAACTTTGGTATTCAGACAGATAAGAGAGCAGATAATGAAACAATCATTTCCTTCTCTGTGCTTACAGACTGAGATGATAAGTAACAGTCAACATGGATTTGTCAAGAACAAATCATGTCATCCCAACCTAATATCTGTCTTTCACAGGCTAACAAGCCTTGCTGATGGGGGGAAGCAATAGATGTGATATGTCTCGACTTTAGTAAGGCTTTTGATATTGTTTCACATGAACTTGTGACGGGTTGGATCACAGAAACCCCCTTGGAGCTGCCAACTCATGTGCCAAGATTACTTCTGCCCCTGCTTTCCCTGCCAGCTTGGGACTCCAGCACCCTGTCTCGCTGAGCCAGACTCGCCAGTCTGCTACAACACAGACCCAGTGCCCCAAAGGTGCAGACTAACTGAAAGCAACTTAAGAAGTGTTCCTGTCCTTGACACTCAGATGCCCAACTCCCAATGGGGTCCAAACCCCAAATACAGAACGTAGGATTCAAGTGGTTCCAAGTAGTGACAGACAGAACAAAGTGAATTACCAAGCAAAATAAAATAGAACACGCAAGTCTATGTCTAGGAAAACTGAATACAGATAAAAACCTCACTCTTAGAGGAATTCCAGTAAGCTTCCTTTTACAGACTAGTCTCCTTCTAGTTTGGGTCCAGCAGTCACTCACAAATCACTCACAATCACTCACAAATACAAAATGGGAAATGACTGCCTAGGAGGGAGTTTTACAGAAAAGGATCTGGGGGTTATAGTGAATCACAAACTAAATGAATGAAGTAATGTAATATCACCACAAAAAAAGTGAATATATTCTGGGCTGTATTAGCAGGAGTATTGTAAGCAAGACACAAGAAGTAATTCTTCCACTCTACTCTGCACTGATAAGGCTTCAGCTGGAGTGTTGTGCCCAGTTCTGGGAAAGATGTGGACAAATTGGAGAAACTCCAGAGGATAGCAACAAAAATTATTAGAAGTCTAGAAAACATGACCTCTGAGGAAAGATTGAAAAAATTGGGTTTGTTTAGTCTGAACAAGAGAAGACTGAGGAGGGACATGATACCAATCTTCAAGTGTGTATAAGGTAGTTATAAAGAGGAGCGTGATAAATTGTTCTCCTTAACCACTGAGGACAGGACAAGAAATAATGGGTTTAAATTACAGCAAGGGAGATTTAGGTTAAACATGAGGAAAAACTTCTGAACTGTAAGGGTAATTAAGCACCGGAACAAATTACCTAGGGAGGTTGTGGAATCTGTCTAACCTGTTCTTAAAAATCTCCAGTCACGAACACCTGTCAGGGATGGTCTAGATAAGACCAAGAAAAAAGTTTTAGCTATTCTCATGAAAGAAAATGTTTACTCTGTATGTTATCTACCTGGCAAGTGTGCATGCGTTTCTTGTGCTATGACTTCTCAAAGCGATGGAAGAGTCCTAAATTACTTAGTTTTATAAATCACAACAATATTTAACAATTCTACCCCAAGTTTCAAAGCACTCAGCCAGCATTCATTATTCCTACCTCACAGGGATGCCAATTCATTTTTGAGTTGGGGAAACTGAGGCCAGGAGGTGCAGTGATTTGCTATTTGTCACGAAACAAGTCACTGACAGAGCCAGAAATACAATCTAAATAACCAAAGGGCTTGTCTTTGTTAGTGAGTTGACATGAAGTATAGCTTGCGTGTTCCCATTCCACTTTGTTATGCAGAAATTAGCTTTTGGGAAAGCACAAATCATGGATCCCTGGAACACAATATGGTGAAAGCCTGGAGTGACTGGAATGAAAGTCTCTATGACAGTAACATAATACTAGGAACAGATACCTGCCTGCTTCCATATTTTAAAAGGTTCTGCAAAAAGCAGATATCCTAAATTCTGAATCTTCAAACATAATCAGAACTATTCAGTGTTTCTGTAACTATTTATCTAAGGCGTACTACATACCACTGATCAGCTCGCATACATTACAAAATGCATTCTAGCCTTTCAAAGAGTAATCAGAAGGAAGCAGTTACCTATGTTGTAAATTCAGATGGCAGAGCGCTTTCCTGCTACACTGTTTAGAAAAAGGTACAGATTGTTTTTTCAGTTAAAGTCATTACTTTAATGCTTGACTGTTTGGCCATCGCTTAACTCTATGTATAAACAAGCATGCGTACAAACTTTCAGAATTCCCATTTATTTAATACACTCCAGCCTTCAGGGAATAAGATCTGGACAGTAGCATGATTTTTTCTTGTAACAGAAATCAGCATAATCCAAAAAGGGAGTTGAAATTTGGGGGTAAAATAGACACTAATTCACCTCTGATTTAATGTGTGGGGGAACCTCAGAATTCTAAACGGAATCATGTTCGCCAAACCAGTCTATTTTTGGTGAGAACTAAAGACCTGTCCCAGGTTAAAAAGTGATTAAGAGATACACAAGGCCACTAATAAGTGTCCTCTTAGAAAGACAGAGAAGAGATTGGCAGGGATGCCAAGGTTAGAAGTGTTTTTTTTTAAGTTACTCAACCTGAACGGCTGTCAACAAGAGGCTTGCAAAACTGGAATGGAACTAAGTGCCCTGGCTCAAGTGATTAACAGAGGCCAGACTGAGCTTAATGGGACTGGATGTCTACAATAGAGTTGAGAACTATACCTGCCTGGGCCAGCAGGGGGCGATGTTGAACATTAAAACTGTCTACCCTGAGCTTGTCAGGTCCCGACTGGTGGAAAGGCAATATAGAAGTCCCTTGGCAAAGCAAATGTTTCTTGTTGCCATGTGCTGAAGAATGATAAGCTTCTTGTCCAGATGATCAAGAGAAGATCAGCTTCTAGCCCTTCAGTCCCTGCACAAAAACTGCTCATAAGGCTCCATTGTTAATTGACTTTGGTGTCCGCAGCCGTGCTCTCATCCTGTCAACTATGTACAGTTATGTATCAGTTCCTTGCTTATTTATGCAGCCTTGTCCGTTTCATCAGGACGGCCCACCTGCCCAAACACCTGCCACACACCAAGAAACCCAACACGAACAAATCAAACAACAAGCAAAGCAAAACCCCATTCCTGAAGCAGAGATTTTACTCTGAAAAGAGAGAGGAACCAGGGACTCCATGAAGTCCACGGAGAACTTTGCTTTTGATTTTACATGGAAGGCACTGATACCACGGTAACGAGCAGCAGTAGAAAACTGTCAGGTATCATGTCTCTCAAAATGGTTACTTGCATATTTACATGCAACTGTTCTTGAGCATCTGTTTCACATGGGCATTATTAGCCTTCTCCTTTTAAATCCACACTCAACACACGCTCAACATTAACAAATTAGAGTATGAGTTGGGGACATCACTTTCATTCCATAAGAAAATTCGCAACTCCCTATTGCTCTGGCCTTTCCTCAGATATCCAGCTAATTCTGATCTCACTTGGATGCATTATGTGTCCTGATTATCGGTACGCTAACCTTATGATTTGTTTTGTAATTTTTTTCTGTGGGAAACTAAGAAGTTGCCTCATTCAACAGCAACTTCTATGCTAAATGCATTGATTAATCAGCCTTTGCAAAAGTTGCAAACATCCTCATGACAAACTATTCAAAAATCTCTGCAATTGAGAAACTGAGGTTGGCCAGTGGTTCTCCTCTGAGTGCAAGCATTTAGAACCATAAATATAGCTTAGTATTTGGAATCATTGCATAGAATAAGGATACATAATTAAACAATCAGTTTGTAAGAACCTAGAAGATAATGGGATTATAAGGAACAGCCAGCATGGATTTCAAGAAGAAATCATGCCAAGCCAACCCACTTTACTTCTTTGACAGGGTTACTGACCTAGTGGCTATGGGGTAAGCAGTAGACCTGAGATATCTTGATTTTTAGTAAGGGTATGGCTACACTTGCAGATCTAGAGCGCTTTGAGTTAAACCAGCCTTCGTAGAGCACAGTAGGGAAAGCGCTGCAGTCTGTCCTCACAGACAGCTTCAAGTGCACTTGCATGGCCATATTTGCGGCACTTGTAGCAGCATTGGGAGCGGTGCATTATGGGGGGGGGTGGAGTGTGACAGGGAGTGTGTGGTGTGCATGTGGGGGGAGGGAGAGTGGGTTTTTGGGGGAGCGCTGAGAGAATGTCAGCATGCTGTCTTGTAAGTTCAGACAGCAGCAGACCTCCCCTCCCACCTCACCTGTCTCTCTCACACACAGCATTCCACAGTAACGACTTGCTTTGTCTCTGAGCCGGCTGTCAGAAACGGAGCTTTCAAAGGGCATATCCGCATTCCTAGGCAAGTTCAAAACAATGAGAAGAGTGGCCATTTGACTTAAGGGGATAAGGGGACATTTCCAGAGGCTGATCAGAGTGCAGTTATGCAGCACCTCGTTCACACTGACCCCCGGGCGTTTCAGCCACTATGCAACAAGCATTAATCTTCTTGCCGAGGTGGAGTACCAGGAGCGCTCTAGCCGTGGAGTCAGAGCGCTCTACTTGCCTTGCCAGTTTGGACGGGGAGTGAGCTAGGGCGCTCGGGGCTGCTTTAATGTGCTCTAACTCGCAAGTGTAGCCAAGCCCTAAGGCTTTTGACGTAGTCCCATATAACATTCTCATAAGAAAACTAGGGAAATGGTGTAGATAAATTACTACAAGGTGGGTGGACAACTGGTTGAAGGATCATACTCAAAGAGTAGTATTCAATCGTTCACTGTCAAACGGGGCGGGGGGAAGGGGAGCTAGTGAGGTGCTGTGTGGATCAGTCCTTGGTCTGATACTAGTCAATATTTTCATTAATGACTTAAATAATGGAGTGGAGAGTATGCTTATAAAATTTGCAGATGACACCAAGCTGGGAGGGGTTGCAAATACTTTGGAAGACAGGATCAGAATTCAAAACAGCCTTGACTTATTGGAGAATTGGTCTGAAATCAACAAGATGAAATTCAATAGCAGCAAGTGCAGAGTACTTCACTTAGGAAGGAAAAATCAAACGCACAATTACAAAATCGGAAATAACCAGCTAGGCGGCAGTACTGCTGAAAAGGAACTGGGGATTATAGTGGATCACAAACTGAATATGAGTCAACAATGAGATCAGCTTTGAAAAAGGCTAATGTCATTCTGGGGTGGAGTGTTGTATGTAAGACAGGGGAGGGATTTGTCCTACTCTACTCAGCACTGGTGAGGCCTCAGCTAGAGTCCTGTGTCCAGTTCTGGCAAAAGATGTGGACAAACTGGAGAAAGTCCAGAGGAGAGCAACAAAAATGGCAAAAGGTTTAGAAAACCTGGCCTGTGCAGAAAGGTTTAAAAAAAATTGACATAGAATCATAGGACTGGAAGAGACCTTGAGAGGTCATCTAGTCAGGTCCCCTGCACTCATGGCAGGACTAACTATTATCTAGACCATTCCTGACAGGTATTTGTCTAACCTGCTCTTAAAAATCTACAATGATGGAGATTCCACAACTTCCCTAGGCAATTTATTCCAGTGCTTAACCATCCTGGCAGTTAGGAAGTTTTTTTTCTAATGTCCAACATAAACCTCCGTTGCTGCAATTTAAGCCCATTGCTTCTTGTCCTATCCTCAGAGGTTAAGAAGAACAATTCTTCTCCTTCCTTCTTTTATGTACTTGAAAACTGTCCCCTCTCAGTCTTCTCTTTTCCAGACTAAACAAACCCAGTTTTTTCAATCTTCCCTCATAGGTCATGTTTTCTAGACCTTTAGTCATTTTTGTTGCTCTTCTCTGGACTTTCTCCAATTTGTCCACATCTTTCCTGAAATGTGGTGCCCGGAACTGGACACAATACTCCAGTTGAGGCCTAATCAGCACAGAGTAGAGCAGAAGAATTAGTTCTCATGTCTTGCTTACAACACTCCTGCTTATACATCCCAAAATGATGTTTGCTTTTTTTACAACAGTGTTACATTTTTGACTCATATTTAGCTTGTGGTCCATGATGACCCCCAGATCCATTTCCGCAGTATTACTTCCTAGGCAGTCATTTCCCATTTTGTATGTGTACAACTGATTGTTCCTTCCTAAGTGGAGTACTTTGCATTTGCCCTTATTGAATTTCATCCTATTTACTTCAGACCATTTCTCCAGTTTGTTCAAATAATTTTGAATTTTAATCCTATCTTCCAAAGCATTTGCAACCCCTCCCAGCTTGGTATTGTCCGCAAACTTTATAAGTGTAATCTCTATGCCATTATCTAAAGCACTGATGAAGATATTGAACAGAACTGGACCCATAACTGATCCCGGTGGGACCCCACTCATTATGCCCCTCCAGCATGACTTTGAACCACTGATAACTACTCTCTGGGAATGGTTTTCCAACCAGTTTTGCACCCACCTTATAGTAGGTCCATCTAGGTTGCATTTCCCTAGTTTGTCCATGAGAAGATCATGTGAGACAGTATCAAAAGATTTCCTAAAGTCAAGATATGCCATGTCTATTGCTTCCCCCCATCCACAAAGCTTTTACCCTGTCAAAGAAAGCTATCGGGTTGGTTTGACATGATTTGTTCTTGAAAAATCCATGCTGTCTGTTACTTGTCACTCTGTTATCTTCTAGATGTTTGCAAATTGATTGCTTAATTATTTGCTCCATTATCTTTCCGGATACAAAAGTTAAGCTGACTTGTCTGTAATTTCCCGGGTTGTCCTTATTTCCCTTTGTATAGATGGGCACCATATTTGCCCTTTTCCAGTCTTCTGGAATCTCTCCTGTCTTCTGTGACTTTTCAGAGATAATCACTAATGGCTCAGATATCTCCTCAGTCAGCTTCTTGAGTATTCTCAGATGCATTTCATCAGGCCCTGGTGACTTGAAGACATCTAACTTGTCTAAGTAATTGATAACATGTCCTTTTCCTTTTTAGCCTCTGATCCTACCTCATTTTCACAGGCATTCACTATGCTAGACGTCCAATCACCACCACCGTACTTGGTGAAAACTGAAACAAATAAGTCATTAAGCACCTCTGCCATTTCCACATTTTCTGTTGCTATTATCTCCCTTCAATGAATACCTGTTCTACCCTGTCCTTGGTCTGCGTCTTGCTTCTAATGTATTTGTAGAATGTTTTCTTGTTACCCCTGTCTCAAGTCATGTTTAGTCTTGAGGAATAAAAACTGAGGGGGAACTGATAATAGTCATCAAATATGTAAAGGGCTGTTATAAAGGGGCAGGGATCAATTGTTCTTCATGTCCACTCAAGGTAGGGCAAGAAGCAATGGGTTTAATCTGTAGAAAGGGAGATTTAGGTTAGATATTAGGAAAACTTTCTAACTCCAAGGGTAGTTAAGCTCTGGAACAGGCTTCCAAGGGAGGTTGTGGAATTCTTGTCAATGGAGGTTTTTAAGAACAGGTTGGATAAACACCTGTCAGGGATGGTCTGGGTTTATTTGGTCCTGCCTCAGTGCAGGGGGCTGGACGTGATCACTTCTCAAGGTTCCTTTGGCCCTACATTTTCCTGTGTTAAATAAAAGGCTGGAATAGTCAAAAATGTTTAGCTTCTATTTTGCACTGCCTCTGTTTTTAACAGAACAGAAGTATAGGGCAGTTCCAACTAAATTGATACCATTACCTGAGGGTGCAGCTGCCTGCCAGGAATCTTGGTTTTCAAGATGACGGTGATTTTTATATACATCAGATGTAACCAGCATTTTAAGATCACACAATTTTACTCGGCATAGGAAATTTGGAAACATCAATTGGGATAGTAAAAACTTCAAAATTCAAATGTTAACAGGATTGAAAGTTTAATTTTTTAAACTCTTACTGATGTGGCTACTTAGATCAGTCATGGCCAAAGCCTTCATTTAAAAACCAAATGGCATTTTCTCCTGCTCAGCAATTGCTTTTATACTGAACTCAAATTAATCCAGTGGCATTCCAGATAAAGGGGTTCTCTTTGGTTCTCCAAAAGCATGGAGGAAAAATATGACTAGGCTAGTTGTTAACAGTGTTAGTTTTAAAAATACGGGAGTATTTATGAACATTTTTAGTGTACTCAACAGCTGTATAGTATATTATCAGTTTTGCTATTTTAGTCTTTGAAGTTTTTTAATTTAGCCTGTTCTCTTCATTTTCAGTGTATGCACCGATTCCATGAAAATGAACCCATCTCTTTTGATTTAGGCACTGACACTTTAACAATATGATTATATGAACAGACTATTCCAGGAACCCGCTTCGACCAACTAACATAAATCGTAGCCTAGCAACTGAAAAGATATTTCCAATCTCTCTCACTAGTTCACCTGGGGCAAAACTCACAAGGAGCATAATTAGGAAGTTTAGCCAATGAGAGAGAGTTGGCAGTTGCACCTCTCTACATCCTTATCACCCAGCTTAAAGATAGCAGGTACACAAGCTCCACCCACTGGTACTGCTGTCAGAAGGCTCTGACTCAAGCACATCAGGTGCATGCACACATACTGTGGACAATATATCTCAGAAAACAACAGTGACTGGGAAGGTCAGTAACCCCAGTGCAGATATGTTCCCCCTCCATCAAGCCAACACATTGGGTTTGTCCTTGTCTAGCTGCTAAGAAATCGGATTCTGCCATCTTCCAACAGAGGACTCCAAAACATTCTTCTAGGGCATTCCCTTTCCCCAAGGGTGAATTCTAGAGCAGTGATGGGTGAGCTATCTAATCTGCTAGCATGGGGTCAGAATGGGGTGTCCTGGCCTCGGAGGTGAGTAGAATTCTCTCACTCCATGCCCATAACTTACTTTGCTACATTGAATATGAATTAAACAGCCCCTGGGAAAATTGGCCAGGAGTCTGAGCAGCCAGTGTTAGGGCATGCTGGAGAAGGAAGGGAGTGTTGGGTTGGGAGGGGCAGTGGTCCAGGGTTATGCTGGGCAGTGAAGCCGCCCATTGGTAGCTCTGGGGACACTACCCTTCCTTGGAGAAAACAGCACACTAGAAGGCAAAGGGCAGGCGATTGTATAAGAAGGAAATGCTTGTGCTTAAGTATCAATCTCTGCTGAGTTGCTATAGAATTGTCTGTGCATCATAATCCACAACAGCTGGAGCGCGACTTCACCTAAGTGATGAGTGAAAGAGAGGGAGAGCCGCTGCCAGTCCAACCGAGAACAGAAAAAGGGGGAAATTCCCCATCCACAAATGCAAGGAAACACCAACATATCTGTCATAAATATAAAGGGAAGGGTAAACACCTTTAAAATCCCTCCTGGCCAGAGGAAAAACCCTTTCACCTGTAAAGGGTTCAGAAGCTAGGATAAGCTTGCTGGCACCTGACCAAAATGACCAATGAGGAGACAAGATACTTCCAAAAGCTAGGGGGAGGGAAAAACAAAGCCTCTCTCTCTGTCTGTGTGATGCTTTTGCAGGGGACAGAACAGGAATGGAGTCTTAGAACTTAGTAAGTAATCTAGCTAGATATGCGTTAGATTCTGATTTCTTTAAATGGCTGAGAAAATAAGCTGTGCTGAATGGAATGGATATTCCTGTTTTTGTGTCTTTTTGTAACTTAAGGTTTTGCCTAGAGGGATTCTCTGTGTTTTGAATCTAATTACCCTGTAAGGTATTTACCATCCCGATTTTACAGAGGTGATTCTTTTTACTTTTTCTTCTATTAAAATTCTTCTTTTAAGAAACTGATTGCTTTTTCATTGTTCTTAAGATCCAAGGGTTTGGGTCTGTGGTCACCTATGCAAATTGGTGAAGATTTTTATCAAGCCTTCCCCAGGAAAGGGGGTGTAAGATTTGGGAGGATTTGGGGGGGAAAGACGTTTCCAAACAGACTCATTCCCAGTAACTGGTGTTAGACGTTTGGTGGTGGCAGTGAAAGTCCAAGGGCAAAAGGTAAAATAGTTTGTACCTTGGGGAAGTTTTAACCTAAGCTGGTAAAAGTAAGCTTAGGAGGTTTTCATGCAGGTCCCCACATCTGTACCCTAGAGTTCAGAGTGGGGAAGGAACCTTGACAACATTAAAACAAGGAGCAGGTGTGCCTCACCCAGGGTGGGCGACCGTAGGCCAGAAAGAGAAGCTGCAGCTGAGCCCCACCGAGGGGCAGGGAGCCAGAGACTCGGCATCAGGAAGATCTGTAAGTGAACTGGGAGCCAGGAGCAGAACTTGCAGCCTTTGCAGGTTTCCATCCTGATCCTGCTGCCTTGGCAGGGCCGATCCTGTGGAAAAAACCCAAGGCAAAAACCCTTGATACCCTTCCCTGTGTTAAGGAAAAGTTAGTATATGTGACTCCATTTTTGTTTTGGGGCCCACCATTGTCTAAAAGCAAGCACATCATGCACCAGGAGGAGTGTTCCTTAGATACTGCTTTCCTAATGAAAACCCTCCCCCTTGATTCCAGCCTGTTTCGACTCCCGGTTTCTGTTCTTTGTCTGTTCCTAACTCCCTGCCTCCTGGCCTTGTGATGTGGGCCTCCCATCCTGATAAGAAAAGTTACTGATGCATTGCTTTAGGACCATGTTATGTAGTTGAAGTAATGGTTTAGCACGGGGAATGTACCTAGCAGGGATAGGTGGTAGATAAGGGAAGGGTTTGTCTATTGGCTAAAGTTTCCGATGCACGAGGGCAACATGCTTTGCTAAAAGGTATATAATCTTTGTATAACCTGCATGCTGGGTCCCCTCCTGACTAGCAGGGGGCACCACACTCGAGCGTAATAAACTTAGTACCTTTGGGAACTCTGCAGTTATGGACTTGGTTCGTGTGCCTCAGCCTAGACTCGAACTGCGCGTGACCTATCGGGTATAATTCGCAACACCTGCTAGCACTGAAATAAACCAACAAGAACCTGCCCCCTTCCAGCTTCCTTCAGGGCTGTCCCAGCTCCTCTCTCCTCACCATTATAATGTAATCATTGGGACCACGCAGGGCTGGAGCCCACCACACCCCTATGGGGCCAGGAGTGTGCCTGGTGTACCCCGCAGGCGCTCAGCAGCTAGGCCTTGTAGGCACTAGCTCTGGTGGGTCGCAGTAGCCACTCAGGTGCATGGCTAAAGTGAAGGGGTATTTTACTCAGGCTGGCAAGAAAGGAGGTTGTAAATACCCTAGCACTGTGGCTTAAACAGTAAAGAGACAGCACAGCAGTTCGTAGCTGGACCCCTGGTCGGGTGGGCAAGCCAATCGAGAGCCAATTAGACCTAGTGTCTGGGTTGCTCTTTCCAGCCCAGTGTCTCTTCTAGCAAATAGGTGTTTGCAGTTTCCAGGCTGGGATCAGTCAGTGGGGCCGCTCTGCACTGGTTCCCTGCCGCTTCCCCTCTAGTCGCGCACAGACCCGCACCGAGCTGTAACGTCCGGCAGGCACAGCCAGAGCCAGCTTTGTACTGGGGATTTCTCCCTGCAGCCACCTGCCAAGCTGTTTTTCCAAGAGCCAGGTCACTTCCTGAGCCAGGGATTTCTCCCCTTCCTGGCTGGTGAAGGGGAGCAGTGATGGGGCGGGGTTGCTGGCAAGGTAGTTTCTTGCTACCAGAATCATCACAGTAATTAGGGGCCAAGAGTCCTTTGTACTTGGGAGACTATTGTTCTTCAAGATGTGGGTGAGGGAGGGGGAATTGCTGAGCAGGCCTTAACTATCAAGAGCCCTTATTCACTGGGAGTTGATGGGCCTTTATTCGCTGGGCCCTTCTCCATGGGGCAGTCTGTATCCAGCAGAGTAGGGAAAAGGCGGGGGGAGGAGGGAGATGAGGGCAGGCGTCTGGACTCGATGACCTCTCTAGGTCCCTTCCAGTCCTATGATTCTATGATCTTGGCTCTCCCCTGTGACTTCCCCTTTTTCTCGTCCCCTGGTGGCTGCTGCTTTCTCTTTCACCTGCTGCTTTCTTGAAAGCTTGTCTCTTGCCAACAGAAGTTGGTCCAGTAAAAGATACTACCTTACCCACCTTGTCTCGCTTTCTCTTGCAGGCTGCTACCTCTTTCCCCTCTCCCCTGGGATGGCCTGCACCTTCCCTTCCTACTTCTTTTCCTGTGGTCTCTGCTGTCTCCTTCCCCCCTCAGCCAGCAGTGGATGCAAAGCTTTGGGCTCTAATTAGAATTGCCCAGGAAGCAAAGTGGGGACTGAGCTCACAAAGACTGAGTGCAAACTAGTGCAGCACATTCCCAGTCGTGACTACCCCTGAATGTGCTGCTGTGCTGGGTCTGATGGTGCCTTCCTCCTGTTGAATTTGGGGATTAAACCTTTGTGGGTTGCCGTGTCGTGCAGGCCCTGTACTGGCTCTGAGTATGGGTGTGAATGTCACCAGGCAGTGAACAAATACAGACCGCCCCACAGTGCAGACTGGGGGGAGAGGAGGGGATTGCCATAAGCGTTTACACAAGGTTTAATCGCTGCCCTCCGAAACTGATCCAGGAGCCTCTCTGGCTGGGCTGGGATGGATGATGTAGCTGGGAAGGGTTTCCACATAGACCTGATGTGCTTCCCACTAACCTGTGGACTCTGGGAACTTCCTCAAAGTTGTACGTGAGCACGAACTCCCGGACCATCCGCCTTGCTCAGTGACTTCTCAAGAAAACCAGGCTAGTGAGTCATGTGTAATCATTGATCATGAGCAGCCACAGGTGCGCTTGTACCAGGAAGATACCAGAACACCAGCCAGACACCCATATCATCGTGGCTTGGGGAAAGGCTGATGATGGTGCTATTCCGAGATAAGAGCCCATTAAGAGCTGAATCAGTGTTCCTGGAAAATGACTGCATTGTGGACCCTTGTACCAACACCACCCTGCCCAAACAATGAACGACACTTGATACTCCACAGTCTGGGCTTCAAAACAACCCCCCAGTCTCTCCAAGCAGATCATCAGAAGCAAGTGTTGGGGACAACTTCCTGGTACAAGTGCTGGAGCAACCGACTAGGGGCCGTGCTCCTCTTGTTCTGTTACTTACAAACAGGGAAGAGTTGGTAGGGGATGTAGAAGTGGGTGGCAACCTAGGCAGCAGTGACCATGAGATGGTTGCGTTTGGGATCCTCACGAAAGAAAGAAGAGTAGCAAAGTATGGACCCTGGACTTCAGAAAAGCAGACTTAGGCTCCCTTAGGGAACTGATGGGCAGGATCCCTTGGGAGGATAATATGAGGGGGCAAGGAGTCCAGGAGAGCTGGCTGTATTTTAAAGAAGCCTTATTGAGGGCGCAGGAAGAAACCATCCTGAAGTGCAGAAAGAATAGCAAATATGGCAGGCAACCAGATTGGCTTAACAGTGAAATCTTTGGTGAGCTTAAACTCAAAAAGGAAGCTACAAGAAGTGGAAATTTGGACAGATGACCAGGGAGGGGTATAAAAAAATAGAGCATGCAGGGGTGTAATCAGGAAGGCCAAGGCACAATTGGAGTTGCAGCTAGCAAGGGATGTGAAGGGTAACAAGAAGGGTTTCTACAAGTATGTTAGTAAGAAGAAGAAGGTCAGGGAAAGTGTGGGCCCCTTACTGAATGGGGAAAGCAACCTAGTGCCAGAGGATGTGGAAAAAGCTAATGTACTCAGTGCTTCTTCTGTCTTCACGACTCAGTGTTCTGTCTTCATGAACAAGGTCAGCTCCCAAACTACTGCACTGGGCAGCACAGTATGGGGAGGAGGCAAAGCTTTAGCAAAACTTTAGCAAAGCTTTTGATACAGTCTTCCACAGTATTCTTGCCAGCAAGTTAAAGAAGTATGGGCTGGATGAATGGACTATAAGGTGGATAGAAAGCTGGCTAGATCATTGGGCTCAAAGGGTAGCGATCAATGGCTCAATGTCTAGTTGGCAGCTGGTATCAAGCGGAGTGCCCCAGGGGTTGGTCCTGGGGCTGGTTTTGTTTAACATCTTTATCAATGATCTGGATGATGGGATTAATTGCACCTTCAGCAAGTTCGCAGATGACACTAAGCTGGGGGGAGAGGTAGATATGCTGGAGGGTAGGGATCGGATACAGAGGGCCCTAGACAAATTAGAGGATTGGGCCAAAAGAAATCTGATGAGGTTCAACAAGGACAAGCGCAGAGTCCTGCGCTTAGGACAGAAGAATCCCATGCACTGCTACAGACTAGGGACCAAGTGGCTAGGCAGCAGTTCTGCAGGAAAGGACCTAGGGGTTACAGTGGACAAGAAGCTGGATATGAGTCAACAGTGTGCCCTTGTTGCCAAGAAGGCTAACGGCATTTTGGGCTGTATAAGTAGGAGCATTGCCAGCAGATCGAGGGATGTGATCGTTCCCCTCTATTCGGCATTGGTGAGGCCTCATCTGGAGTACTGTGTCCAGTTTTGGGCCCCACACTACAAGAAGGATGTGGAAAAATTGGAAAGCGTCCAGTGGAGGGCAACAAAAATGATTAGGGGATTATTCAGACCCCTGAGCTACTTATTTATACCTAAGTAATTTGTAGTGTAGACACAGCCAGAGACAGTTTAAGTACATAAAGCTAGAACAGCCAGAATCAGTGAGCCATGGAAAAGTAAATATTCTGCACTGCAATTGTTGTACGATGTATGGTGATTAGAGCTCGGCAAATAACCCACGACAAATAAGTTATTCAATTAATTGCCCTGTTATTTTTGCCTAGGATTTGTTTTACAGTAAGATTCCAATTTTCTTAAATTCATTAATTACTTTTAAAATGGTCACCAAATAATTAGAGCCAGCTGGAAAACAAGAATTCTGCTTTGTGAAAAATTCTGAGGTTCTGACATTTTGTTCAGCTCTTCATCAGACGAAAAAACGAAACCTTCTGAAATTGTTATCAGCAGTTGTAGAAAGTATTTGACGTTCAAAGTATGAACTGTTTTGATTTGGTGCTTAGGTGATGTGATAAGTTTCCATTTCCTGACTGATTATGGGAAACTCTCAAACTTAGTTGGGCATAGAGGCAGCGCTGTATTTGAAATAGGCTTTCTGCTCTGTTTATACGATGCGTAATGTTGATAAACGTTCCTCCGGAGTTGACTCATTTGCTAGAATGGGTGTGGACTGTGGAAAGTGAAGACAAATGTGACTGACTTCCCTAGAAGTAGAGGAGGAGTAATTAGTGTTTCTGCTGTATTTGCCCAGCCTCCATTAGAATTTATGTCTTATTACTTTGACGCATTCCTGTTGCTTATGCAGTTATTGAACAAATAGTTCTGGAGGTAAACAAATGTACTGCTGTCTTAGCCCTGGTCTACCCTACAGAGTTAGGTCAACGCACGGCAGCTTACATCCATCTACCGCTGTCAGTGTCTACATTAAAATGCAGCTCCCACAGATTTAACTCCCCCACTACACCAATGTAATAACTCCACCTCCGCGAGAGGCATAGCGTTTAGGTCGATGTCGTTAGGTCGACGCAGTGTCAGTGTAGCCACTGCATTCCTTACCTCACCTGTTGCTGCCTTTCAGAGGCTGTCCCACAATGCCCCACACTGACAGTTCAATCAGTGCTGGCCCTCCTGGGGAGGATGCGCACCGCCGACACAAGGAGCGTAGGGTGGACAAGCAAAATCAGTTTAATTACTGCAGTGGCTGCAAGTTGAGGTAACTTAGGTTGACTTAATTTTGCAGTGTAGCCTTGCCCATATAATCTAGCATTTGATTTGTATATTGCAGCTACTGCCTATTAACCTGTCCATGACAGGTAATTTTAGAATTACAAAAATCCACATTTTAGTTTGTAAATCTATAAAATGAGCAGAGATTAACTGAATCAAAAGCAAGTGCTGACTTCATGTGACCAGCAAAACACAGAGAACAGGGAATGCTAACTATCTCCCTCCGGTATACACATACATACAGACCTGAAACAGTTCCCTACAAGTCCCCATTCTCTATTACCTGGAGAACAATGAGGTATTTACATGCTGCAGGCTATGCACTGACATACAAGGGTAAAATGCATGTATGTACACACATAATAGCTACACACACAGTGCTGCAGTGTAATAGCTTTCTAACCCAAGTAACACTTGGGCAGTTCTTTAGTGATCCCAGACAGCACAGCCCAAATCCCAGCCCTAGGCCTGGACTGTAAGTCAAAGTAAAGGCATGTCCCCATGACCCACTGACTCGCATTCTTCACATTTGAAATGGCAGCCTCATCAGGGTAAAGCAGCATGACCCGCAGCCAGCAGAAAGAAGGGGAACTTTTGCCCAGCTTGAGATGAGTCCTCTTTAGCTGGGTTAAAGAGCCTGCCATGGCTTTGGGCTGGGCAGGTCAGGATATGGCTGGGCTTTGGGCGGCTGAGTCTCCAGCGTAGTGCTGGCGGAGTATAATGAGGCCCAGCACATCACTAGTCCATGGAGCGGGGAGGGTGGGCATGTTTAACTGGTTTGAAAAATCATTTCACAAATAGGTCCTAGAATGGGATTTAACTCTAACTCTGGTGGAACTCCCGGCATCTGCTGCCACACACATCAGTTTCAGCACTGCCCCACAGACACAGTGAGTTGGCTTCACACCTGCCCCACTCCTTGCGTTGCCATTTACCCCGGCAAAGGGGCTGTCTGCAGGACCATGTGCACACTTGTAAATGTGCAGCACAGTGGAAAAGCAGGCCATCAATCCAAGTCTTGACCAGCTTCTCTGCTCCAGCCTCTTGCCTTCTCAGGACCGCCCCCTTGAACCGTGGGGAGCCAGTGCAGGCTGGGGTGTGCTGCGTTACTAGGACCTCATGCGTCTCGCAGGCGAGCTTCTGTGTTATCCCCACTGGGTCATTGCAGGATGGGCAGCCTCACGCCTAGATCCACTGAGTTGTAGTGATCAGCCTGGAATGCACAAATGCTGTGGCTGGGGCTGAATTTGCTAGGAGGTTGTGAACAGCCCTGATCTGATGGCATGGTGACTTTGGGGTGGACAAAACTGTGGGGTGTCTGGAACAAACATGGGTGCCCTTCAGGGCAGGTTTGAATACATTTGCCCTGACATGTGTTTTCTCCTAGCCCACTCCAAAGGCCTATTCCAGCCAGGCAATGGAATAATTTTGAATGTGGTTCTCACTGCTTCAAAGCTAGCCAGCGGACAGGCACACGCCGATTTGCTCCTGCTTTGGAAGGGCAGCAGCGTGAGCTCCTGGGCTGTGTTGCAGAGGGTGAAGGCTCTGCATCATCTCCCAACGATCAGCTCCTCAGTATTTCCAGGGGCCACCTGGCATGAGTGCTGCAACTGACACGTCCCGCTGTGACAGGTGCTTCCTTATTTACATTTCTCCCCAGTTTCACCAGCAAAAACCAGTTACGAAAGGGGAAGGGGCTTTAAGAAGGAAGAGAGGGGAGTTCACGTCTTGAATGATTGTGTAAGTTGGGGCAAAATCTCAGCCCTTTTTTTTTTTTTTTCCAGTTGAGATTGTCCCCAGGCAGCGATTACTTCCTCTTCAGGTCTGTAAGTTAATACCGAGTTATGACTTGATCTTTGTCTCCTGAGTCAGTGCTGTGGCAAAGAGCCAGCTGTCAAGGTGGCTAGTGATTAAATGGATCGTTGCCTTTTTCAGGTAAAAGTGGAACAATGTAAAAAGTACGTGCTCACGTGCACGTGTGTTCACATGGGTCAGGAGCCAGCTCCACGGGCCCGTCACTCCAGCAGAGAAGCAGGCGGACAGTCATCAAAAATGGGCCGGTCTCGCTTTCTGTCGGGCCTGGAAGGAGGGCGGGAGGTTATCAAACTAGATGTCACCCAATAGTTCCTGTGCAAGGCAATCTGGGGGGACCAGTCAAAGAACCAAGTGCTGCAAGGCCTGGACCATGGAATTTGTAATAAAATGTCTCCGGATTTAGCCCTTTCCCCTTAGAAAGGCATATCCTAGCTACCGCCCTGCTGGTCCATCTCGCTGCTATTGCAGACCCAGCATGAGGCAAGCCTGAGCTGCTCAGTTCAGCCAGGTAATGGCTTGCCCAGCTCAGGAATAGCTTGAGCCCAAGTACAGATCTGTGGCCATTTCGGCACCTCAGAGGGGTCACGATGCTGTGGGCCATGGCTAGTGATAACTGCACAGTACCGACAGGGCTAGCAGGCAGGTCCTTCTTCCCCAAGGCCAGAGGCACCCACCACTTGAGGCACAGGAGAATCTCTTGCACCTCTAGCAGTAGAGGGCCTATGAGACACAGTTGAAAAGAGGGTAGGGTCTGATTAGACGCTAGCTGGCGCAGTACAGTGCACCTCCTTGGCACCCTATATTTATATACATTTAGGCTGAGATTTGTCAAAGCTGCCTAATGGATTTGGAGCCCCAAGTCCCATTACATTTCCAGGGGTGCAGGCACCCAGTTCCCTCATGGGCAGCTTCTCTGCCCCCTCAGGGACAGCTTCTCTGCCCCAGGCCCAGGGTCCCGCCCACTCACGCGGAGAGGAACACAGATGTAGTTAGACAAGTACCGGAGGGGCCCCTGCCTGCTTCCCTGGCTAAGAGAAGCCTTGGTGCTACAGGACAGGATGGGCCACCCCCCCCTTGTAATGTCTGCTGCCTTTTTCTGCAGCCATATTAGGAGAGCAGAAGCCATGAGCCAAGAAGCAGAAAGACACATCCTCACTTTCCTTCTAAATTACATCAAAACAATGTAATATCGGGCTGGTCAGAAGTCCCCACTCCAATAGTACCCACCATCACCAGAGAAAGAAACAGATCTTAAGACTTTTAAAGAAAACTTTGAGGGCATTCTGCCTGGCAAGGAACCACTCCTCAACAGTTGTGGGTGTGAAATTGCTACTTCTTTATTGTTTTGCCTTTGTGGTCCCCACTTCACTCTTGTTTATCTGTAGGGTCTCTCTCTGGTTCTTCAATTGTTTGTTTGTTACATAACTAACTTTGCAAGGTGTCAGTCGACTAAGGTGGTGGGGGATGATTGGTTAAAGAATTGTTTCCTAATGGGCTAGGATGGGTACAGCTAAGCAGGACTCAAGTTTCACTATATAACCTGGGGTCCAAAGGGAAGTGCTTTGGCAGCAACTCCAGGACACAGCCAGACCTCACACTCTGCTGCTAACAATATCGTGCAAAAGCTGGAGTCCCTGGATGATGTGATCCTGACTGGCCACCAGGAAAAGTTCGTCTGCCTTATTGGCAGTGGTGAACATTGTATGCTTGGTGTGTGCATTCTGTTTTGGTGATGATTAATAAATAGAGGTTAAGGCTATTACTGTGTAAGGCAGGGTTTGCAAACTGGGGGTCGGGACCCCTCAGGGGGTCGTGAGGTAATTACATGGGGTGTCACGAGCTGTCAGCCTCCACCCCAAACCCTGCTTTGCTTCCAGCATTTATAATGGTGTTAAATATATTTTTAAGTGTTTTTCATTTATAAGGGGGGGTCGCACTCAGAGGCTTGCTATGTGAAAGAGGTCACCAGTACAAAAGTTTAAGAACCACTGGTGCAAGGCTCTTTCACTGGTAAAAAGCCCTGAGTGTAGGGTTATGCCCTGAGCCCATGGAAGGGTAAGAGTGGGTGCCTGAGTTAACAGGGTTACGCCTTGAGCCCTAGGAACAGGGTAAAGGTGGGTGCCTAGAGTGTGAGGTTATGCCCTGCATAGGTGCTGACTCTGTGGGTGCACCAATGCTCAGCACCCACTGGTGGACCCACCGATCAGCTCTCCCCCCGCCCCGCCAGCACCTCCCGCCCGCCGATGGGCCCTGCAAATCTGCTCTTCCCCCACCCCGCCAGCGCCTCCTGCTGGCCAAGGATCAGCTGCTCAGTGGCGGGCAGGAGGTGCTGTGTGTGCGGGGGAGAGGAGCGGGGACAGGAAGAGGTGGAGTGACGGTGGGGCGTGCTCGGGGGAGGGCGTGGAATGGGTGGGAAGAGGTGGGGTGAGGCTTTGGGGGAAGGGGTGCGGGAGAGGTCTGGGGCAGAGCTGGGGGTCAAGCAGCCCCGGGAAATCAGAAAGTTGGTGCCTCTGGCGCCCTGAGCCCTAGGAGTGGAGTAAGGGTGGGTGGTGCGGGTAACACCCTTACCTCCTTGTCCACCCACTTGGGCTGAGGGGAGGCAGCTGAGGTCCTGGCTTGGGTGACGGTTTCTTACCCATCCCTACGGTGTCTGAGCCCCTTCTACAGCACCCAGTGCCTTGTGTTCCAGGTCACGGTGCAGTGTGGACCCGCTGAGGCTTTGCTTCAGAGCAGGGAGGGCAGCGCACCTGCAGCCTCTCCCCATGGCTTGTGCTCTGGAGCGCGGCCTCAGGGTGGCCCTGGGCTATCAGGCATGTCTGCTGGCTCCTGCACGCTGCAGCTTACGCGGCTTTGCTGACATGGATGACTGCTCTTAAGGGCCACACAACGGGGCGCTGCCCTGTGGCGAGAGGGCGCCTGTGTCTCTCACTCTCGCCCTGTCACAGACTGGGCCTCGCGCAGGGCTCAATGGTTTATGACTCGCCAGGTTCCCGTTACTACTGTGACTCGTCAGCATCAGCGCTGATGTTAGCACCGGCAGGGCACTGCAAAGGGGCACGTACCCTGCTCAGCGGCCTCCAGCACTCCCTGCTCCTGAGCGTGACGGGCTCAGCATCTTAGGCAGCCCGTTGAGGAGATCTAAGAAGCCATGTCCCCTGCATTCAGGCAGCTGTTTGGGCAACCCACCACCTCCCAAGACACCCCGCTCCGTGACGCTGGGCCTTCGGGGTGACAAGACTGGTTCCCCAAAGTGCCTTGTGTCCTTCGGACCTGGGTGAGCAAATTAGTCACTGAACCCTGTGGCTGCCGGGGGGTGGGGGGGTGGGAGGCATGCAGGCTGCCAACAAGCCCAGCTGTGCTGCGCCTCAACAATAACCACAGGCCGGTTACACGGCAAACACGCCCCGGACTGTGTCATGCGCCCACTCTGGAGGAGCAGCAGCAAGCGTGGGGCTAACGGCCTACATGGGGCTCAGCCAAGCCCTGTGCCAGGGGCTGGGAGAGGCTGCAGCAGACAAGGGCATAGAGTCAGTGCTAAGGGGGCTGCAGGGAGTTTCCTTTTTGTAGCCTTTGTTTTTATTTAACGTTAATTGTAGAGCTGTGATATTACACCATTGAGGGTTCGGCTCTGGCAGCTCCAGCCTCATGTTCCACCGCGTTCGTTCGGCCTGGTTTAGAGCTAGAGCTCATGGGAACACATGAAACCACAGGCGAGTAACACAGGCAATCACAAGAACAAGGGCCACTCTCTTTTATTAAACTTACCAACAACGTTATGAAAGTCACAGCATAGACAATCCCTAGATCTAGCCATTCACCAGTTACAACTACAGCTAGCCTTACAGCCTCCTAGACAGCGTTAGGGGCTGATGGATCTCTTATGGATTGATCATCAGGGAAGGGCTGAGCCCTGCTGGCGTTCTCCGACAGCAAGTGCCATTTTCCCGCTCTGGGCACCCCCTTTTTATAATGTGATTCTGCCTATACTGATGTTCTGGGCATGTCCATGAATGTATCACCCCCCCCCCCTTTTCCTTATTGGGCTGATGTTGTCCTAGAAACTTAAGGCACCCTGGTTTCTGTAGGCTGTGTAGGTTCTCTTTTTTCTCACTAGCATTGCAGCACCACCTGTATCCTGTGGTTAAGACACATGTTGGAGCCGGATATGCCTCTACAGCATTTCTGTGATTTAAAATGAATCTTCCAGCTGATTTTTCACATATTACCATGTGGTATCTCTTGCCCCATCATTTTAGGGCATTGGTTAGTCTTCACTCATTTACTTATGTCAGCATTTCTTATCTCCAAGGCCTAAAATAGCTAAGCTAAAATCTTACAGGCATCAGCCTCCGGGGCTTGCGGTTCAGCCTTTCTTACTTACATGATTCCCTCTAAAATACCGATCAGTCTTATGTGTCTATAATCCTACAGCTTAATGCTAACTTACAATGATTATACATCACAGGACATGTGTGTATCAGGAGTGTTGTAAGCACAACATGAGAAGTAATTCTTCCGCTCTACTCCGCGCTGATACGGCCTCCGCTGGAGTGTCGTGTCCGGTTCTGGGCGCCACATTTCAGGAAAGATGGGGACAAATTGGAGAAAGTCCAGAGAAGAGCAACAAAAATGATTAAACGTCTAAAAGACATGATCTATGAGGGAAGACTGAAAAAATATGTTTGTTTAGTCTGGAAAAGAGAAGTCTGAGAGGGGACATAACAGTTTTCAAGTACGTAAAAGGTTGTTACAGGGAGGAGAGAGAAAAATTGTTCTCTTTAACCTCTGAGGATAGGACAAGAAGCAATGGGCTTAAATTGCAGCAAGGGAGGTTTAGGTTGGACATTAGGAAAAACTTCTTAACTGCCAGGGTGGTTAAGCACTGGAATAAATTGCCATCATTGGAGATTTTGAAGAGCAGGTTAGATAAACACCTCTCAGGGATGGTCTCAATAATACTTAGTCCTGCCATGAGTGCTGGGGACTGGACTAGACGACCTCTCAAGGTCCCTTCCAGTCCTATGATCAGATGATTCTATGTTAATCGTAAATGAATAATAAACTAAAACCACTGACTACATTTTGTTAGTCCCGGGCCTGCCAGGGCCAGGCTCATTTCAGTTTGAGTTGTTGGAGCCTTGTGACAGGTGCTAATATACACTGGCCCCGGGACATGTGCCCCCGTCACAGCCCCAGTCAAGCCCACTTCTTGGCTACTCACCAAACTCTGGGGCCTGGGTGTTTTAAGCCTGAGTCCCAAGCTTAGGGCCTCTGATCACACTCTTGGGGTGCAGCTCTTCTATCACCCTCTCCTGAAAGTTGCAACCCCATGGCCAAGTCCCTGCTGGCACCAGCACTCAGCTTCCCTCCCTGATAGTTCGAACACCCCCACTCCCAGCGCTCCACCTGACAGCCTGGGCCAGCTGGGCTATTGCTTCGAGGAGCAGGTACGAACACTTCAAACACACACACTGACTTTGCACAAGAATCTGACTCACCATTGCTCTGTCTTTAATCGCACAAGACTCCCAGAGTGACACAGTGTGAATAAACCCTACACCCATGATCCTGCTTCTGGTTCCGCCCCCCACTCCAGAACATTCTTTGGGGGTTGTCTGGGGCCAGCCAGGGTCCTCCTCCTGCAGTGCATGGCTATGATTCTGAACCATGGAGCCTCCCCCCACCCCAATTCACCCCCTCTGATCTTGGTGGTCCGTCCCCCTTCCCTTCAACTGCCACAACGCCTGTGCATCTCACTCAATCGTCCCCTGTAAGTCCTTTTATAGCCTTTCAGAACCTGGTGGCTCCCAGGGCAGCCTCTGAGAATGATCCTAGACCTTAACCAGGTAACTTCATTGCCGGGCAGCCATTCCTCAACACACCCAAGGTCCTGCTTGGAGGCCAGTTGTCTGGGACATTTGTATTTGAATAGAGGACCAGCCCGATTTAATGCCCCCTCTATTGTAAACCCTGCATCACTGCCCCTTGGAATTTAAGTCCGGCCTGGCAGTACCAGGACAACAGAGGGGAAGACCCCATCCCATCCAAAGTGACATCTGCAGTCCGACACACATACATACAGAGGCCCACCCCCCAGGCCAATGCCTTCGTACATTGTACAGATTCCCGCATTATCCTAACCCCTCTGCCGCCCCCCACAGAGGAGCCGAGTCTGCTACGGCCCTGCCCACAGACCTTGACCCCTTAGCTCACATCGTAGAAACTTGGGCTTTTAGCTCTGAAGGTTCCCTGGCTACATCCCTGCTGTCAGCCGAGAGGTGGCCATTACAACACCCTCCTGCAGATACCACCCGTGCTCATTACAGAACATGATCTTCACTCATTCTTGCTAGCTTCACGTCGTCGAGTTCAGTGCGGTCACGCTGGAGCTGTGTCATCGGCTGCTTCCTGTGCATTGACCAAGCCAGAGGGAACAAACGCAGCTTCTTGATAAGCACATAAGAACGGCCATACTGGGTCAGACCAAAGGTCCATCTAGCCCAGTATCCTGTCTACCGACAGTGGCCAATGCCAGGTGCCCCAGAGGGAATGAACAGAACAGGTAATCATCAAGTGATTCATCCTCTGTCGCTCATTCCCAGCTTCTGGCAAACAGAGGCTAGGGACACCATCCCTGCCCATCTTGGCTAATAGCCATTGATGGACCTATCCTCCATGAACTTATCTAGATCTTTTTTTAACCCTGTTATAGTCTTGGCCTTCACAACATCCTCTGGCAAAGAGTTCCACAGGTTGACTGTGCGTTGTGTGAAGACATGCTTCCTTTTGTTTTAAACCTGCTACCTATTAATTTCATTGGGTGACCCCGATAAGAAGAGATTGCTACATATCAAATAACGAACCCCAATAATTACCAAAGACAAGAGAATGATTCCGCAGTTAACCAGTTTTATTTTGGAAGTGCCTTAAAATCAGTCATTTGAATTTACACATTCACAGCTCGTCGAGATTAATGATTTCACTTCCCAGCTTTGGTTCTGAGGCATGGAGCGTAACATTCACAATTCAAGAAAAGGGTATTTTAATGCTTGGACAGTTTGCAGTAATCGTTATTGTCATTCTTTCAAAGGCATGAATAGTCAGCTAGCAAATTACGCTGGGCTGTTGGGTGATATGCCAACAAAAATAAGAGCTACGGGCTTAGCCATTAAATACAGAAAGGGAACAGACAAAATGAGTCAGACTTTCAGAGCAGCAGCAGCAAATGCAATGAATTAATAGTTTCTTTCGGAAGCAGCCAGCAAGCCCTGGTTTAATGCATGCACTTACTCCAATACAATTCACGCCAAACGAGGGAGCCACACTTCTCTGTGTCCTAGCGGGAGCAGGCGAGAGCTGGGCAAATGGTGGAAATGTGTTTGAATGGGAAAGCAAATGGCGATTCATCCCTCGTAGGAGCAGGAAACAGGCTGCCTTGTGGGGATGGTTACGGTCATTAGCAGAGGGGGGAACGTTCCCCCCCTGTAGGGGTGCAGCACATGCTCTAGGCACCACTTACGTCCCACGCCAGCCCAGTGGAATGAACCCCTTTTCACTCTATTCCAATGGCTCAGGCCCACCCAGAAGCCCTTTCAGGGGGGCCCAGCAACCAGCTCCGTCCTGGATTTACTTGCAAGCATCCCAGTGCTCTTTGTACTGGTGTTTGCCAGGCTGAAAAGCCTCCCAAGGCCCTTAGCTGAGGATTCCCTTCAGCTGGAGTTGTGCAGACACCCTCCCTGCCCAAAGCACCCTGGTGTGGCTCTGCTGGTTTCCCCAAGGTGATCCTCTTTCCACCCTCCCTAGCACAGCACACTGCTGCAGGCCACCGTCCTTGGACATGGACATGCTGGTTGCTGAGTTCCTCTGAGAGCTGGGCTGGGGCAGGCAAGGGCCACATGACACCCCCAAAAAGGGGGGTGCAGGGCCCCAAGTGAACAAATTGCCCCAGGTCCTCCCAGGCGTTCTGCTTCCTCCCCTTCTGGCTCCCCCGCCCGGCCCGCATCGCTGCTTGGAGTCACAGAGATGCAATTTCTCCGTGTTAGATTGTTGTTTGAGTGCAGGCTAGAACTCTGGCCCTAGTGAAGTTAATGGCAGCTTTGCCATTAAAATCAGTGGGGCAGGATTGCGCCTGAGGGCTCTTTTATCTGAAGACTTTAAGTTCCATAAGATTTGCAATTCGGTTGCTTAATGTCAGTGTCTCGCTGTGAGATTCCCGCCACTGCTCTGGAGCACAGCGGAGTGGCGGAGGTGTGTCTCTCTCTCTCACTCACTCACATACACCCCCCTGCTCTGGGGAGCTGGCCACAGGGAAGTAGGGCAGAGATCCAGGAGGACTGCATTCCAGTGATGCTACCCTGGAACAGAAGCCCCTTGTTTCAGGGCCTCTGTGACACAGCACGAAGCTGCCGGATGCCAGTACAGAGACTGACGCAGTCCCAATCAATCAGTTAATCGGTTCCTAAGGTCAGACGCACACAAAAGACATGCGTGACAGGACCTGGTGGGTCCCAAAGGGATGGGACAGCAGTGCTGCCTGGCTGGCTATGCTGCCATTGGGGTTTCCATAAATCACAGGCAAAGCTGCTCCCCGCTGGGCAGTGATCTCCAGGAACCTGCTGCCAGTGCCATGCAGATCCCCAGCATCCTTGCGATTCGCTCCTGGGACAGCACGGCTCCAGGAGGGCATCTCCGTGAGGCTGTGCGGGGGACGTGCCATGGACACCCAGCAGCTCCCGTCTGAAAAGCGGCAGGGAACTTTTCCCAGGACTCTGGAAGCACCGAGTTCACATAGCAGCTGGCCCCATGATAGCCCAGGGAACCGCACTCAAGCTTGGGCAGGGCTGTGTTTCCGTGGGTGGGGGACGGGTTAGAAGTTCTCATAGTGATGCACAAAGTAGGTCTGGTCCAGTTTGTTGATCTGCTGACAGGCTTGCTCCACGTTCTTGGTCATCCCCGGGGGGCCGCAGCTGAACACGCCAATCTTCCACACCTGGGGAAGCAGGGGCATCAAGTAACAGAGTCTCTGAGAGCAAGGGGCTCCCACAGCCAGCCCTCTGCACTGGCCTGGCTCGTCACACCAGCAGTCTCCATTCTGCCAGAGGCTCAGAGCAGTTCACCCTGCTGCCCTCAGGTGCCAGCTCTGGTTTCCTCCCACCAGCAGGAGGGGTGGGTGGCTCTGCCCCCACTGTGCACGGGATGCTGGGGCCATGTATCTCACACCTCCCCTTCTCTCGGCAGCATCCTCTCTGGTTTGTTGCTCTAGCCCCTGGGAGAGTCCAGGAACTGAACCCGTGTGCACACATGCTAAGGGAAGACTCTGCCCTCAGGCTACACCACCGTCAGCCCAATGTACTTGTACCAGTTTGGCCTGCACCTTGCATGAACGCCCCCCAAAGACACCTCCCTTTAGGAACAGCCTTGACCTTTCTGGCGGGATGGGGGAAACAAAAGCTGCATTTGTTTCTCTGTTCACAATGAGCCTCTTTCCCAGAGCGTCTCAAACACCCCAGCTGGAGTTTCAGCCGCTGGCAGCGCCAACACCTCGCTGCAGCCATGGCCTCTCCCATCAGCAGTGCACTGGGCAGTACCAGGTCCCATCCCCCTCAGAGCAGGACTGTCCCCGTTTTTGCTACTGTTTTTGTCTAGTTTTCACAATCCCCAAGCAATGGGGCTCCCCCAGCCTGGCACATCCCTCTGCCTTGCCTGCCTGTCAGCCACAAGACATGTCAGTTAATTTCATCCCACTGCTTCTAGTCAGGCCTCTGACATCCCACCCCACGTTCGCAGGCTGTGGCCTGTCTCCCTTTGCAGAGCACGGCAGAGCTGGCTCTTCTCAGCCTCCCTCACCCATCAATCCCTCCCCGGTCATTTTCGTGGCTCTGCTCTGAGTGTGGCTGAGTTTGTCGGTACGTTCCCAGTGATGGGGTGTGCACGGTCTCCGGGGGCGTCTGGGGCTCTCTGCCCCAGGGCAAGAGGACATTGTGCGTACAGCCCTCCACCGTGTTGGTCTTTCACTGCCATGGCACAGTGCAAACTCACGTCCCCCCAGAAGCCCCAGACGCTTTGGGGATTACGGGTGTGACTCGCTGGCAGGGTGCCAGGCTGCGACGCCCCTGTTCCAAAGGCTTTTGGCTCTTGCTTTGCAGGAGCAGGGCTAAGAGATTTTTGTAACCCTTTGGTGCCCGGACTGGGGTCTGCCTGACAGGACATGGTCAGGAGGGAACATGAGCCAGTGGCAGGATCAGCCCGGGCCAGCTGGCATGAGGCTGTCATTTTCCCTGTCGGTGGGTCTGGCAGACGCCTCTCCCCTCCCTTGGCAAGGCTTCAGGATAATCTGCGGCCCAGCCCCACCCTTTGACTATTTGGGAACGTTTCCTCCAGGCCCTTGGGAGCTCCCAATGCTGCACAGAGGGCTCCCCCCGGCACATTGCTCAGCTGCCAGCTCCTATACCCCTTGCTTGGCAGAGATCGGTGGGGGCGAGGGCCGGCTGGCACTGACCTGGGGATGAACCTCCTGCAGGGACTTGAAGAAGGGCACAAAGGGGGGCCGCCCGAAGTGCGTGATGGAGCGCAGCCCCGTGAACAGGCTCCGGTTCAGCACCTTCTGGAAGTGTCGCTCACAGATGTACTGAAAGGAGAAAGGCGCCATGGGTCAGGGAGGGGAGGTGGGAAAGGGCAGGGCCTCTCTGCTCTAACATGGCCCAGGGGGGCCGAACCAGCACGCAGCAGCACTGGGACCAGGGACACGGCACAGGGGACGGGCCCAGCACAAAGCGGCACTGGGACCAGGGACACGGCACTGGGACCGGGGACGTGGCATGGGGGGCGAGCCAGTACAGACTGGCACTGGGACCAGGGACACGGCATGGGGGGCTGCCCCACCACAGAGAGGGACTGGGGTCAGGGACACAGCACGGGGTGGGGGAAGGGGGCAGCCCAGAGCAGCACTGGGGCAATGGCTAATCACCTCTCTCAGTTGGGTCCTGTCCCCCTAGCCCAGCCTTGGTGGAGGTGAAATTGGCCCTGCCCTCTCCCGTATTCAGACCTCCCACTTGGCACAGAGCGGCAGCCCTGGCGCAGGGCACTCACCAGCATGGTGGTGCGCAGGTCGAACTTCTCAGCCAGCTGGGTGATGTAGATGTGCACAGACACCAGGTCGTGCCGGTCGTTCTCCTCCACCTCGCGGATGATGTCAGCCAGCCACTCGAACTGCCGCTGAGTCCGCGTCACCCAGATGAAATAGATCTGAGAGCACAAGAGAGCGGGTCACTGGCAGGGCCCTAGCAACCCCAAGCCAGCCCCCGCTCCGGGGGATTCCCTGCAGCCAGCCCCCACTCCCCAGGTCCCCTCAGCTGGCCCCATCCTGGGGACCCTCCACCGCCAGCCCCACCAGGATCAGCCATGAAAAGTAAAATCTCTGCGCTAAGGGAGGCGATAGGTGGCAGCCCAGAGGGGGCGCACTGAGAGTGCTGGGCAAAACTCATGGTGCTGCGTCAGTGAGCATTTCAGAGCCTCTGAGGGAATGGGTTGGGTCCCAGAGACGTGCGCAGGGCCAGGGGACCAGCTCTGACAACAGCATCGTGCTGCAGCTATCTGAGACGGAGAGCAAGGGGAGGACAGTGCTGAGACCTCAGAGTGACCTGGAGCAGACAGGCTAAGCCCTACTGCTTGGCCTCGCTGCCCGCTCTCTCCCGAGTGCTGCGGGACTGTTGTCAGACGTTCCTTCCACGTCACCAGGGCAGCGAGAGGAGGGGCCCAGGGAGTCCCTCGCACTCTATGGGCTCTCACCTTCTTGCACGGCATCTTGGAGCTGACCGAGGACTTGAAGACCAGGTCTTTGAGAATGGAGGCGAAGGGAGTTACCCCGATGCCTCCTCCCACCAGCACAGAGACTTCAAACTTGTTCCACTCCTGGTGGCCCTCGCCGAACGGCCCGTCCAGATAGAGCTGGGAAGGAGCCGGTAGTGAGCAATGCTGCCCTGCCCGCGCTGCTGTCTCAGGGAGCAGACCCCAGCTAGCACAGCGCAGAGCGCCCCAGGATGGGGGCAGAGGACATTTTACAAGCAGTGCCCAGAGATCTCTGATGCCCGCTTGGGGCAGACAGGAGCCAGGACAGCTACATTTCCTTGGACCATCCCACATGCAGCCAGTGGCAATAGGAACCAATGCACCAGCTGGGGTAGGATGAAGGACTGAGTCAGCCCATCCAGGAGTGGGACTGGTGGCTCGAAAGAATCTAGCTGCGCTAAGCCAGAAGCTTAGATCTCGGAGCCTGAGCTCCCCCCGTGCCACACACAGCTCACTCTGCTGATGCCCGGGTGCTGGCACTCTGTCATGCTCGGAGGACTCCACTCTCCAGAGATGTGGCTTTTTCGCCCATCCCCAGACTCACAGGGGAGGAAACGCCTGGCTGTACCTTGGGATATCTGCCGATTTCAGCCACAATCTCCGGGGAGTACAGCTCCCGCAACCGGGTGGTCCAGGGCCCTGCGGCTCGGATATGCAGGCTCAGCGCGTCCTCGTGGGGTGCAGAGGTCAGGGTGAAGGGGTGGTATTCATTTGTCCCTAGGGACAGGCAGGCAATTCGCACCCACTGCCCGGATTTGTAGTCAAAATCCTGCGGCCGTTGGAACTTGAGATAAGTAACGCCTAAGAGAAGGGCAAAGGTTTCCTTAGCACCCTTCTTAAGATAACAGCTCCTGCTCTGTAAAATCAGCTTCCCCCTTATCTGAGCCATGCCAGGGGTGCTGCACATGGCTCCTTCCTGGGTGGGAGCTGCACATGCACAGAACAGAGGCTCCAACGCTCACCATGCTGACAGGCCCCGGGTGGGAGCAGGACGGCAGGGGAGGGCTGAGATTGGGTGCAGGGAGAGTCCGGCTGGGTGATGGTGAAAAGTGGTGTGGTGCTCCCAGCAGAGAAGAGCTTAGCCCTCAGGGGCAGGGCAGCTGAGCAGGCTGCCTGGAGGGTGACGCCAGAGGAAGGCTCCTGGCAGCCTTGTGAGCCTGTGTCTGCGCCTGTTGCTGGGCATGGTTTGGTCTCCAACAGCAGCAGCATGGGGACGTACAGTCCAGCGCCACTGCCATGGCCGACGGCCATCGACAGACTTCAGCAGGGATGTACCCATGTGCCTGCTGGGTCAAGGCAGCACAGGCCTGCCCCTGCCAGCCGGAGATGGCTAACCAGAGACACTGAGAGCTCCAGATCTCTGCGAAAGCTGGATATACCCCGCAGGCCTGCGGAGGGTCATGCAGACTGCCTGACACGCTAACACCCCCCGGGGAGCCGCCCCCACTGTACCTGAAGGGAGGAGCTCAGCTTTCAGCACACTCATTTCCACCTTCTTCCTGCTCAGGCTGATCAGCTTATCTGCCCCATAGATGAGAGCTGGGATGATGAAATAGATGTGGAAGCGGGGCTGCTGGACCAGGCCGTAGCTGCCATGGACAATGACCTGAGAACACAGCGCCAAACACACCCATGATTGCAGTGCAGGAAACCGCTCAGGTGTTAACGTGCCCCAAATGGAGGAGTGCAATGGCAGAGCTACCCAGTGGGCAGTAAGGCTAGGTCAGGCAGGCTAGGTCAGAGGAGCCCTGAGCAGCTGTTAGCTATGACAATAATAATCCCTACTTCTTTGCATCCCCATTCTACAGATGGGGAAACTGAGGAACTGAGCAGGGAGGTGACTTGCCAAAGCTCACCCAGCAGGCCAGTGATTGAGTGCAGACTAGAACCCAGGTCTCCTAAGCCCCAGGCCCATGCTCTACCCACTAGGACCCACAGCCTGCCACATGTGCACTCTCTCTGTTAGCAAGGTTACAGTACCTGCACATGCTTTCTAACCAGGGCAGCTTGGTGGCTCACGGTGCCATGCTTCAATCTCTGGGTGCTGAGTGGATTTGCACCTGTCTCTTCTGTACTGACGCATATTCTCTATGCTACCAATAACATTCATTCTTCCAAGTCTGCAAAACATTCACCTCCCCTCTGCTTAGCAGCCCCTTCCACCGCCCAGCTCTGCACCTGTGTGAGTGGAGGACAAATAGGAACTCCCACCTATCGAGTCTAGGTTTGCATACTGTGCTCACCCCCATGGGAGGTGAAAGACTGGTTGGGAAGCCCATCCACTCCCTGTACATCCCTCCAGCTCCTTGCTAACAGCTGTGATGAATAATCTGCACCAGGTACAAAACAGACCTCGTGCCCAATAGCCAGAGCGCAAGAGCGAAGCTGGGCCGCAGGACTCCGATCCACGTACCATGATGTAGAGCAGCACATAGAGGTGGTGCGTGATCCAGAACCCCCGGAAGCTGATGCGCCGAAAGTGATGGGAGGCGAACACGTACATCACCGCCAGAATCACCAGCAGCAGCACCCCGGTCATGCCTGCCAGAAAGAGGGTTGAAGAATGAGGGGCAAGGGGTCATCAGAATAGCCTGTGCCAAGCTTGGAACCACCGGGGCGGGGGGTGGGGAAGCTATGCAGACCCCCCCCCCTCACAGAACGCCTGGCATGCACAGATGGTCACCCTTACCTGGGACGGTCTCGAAGAACCACCAGTAGTACTTCTGGGGCATCTGTGACCTAGAGAGGAAAGAGATGACCTAACCCTCTGACATCAGATCACAGACTTCTCTACAGAACAAACCAAATGCCCACTGGCTTTCCACTCCACAAATGGCCTCTGACGTTGCCCTTTGGGGATGGTGGCCATCCACAGACTGCAGTTTCCCCAAGGAGATCACTTCCCAGGCAGGTTGGATGAGATCTCTCAAGCCATCTAGCCCAGCCCTCTGCATTGCACTGTCCTCCATCTGTGGTCTTACCTAGCTGCTCCTCAAACAGTTGTGCTTTGCCCAGGGCAGGGCCTCCAAAACACACTCACCCATCATCCATGAAGACGTTGGAGAAGAGGCAGGACAGGATGCTGAGTGGGCTGACCGAGAAGATATAGACATTCACTACATGGCCCCCAGTGTGGAGAACTGCAGGACACAGAGACAGAGCAAATACATGGTCAAGCACCATCATATAGCTGTGCTTGAGAGACCCAAACACACGGGTGGAGCTAGGCAAACAATGAGTGCTTTGCAATACAGAGGGGACCCCAATTTTTGCCCGGGTATCTCTGTCTATGTCTAGGGGGGCAGGTCAGTCCTAAACGGCATGGCCCACATCTGACTTTGGCTGTGCAGGATGTAGAGCGGCTGGCTTTGGGGGATGCCCCATTCTCTGTCAGTATCAGGGCCAGGGGGATCCCCCCACCATGTAGCCAACTCACTTGAAAAGATCAGGGCCGCCATAGCAAGCCAGCGATGGAAGTCCACGGCGGCGTCGAAGGGGATGTAGCGGTTGAGGAAGGTTTCGCGCAGGAAGGTGATGAGGTTGCGGCACATGGTGAGCAGGATGTAGGAGTACATGAAGGAGATGCTGGCTGCCGCCCCCCGGGAGATGACAATGCCCACGTAGGTGGTGTCGGCAATTCCTGTTGCTGGCGATGCAAATGCATAGTCTGCGGACAAAGCGGGGCACGGGGGTTACACACAGGGCGAGCACAAGAGAGTGCTGGGGAGGAGCCCGCTCCCTTTCTGTGTCTCCTTAATAGAGGGGCAACAAACCAGCTCATTTCTCCAAAGGTAAATGCAGCAGGACATGGTGGAATGCAGGGGTGGGCTAGCGGGAGACTGGTTATGGCTCTCTGATTCCGAGGGCCAGTCTGTGCCAGCTCCATCCTCAGCCCTCCCATGATGTAGAGCAGCCTAGGGGCCTGCTGAACTTACACCCCTGCTGTATGGGATACCAGTGGAACGTCATGCCAGGGGGGGACTGGCATAGTGGAGGAGGGCTCTGCCATGCACAGGTACAGGAACTAGCCTTGCTAGCTTTATGCCAGGGGAAAGAATGCCACACTGGCCGCTTATGGCCAGAGGCGCACCCCTTTGCACTGCGGGCAACAGGGACAAGTCTCATTAGAGTCTGGCTGGGGACCTCCATTCTCCTTGTCGTTCTGATGTCAGTGTGTGTAACTGATTCATGGACTCCCCTCACTGTCCCAGCCGTCACCCCCACATCATAGAATCATAGAATATCAGGGTTGGAAGGGACCTCAGGAGGTCATCTAGTCCAACCCCCTGCTCAAAGCAGGACCAATCCACAATTAAATCATCCCAGCCAGGGCTTTGTCAAGCCTGACCTTAAAAATTTCTAAGGAAGGAGATTCTACCACCTCCCTAGGTAACGCATTCCAGTGTTTCACCACCCTCCTAGTGAAAAAGTTTTTCCTAATATCCAACCTAAACCTCCCCCACTGCAACTTGAGACCATTACTCCTTGTCCTGTCATCTTCTACCACTGAGAATAGTCTAGAACCATCCTCTTTGGAACCACCTCTCAGGTAGTTGAAAGCAGCTATCAAATCCCCCCTCATTCTTCTCTTCTGCAGACTAAACAATCCCAGTTCCCTCAGCCTCTCCTCATAAGTCATGTGTTCCAGACCCCTAATCATTTTTGTTGCCCTTCGCTGGACTCTCTCCAATTTATCCACATCCTTCTTGTAGTGTGGGGCCCAAAACTGGACACAGTACTCCAGATGAGGCCTCACCAATGTCGAATAGAGGGGAACGATCACGTCCCTCGATCTGCTTGCTATGCCCCTCAGGCTGGCCTAGCACACAGGGCCCTGCTCCCGGCGCACCCCCCAGAAGCGCACATTCCTGCTTCTCTCCTCCCTGGATGGGGTGGCGCTCTGAGCTGCCCCGTCAGCAGGGGACGCTCTATGCTAGCTGGCCACTCACAATATGCTCTCTCCGCAAACACGCCGGCAGTGATGGCGGAGAACAGAACCACGCAGGCAATGTGGCGCCGGTAATTCTCAATGAAACGCTTGAACTGCTGGATCTTCTGGTGAACTTTGCTCCGCTGGTATTTTGTCCTTTGGGCCTCGGTGTATAAATGTGGCTGGGGAGGTGTTGCCCTAAAAAGAATAGTCGTCAGCTCACGGTTAAACAAACGCAGCACTCTTCCCACCAGAGTGGAGGGCAAAACTCCAGTGGACTGCGAGCGAGTGGGGGTTAGATCAGTCACATAACCACCGGGACCATGCAGTTCCTTAATGCCACTGAGTGCGCAGGGTCCGTTGGGCAAAGATTCTTTCACTACGTGTCTGAGCAGCAGCTAGCACGTTGGCTGGGCTGGCGTTTCTGCTCACTACTGTGATACAGCCAATGAATGAGAGTAGTAAAATGATGCAAATGTGTGTCAGGTGATGCCACCTGGCAGAGTTATATGGGGATTCATAAAAACTAATAATCAGATAAGCGTAACAACTTAATAAAGGCAGATAAGATACGCTTTAAAGGACAGCCGTAAAAGGACATTAATTACAGTAATGGGAAACCTCACTCCGGGCAGATCAGAAGGCTGGGAACTCCAACGGTAGATCACTAAATTCATAGGAGTTCCAATGTTGCTCCAGGGCATGTTCCTTCCCTGGGTGACGTTTGGTGTCACTACAGCCGTGGGTCTGGGCCTCGCCCCTCTCCCGCTCGTTGGGAGAGAGTTAGGGTGAACAAGCAGAGGGAGACCATACGTCCCATTTTGATTTGAACAGTCCCTTTTTTAAGCTCTGTCTCAGCCGTCCAGACTTCTTTGGCAAAAGTGGGCATTTGTCCAGTTTGCTCTTGGCAGCCCCACGCAGGGGGAGAGACAGGGATTGGGTGAGAGGCAGGCAGGCTCGAGCAAGCAGCAACACCAGCCCCAGCCTCACGAGGGGCGGGGAAGGCAGGCAGGCAGGCTCCAGCAAGCAGCAACACCAGCCGCAGTGTCGCGAGGGGTGGGGAAGGCAGGCAGGCAGAGTCTGGGCAAGCAGTGACACCAGCCCCGCGGGGGAAGGAGGGACAGGGCTTGGGCAAGTGGCTTGGGCCAGCCCCACGTGCTGTCCCGTTTTTCCTTTGGGAAATATGGTTACCCTAAGCAGAGGCCCCCGAGAGCAGGGAGATGATGTGCGGGGGAGTCCCCTACCCAGGGGAGCTCGGGACTGACCTAGCTCAGAACTGCCCCCAACCCCAGGCCCAACTTCGACTGGACCCGCTCAGCCAAAGAGACACGTTCCTCACAAACTGGCTCCTTTTCTGACCAACCTGACTGGAGTTGGACGGACTGCGACTACTCAATGGGCCGGATTCTGACACCCTTACACCCACAGCGCAGCCACTGGCTCCTCGTGCAGGTCCACTGAAATTAGTGAGGCTACCCCAGGTGTTAGGCACTACTCAGCCTGGGGAAGGGCATCAGAAACCGGTGCTTAGTAACTGCGTGTGGCATGCAGGGAAGGGCAGGGGTGCTCATGCCATCCTACCCGAACGCCAAAACTGATAGTTGCTTTCTTCCTCCCTAGAGGGCCCCTGAAGTTTCAACTGGATCCAGATTCCTTCTTCACTTCCTGCCCTAACTGGTGTTTTATTTTATAATCCAAGCCAATCTGATACAAAGTCGCACAGCCATAATACACATAACGCTCCGGGGCCCTTTTTACAGTCACCGTCCATAGAGAACAGCTGCATTAGAAAGGCATCAAACAGGAAACACCTGAGCCAAAGCCTGACCCCTCAGAGGCTGACCCCAGGCAGCCGGCTCAGAGGCTCAGGCTAGCGCCCAAGGATTGAGGGGGGGCATACGCATTTCTTGCCCATCCTCTTCCCCAGCTCTGGCCTCTCGCACTCCACAAGCTGTGCCGTGGTTTCGAGCTGGGGCTTTCTCCCTGGTTGGGATTGTGCTGCCAAAGGAACTATTTATAAACCAGAGATGCCTCTGTGGATAATCTGCGTAGCACGGCTCAGAGCCAGATGTGAGGGAATGAGGCTTTGGAAAGCAGCTGGGCACACTGGGCTCTTGTGCCGGGAGGCCAGAGCATGCCAAGTTCTCCTGCAGTGGGACCCTGGCAGGTTGGGTTATTGCATGCTTATACTGCAGCGTCAGGAGCCAGACCCGCCAGGCCAGGGGGGCCAGAGGGCTCCCCAGAGCAGAAGGCTGCACGTTCCCATGATGCACTGTAAGCCTGGGGGTTCTGTACCAGAAATCTCATGTGAAATCCGGCTCTTGACGAGCTACCATGTGAACTCAGCAGCCAGCCAAGGCTGGAGTCATGGGGAGAGACAGGAGGAGCTGTGTTCTCCCTTACTGGGCTTGCAGCTGGTCTGCTCCCAGACACACGCTGGAGCTTCAGAAGCAGCCACTTGCCTTCCCTCTCTCCCCTCATCCTGCTGGGGCAGCGGCTGAGTCCGAGCGTGCTGGTAGGGAGGAGAGGGGTTGGGAAGACAGAAAGGCAGACCCCAGGCCAGTGGGCACAGCTTACCCGTTGGTATTGGGCCGGTTTATGAAGGAGACGCGGTTGTTCATGTTTTGCCTGAACACGTCGGGAACTCCTGTGGGGAGGAGAAAGGACAAAGGTGTGACACGGAGACTACGCGTCCAGGAACGCCCCAATCATGCCCCTGGGCTCTCTGCTCGGGGGGGGGGAGAGGGGGGAGGGGCTCTGCTGGGACGGGCAGCCTGCTCTGCTTGAGAGAAGGGCCAGCTTGTTGAGTCTCCGCAGCAGAAGGCAACTTCCCCACCTTGTAGTGAATGGCGCCTCTGTGGGTTGCGGCTGGAAAAGAGACGCTGGAGGAAAGACAGGGCTTCACTCTGCCCTCCAGTGCCAGCCACCCCCAGCCCAGCTGAGCGCAGCAGAAAGGTTACCTGGACTTTCTTTGCTCTTTGTGCCCCACCACGCTGACCTTTGATGCAGAGCTGGGTGAAGCGCAGCTCGCTGTCATGGTCCCGCAGCATGTAGTGAAAATCCTCCCACGTCAGCTCCTCCTTATCCTGAAAGCCTGATGCCTGGAACATGGACTCAATCACCTGCTCCATCTGATCGCCTGAGAGGCAGTTGTTGGCGATCTCGATGAAGGACCTAGAGCAAAGGGACAAGACTGGGAGCTGCAGAGCAATCAGCTGACTCTCAGAGGGCAAGAACACAGGCCTGACTGGGGGGTTATAGAGACCCCTGCAGGGGATGTGGCAGCATCATTACTGGAGACACTTCAGATGAGACTGAGCATCAGAATACATCCAGGGGTTCTCAGAGCATCACGATACATCCAGGGGTTCTCAGCTCCACGTACTGGACCCAAGGGGTTTCACACCTGACCCTCAGCAGTTGAAACACCTCAAATGAGCAGCCACTCATATGAGAAGGCGTATGCCAACTACCTATCCTGCAGCACAGACAGGAGGAATACCTCAGCATCCTGATGAGCTCTTCCTTGGAGAGGAAGCCATTCCCATCAACGTCATACATGGTGAACATCAGCTTTGACTTCTCCTCTGGGGACCCTGTTAGGAAAGAAGATGGATGGAATAAGAATTACTTCTTATTTCTGTAGTTCCTTGCAAATTAGGGTCTCAAGGCACTTTACAAGGACTGAGGTGGGGCTTATGGGACCTGCAGTAACACAGTCATCATTCCATCAGAGAAATTCCTGCAAAAAAGCACACTGCTAATGTTACTTTGAATTTGTAAGCAAGTTTGTTTCAACTGCATTTGCTGCTCCTCTGTGTTTGATTTCTCTAAATGCTGTCACGCGAGCTTTACCAGCATGAATAGACATGAAGAAAAATATCTTACAGCTTGAATAACTAAATGTTCGTCAAATGCAAATTCTTTAAGGAATATTTGAGTGTGAAAGTCACAATACACACTTGTGTTAGTTAAGGACATCACTCTACATGGGAGCAGAAACAATCCCCTGTGTTTATTTAAGTAATCAACAGGGTACAAATTTTGAATATTTCCAACAAACTCCTTCTTAGTGAACTCCCAACCAAGGATGAGTCGCTGTGGAAATCTGCAGTGATTCTGAATAATGAATAAGTCTGAGACCATCACTACCTGTCTGCAGACAGTTTGCAAAGAGAAAAAGAGGCACAATTTGTCAAACAAATTATTTGTTGTGAATTATTCTCCTAATCAGTGCAAGGCAAAGATTTTCTGGCAATCACCTTATCTTGTCTGTCAGTTATCATATCCCACCTCCTTATTCCCTCCCAGTGTCTCAATTAAAGTATTAAGGTTGCGTGTTTCTCTCCAGCCTGGGGGTAAACCGGGGCAGAGCCTGGTACCCTGACCAGGAATAAAATCACATTTACTTTGGAACCGAGTGTCCACAGAGGCAGTTATTCCAGAATAGCTGCCTTTTCTGCAATAGCTATTCTGGTCAATTTCCCCATGTAGACAAGCTCTTAATAAAGCCTCCAAATGCACCCAGTAAAATGCAACACCACCCAACTTCCCCCAAGGAAGCTACCCCCCAAAACTGCCTGACAGTATAAAAAATGATAGTATGAAGTGATCATGGGATACCCCCTTACCACTGCCTGTTGAAAAGGCAGCTGCAGAGTTTGCTGTAGCTTTCCCTGTCTGCTAGTGCATCAGAAAAAAGGAGATTTTAAGAGTCACATCACTGGCCTCCCGACAGGTGGAGTGCGGGATACCCATTCAGAGACTAACTAGCCAAACTTTGCCCATCAGCATTGACAAAGAGAAGAGATCGCCTTCTCTGCTTTAACAGCTGAAGGAGAAACGCTGTTCTGGTTATTCGTGCTAATTCACAGGTGGAGGTCACTCTCTGCGTGAGTGAAACTGGGGTAGAAACTTGGACCCCAATTTAGGAAAGCAGTTATCCTGTGCCTGAACCCATTCCTATTCAGGACAACACTTGAGCACACATTTAAATTGAAACACATGCTTATGTGCTGTCCTGAATCAGGACCTCAGTTAGCTACTTCTTACACGCATCATATTGAGAGGGATTTGGTCACACTTGTGTTCTGAGCTTGAAGGAATTTGGCTGAGGCACCAGTGGACTTCAGTGACTACACAGGGACAGGACCTTCGCTTTATGTTTCATTTGACAGATGGACCATGCCAAGGTTCAGCTGAGTTGTGATGGCTGGTGAGCAGAGTGTGGACAAAGAAGGAAGCTGTTTAGCTGGGGCTGTGACTGCAGCAAGATGCTTAACGTGAGTCAGTGACTCTCTCCCAGTCCTCCAGTGAAGTCTCACCTTTCATGAAGACCACCAAGATGTCCAGGAACTCTCGGAAGGAGAGATATCCATTGCCATCTTTGTCAGCAAGAGAGAACATGGACTCCACAAACATGGACTGGGGTTTGAGCCCCAGCGACTCTGCAAACTCAGCCCGGCTCAGCTCACACTTGAGAGATTCTTTTGCTGTCAAGGACGTTTCAAAGTTGAGGTCTCCGGCATCTGACTTGTCAATGTCCAGCACCTGCGATGAGAGTGGCAGGCTGAGGGCTAGTCCCATACTCAGCACTCAAAGAACAGAACCATGCTAACCCACACCCCTTCCATTCCATACAAACACTGGTGGTCTCTCCCCAACTCTTAGCCAAGGTTTAATAGCAGATGCTGTGGCAAAGTCTCCTATGACTCCCATCTGATGGTCATTATTATTACAATACACACTGGAGGGCATTTACTGGTACAGTGTACTCATGATGCTGTCATGCAACAGCCTCTTCCAGGTATTAAATGGTAATATCCCAGCACTGCCATTTCCTCAGTCCTCTGTAAATAACAGGGATTCTTTAATGTCAAACAGATTGGCAGCTTGTTCCTTGTGAGTGGTTTGCCTATTATGGTGTGCAATAATAGCAGTAGTGCCTAATGCTTAATCAATATAAATAGCTGGCCTCCATTTACCGGAGTGCTCACCACACCCATGTGCTGGCTTGGTACATACCTGGGCAAATAAATGTCTGAAGAAAGTCTCCAGGATCTGCTTCCTCTGCTCTTTGGTCACAGCCCTCTTCAGCAGGCTGCGTTCCGTCATGTCAGACACGTTGAGAGACAGTCCATTTGTCTCCAGGTAGTTGGTCAGCTTCCGGACAAAGTCACTTCGCTCTGCCTCGCCATTAAAAAGCAACACCTGGAGGAGCCCCCAAAGAATGAGCCAGTGAGCTGGAGCCATTCTTGGCTGGGCTGGGAGTGGCACTCCACAAGCGTGTTAAAACCAGGCTAAAATGCCAAGACCCCAATAGCAGCCCCAATACCACTCACAGCTAATCAGGCTCTTGCTTGAAGATCTCATTTTTCTTCCCTCTCATGTTCTCCCTGTGCTTAGGCACATGAGCCCTGCTTCCAACCAGCAAGTCCCACCCAACGAGTGACACTTCTATTTCCCGGGGGATGATGTAGATTCATTGTTTGAGAGAAGGCTACAGCTTCTTGTAACTAAAGATCAGAACCTACAAGGCCCATGTGAAGCATTCTCTGTGTAGGCCAGACCATCAGACACCTCTGGGCCATTCCTATGGAGCTCTGGTTGTTATTTAGATAGGCAGCATAGCCACCATTAACATGTTTCATGCTGCATGAACCAAAGAGTGGAAATATAGGATCCAAAATACCACATGAGATAAAAATGCCTCCTATGGACTCTGGAGTTTCCACCTGTTTGATTGGTTTACCAGCACTAAGTAGAATCCTGACATTTATTTCATGCATACGTAGGGCATGCATGCTTTGGAGCGTCATGTTTACTAGAAATCCAGAGTTATTAAACCTCACAGATCTGGGCAAAAGGCTTTTTCAGAATCAGTACAAAGCATTGGTGTTATTATCCACTGGCCTAGAACCTCCAGTGTAAGGCTACCCCAGCAATAAACCCAGCCACCCCTGCCAAAACATTTAGTTTGGGCTCCCAGGAACACGTCATCAAGGGAGGTGGAGGGTAGGGAATTTATTTCTTATGACTGGCACAGCCAGGCAGAGAGAGGGCTCAGAGGCAACGCCAAGCACATGTCATGTGTCCCATCACATACCAGGTCATACTCTTTGGGAATCTTCAGGAGCAAAGCTTTGTTCCCTTTGTTGATGGAGAGGACCATGTCCACCTGCTGTTGGTTTTTCAGACTGATGCTGCGGAGCACGGCTCGCCGGCTGTCCAGCACTTTGATAATCTTGTCTGGATGAAGCTGAAGGTAGATGAGATTGCTGTCTGTTTTGGGACCTTGCCACTCCAAGGCTGGCGGGAGAGAATGCAGGGAGTTGGGTCAGACTGGTTGTATGTGAGTATTAACAAACATCTTTCTTCACTGGGAGAGTGGCCTACAAATATATCTACTCCTGTTTGGGGTGGGTAACAGAAGCCCTTTATTCCTCTGCTGATCAAGCGGTCTATCCAAATTGCAGGGCGAACAGTACTAAAATGAGCTCAATTCTGGTATCACATGGACTGGTTCTGTCTGGTATAATTCCATTGTCCTCAATACAGTTACTCCTGATTTACACCAGTGTACGGGAGATCAGGGTCAGGTCACCAGCCTCCATTTTTAAGGACATTACAGAACTGGAGGTCTCCATTTCATAGAGGATACATATTATTCAGTAACCCCAGATCTCCTACTGAATCACAAGGCAACACTGAGGGAAAAATTCCTTTATCCTATCCACATGGCTCTCGGAGCGTCAGAGCTGAGATCACTCATGCAGACGGGAGAGGGGGATTTTACTCTAACTGGGCAATGCCAGAGAGAAGCTCCACAGTTTCCAGATCAGATGCCGGTAGCCTGCTCTAGGGCCAGCCCCAGAAGCTGCCACCTGCCCTCACATGAGTGCCCTGTACCAGAGTTTCCCTCCCAGCTCCCAACTGAAGGTGAGCTGCATGAAGAAGGGTGTCAGCTCCATGCCAACGCTGTCCTAGACAGTAACCCACGCTGACAGCAAAGGGGGTTTGGTGGATGCATGACTTGGACTACGGAGGAACCACCCAACTCCAGCGAGCTGGGGGTTCCACCATGCCCCCCCGAGCCAGCCAAAGGTCCCCGCCTTACCCTGCACTCCCTCGCCCGACACCTCTCTCCTCACACTGGGGTTCGCTTTTCTCTGCAGCTTCTTGAAATCGCGCTTGCGGAAAGTAGCGACGATCCAGGCAACGAATAAACTCACTGAGGGAGCAAATGAGCAGGAAAGGGAAAAATGAGGTAACAGAACAACACAGGACCACCCACCTTCTGGCAATTCAGCCCTGGTGGTCATCCACGAGGGCTTACAATGATTCCCACCTACCACTGGGGCCTGGAGGGAATGTGGGATTGTTCCTCTCCCCCACTATGGCACGTTTCAACCGCAAATGGCTTTATTTAATCAAGGGTTCCAGTCACAGTTGAGCCTCTGCCTCCATCTCTGGCATCGCTAATGTCCCACTGAAGGTTCCTGCTGCTGCTGGGACCAGCAAGTCACACAACCATAGATGTGTTGGGCTGGAAAGGACCTTGAGAGGTCATTTGGTCCAGCCCCCTGCAGGACCAAGTAAATCTAGACTAGCCCTGACACCTGTGTGTCCAACCTGTTCTTTAAAACCTCCAAGGATGGGGATTCCACAACCTCCCTTGCAACCTGTTCCAGAGCTTAACTACCCCAGAACAAAAATCTGTCCTGCTGCAGACTATGCCCATGGCTTCTTGTCCTACCTTCATCAAGACAAGACCACCAGATTGTCTAATCTGACCTCCAATCAAGCACACGCCCCTAAATGCCACCCAGCCACCATCTAAGGTACATTTCCCCATTACACGTGGCCCCAGTGTCACAGGGGACCTTGGCGCGGTGAAGTGACTCTCAGTGAAGTGCAGCAGGAACTATCATCCTGCAAGCTGCTGAGCATCTTCCTTCCCCAGTGACTGTGATGGGAGTTAAGAGTGCTTAACATCTCTCGGAGGTACTCTACTCCAGCCAGGACTGGGCCTCTGCAAAGCAGGGGATAGCACAGAGCTGCAGTGGGCCAATTCCCAAGGGTGGCTAAATGCATGCAACTCCCACTGATGCCAGTCAGGTGCTCAGCCCCCAGGGGGATTTGGCACAACAACCGCATTTAAGCAAAGAGCAAATAAACAAAGGAAGCAAAGACCAGTGCAAACCTAAAGGAAAACAGCAGAGGGCGACGAGGATAAGCCCGAATCCAGCCCCGCTGCCTTCGAAATAGTCCAGCACTGTCATGGGTGTGCAGTTTGCCAGGTGTTCTGTAGTCAGCTGCTGGCGCTGATGACATGGATCCTCTGGTAGGCAGAGAGAAGATGGTCTGAGTGCCATGATACCAACCCAGCTCACGCTTGCTTTGCCTCTCTAGGAGCACACTCACTATGGGATGACGAGAGGGCTTCTCTGGAGTCTGGAAGGGTTCCCCTAAAGCTTGGGAGGTCCTGCGGAAAAGCTCTGGGCCCTACATTTAACTCCAGCTCAGAGTTTTTGGGGCCAGATCCTTGCTGTCAGTTACATGGGCTCCAGTCCCCTGGTTGCTGCACCCATTTAACTGAATTGGCCTGCTCTGGATTTCTTGAGAAGTCATTTGTACAATAGTGTTCTGCAGCGCCCACTCTCCCACGAGACCTGGGAATGGGCAGTGAGGGAATTACCATGTCTTATGAGTTACCGGCACTACGGAGCAGGTGCTCAGCCAGGCTTAAGCATCAGACGACAGGATCATGTTGCAATTCTGGAAATCACTCTTGGCGCAGTTACAAGTTGTCAGGATTTTTGTATTTTAAACGGAAATCAATAAAGCTCTTGCAATGCAATTGGAAGAATGCAATAAAAAAATTTGCATGGTAAATGGATAACTTTATAGGGCAGGGTGGGGCAAAAACACAGCGGCAAAATGACCACTGACATTAATGGCCACAACTCACAAACAAACCGTGGTCTACTTTCTTCAGGCCAAGGCCAGTAACAGGGGATGAGCGCATGACATGGAAAGTGAGGAAAAGCGACGGATGCTGGGTTAGCCATAGGTGCTGGCCTGGGACCTCTGGAACTCCTGCCTGCCAGCTGTGTGCTTCACTTTGCCAATACCCAGAATGCTTTACCAGCTCCGAGCTGACTCATGGCCATGCCAGGGCGTGAGCTCTGGGCCATCCCCATATGAACAGAGTTGGCTTTGCTCATTGCAAGGGGGTTCCATCAGTCTTGGCCTCCAGACCTTCTCAGCAGCACTCTTCTATTAGAAACCATGGCAATTCCGGCCAGCTCCGTGGCTTTTCATTCAACTCCTGTGCCCAGTGTATGCTGCCCAACCCAACTGCTAATGGACACATGGTCCAGATGCGCAGCGGGGTGTATTAGAGGACAGCCACGCAGGGAGCGTCACCTGGACGATGCCGGAGAAGAGAGCCTCTCAGCTGGTGGGCAGGGTGCTGTGTGCAACCTGGCTGTATAGCCCAAGACCTACCATGGGGAAAGGTGAAGGGAACATAGCAGCCTGGCTCCCCCGGGTTATCGCCCCAGCAGCACAGAAAGGAAACACTCACCAGTACTCCAGTTAAACACCTGCCTCGGGACATCTCCCCACTCCGCATAGGTGACATTAACAAGGACATCACGGAATGTGGTCTTTCGAATCTCTTCAATTTCATCATTTGTGAATAACCTGGGGAAAGAGAAAATGGAATCCAGTGTAGGCGTCAGAGACCCCTGCCCACACAAGGAGTGTGTGTGACCCCCAGCCCACGCCCTCCCCAGATCAGCACCTGGAGAGTCCCAAGAGTGTGTCTGACCCAGAGCTCCCAGCCTACACTGTGCCCCAGATCAGCCCCGGGAGAGTGCCAGGATTGTATACCACAGACTCTGACACCCACCCCACATCATCTCAGGAACTGGGGAAGAGAACTGAAGACCAAGACTCCACAGCAGCTTGTCGATGGGTTGCCAGGGTGCTGCTGGGATGGGCTTTCTTCACCCACATGAAAGTCTGAGCTCGTTCTACATTGGCCTGAAGTGCTTCTCGGGCTTCACCATTGGTTCACACTTTGTAGGACTCCAAGCCCCAGTCTCAGGCCAGTTACAGTGCATTACAGGATGTTAAATTGCACAACACCATCCTGGCCGTGCTCTGGGGGAACAACGGCCAATGCAGAGACCACCCCTGGCATGGGCTGCCAGAAGAGACACTTACCTGTTCTTAGTGTTTTCGAACCAAAACCTGTCCCCGTCACGCAGGCGCATAAACTGGTCCAAGATGATGGCGCTGAAGAGGTCTCCGGGGTCTCCGTTGCTCTCCAGCATGCCCCCTGGCAGGAGTTCCATCTTGGAGATGTCGTTGTCGTATAGGGCAGCTACATTCTGAAGGACCTGGAGAACAAGCCCCGTGGGTTAGGAAGGGCTGATTACACCCAGTGCCCCCATGCGCTAGTGGCTGAGTGTATCAAAAAGCCTTGAGAAGATTCATTAGCCCTTTGGGGTCTTATGGAAAAGCCAGCTGGCTGTGGGATGGTGATCATGCCAGCTGTGTGTATGACCCCGTACGGGTGCCACAGCCTTCCCACTGAAACGGAAGGAAGGAAGCACCAGCCAAGGTCAATTGATCCCCTCTGCCCCTCCTCGCCCCTCCCAGAGAGGTCAAGACTCGTCTGGTGTGGGAGGGGCAGGTGCTGAGAGCCCCGGCTCACTGCTCCAGAGAACCCCCAGGTCTCTGCCAATGAGAGCACAGGAAAGCCTAGCTGCTCTGTCATTGGCAGGAGTACCCCTGTGCTTCCCATTGTGCCTGACTCCCAGTGGTCTGTAATCTCCACCTGGCACCTCCACCGTCAGCTCCTCACTGAGGTCCCCTGTCGCTGGCCTCCTTTCCCCCAAAACACGTAGACTCCAACGCTCCTGTACCATCCTCGCTGGAGCTGGGGCCTGATTATCGGGGGGAGGGATAGCTCAGTGGTTTGAGCATTGGCCTGCTAAAGCCAGGGCTGTGAGTTCAATCCTTGAGGCGGCCATTTAGGGATCTGGGGCAAAAATTGGGGATTGGCCCTGCAGGGGGTTGGACTAGATGACCTCCTGAGGTCCCTTCCAACCCTGAGATTCTATGATTCTATTTGCCATCAGATTAAGGAACTCCCAGCATGCAACTCGCCACTGGCAGAGAGACGTTGCAGCAGCTGGCTGCGGGGGCTAATGATACTTGTAGCTAGGTAGGAGTGAGGACTGGGGAGAACCTGGCCAGTACTCTCTGCCCTGCCTACTGACCACTCGAAACCTACGTCCACACTGCCGTCAGAGGGGTGGTGGCGGCAGCTCACGCAGAGGTACCCGCACTAGCTTTAATCTCACTAGTGGGCTAAAACCAGCAGTGAAGCCGCAGCGGGCTGTAGTGCAGGCTGTACAAGTCCACCAGGGACCCTGGGTACGAACATGTGTTGCTGGCCTGCGATAAAGCCATCCCGTCTTCACTGCTGTCTGTAGCTGTGCTAGCTAGACTATCTCTGACTATGGTGCAGGCATCAGCTAAGGGTTTGATCTGACCAGAGACGGCAAGTCAGTGGGAGGGGCTAAGAACCGCACTGAGGTGGGTAGATGATTCAGTTGTATCAGCCTTGCTCACAGCTGTGACTGCTCCAACTCCCCAGGCTGCTCCAAACCTCAGCTCAGGAGCAGCCGCGGCTCCCGGGAAGAGGAGAGCACACACAGCTATATGGGAGGGGGGGCAGGCGCCAGGCAGTGAGCTCAGCACAGAGCTCGCCACCAGGGCAGGGCAGGGCAGGGCAGGGCAGCCAGCTGCACCAGCCACCAACGCCTGAGGCCCCAGTGCAGCCAGCAAGGCACCCAGCTCCTCATGTGGTGATCTCTCTCTAGTCAATTTTAAACCCAGACCGAGGCCTGATTTACACACAGCGTTTGAGCTAGTGTAGCTACGTCAGTGAGGGCTGTGGCTCGCTCCCCTTCCCTTTGGGAAGAACTATCCCAACAGAAGCACCTTGGGACCAGTGTAACTGTGTCCACACTAGCGTGTCGTAGCGCCTTGACTGCACCAAGACAGTTAAAGCCGTATGACTTTTGTGTGCAGATGAGGCCCCAGCAATGGGTGTCTGGGGCTAACACAAGCCACTGAGGTTAAATGACATCTCGGTGCTTCTGACCTTTCCATCCACGTGGGCAAAAAATGACCAGTTTGTGGCAGTAGGTAAGTCAAAGAGCTCTTGGGCCTTGGTATAGGTGGACAGGCCGAGGTCTCGCCCCCGCTGGATGTAGCTGGCCACGTAGTCGGTGCGAGAGTACTTCAGGGGCCCATACCAGTAATCTGGGAAGAACAAAGAGAGGAGCTAAAGACATGGTAATGCAGAATCAACCTCCAGTGATCACCCTTCCTCTCACAGCACAGCAGGGGCCCTGAGAGGACAATCCTGCATGCTGGCCTCTCCCCTCACCAAGTCCCCTTCCCTCATGGACTCATCTTAAAGTGAAGATTGCTGCCCAACACTAGCTAGGAAGGGCTACAGGAAAGAGAGCAGCTGGGCACAGGACTCCTGGGTTCCATTCCTGACTCTGTCACCAACTCTCTGCCATGCCATGTCCCCTCCCTGTGCCTCTCCACCCCAGCTGTAAAAGGGGAACAACGAGACTCCCCCTAACAGCCGAAAGAGACAGACATTCAGCCAAACTGCACAACTGCAACATGAAAGCATCTCAACCTCTGAGATCCTCCACCACCTCGTTGTCCTCCCGCTCCGCGATCTGGGAGCACATTCCCAGCAGCAGGTCATCCACGTCCTGCGCTGTCTTGAGATTGGGGTTCTAAATGAAAGAGAGATTCTCTGTCATTATGGTGCAAACCTCTGAGACACCCGTGATGTTCGCACTCGCCTGATCCAGCACCCAAAGGAAACTTGATTCATAGAATTTAAGGCCAGAAGGGACCATTAGATTTTCTAGCCTGACCTCCTGCCTAGCACAGGCCAGCGACTTTCACCCAGTTACCCCTTTATTGAGCCATTCCCTTGTGTTTGACTAAAGCACGTCTCCCAGAAAGGCATCCAGGCTGAATGTGAAAACATCCCGAGAAGGAGACTCCACCTGTGCCCTTGCTAGCTTGTGCCAAAGGTGGGTCGCTCTGACTGAGAAAGGTGGGCCCGATCGCTATCTGGAATATGTCAGCTTCCTCCAGGCCTTCACAGCCCTGCAGGCATCAGGCTAGATCCTCAGCTGATGGAAGGCACTACGGAAGCCAGTGGGGCTTCACAGATTTACACCAGCTGAAGATCTGGCCTTAGACCTGAATGAGAATTGCTCAGCTAATGCCCAGGGCAGGAAGAGGCTGGCTCCGGAGGCTCATTAAGCCAGTTATGCAGCTCCTGCTCTGCAGGTTTCACTGGTTGGCAGAACTGTTGGGTTCTGTTTCAGGGACATCTTTACAATTAGTACCAAAACATGAATTTTTTTTGCCACTATTTGTGAAAAATCTTTCAGCAGGTGGAAATCCACAGCCAATGGAAGGCAAAAGGTCCCTTGGGGCCCTGGAGGGTGTAGCACCCTGTGCCTTGTCTGTTCCCATAGGTGCCGGGTCTTCCTGTGAGCCCGGGCAGCACCTCACCATGCGGCTGCCACACCCATGTGCGTAACCATCTCCAGATCTGGCTCCCATAGGACAGATCCATTATCTTGGCCCTGCCTGAGTCTCCTGTCTGTAGAAGCTGCCTCCCCAGGGATGGGATGGAGGAACAGAAGCAGCATCAGAGAACAAGAAGGAGCTTTTCAGGAGTCAAGCTGGTTGGGAGTTTTCTGCTGAAACAGTTTTTCAATGGAAAAAAGTTTCCGCAAAATAGCAATTTTCTGCAGGAAAATTTTCATTGACCCAAAACGTATCAACTTTTTCTAGGGAAGATCTCAACAAAATCTCTCGTCTGCAGTTGGTTAGACCCAAATGAGAGCATTTGGTGCATTCAACCGCACGGATGTGCTTCATTTCAAGTCTGTTCAACGTGAAACTGCAGCTGCTGAAGGCACCTTATGCCCTGGTTCTCCCCTACGACCCCGCCTCTGACCAAGCTACATGGTGCATCATGGGAGTCACATGCCGGGAGGCGTAGTGTGACGAGAGAGCCCAGCGCGTGGGCAGAATGTGGGTGAGAGGCACCAGAATCCGGCTCCCATGTGGCACTGCATGGGCAGATGCAGTGTAATATTGAGCTGGCTCGGAATGAAAAGTCCCGACCGTTCCAAATGGAAAACGTTTGAATTTCTTTGGGTGACAGCAAGCGCGATATTCCAACTTTCCTTGCAATTTGGGGTGGAAAGAAACACTGACCCAAGGGACTTTCTGGAGGGATATAGACCCCATTCTGCTCAGGAGGGCGCTGCCCATGGGGTAACTCCCTGCTTTATCTCCTCAGAGCTGCAGTGCCTCGCGTGTCCGTTCGCAGTGAAGTGCTAGGGTGGGGCAGTGACTGCATTAGTCAAGCACTGGGCAGGTGGGTGGGGTGGTCCCGGCGGCTTCAGCAACAGCTCCCTGCCAGCTCCCTGAGTGCAATCCTACCCGCCTGACTCTCTGTGCGGTGGAATTCCCACCAGGCCATTCTGGTGATGGGATGCGGTTGGCAAGGGCCTTGCCATCACTGGAACGGTCCATTCGGCCCCCAGATGAAGCGAGGCTCTGATCCTCAGGGTGGCTGGTAACCCTCACGTCTCACAATCTGACAATGCAAACTCTGCTACACGGCAGGCCAAGCCAGCCCACCGCCATACTGCGCCAAGACCCTGCCCTCCTGACCCTTGAGTGCTCCGCTATTTCCTACTGCAGGCGCATTCAGAATCAGAGACCTGAATCCAGCCCATTTGCTGCGACCGTGGCCAACTCTGCAAGCCTGGGGGCCCTGGGCGGGCCGCGGGCCTGTGCCAGGAGCCGGTCTGCCTCATTAGAGCTGCCAATAAAGTCTGAGACCCCTGGGGATTCCTCCTCCCTGCCTGCCCCACTTTGAGCTGCTGGGCCAGAGGTTTGCAGTCCACACTCTCAGGAAGGTAAATAAAGGGACGGGGAGGGAGGAGTCTTTTAATCACTCATCTCACACAGCCACAGCTGCAACTCCCGGAGCCCATCGACTGGCAGACAGCCACCGGCCTGGGGGGAGGGTTATCCCTGCATGCTGCCTCTTTCGGGGCAGGGCTCCTGGAACTTCAAGAACCTGCTGTGCCGAAGCATGGAGCAGCTCCCTAAATCCTGCCCTCCTGCTTCTGGGGCCATGTCAGGCGGCACAGCGGGGACAAGACTTGGCCCGCGATGCAGGTAGTCCCTGCCTTTGGCCAGGGCGCGGATGAGACGCTGCCCTTCCCAGGCCCGCCCCCCCATACCTTTCTGCACCAGTAGCTGTTGCAGAGCCGGAAGGCTGGCGACTTGCTGTTGTCTTGGTTGAGCACTTCCTGGAAATGGCAGCTCGTGTTTCTGGAACAGAGGAGAAGGGTGAGGCCTCGCAGCCCCTCTGGGCAGGGATAACAGCGGGGCTGAGAGGGGCTTTTCTGCAGCTTGCTAGAGTCTCAGTCCCCAGAAAACAGTCCTGAGTGTAGACAGCACCTTTGTATCCGTACTGCTACATACACAGCTGGGTGGGAGCTCCAGCTGCCCCAGCCTGCGCATGGCATGACCCGTGCTACACTTCTCTGCTGAGAGGCAGTAGGGCAGGGAGCCTGCGTGGCCCCAGACTCTGGAGGGAACGCTTGTAGGGCGGTGGTGCCAGTCCTGCTGCTAGGAGCTGGCAGGAAAGCACTGGGCTGGGTGATGCTTTGGAGGCTTGTGTCTTTCAGGGTTTGGGGTGGATCTGTCGCCCTCCAGGACTGGAGAGCAGCTCTCCTTGCTGCAGTCTGACCTGCGACTGCTGCCTCCAGTCACCCGCCTGGCACTGCTGCTTCCCCAGCTGACGGGCACCCCCATCTGCCACGCGGCTCTCCCTACCTCCTGTAGACTCCGGGGGGCACCATGGTTGCCAGGGAGTGCCCCATGGCCGCCAGGAACTCGGTGGATATGCTGGGATCCACATGCTGCTTGTAACCTGCAACAAAGAGCAGCTGCTGGGCTGCACCTCCTGGCAGGGGAGTGAAGAGCCCCCTCAGGGCCCCTCGCTCCCCCATCCACCCACTGCTCTCCCTCAGGGCCCCTCACTCCCCCATCCACCCACTGCTCCCCACAGCCCCCCCTCAGGGCCCCTCACTCCTGTATCCACTCAGTGCTCCTCGCAGCCCCCACTCAGGGCCCCTCGCTCCCCCATTCACCCACTGCTCCCCACAGCCCCCCCTCAGGGCCCCTCACTCCTGTATCCACTCAGTGCTCCCCACAGTCCCCACTCAGGGCCCCTCGCTCCCCCATCCATCCATTGCTCCCCACAGCCCCCCGCTCAGGGCCCCTCATTCCCCCATCCACCCACTGATCCCTACAGCCCTCCTCAGGGCCCCTCGCTCCCCCATCCACCCACTGCTCCCCACAGCCCCCCCTCAGGGCCCCTCACTCCCCCATCCACTCACTGCTCCCCACAGCCTCCCTAGGCCCATCACCCCACCCTTTTGCTTGCCTCCTGCACCCCGTGGTTCCTGCCCCCTCACCAGTGTACGACGAGATGGTTTTATGTAGGAATGTCGGCAGCCACTCATACAGGACGATATTCTGTGGAAGAGAGGAGGAGATGGTGTCAGCACAAACACCCACAGAGCTCAGGACAGAGAGCCCAGCCGTCATCACTCCAGGGGCTCTCCCTCGTGCTGGCCCCTCTGCATGGGGCTCCCGGCTCCCTCACCTGGTAGGTAGCAATGACCCACTTGCGCGCATGCTGGAACACGTCCTCGTCCGACCAGCTCGGGTGCTGCTGAGCCAGCTTCGAGGCCCAGTTATTGTGGTAGCGGAACCAGACAATGCTCTCGGCCTGCAGGAAAAGGTTCTCGTTCCCTCTGGCATTCCCAAAGTCTACAACAGTCAAGGAACCCATGAAGTGCATGACAAACACACACAGAAGTTAGATGAAAACATAAAATACTCTTGCTGGCAGGTTGCCATGTAACACAACTATATTTCTTAGAATCCAAAACCCTACTGCAGAAGAACCAAAACCAGAGAGAGGCAATTAATTGATCTTTAACTATTCATGGTAAATAGGCCCAATGGCCTGCGATGGGATGTTGGATGGGGTGGGATCTAAGTTACTGCAGAGAATTCTTTCCTGGGTGTCTGGCTGGTGAGTCTTGCCCACATGCTCAGGGTTCAGCTGATCGCCATATTTGGGGTCGGGAAGGAATTTTCCTCCAGGGCAGATTGGAAGAGGCCCTGGGGGTTTTTCGCCTTCCTCTGCAGCATGGGGCACAGGTCACTTGCTGGAGGATTCTCTGCACCTTGAAGTCTTTAAACCATGATTTGAGGACTTCAGTAGCTCAGACATAGGTGAGAGGTTTATTGCAAGAGTGGGTGGGTGAGATTCGGTGGCCTGCATTGTGCAGAAGGTCAGACTAGATGATCATAATGGTCCCTTCTGACCTTAATATCTATGAGTTTATGAGAGACAGAGCAGGCTGTTCTCTAAGGCAGCACAACCTTTGCTCTAGGCCAGCTCTTTGCAGATTGCATGCCGAAAGACCCAGACTGCACATTTCCTTCCAGACCCCCTACCCTGCGAGCAGAAGCAGGAAACTCCTTGAAATTTAAAATGGTCGCTTGTTTTTAAGACCATTTTCAATATACCATGGAGCTGACTGTTGCTGCTATGGGACAGAAAGGAAGCCTGCTGCTAGATTCCACACACAGCTTCCCTGGTGCTATGGGGAGGGAAGAGATTGGAGAGGGGATGTTCCGGGGGCTGCGTGTGCTGGCACTGGTTAGGGGATTTTCAGTGTCCATGTCTGCCAGCCAGAGGCCATTCTGTGGGGAACAGAATAAAGGAGAAGAGAAGAGAAGAGAAGAGAAGAGAAGAGAAGAGAAGAGAAGAGAAGAGAAGAGAAGAGAAGGATGCCAGTAACTCTTTTCTAGTCCTCTCTCTATTTCAGAAGGGAGAGGAGTAAGAGGGAACACAATAGAGAAATAGAAAAAACAAGGAGGCAGTTGATTAATTTAAAAAGCAGCATATTTAAACCTGATAAAGTCAAGCAGTGGTTGGCAGAGGATAACGCGCCTTTAACACCGAGCACAGCTACCCTGTGGAACTCATTGCCACAAAGTGTGGCCAAGAAAAGAGGTTACATTTCTCTCTCATTTCTTTCTCCTTCTGTTTTTAACCTTTCCTCATGAAAAAGTAAAAGACAAAGCAAACAAAGTTGTTAGGTGCACATCAGGTATTTGATACAGTTTTATGGTTAGCAATACACTTTGGCAGTCATAAAACATCTCTCGTCCGCAGTGTGGCATGGCATGAGCTCGCCCCCTGCTTTGGCCCGGGAGATACTGTGCTCTTCCTAGTATCAGGTAAAGGGGCAGAGAGCAAAGGATGGCCAGATAAAGAATTCTTTAAAAAAGCACAGCAGGATTGTGACCAGGTTTGTGACCTGCAGCCTAGATCATTTCAGATTAGAGGGGGAGAGTGGGTTTCTATCAGCATAGTTTGGGCTGGGTTGGGAGCTGATGCAGGGCTGCCTCAAATTCACATTGTATCTTCAACTTACGCAGGTTCCTGTCACCTCCCTTGCGTGATTTGGCATTTCTCTCCCTCTTGGGCTGGGTCCCTGCCTCCTTCCCCGGCTGGGCACCCACACAGAGTGGTTCCAAAACTTTCCCACTAGCTGGGAACTGACTTTATTGTGACCTGACCAACATTATCCCAAAAGGAACCTTTGCTCGTACTTCCTCCCTGAGCTTGGCCGCCCCAGGGGCCTCCCTGGCCTAGTTCCCTCTCTCTAGGGAGCCAATCTGGCTAGTCTGGATGGAATTAACATGCTGCACTTGCTATAGTGAGTGTGCGGAGCTTCGGCAGCTTTGGGCAGAGTTCTGACCCTCACTGGCAGGGAGGTTCTACCCTGACGCACGACCCGATAACTGTCCCAGGGCTGCGTGGGCTGCAGGGCAGCCTGGGCCTGAAGCAATTCCCCCCATAAGAGCTAGGGAGAGGCCCAGCCCTGGCAGGCTTAATGGTGCTGAGTCTGACCAGGATTCTGCCTTCTTTGATCACTGCCCCCCCGCACTCAGGGTGTGGTTGGGGAAGGAACATTACACAGGTGAGTCTTTAAACTGTGATTTGAGGACTTCAGTCACTCAGCCAGAGGTTAGGGGTCTAGTACAGCCATGAGGGGGTGGGTGAAGCTCTGTGGCCTGCGACATGCAGCAGCTCAGACTAGATGATCATGAGAGTCCCTTCTGGCCTTAAAGTCTAGGTGACCCACCAGCACGGCCTGGGTCTGTAGGGGCAGCACCTGGCTGCAGGGAGTGCCCAGCACTTCGCTGCCTGGGCCTGGCAGGTGCTAAGAAATGTTTCTCTTCATGGCGCTGCTTGAATGCGGCATGAATGCCTCGGTTCCACACCACACACCACACCCAGGAAACAAACAGCTTTGTGTCTGGGAATTTCTGCTTGGCAGCCCTTTCTGGGGCGAGTGCTTGGCATCAGGTTCCCTAGATGCAGGGGGATCTGGCCTACCCACCCAGCCCTTCGCTCCCTGCCCTGAGGTGACGCTCTGCTCGGACACACCCGGCGGTGGGTTTGCTCGGGGGATCGGGAGGGAGACTGATGACTCAGTGCTGGGGGAAGCCCAGCAGTTTTAACCACTTTTCTGCATTAATTTGCAGCATGAGAGAAGACATTTCTCTCAAGCAGCCTGTGCAATCGGTCACCTCTAGGCCTGATTCTGATCCAGGATGGGTTGGAGACTTCAGCCTGGGTAGGGTGTGAAATAACCTTGCAAATGCACCATGGGAGGCTGAAAGATGGGAAACTGGGACATGAGGCTTCCTTACCATAGATCCCTTGGGGGCCGCCCTGCCCCGTGGACGGGTCCAGAGCCTTCCACATGAAGTTTCTCCCGTCAGTCTGCTTTGGGAAGCTCTTGTCAGGCCCAGAAGCCAGCTTCCCACCAGAGAAACTCCTCAAGGCGTCACTCCAGGAATGGGAAGGGCCATAAATGGCACTTCCATCAAGCCAGCCTGTCACCATGTTTATCTGAGGAGAGAAGCAAGGGCTTGGGTCAGAGCGGGATGATCGGCTGCCTCCTGGTCTCTGAATGGGGATGGGAAGGATCAGGGCTTAGCCAAAGCCCAGGTCCTCTGTGCAATTGTATATATTGATGGTCCACTACACATACGGTGAGATGAACAGCACATATTCCCCAAGGAACAGAAGTCTTACTACCTTTTTATCAATCTGGAGCAGAAGTCACCAGAACCATCAAGAAAGGGATGAGCCTGCCAGTGTTGATAAACTACCAACTCCGTGACTCTTCACCCAGATAAAGGGCCTTCCCAGAGGTTGGAGGAAGTTCAGTTATCATTCTTTTAAATTATTTTTCATTTCCTGCTTTCCTTTAGATTCTGAAACAAGCTCTTGAATCACAGGCTGAGTGAGGCAGGGCAGGAGGAAGTACTGGACTCCTCCCCAGCAAACCTGCTCTCAGCAAGGTGGTTCTAACCAGAGCCCCTCCTTTTGGCTGCTGCTCATCCATCCCTAGAGCCATGTCTCCTGCTGCTGCACTGTGAAGTCTGTTTCCATTACAGCTGGGCTACGCGTTTCACGTGGCAAACATTTCCAGTGAAAAATGGCCTCTTTTGAAAATATACATTTCCTTGCAAACATTTTGGTGTCTTCAAAACTTTTCAGGATTTGAAATTTTTCTAGGAAACATTGAATTAAAAATGCAACCTGCTAATCAGGCTCCACTGTGATTTTCCATTTCTGAGCTCTGTTTGTGTTCATCAGGTGTCAATTTCAGACTTTTTGTTTTCTGGGTGGACCATTCTGACTGGCCAAATTAGGTACACGGTGGGACTTTTTTCAGCACATAAACAAATTTCAGTTCTGAAAAAAATTTCAATATCAAAACTGAAAACCTTCATTATGGGAAATTTTTATTTTCAAAAACAGTTTAAAAAAATCTGTGGATGGTTTTTAAAGAAAATGAAATCAACCCATTTGGAAAACTAGTGACATGAAATGACATGTGCAATGTGTTTTCATTTCTCAGCCAGCTCTGCCTACAGTTGGCTGATGTATTGGTGGTGATGGTACCGCATGTTCCCACATCCTGACACTTCAGAATATTACCAGGTTACACTGAGCCAGCCATGCTGGTGTGTGGAAATGCATTCGATCCCATGATGTTTTTCATAGTACCAAGACTAGGATGCCATAATGCATTTATCTTTTTGCAAGGTCTATGACTACCCATTTGCACAGCATACACATTCTATTGTTTATTACACCACAATAAAGAGAGTTTACTGCCTAGAATGTCTTGTTTATTACATGTCACACAGGAGCAGAGTGACAGAAAGGCTTGTTAGTTAGAGGAAAGTGTAAGCATTTCTTCAAATTAGTCCTAAAATGACACTGCTCATAACCCATTTCTGACACACCAGAGCTACTTCAGGGCTGATCACTAACATTTTCCTTGGGCATTTTGACTAAAGTGATAGAAATTCCCACAGCAAGAGAATTTTCTCGACCGTTATCACCATAGGTGGCTACGTTTTCCCCCAACTCTGGCCTCCCAGAAAGTTGCGAGTGACTTGATTTGCCAATCAATTGGATAGTTCTGGGTCAATCTACAGAAATTGATGGGCTTTCTTTTGAAAGAACAAATATTTTGCTCAACGACCCCGAATGCTGACTTTGCCGAGTTGCACCAACAGCCTGGATGCTCCATTTCGGTGCTGTTTTGTACATGGGGTAAGGTAGTGCGGACTGTCTGTCTTCACAGATTTTTTTTTAACAACAACAAAAAATGTGATTCCCCAGCCTTTCTTCACTGGGCTGTAATGCAGACAGTACCCCATGCTGCATGCCGCCCATCCAACGGAGCCCTGTTACAGGCTGGGAGCTCTCTGCTGGGAGGTGAGTGGGGAATTTTAGGTTCCTGTTATTTCCTATGAGATGGTGTGATACTGGGAGAACATGGGGAGAGCTCATCAGTGTCCCTAAGAGGGCTGGGATGAACCCCTTAAAGTGAAGTTAGCAGATATGTCCTCCAGGAATCCAGGGCCTAAAACTAGTGAAAGAGCAATTCAGTTTGCAGTTCACAAACAAAGCAGTCCTGTTTAAGTTAGGGTGACCAGACAGCAAATGTGAAAAATCGGGACGGGGGTGGGAGGTAATAGGAGCCTATATAAGAAAAAGACCCCAAAATTGAGACTGTCCCTATAAAATCGGGACATCTGGTCACCCTAGCTTAAGTGCCAGCAAGAATGAAAAGGCCTTTAAGTGGCGGCATGCCCTCTGCATACTGCACTGAGGGGAGACTCCTGAGCAAGTGCAATTGGATATTAATTAATGAGGAAAGCCTGACAGACGGTCAGGCCACCTGGCCTATCTGAAGCTTCACACAGAAAGAGCCAAGGGGTATAAATAAAACAGATGCTGCAAGAGCAACTCATCTCTCTTCTTCCTGGCCCAGGTCCATATGCACTGAGTGCTGGAGATACAGGGGTCCAGCTAAGAGCTCAAAGGGCCAGAGAACAAGCTAGATGATGAAAGGAAAGATGGTCCCCTCCAGTGGCTAGGAAGCTAGGAGATCTGAGCTTTCTTCTAGGGGTACTGTGGCCTAGGGGAGTTTGCCTCCTGTCTGTAAAATGTCAATTCCCCACCTTGCAGGTGGGGCTTGTGAGGCCTGGCTCGCTCACTAATACTTGTAAAGGGCGCAGCGTTCTTATCAGAACCTGCTTATCTTGGTCACTACATTTTCAGCCACGCATTTTCTGTCTAGTCCATGTCATTGCAATGTTTCTTCTCTTGCATCCTGGACTGGTGACCAGTGGGAACTGTGTTGTTCTCAGGTCACTGCGGGCATTAATGTCTTTAATAAATGGGGAGAGTGACTGGCATGTGAGAGGACGGTGCTGCTGCTCTCTGCTCTCTTGTCCTCTTAATTTCATAAGGCACCTTTATGTCACTGTGCCAGAGACCTGTTGACACATGCGCTGCCTCACCCCAGCCAGTTACAAAATACTCCTGTAAACAAAAAATGGAAGAAATAAATACAACCCAAAAGGAAACAAAAAAGGAAATGCTGCCCCATCACCTGTTCTCTGGGGTTGTTGGGGCTCTGCCCCGTTTCCACAGCCCACTTGCTGCGCTGGAAGGGTAGGACCACGTTTCCAGCATTGTTAGGGTCAAACACGGGGTCTCCCATGGGGATGCGGATGTTTATGAATTGAGCAGGGCAGCCGGGATTCTCCACCGCCAGGATCTCCGAGAACACATGGAAACCTACGAGAGACCCAAGCAGAGACAGTGACTGGGACAGCTGGGTGGGAGCAGGTTGTCAATTGCACCCCAAGAATAACAGCATTCAACGAGATTCAGGCAAATTCTCCATGGCCCTGCGTAATGACTGCTCTTCCAGCTCAGTCAGAGCGGGTCAGGTGAGATGCGGATGTGGGGGGTGGGCTGCACACGGATGGCCATGTTGGACAATGACCCACATTCTCTCTCTGACTTTGCCACTGGCTTGCTGGCTGACCTTGGGGAAGTCACTTGATGTCTCTGTTCCTCCATTCCCCAGCTGCAAACGGGAGTGATGATACTTGCCTCTCTCTACAGTGCTTTGAGATCCCTGGGTGGGATGGGCTATGGGGCAGAGTACTGTAAGGAGTGCTGGGCTTTACCCATCTGTGAGGCTGGGCAGACGAACACATGGCTAGCACAGAGTCCCATAGTCAGCAGGGATTAAATCGGATTAAGCCAGTGGCTGTTCAGAGATTCCCAATAGGTTCTGCCTTTCATCAGCCTGATGAAACCTGGTGCCTTACATGACCTTGTTCTTGGCCTGGCCACCCCTTCTCCTCTGAGCCACTCGCTGAGGCCTGTCTGAGCCTTGAGGGATTGTGGAGAGCTGTTCTCCAAGCCTGGCGACTGCCTGACATAAGCCAAGTGACGCACAGCAAGCAAGGACAGAAGAGGCATCTGTCCTACAGGCAGGCCCTGATCCGGAGGTTCACACCCTTCTTTGTCGGGAGCCTTTGAGCTGTCTGGTGTTGGTTGAGGCTGGAGGCAGAGGTGCCACAACCCTGTGAAACAGGCCACTTGTGGGCTAGTCCAGCCTGCATAGCAGCAGGCAGGGCTGGAAATCTCACAGGCTGTTTTAATGCTGGCAGACTGTGCAGTGCTCGGGAGGGGAATTTCTGACACGCTGCGTAAGCACTGACCGTCACTATCTCTAGCCAAAAGCAGAGCAAAGGGCCCGGGGAAAGCGGGGGAATTTTGAGGATGTATCCAACGCAGTCCCCTAAACCTTCCAGGGTTCTCCCACTCCTGGGTACTGCAGAGTTGCCCTCAGCCTGGGGATTGCGTCTCGCCTGGGGATTGCGTCTCACCAGGATAACAACTTGCCTGCCCACTTCAGAGAGCCTCTAGCTCAGCTGGAGAGATAGGCTGGATGCAGGACTCTCTGGCTGGGTTCTCTGGCCTGTGATCAGAGGAGAGAGTCAGGATGGTCCCCTCTACCATTGAAATCTCTGAGATAAAATTGAACAGAGCACAGAATCCTGGCCAAAGTCTCTGCTAGCAGCCAGCACTGAGCACTGCTGGGACAGGCTCTTGCTGGGATCCACTGCCCAGACAATCAAACAAACACTCAGCGAAATGGTTAATGAATGGGTGAAGTTCCGCATATGACAGGAATGGGTATTTATTCATGCCTCTTGCAGAGAGCAGGGACACTGCTGACTGCCCCAGGCTAGAGGGACTGTCCCAGGCTAGAAGGACTACCCCAGGTGAGCTTGTGTTTGCTTTGCCTTTTGGATCAGTGAGACTAAAGGAAATAATAACTGAACCCCATTTCCTCTTGCTCTTCTCTGCTGTGCTGGCCCTTTGGCTTCTGGGAAACCTGCTGCCTGTTTGCTAAGCCTGCGTGAACATACACAGGGGATTACACTCTCCAAACATGACTCAGACAAATGGAGGAAGTCACCAGTGTGCAGAGCAGGGCCACAGGCCCTGGTGCGAGAGGAGCCCGGATCACACCCTCACCGAGAGGAATGTACTCTGAGAAGCATGAGGGACATGCCCCTGCAGAAAGGACTGTGGGAACATATCCCAGCCTCAGAGGACAGAGCTGGCCTGGCAAATCCTGGTGCCCAGGGCTGCAGAACTCCAAATGAGTGGCAGGGGCAGCTGTGTAGCTAAATCACCTGCGTGCCGGTGAAATTCTTACCAGGCAGAGTGTGGAGGGGCGAGGGGAGCCCCAGCTCTGAGTCTCAGAGGCACCCGAACCCTCGCTGCGTTTATAAGCTACACAAGAGTCTGCATCCGATGAAGTGAGCTGTAGCTCACGATAGCTTATGCTCAAATAAATTGGTTAGTCTCTAAGGTGTACTCCTTTTCTTTTTGCGAATACAGACTAACACGGCTGCTACTCTGAAACAAGAGTCTGCTGTGGAGTAGCAGCTCCACCTACACCAAGTGTTCATGCATCATTGATATAAAACTCTGTCTAAAACAACAAGGAAGTTTCCAAACAAAAACCTCATTAAGACAGAGTGACGGGCCACCACCACTCCTCGATGCCTCCCATTCAAATCCTTGTTCCTAACCCCCAGGGCTCAGCCAGGTCTGACGTCTTGGTTCAGAAGTTATAGATTTGAATCTGTCTAACCAAGGGCTTTGTAGGGGAAAGAGCGAGAGGGGTCACAACGATGGGAGTAAAGAAATAGCCCAAGGGCTGTTCCCAGTGCCCTGCCAGCCACCTCTTACCAAAGAAGACACCCAGCACGGTTCTGTTCCTGCTGGAGGGCAGCCTGGAGCTCCCCCGCGCGGCCACGTTGCTGAGGCTGCGAGCGTTGGGCACGTTTGGCTCCTGCACTGGCTGGTACACGCCATCGGCATAGTTAGCTGGCAGGAGACGCAGCAGCTTGGAACCTGGTGGTACAACATCAGCATGTCACTGTGTCCAGTATCCCGAGGACAGATGGGATCCCATGGTTGTGGGCAGCATACAGGGGAAAGGGGGCCCTTGGGGCTGCCCAGAGGGCTAGGGAAATCTGGGCTGGGGGGAGAGTACAAGGTAGCTGGAGCGTTTGGGAACCTGCCTTCCAGAAAACCTAGTGTCTTTGTAAAGGACCGTCAGGGCCGCACTGCTAAACGTTATTGCGGTGTGCTAAACATCCAAATAGACACATTCCTTCTCCTCCACACAATCAGATCCACACAGCATCTCCCCATTCATCGGGGCACAAGGGATGTTTACAAGGGTCAACTACCAGCACAGACCATCCAACCCTGCACCCCCAATAACAGGCAATGCCAGATGTGTCAGAGGAGAACAAACATTTAGGCCCAGCAGAGCCATGTCAGCCAGGAGCATGAAAACCCCCCATAACTGACAAAAGACAAAGCCCACCTGCAGATGCAGCTGGCCTGCATAAAAGCCCTTTTTCTGGGAGAGGCTATTTCATTTGGGGAAACGGTAGAAACTATCCTGGGAAAAGCACTCGTTTGCTAGTGCTGGTCTCCTGATCAACGCTAACAGCAAGCCCTTGCCAGTGGAAACGAGGCCAAAGTAAACAACGTTCCGCAAGCTCTACCAGCTTGAGTTTCTGGAGGGATTGCAGGTGGGATTTTTAAAAGCACCTAAGGGAGTTTGGTGCCAGCACCCTTTGAAAGTCAAAAGAAGACACATGCATAAGGGAGTTTGGTGCCAACACCTACTGAAAGTCAGTGGAAGCCGGGTACCCAAGGGAGTTTGGCACCTATCACCTACTGTAAGTCAATAGAAGCCACATGCCTAAGGGAGTTTGGCACCTATCACCTACTGAAAGTCAATGGAAGCTGGGTACCTAAGGGAGTTTGGGGCCAGCACCTATTGAAAGTCCATGGAAGCTGGATACCTAAAGGAGTTTGGTGCCAGCACATATTAAAATTCAGTGGAAGCCGGGTGCCTAACTCCCTTAGATGCTTTTGAAAATCCTCCCTGAAGGCGCAGCCCCGTTGAGGACCTGATCAAAGCCCACTGAAATCAATGGAAAGACTCAGGGGGCTTTGGCCCTGGCCAGCGGAGTGGGGGCTGCCTGCCCTGGAGGTGACCAAGGTACAGATGACAGTAGCAAGGCCTGCATCTGAATGTGAAGGTTGCAACCTCTCAGCCAAGCGCAGGTGGCAGAAGCCATACACTGCTGTATTACAATCACCTCAAAGGACCTGGGGATCCAACAAGAGCCCTGAGCGATACCCAGGAGCAACCAATGGTAGGCAAACCCCCTCTGCCACCTCCTCTGGCTGCCCCAAGCCACCATTTTCAGCTCAGGCAGGTCTGGACTGAGCTTTAGCCTCCTAGTCCCCATCAGGCCCCAGTTTCAAATCAACAGTTCTGCCCAGAGGCAGGACAAGCCAGGTCATCTACTCTGACCGAAGATGTAAAAGCTGCTGGCCCTGCCTTGCTGCCAGCACTGGCCTCCCATGCTCCCGCACTCACCTGCAGAGCCGCGGCTGTGGTACAGGAGGTTGTTGTACCAGCCATCATAGCGCTGGACTTCCCAGTGAATGTTCTCTTGAGCACCTGTGAAGACACCAGACCCCAGGGCCATATTCAGCTGGGATGGCATGTAGCGTGAGTGGCAGCTGTTATAGGGGAGATGGGGACTGAACCCAGGGAACAGGATGCAAGTTTGGTTTGTACAGTCACAGCTGGAGAAAACTGACACCAATGTCTCCTGAGATTTTAAACAAAACATTGAGAGGGGCCCTGGATCAGTGTGCTGGTAGCCCAGCCTGCCAAAGGATCGCTAAGCCAACACCTCACTGCCAGCAAGGAGAACATGCTTCCCAGCGGGGCAAGATAACTCCCTCTGCTACACAAGGAACACTGGATTTCTGTGTCATGGGACTTTTACCTCCCTCAGAGTGAGGGGCCGGACTGCCTCCCAGCCAATCAGACCCCAGGGCTGCGAGTGAACTGAACAGCAAATGATATTACTGACCAATCAAAGCCAAGGGGCCATACCAACATGTCCCACTCCCTGCATGGGGGACACCAGTGTGCATGGCTTGCCCACACAGTATTAGTCACAGCAAACAACGGAGCCAGGGCATCCACCCCACAATCACATGCCAGGACACACCCTTATCTCAGCACCTCTCCTCCTCCCCCAAGAGACGTGGCCTTGGGCGGTAGATTCTTTCTAATCAAAGAAGCCCAAACAGAAGCGAGAAAACATGGGGCATTCCAATATGTCAGTAACCACAGATGGGGGGTGATGGAAGCAAGGTAATGGTACTTACCCACTGTGCCCCACGTCCCGGAAAGGAGCCACCCAACCAAGGCCAGGATCCAAGTCTTAGTCCTGGCCATGACGGTCGTACTTTTCCTGGGAGACCCTCCCACTGATGCCTCTGAAAACAGAGAGGAAAGCAGGTGAATTGGAGCCCCACAAAGAATTTCTAAACCTCTGAAGGCCTTGGTGTCTCACAGAGTGCAGGGGGCCAGAGAATGATGCTGTAGCTTGCTGGTTAGAGTATGCACACAGGATGTGGGAGACCCAGGATTCAATCTCCTGGCTCCAATAAAATTTTAATTATTTATCTACAGGGGAACAGGAGAGACTGAGGCAGCCCCATGTCAGAATATCCCATCACCTAGTGGTTAGGGCACTCAGCTGTGAGATGCCTGTTCAAATCCCTTCTCCCCATCAGGCAGAGGGGGGACGTGAACTGGGGGGGTCTCCCACATCCCAGGTGGGTGACCAACCCACTAGGCTTAAAAGTTATGAGAGAGATGCACCTCCTCACATAACATGCCTTAGGTGCTTAACTACAAAGGGCTTCCCAACCGTGGATCTCTAGGAGGGATGGACGCCTCCCTGCAGCCTAGACTTACGTACCCATCTCTGAGACAGGACAGGACTTAGTATGCACTCCTCTCGCTGGCAGCTCCCATTGGCTAGCTTAGGTGGCTCCCCTAACATGCTAGATTGGAGTCAGTACTTCAAATCATCCAACCAGTTTAACACTTGTTCTGCTTCTGAGGCAGAAATCTTAAGGGTGGAGACCAGCAGTCTGCAAAGGTATCTTGCCTATGTATTTCTATAGTGTTCCTGTCCATAAGGCACAGTTCTGAATAGCAGGCCTGCACAGCAGGGGAAAGCAGAGTTCACATGTTTGCTGTGCACGTCCTGCAAATAGTAGCATGGTGGGTCTGCTTCCAAAGTTATTTTCACCTGCTCTGTGGAAGGACCCCCTCAATGCACTGCCTCGGCAAGAAGTCACATTGTTTGGATAAACCGTTTTCTGGACATAGTTTCTGACAAAGATTACACAATCGTCTTTTCCCACATTCCAGGCCTAAGTGACACTCCAGGTGTATCACGGTTTTTACGTAGAGGCTAATGGAACGCATGTATTGTACCTGAGTTTTAGAAACCCCTCAACCTGGACCATAATCTTTATCAGTTCAGTTTTGCATCTGCAGTTAATGATACCGGAAACTTTTCTCCTATTATTAGCAGCAAATACAAATTATAGCATGTGCACCTCTAACTCCAATGTAGTAGTTTAAGATCTAAATGCTAGCATCTGTGCCCACAAAACCAGATACCATCTCCAGGCCCTCAGTTTGCGTGCAAGAGGAGATACACACTCTAAACCCCATTATTTTTGTTGTCCTTTGAATTCATGATGCCATTACAGGTGGTTTGAGACACTGTAAACAAATGTTCCTTTGCTTATGAGAAATAATACTGTATAAATCTCCTCTCAGCTGATCTCAGATCCATACGTTAGCAAGTATTATTACAAGCAAACCACTTCATTGGCTTTTGAAAGAAAGTTACTTCTTCATGACATATGGATTTAAGATTGAACTAGTACTGAAAGATTCCTCTACCTTGAAAAGCACAGTACAGTGAAAACAGAATGGCGACATTGCCTGTCAGTTGCAAGCAGTATGGCTATGTATGCATATGAGTATGTATTTATCAGCTGACAGAATAGTTGCTAGAGGAAAGAGTTACAACCAAATTTTCAAAAATTGCCAGCTGGGTGTAACATTAACTCAGACAGCTCCGATACAACTAGTGCTGTGAATCCCTACTACAGCATTATCCGTAGCACCAGTAGAAAGAGACACTCACAAATGGCTACTTCTCACAAGCAGAAAACCGTAGATCCAGACTGTAACAGGATCTGGGCTGGTATGAAATGAACAGGAAATTTCCACTCCTGGCCCAGTTTAAAGAAATATAAGATAAACAGCAGAGAAAGATGGAATGTTATGCAAGGAAAATTATTAGAAGCTAGCCAACAGCTGGAGTGTCCAGTCATATATTTCTGCAAAGAGAGAGAGACTCTAGTCTCTACCAGCAAGGCATTTATACTGTGCTCTTCCTGCCATGGCATTAGTCAATGCACTCTCCATTCAGGTCACATACTTCACATACTTCTCCTCTGTACGTAAATGCGATGAGCTGGGCACATGCCTCAGGGATGGGTTAGGGTTAGGGTTAGGGTTGTTAAGTTTTTCATTCTCTCGGGGGTAATACTTAGCTCTTATACAGCACTTTTCATCAGTAGATCTCAAAGCACTTTATAAAAGAGAAGGAGTATTTGTGGCAGACTAACATGGCTGCTACTCTGAAACCTTTATAAAAGAGGTTGCTATTGTTAGCCACATTTTACAGATGTGGAAACTGAGGCACAGAGAGTAGAAGTGACTTGCTCGTGGGCACCCAGCAAGTCAGCGGCAAAGTCAGGAATAGAGCCCAGATCTCCTGCACCCAAGTTCAATGCTCCATCCTCTATAGCACATGAGCAACTAATGGATTTATCTTAACATTCCCCCCATGAAATAGGGAAGTGCTATCCCCAGTTTATAGCTGGGGACCAGAGACACATGGTAAATTATGTGATTGACCCATGGTCCCACAGGAATCAAACCAAATGCACTGTCCAATAGCCCATCCTTCCTCCCTTTCCCCGTCCCTTCACTGTCTCAGAAAGGTTCTGCTCTCATGCAGAGTTCCAGCCGACATGAGTTTTGAAAGTTCTTTTGTTCTTGTCTTCTGGTGCAGCCTGGGGGATTTGTACTAGGCCTGTGAAGCAGGGAGGCTGACCCTGTACATCTGGGATTCTCATCTCTCCATGGCCTGGCCCGAAGGATCCACCCAGCCTCTATCAACTGACAAATCCAAGACTGTGGGGAGTATTCAACAGGGACCAAGATCCCAAAATCCTCATGGGGAGCAATTAACCAAAGATTATTTTGGTGGCTCCCATGTTCCACTTCCTTGCCTGTCCTTTTGGGAACTCTCCATACTATCCATTTACAGGGCCGGTGCAACCACTAGGCGGACTAGGCGGTCACCTAGGGCACCAAGTGGTTGGGGGCGGCCAAAAGCGCACTCTGGGGAGGCGGTGGAGCAGAGGTGAGCTGGGGCAGAGGGGCGCGGGGAGGGCTGCCTGCAGCAAGTAACGGGGGGGGGGGGGTGGCGCACAGGGGAACCGCTCCCCACCCCAGCTCACCTCTGCTCCGCCTCCTCATCTAAGCACGCCGCCCCACTCTGCTTCTCTCCCTCCCAGGCTTGGGTGCCAAACAGCTGATTGGCGCCACAAGCCTGGGAGGCGGGAGAAGCGGCGGCAGCGTGCTCGGGGAGGAGGTGGAGCAGAGGTGAGCTGGGGCGAGGAGTTGCCGCACGGCTCCCCGAGGGGAGAGGGGGCAGCGGGGAGCTGCCGCAGGGGGGGCGCCTCAGGGCGGAGGGGGGGTGCAAGGTGGAAGTTTCACCTAGGGTGCAAAACATCCTTGCACCGGCCCTGTCCATTCAGCATGTCTATCCCACCAAGTCCTAGCAAGGACTCTGGGACTCAGGCCTGCCAAGAGGACCTTCTGCGCCTGAATCATGTGGTCTCCTGGGGGTGGTGCTCCTTGAGCCTGGGAGTCCATTTCCCATGCGTGGCCACCTAGCGCTCCAACCAACCTGTGCTGCAGTTTGTTGCTTTGATGTCTACTCATCTGAGGGCTGATTTGCCCGATTTCCTGGATGTATTCGTTCTGAACCAGGCCAGTGTTCTCTCCCAGCACCATGGAGAAAGAGCAAGCACGTTGGTGCTGGTGAGCTCAAGCGTAGTTCGCGAAATGCAGGCCAGCCCCTGGCATGCCAAACAAATGCCTTGCGTTATGGCATCTAGCAGCTCTCTGGCCTGTTTATTGAACCACTCCTGAAAACACTGGGCTTTGACTGGGAAACCAGTTTGCAGACTTAGGCGGGCTCCACAAGCCCTGGGAGCCCCACAGGGAGTTTGCAAGGTTTGAAACCCCTCCTCTACTGTGGTGAGAGGGAGGATGTGCTGGGAGGTAAACAACAGACAGAGGATCTAGTCTCATTTCTGCCCCAGGGAAGGTCACTCACTCTCTGTGCCTCAGATCCCTGCTGGCACATTCAAAAAGCCAGCTCTGCCCTGTCCAGCAATGGGGTTTGATCCTGCTCCTCTGCCCACACCCCACTATAGCTCTGAGCTTCCCCACCCCGTGAAAACACGGAACCCTGGTTCTGCCAGAGCCAAGCCCTGGTCCTTGCCTCCTGCTAGGAGTCTGGGTGTGGGACTCCTTGGTTCCCTTGGTGTCTCCAAAGGCTCCAGGCCCTTCATCAAATCGTCCAGTGAATCCTATCCAAAACCGCAGGACCCTAGCAAACACTTCAGCAACTGCACTCCAGATAAGAGTGATGCAAACAAACCCTCAACGCCAAAGAAGGGCTTCCAGGAGGAATTGGCAAGGAATCAAGGACAAGCGCCCGTAACGGCTGAGCTGTTGTGTATTGAAAAGGGAGGGGAGGGACTAGCTTCCCCAAACACTCACCCCCCTGTGTAGGAACCCTGGAGGCTGACGGGGGCTGCTCCCAAGTACCCCAGAAAGTCTCTCTGCTCAGTTAAGCAGAGCTGCGCAGTACAGGGGACTGGACAGCTCCGGGAAGCTGGTCTCAGCCCCGGCACTGATGTTAAGTGCCCTGGTTTCTTCAAAAGATTAAACGCTGCAGAATGCCGGCTTGCGGCTGCTTTAGCGATTCTGAACCTTGCAGCACATTCAGTCCCCCCCGGCCCCCGATTACATTTTCAAGACCCGGCTTCTCAATGGGCCCCGTGCCTTTAGCAGCTCCCAGTCAATCCGGGTGGGTGAGAAACCGTCTGGGGCCAGACGGTGCTCAGGGCTGGCTGGCAGGGGATGGGGTGGATGGGATTTAGCCCCGTCTCCGGGCAGGCCAGGGCTTGCTGTCCCTGTGGCCGGAGGGGGTCTGGGACCCCGGGAGTATGAAGAGAACTAAACCCACGGGGGCTCGGTAGCCCCACAGGGCGGTTGTACGTGCCGAGGAGGCAGATTCCCATCGCCTGGGTCCGGACCGCCTCGCTGCGCGGAATGGCTGGGGGCGGCAGGGGGGTATCCGGGAAGCAGCCTGCGGACGGGGAGCAGGCTCCTGGCGAGCCCCGGGGAACAGGCGCTGGGGCCCTGATCTGACTCCCCGCCTCCCTCTGGCCAGGGCACGGCCAGCAGCTGGGATGCCCAGCACAGCCCTGCCCGGGGGCAGCTGGCGGAAGCAAAGGGGACAGAATGTGCAGGGGAGCCCAGGTGCCCCGCCAAGGGTCAGGGAAAGGAGGCTCCCGTCCCGAGGGGCCTCGGTCCTGTGTCCTGGCCTCGGCGAGGGAAATACAGAGCCAGCCAGCCCCACGCGCGGCTCCCCACGGAGGCTAGAGCCGGGGATTCGGCCCCTCCCCAGAGCAGAGACCCTCCCGCCCAGCCCCTCCACCAGCGCCCTGAGCCCTGCGCAAGGGGCCGGGCTGGGAGGACGAAGAGTCCCCGTGGCCAAGATTTAATTGGCGGGGGGGGGGGCAGAGCTCCCAGTGGGGGGCTGCGCCTGGCGCTCCGCCTTCGGTCTGGGCACTTCCAAAGCGCGGAGCGACCCGCGTTGGGGAGAGGGGCTGCGCAACGGCTGTGCCGGGCTCCACCTGCCCTGGCCAGGCGGCTCCAGGACGGCGGGCGGCGGGCGAGGGCCGGCTCTCCCCAGGGACGCCACCTGCCCGCGGCAGGGCCCTCTCCCCCGCATAGCTGGGCTCCCACAGCGCACCTCAATAATCAAATAAATCAATTGCAAATTAGCAAAGAGGAAGCAAATCCTGCCCCTTATCAAGGCAACCCCCCCTCATCCCTCCGAATTCGCGCCCCTGGACCAGGTGGTCGCAAGTTCCGACGGGTAGCCCAAAAGGCCGCATTTGCGTGGCGGAAGCCGCTACTGGTAGCAAAATTGGAAGGATGCTGCTTCTGCCGCCACAGCTCCCACGTGTGAACTGACCGGGGACGCGGCGCCCCCCAGCGGCGCCCTGCGAGCACCGCGCAGCTAGCGCCCGGTCCGACCCGCAGCAGGTGCTTCCTGCGGCACCCCCCGACCCCAGGGCCCCGGCCCCAAGAGGGCGGCGCACTCACTTGGACCGCGGGTGCGCCTGGTGTGCGGTGCCGCGCAGCCCTCTGGCCCCGATGCCTCCTGCCTGGCCGGCTCTGGGCAGAGTGGGGCTGGGCGGCTCCCGCGCCAAGGAGGAAGAGCTGGGGGGCGGGGCCCAGCTGCCTCATTTGCATAGTCACCGGCCCCCGGAGTCGGGCGGGCCCCCAGGGGTGAGTCGGGCGGGCCCCCCGGGGTGAGTCGGGCGGGCCCCCCGGGATGGGGCGGGCGGGCACCCCGGGGTGGGGCAGGCGGGCTATAAGAGAGCAGCCCGCGGGCTACTGCTAGCACTGCTGGACCCTGAGCGCTGCCCTGCCGGACAGGTAAGCGAGGGGCAGGCGCCCACCCTGGGCTGGGGCTCCAGGCAGCAGGGAGATGCTCCCCCCTGCTAGCGCATTTCTGCCTGGAGCAGGCTGCAAGGGAGAAGCTAAACACCCCAGGCTTCTCGGGGCTACCGCAGTGCAGCCCATGGGGACTGGCTGTGTCCCCGCGTGAAGATCCCTGGGGACATGACCCGCAGCCCCTTTACCTGACCCCGCTCCCAGGGGACGTGTGGGTGCAAGGGCCGTGAAGCCAAATCTGGGCTGACCCCCCCCCCCCCCCCCAGGCAGGGCATTGGCTATCCCCTGAGAAGCCCTTAGCGGCCGGGTGGGATCTCATTACTTGCCTTTCCCGTCTGGGGCACCCTAGAGCCAGCCGAAACACCCGCTTCTAGCCCCGAGAGAAATTGCCAAGGGAGAATTTTCGTGGGACACTTTTTGCAGGGGAGCTGGGAAACAAACCGGACTGTCTCGGTGGCGGGATTCGGAGCGAAATGTTGGTTCCGATTCAGTTTTCAACAGCCCCTCCCCTCAAAATGCCAGGGTTTGATTTTCATTCCCCTTCCCGCTTGCTCCCCCTTGATTCCTTTTGCCGCTGAATGGGGTAGGATGAACCGTGCCAGCCAACTTTGCTTTCTTTTCTTTTCTCACTCTAACTTTTCAAAGCCCCTTCACCTTTTGAATACTGTCGGAGCCGCAGAATTCACAAGTTTCATTTTTTTACAGCTCTGCGATCTTTCTCCAGCCTTTTGAAAAGTTTCAGGGGAGAAAAAGAAAAAGAGGAAAAACGAACCCCCCCCAGGTCTAGAAATCCTAGATCCAACCCCAGAGAGGGTGAAACCCCGCCCCTGCTAGAATTTTGAAAGCTCAAAGAATTTTCAGTTTTCAAAAAGTGAACTTTCCATCCGGAATGAAGCCAAATGAAAATGGTTGTTTGGCTTTGAAATTTCTCATTGAGAAATAATATTTTTATATATAACCCCCCCTTTTTCATCAGGAGACATTTTCAGTCCAAATGCAGCGACTTGTAAAGGCCGAATTGTTTCATCAGGGGAAATCTCGGCAACGGGGCAGGGGCTGCTGTTTTTTGAACTGAAAAAATGATCTCGCATGATGAGGCTGGGGCCGGTGCGTTGAGTCCAGCGCAGATCCCTGCCCAGAGCGGGGCATTTTTGCGCGATCCAGGGAATGCCCGGCTGCCGCTCGATGATTAAAGTTTGACACCGTCTGATCAGCTTACCGGGCTTTTCTCAGCACCTCAGAGCTGCCTGAGCGGTTTAACCAGAACCTGATTCCCGAATTCACACTTACCCTGCGAGTTACCCCACTGGAGTCCCTGCTTGAGAAGGCGGGTGGGTTCTAACTCAGGGCTTGTCTACACGGGGGAATCGACCGGAAAAGCTCTCGTGGAATCATTGCTCCGGAATAAATGTGATTTTATTCCCGAATAATTACTCCGCTTTGGAAATGCGTTAATTATTCTGGAATAAAGTGACTTCTCCTCCGGAGAAGAGAGGTCCTACATGGGAGCTATTGTGGAGTAGCTTATTCCACAGTAGCTATTGCGGTCAATTTCTCTGTGTAGACAAACCCAAACACACGGAGAGATTCCAACCTAGCGCATATTACTATTTAATTTATTTATTTATATTGTATTATATATATATTTAGTATACGCTAAATTCCTTATTATAAAGCTCAGAGTTCTTGTCGGGTGTTTATTCGACTGAGTTTAGGTTCCCTTGCTCTGCCCCTTCTAACCGTCACCTATTTTCAGTGAGTTGTAATATTCGGAAACTTTCCCCTTTGGGGCTGAACTGTCCCGGAATCTTCCCGGAAGAATGCAACGATTTTTTGCTGGAAAGTTTGAGCAAAATCAGTTTCGCTATTTGTGAGAAAGAGGAGAGTGACAAACAGCCTGGACTATCCATGAGATAGAAATACCCTTTTTAAATCTATATATTTTCTAAAGAAATCACATAACAATCTTAAGAGATAATCAAACTGGACAGAACAGCCCCGGCTGCCATGAATGCTGATGGCAGAAATGTATCTAAATCTCCTAGGCAGCTTTGGAAAATGCCAGCCAATACTCCTGTACTCCAGCCAGTCGGGGGTGGGGGGGAGAGCTGGGAACTCCGAGCCAAATCCTGACTTTGCCAATTGCTCCCTCTTTGACCTTGGGCAACACCTCTCACCCTTTGGCGTGCATACAGGATTTCTGCTCTGCCAGGCTGGAACGGGGGGGGGGGGCGGTTAGTTGCTGCTGGTGGCGATACCCACCAATGGTATCTGAGACCCAGGGCCAGGAAACGGGGCTAACACAAAGCCAGCTTTATACGTGGAGAGATCCAATGCACAGCCCAGCCTGCGGCGGGTCAGGGCGCCCGCTCGCCCGGGAGATCGCTCCGACGGGTGCGGTTGCAAGGCGCACCGCAAAATACAAAGCCCCCGATTCCCGCGGCTGCAGCGCCAGGCAGGACCCAGCTCGCCCTTGCCGAGCGCGGAGCGGTGGCTGCCTTAGGGTCTGGGCTGTCCAGGGGAAGCGGGAGGCAGAGCAGCGGGGAGCAGAGCCGCGCTCGGTGGGGACGTGGCTCTGCTTTCCCCGCACCGTCCGCTTCCACAAACCCCGCCCGCGGCCGGGAACGGGGCCGAACCCCCGGGCGCAGAGCGCTTTTCCTCTGGCCTCGGGCGCGACTCGCCCTGGGGCACGTTCCCACCCAGCCCCCTCCCCGGGGCCGGGAGCGGGTCCCAGGCGGTGTTCAGACACGCTGGCCCCGGGCACGCTTGAGTCTCTCTCGGTCTCTCGCTCAGGTTTCCTGCCCTCCGCCCAGCCCGCACCATGACTCTCTTCGACGGCGTCTACCCCTTCTACCCTCAGCCCAGGAAGGCCTTCGCCTTCGATGTCAGCTCCATCATCGTCATCGCCGTCTTCCTGTCGCTGGCGCTCAGCTTCCTGCTCATCCTGCCGGGGATCCGGGGCCGAGCGGTGAGTGCCCCGGCCCCGGCCCCGGCCCCGGCCGCTCCCGTGCAACGCATTCGGGAACAGAGAGACCGAGAGCTCTGACCTGCCAGACCTACTGCATGAGGGCACTGACACCCCCCCACCAGCTCTACCCCACAGCCCCCTGCTAGGCCACAGCCCCCCCAGCTCTGCCAGGGCACCCCAGCCCTGCCCCACAGCCCCCTGCTAGGCCAGTACCATAGCCCTGCCCCCCAGCTCTGCCAGGGCACCACGGCCCTGCCCCACAGCCCCCTGCTAGTCGAATACTGGCATCCCACACCTCTGATTTGCCCCTCCCCTCTGATAGGCTGCACCTCCTGCTACTCAAGTCCTGGCCTCTCCCCCCTCACAGCAGTTTTGCTTTAAATCCAAAGACATTATTGGTTATTTCTATTACAGTAGTGCCTAGAAGCCCTGATCAGGATTGGTGCGAGGTGCTGCACAAACAGGTGCAGAGCCTCTGTCCCTGTCCCAGAGAACTTAGTCTCATAATGGCTTTGCTCCTTTTAAGTGATTTTGTTACATTCACTCACTCGCAAGAGAATTGAGGACCCTTTGGGCCACTCCTTACAGCTGACCCCCCTTCCATCTCTCTCCTCACAGAGGCTGTATTGGCTACTCCGGGTTATCCTCAGCCTTTTCATTGGTGCGGTGATTGTTGGTAAGTGCTCCCTTGAACTAGCCAGTGACCCACAGGGCTGTATTCCCAGAGCAGGGGCACTTCCTGGTAGGGAGGCTTTGGGTGTGTGCACAGGAAGCATGGGCTAGTGGTTAGAGCACAGGCGATTTGGGTTCTCTTCCCAGCTCTGACTAAATCTTCCTGTATGACCTGGACAAGTCACTTAACATGTCTGGGCCTCAGTTTCCCCATCTCTATAATGGGCTTGATAGCATTTTAATAAATGCATGGCCATCTAGGAATGCTGTGGCTGTCACTATTCTTCTCTCTGTGGCCACTCAGAGCTTCTCAGGGAATAGAAATCGAATCCCCCTGTGCCAAAACACTCAGCCCCTTATGTGATCTACAGGAGAATGGCTGTAAGCAGGAGGGAGGCCTATGACACACAGCTGAACAGTTCTGGTGCCAGCCAGTGGAGGGCAGTAATGCACGTACACATACATGCACACAGTGTCATATTTGCCCCTCTCACAGGGATGCTGAGAGTGGCTGAATTCCTGCTTGTAAAGCACACTGGGACCCTTAGAAGGCAACTGCTGGAGAGATGCTGAGTGTTGTTATAACTGGCAGCACCCGATAGCCCTAGAGATCGGTCCCTGCCATTTTTACAGGCTGCTCCCTGAGTCCAAATGCCACGGGGGCACTCTGAGGAAATGCAGAAGACTGGATGTCAAAGAAGGGGCGAGAGGCAGCGGGTACAGCCCCCACCCCCTTCTCTGGAAGTGAGTCCACCCTCCCCGAGGCACTTGAGAGCTGCCACATGCTGCTCTCAGCATAACGAGATATCCAAGTGCTGCTTGGGCATACAAGAATAATGAATCGTTTTCAGAGCCGAAGCCAAGAATTTCTCTGTCTGGCACCACCCGGAAGCCCAGTTTGGAGTCCATAGATAGATACTCTGGTTCTGTGATCCCCAGCAAGTACTGGGGGGTGGGGGGGGTGCTGAGTACTTGGGGATCACACCATTTTGCAAGTCCTTCTGGACTGCAGTGTGTCTACAGCAAGATCTCAGAGTTTGCCCTTGGGGCATTTCCTCTGAATTCTCCCCTCGGGTGAAAGGAACAGGTCTGGGTTTGTGCTTCCACAGTAGAAGCACGAGGTTCAGCCCCTGAGCCTTGCATGGATCTCAGGCAGCTGCTGAAGGCCCCCCCAATTGCAGACCACCCCAGCTCCGGCTCCCCCATTCCCTGGCAGTGCAGTGTCTTTGGAGCTGGGGTGCTGAGAACTCTAGGGTCTGTGCCTGCCACGCCACCCCCTTCGAGGCCTGTTCTACAGGGGTCTTAGGTTGCATGAACTAGATATGCCCCAGGGGCTGGAAGGGGGACAATTTGATGCATCCCTTCTGCTCCACTCGTTCTTCACACATAGACTCCCAGACCCCCCGAGTGTCTCCCTGCACCTGGCTGAGACAGGGAGGTTGTGCAGGCTCCATCTTTAGAGCTTGAAAATCTGAAAGATTCAAGGATGAATAAATTATTTGTTTTTTTTTAAAGTGGGCAGCTCAGCAAACAAGGGGGGCAGCACAGGGCAGCTGAGCACCCTGCTTGCGGCTCCTAGGTCTGTGCTCTTTCCACTAGGCCACACATCCACTGCTTTGCACCACTGCCAGTGAGTGGCTTCCCAGGTCCTGCTGGAACATGCCTTAGCCAAAGTGACCCTTTGGATCCAAGGGTCCTCTCTGCTTCTATTTGCCACAGTTCTGCATGGAGGGATCCCAGACAGGGCTAGGTGTGAGCCTAAAGAGCTTATTTCAGTATGAGAAGCCAGTCAGGGCCTTTTGGAGCTTAGCCGGCCGATGACTGCGCAGAGTCCATGGCTTAGTTGTAATCCCTACAAACCCAGACTCTGCCCACAGCTGGTGATCATGAGGGCAGCAGCGCCTGGTGCTAGCCCCTGACTAACTCCACCCACGATTTCTCTCCCCTCCCAGCTGTGCAGTTCACCGGGGACTGGGAGACTGGCCAGGTGACAGCGAACACCTCCTACAAATCCTTCAGCCGCACCATGGTGAATGCAGACGTTGGCCTGCACATCGGCTTGGGGGGAGTCAACGTCACGCTAGTAGGTGAGTGCGACGCTGGGATGCATCAGTCAGTGAAACGCGGCCCATGTGCGCAGTACGTGGGGATCTCTCCCCAACCCTGACTTTGGGCATCATAGCATGAGCCGTTGGCCCTCACTTTGTTGTAAGGCCACCAACTCCACTACCAGCTGCAGGGGCCCCTGTACATCTCCTCTGGCTCCCAGTGCATGCTGGGTACCAGTCTACTTGCTGGGCTGCCTAGGTCCTGTGTGGGGCGGGGGGGAACTGCCTGTAACATGCAGTCCAATCTCTGGTTGCGGAAAGCACAGTTGCTTGTCACCCGGTCAGTACTGTCTGACTTCTGGATTCTGGGCCATCCATAACACACAACCCACCAGAACTGGTCAGCCCGGGAAGAGCTGGGAAGGGGAGACAATGGGGTTTTTCCTCTTTCTGGGGTGAACTACCCAAGGCAGGCTGGTGGTATGAAAGGGCAGTAAGCTCAGCAATAGCCCTGTCTTTGAGGTAACTAACTGGCCCCCCCATTACTGCTTGGCCCCCTGGAACCCCACACAGTGCGGAATCTCTGTTCTGCCCCAAGGCTAACGAGATGCTTCCCTTCCCTGCAGGGAACCCAGTGAATCAGATCAATGAAACCATCAACTACAACGAGCACTTTGCCTGGCGCTTTGGAGAAAACTACGACGAAATCTACGAGGAGGGCCTGGTGAAGGGGCTGCCCAGCCCCATCCTGTACGTGGCGGAGAAGTTCACCCGGCAGAGCCCCTGCGGCGTGTACATCCAGTACAGGATCTCCGGCCACTACACATCAGCAACTCTCTGGTGAGCCTCGTCCTTCTTCATAGGGAGCTGGACAGTCTCCCTTCCCAAGGGGAACAGACTGGGCATCCTTGGTTTGGCCCCGGGCCTGCTCCAAGTGAGATGGGTTTGCTAGCAAAGCCTGCTGTGCCCGGAGACTCCTCTGGAAAGCCAGCTCTGGACTCCCATTCACTAGGAGCAGACATGGCCTGCAGCAGTGCCTGCCTCCCCCCAGCTGCAATGGGGTCTACACCAGTCAGTCCATTCACACTAACCATATAGCACCCAAGTCAATCTGTAGCAGAAGCCAGGCCCTGGGGATCACAGGTGTAGGTCCAGTGGGGCTAGAGAGTGCTCAGCACTGCTGAGGATCAGGCAGGTGCCTAAATATGGATGGAGGAGTCTGACTTTAGGCTCCTGTTTTTGAAAATCTTGGCCCCTGTTGCCTACGGCCAGGAAGCATGAGTGGGTTGACAGACTGCGGGTGAACTCAACGGGGGCTGGACAGACAGACAGGCGAGACTGGAAATGTGGTCCTTCCGATCTGACTTGGAACCTTCTTTTGACTTGGAGTTGAGGGTTGGAGCCCACCCACTTTGAGTGCAGGGGGCTGAATTCACTGCAGTCTGCCTCTTCCCTTAGCCTGCCCCTGGCATGGCTTTCAGCACCTCCTGGCCCTTTGCAGAACTACAGAGAAAAGCTGCCCCGCCCCCTACAAAGGAACAGCCATGTCCCACATTAGGAGCCATGTTCTGTCCATGGGTACCGCCCCTCTGTCTTGGCCCGTGGAAGCTGGGAGGGGCATCCAGTACACTGACCTGGCAGTGCCTGCGGGAAGCCCAGGAACAGCCTGGAGCTCCTAGACCAGCCTGGAGGTGAGCGTTCAGGGGGCAAGGGGTTTGCAAGGCTGGAGCTCGCCCAGCAGTCAGTTTGGTGCCAAGACAGTGGCCCGTTCCAGTGGCTGTGTGTGGGTCTCATCATTTTATGGCTTTTCTGTTCCCACCAGGGTGGCATTTTGTGCTTGGCTCATTTCCAACATGCTGTTCTCCATGCCAGTCCTGGTCTACGGGGGCTACATGATCCTGGTCACTGGGGCCTTCATGATCTTCTCGCTGCTCTCCTTCTCCACGGTCAGGAACTCCCCCATGTGCGCCATCCAGTTCGGTCCAGCCTCCTTGCAGACTGTCTACGGGGCGTCCTTCTGGCTCACGCTTGCAACAAGTAGGCATCACACTTGCTTTGTCTGTGACGTGGTTCTAGGAGAGACCAGGCAGCTGAGAAGGAGGCAGATTCCTTCTGTGCACTTGCTGCTTGTTGTCCAGTTCTAAGTCCCTCACAGCCAACCCGTGAGGGTCAGAGTCCTCAGCTATGAACCTGGCTGTGCTGCTCCGTGGTCTGCAGCTGCCCCTGGGGCTGATACAATGAGCGTGCGTGCTCCCACGGAGCCTGGGAGCTGGTATTTTTTCATTGGACATGTTTGATTGTGATTGACATTGCTGGTATTTTTTCCTGGAAACCCCAGAAACTGAAAATATTTTGGTAGAAATTATTAGTTTTGGGTGAAAAGTTTTGGCATTTGGAAAAACATTGGTTTGGATTTTTAAAACCTCATTTTTTAACTGAAAACGGTTTTTTAAAAACCAACTTTTTATTTTGTTGTTGTTGTTGTTAAGTTTTAAAAAAAATCACAGGAAATTTAAAAATCAAAAGGGAAACAATTCTCCACAAAAAAACACTGTCGTTCTCCAGCCAGCTCTCCCGAGCAGGCTGTATCCGCAACTCTGCCGGCACCCGCTGGCGTAGGCAGCTCCAGATGGAACTCGGCTCTGAATTGCTCGCACCCAGCCAGCCTGCTCTCCGGTGCTGTTTGGAGAAACAGGCCTCATGCTCAATGAAAGTACCAGTTCCTCTGCACAGTGAAAAGCATCGCTCCCGGTGGTGGGTGGAGTGGGCTGGCAGGCCACTGTGGGACTTTTTCAGTAGATTGTGGATTTTATATGCGCTTAATGGGCCAAGTGGTAAGAATTCCCACAGTCTGTGTATGTTCCCCAAAACGTCCAGCTGATGGTGCTGTAGGGTGTGGCATAGGATTTGAAAGCGGGGCAGAGCACAGCAGCCCATGGTGCCGTCACTGCAGTGAGAGGCGGAAGGGGGTGTGATAGTTCCCCATTTGGAGGCCGTTCCCTTTTGCCTGTCAGAATACATACAGGGGGCATCAACTGGGTGGAAGCTGGGATGTGTCCCAGGCTGGTAGCTGGGTGCAATCTGTCACCCTGCATGAGGGACATGCTGCTCCCAAGGGGCCCTCCTTGTGGAGGGTGCACAGTAGGGGAGCTTGCTGAGTGTGTGTGCGTTGCTTGTGTCTTCCAGGCTTGCTGTGTTTCCTGATTGGGGTGGTAGTGGTTGTGCTGCACTACTTCCGACCTAAGGCATTGAAAGCCTTTTTTGATCGGAGTGAGGATGAAGAGGAAGGGAACGCGATGCTGGGAGAAGCGTATGGCAACCCCTACTTCTGGGCAAGCAAAAAGAATCCTCATGACAACTTTGCACTGACCATCAAGGCGGTCTAGAGGAAGCTCCTCCTCCCTCCCTAGTTGGACCCTAAACACGAGGGAGCAGAGCATTATGGAGTCCAGATCCTTCTCCGGCTCTCCACCGAGATTGAACTCGCACATCCTGTTGGCACCTCAGAAATCAGCGAGCGCCTTGCCATGCTCTGCTAGGCTGAGAACCCTCCGAGTTCATCTCCTCTCCAGCGGCCTCCAGAGAAAGGGAAGGCGCTGCCTCATAGCCAGCAGGGACTCAGCACGTGTTGAGCTGCATAGTCGCTCTGCTCAAATGGGTTCACAGGAGCCATTTCCGCTTGCACTTCCGCACCCTTTCTGGCGTCAGGTCGAAACCCTCCCTTCTCCCACTGGACTCACACCTGGCTACAGATGTTGAACCCATGAGTCGGGGGACTGGAATCTCGCATGAAGAGGCTGTGACCCCCACATACAGTAAGTATGTGAGACACACTCGGATCCTGCAGGCAGGACTGAAATGCTACTGGCATCCAGTATTCTACGTAACAGACTGAAAAGGCCAAACCCAATATGAAGAATATTGAAGCTGTTTAGTATGTTCAATGAGCAGCCATGGACAGGGGATGGGGTAGGGCAGGGGCAGGGGGAAGGGCGGGAGGGGGAGATCGCAAAGAACAATAATCAAGCCGTGAAGTGACGGTTCCCTAATTAATGAGCTGCCTCCTGCTGCAGTCCCGCTGGTCAGCACTGCACCTCTCTCTCTGTTTGGGAAGGCAGCTGGAATATTGGCATGACAAGACAGCAGGGGAGCGTTGCACTAAAGCACTGCCAGGAACTGCAGGTACAGCAAGGGGGTAGAAGTACCTTCCTGGGGAGCAAACATTGCCGACTAAAGGGCTTTACTCTAGCAGCGAAAGGCAGCACAAGAACCAATGGCCGGAGGTTAAAGCCAGCCAAATTCAAAGTGGAGAGAAGGCCCCAGTTGTTAACAGCGAGGGAGCGTAACGACTGGCACAAACTCCAAAGGCAGGGGTGGATTCTCCATCTCTGCAAGTTTTCAGGTTCCAGCTGGCATCTTTCTGGGCCTCACAGCCTTTAAGGCCAGAAGGGACCATCCCAGCCTCCAGTGTGTTACAGGTCACAGAACCTCCCCCACCCACTCTGGCAAAAGGACCATAACACAAGTTATGGGACTCAATACCGGGGCAACGGGGGTGAAGTTCTCTGGCCCGTGCCATATAGGAGGGTTACACTAGATGATCCGATGGTCCAGTCTGGCCTTAAAAACGGTGTATCCCTGCCTGCTTCAGCAGCCACATGGGGCAGGCACTGTATGCTGCCTGTAGCTAATATCACAGCCACAAGCCTAATCCACTTGCTGGAACAAGGGCTTAGGGAGGTTTCACTTTAAAAAGAGTTGCGTTGGGTGGGTACAAAGTTGAATGACTCCTAAAGCCATGGATTCAGTCCTATGTACCCCCAGGTCCCAGTCACACCCCCAGGTCCCACAGCTTCGCTGGCACCTGAGCCAGCCAGTCCTTTGTGTTAGGCCAGCCCACCCCCATGTTCCCCCTGTAGAGACCTAGGACACACCTGGGGCCCCACCCCTTGGAGATCTAGCTCCCTGTTCCCCTGGGGGAGGCAGCACTTGGGTTCACCATCACCTACGGCTTCCAGAGACCCTGCTGTCACCTCCCTGGTGCTGTGAGTCACCACCCCAGGGCCAGGTCTCTGAGCCCTCTGTAAAACTCCCTGTGGTCATCCAAGCCTCTTGCAGGGGGTCCATGAACGTGCTGGGGCAAAGGATTTGTGGGGTAAGCGCCCATGGGCAGGCGAGCTCCATAAAGGAGACACTAAGGCTGAGCGTGGGGCCCACAGGCAGGTGGTCACATGGCAGCACCTGACTGTCTGACAGTGGGCAGGCAGTGGGGGACCGTGCCCTCGCTCCGCATGTCCTGCGGGTGGGGGGGTGTTCCCTGTCGTGCTAGGAGCAGGAATGCAGGCATGGGGGATGGGACTGTGCACAGACTGCCACACCATTGTGGGGACTGACTTCCTAAGAGAATCTTCTCACAGGGCCCGATCCTGTGAGGTGCTGAGTGGCTCTCCAGCTGGAGGAGCACGTGCCAGTCCTAGGGCTGCACAAAAGGAAAGCAGTATGTTTGAAGCGTCCTGGCTCCTTTTGCCAAACCTGGGCCTGACCTCAAGCAAGCTATGACCTAGCGCGCAGTGAAGCCGACAGCACTGTGGCGTGCAGCCGCTCAGGGGATTGGGCGGCTCTCTGTACTGAGTTGGTCTTGAGGGCAGGCATCACATCACATGGAGACTCCATTGTCTCTTGGCTGGCTCCCCTCGGCTGGGCTGCCCTCTATTTATCCAACATTCCCTGCAGCATTTCAGCATCTGTGCACATGTAATTTGTGATGCATCCTGGTGAGTTTTGGAGTTTGTGTATGCTAAGAACACTGTAATAAAAACAATAGAAGTGTAGCAACGTGCAGGCTCCTGCCCTTTTTCTGACTGCCTGGGCCAGCTTGTAAGGGCAATTCATGCAGTGGGATCTGAGCCTCCGAGACCTCCAGCCAGGCTCCAGGGCTGATCACTCTTGCGAGGGGCTGCTCTCTCCTGTCTTTTCCACTCCCTCAATAGCACCTGAAATCAGCCTCCCAGCAAGTGTTAAATGACACATTTTGAAGCAGAGGTGAGATGGGATTTTCTAAAGCACTTAAGTGAGTTAGGAGCACAAGTCCCACTGGATGTCAACCCAGGGGCTGCTTTAATTGCACCAGGGTCTGAGAAGGCCTTCAGCAGACCCAGAATTCAGAGGCTGCAAGGCTGTAGAAAGCCTGAGGAGCACAGAATCTAGTCCCCAGTCTAGGCCCAGATCAAAGGTATTTAGGCTCCTCACTTCCACTGAAATCACTGGGAACTAGGCACGTAAATGCCTTGGAGGATCTGGACCCAAGCCATGAGCCCACTATGCCTCTAATTCTTGTCACTTAACCTCAGCTTTCCCATCTGCAAAATGGGCATCCTCTTACCTGAGGCTGTGGGCATGACATCTGGCACATTCGGGGGCATTGCTTATGGCAAAAATCTTTATTGGGCAGGGGAGCTGTATCTCAGGGATTACAAGATGAGTCACGACAGTTTCGCAGTCCCTGATATCAACGGCTGTGAAAGACATGGTGACATCATGATTGCTGCCTCTCCAGCAGCCATTGCTAGGAGTGGACCATTTACCAGAAATATCATCACACTCTCCGTGCTGTAATGCCCTGAGATCTGTGTTATCTACCCAGAGCTGATAAGCGCTGCCTGATTCACTGCCAGCCGCTTCCTTTTAGCTAGGACTGTGCTGTATGCTTCCTTGTAGCAGTCCGACACAGAGCCCAAGATCCACAACTGTTCCAGGATGACACTGGATTTGTTTAAGAAAGGGTGGCAGCTGTCCTGAGATCTGTGTTATCTACCTAGAGCTGATAGGTGCCGCCTGATTCACTGCCAGCCGCTTCCTTTTAGTGCGGATCGTGCTGTATGCTTCCTTGTAGAGGTCGACCACAGAGGTCAAGAACCACGCACCACCACTGTTTCAGGAATGATGCTGAATTTGTTTATGCAAACGTGGCAGCAACAACACTGAAGCTGAATGGTGACTGTGGGGAGCTAACAGTTCATGCAGAAAAGTGTGTGGAGGTTCATGGGCTGTTAAGTTATAGCCCAATGTCTTTAAAAAAAAAAAAAAAAGCTCATTACAGGAGTGAGATGGTAACAGATCCAGTAGCTGATACTGTCTGTACTGTACTTTAGAACATGTCTGAGATGGAAGCATGTCTCTGGCAGATGGCATCCTCTATGGAAATGCCAGTTACTGCTGGAGTGCCCACATATGCCCCCACACATGGGCTGAGCCAGGAGCTCCCTTGCCCTGTTGTGAGGAAGAGAGGTGCTGTACAGCACTATGTGGGGAGAAGCAGAGAGCCCTGTATTAAGGCTGGCTAACGCTTTCCAATATAAAAATTCCTGGGACGGTTTCTTTCAAGAGCACTTGCACATCCCTGGGCTCTAGCAGGACTTGAGCTCTGGCCAAGAAACAGTCCTGCGGTCAAGGAGGTGCCTTTTGCTGGCCTCATCCACCCTGCTCTGAGTTATACACTGTTGAGACACCATCTCCCATGTATGGGTCGCTTGGTTTCAGCAGTGTGCCCCAGAGCCTCAACATTCTCCAGCCCTGGGCATGCACCAGCCTGGTGTCTCACTTCAGCCTGGCACATAGAGCTCAGTCACCAACCAGACTGCATCCATCTCCTTCAGCTTTCCCCTGTGGGCTAGGGAAGGGGCACTGTGCTGGAACCCAGGAGCCCATGAGCTCAGCCCCAATCTGTAGACCGACACAGGCTAAAGAATTCTGTATCCTTCACTGTTTTCGTTATTAAGCTGGGATTAGAACCCACTGTATTATTGCAGGAGGCCCAGTGCTATCCATTAGCCACCGTGCTCTCAGCACTTATCTTTCTCCTTGGCTACGTTGTCTGTAAAACAGGGCCACTCAGGTCTAGGTAACCCAGTGTGTTGCTGGCCTCCATTAGCAGCTCATTCACATCCCCCGGCCTTTTGCCACGGCCCCCTGGCAAGGTTAGTTCTGTGGCTCGCATGGGAGCAGCCTGTACTGACCGCTCAGGGCTCAAAGCTTGATGATGCTAGGTCATGAACTGATGGTTGCAGGTGCACATAACTGGAAGGGACTTTTGCCTTTTCCACCCTTAGGAAATTACATTAAAAAACCATAACTGAGGTTGCAGAGTCAAGCACCTGACAGTTGGAAAATGCCAATTTTAACCTTGCTTCGGCCGCCTTAGTTCAGCCCCCTTGTGCCTCTGCTTTCCCCACCCAGTCTTTAATCACATGACCACATGCTCTAACCCTGCCTCACTCAGCTAGAAGAGTCTGACGTGACAGGGCAGCAGTCGGGTGGGTTGGTTGGGTGCACACTGGCCTACGGTGGGTGCACTTTGCTGCTGTTCAGCAAACTAATTAATAATGTTTACATGGAATAATAGTTCCCCATAACCCTGGACTGCAGCCCTGTGGCCTAGCATAGGTCACATACTCCCTCTGCCCAAGTGCCCATCTTTGGAGGGGAATTTGGGATCTAATCTCAGGTCCATCGCTGTAAGGAGGGACAGGCGGCAGGTCTGAGCAGGCAGCGGCTGCCCCAGTCACAGAAACTCTGGGAGTTACATAAGCCACCACCAAAGGTGGGGAAAAGCAGAGGGCACCGCTCAGTTTGGAACGGTGGACAAACATCTGCACCGCTTGCCAGCAGGTGCTAAGCTGAGAGAGCAGGGCAGCATGCCACCAGCACGCCACCTGGTGGAGGAATGCAGACTAATGCTGTATGACTTACAGCACTCATCTAAGAGCTGCTGAGCCACAAGGGGTGTTGTGCTGGGGGAGCAGGGTGGGACAATAGGGTCTTAAATGCACTGGTACCATGCCCCAGCCCAGCCTCCTGAGACAGCCCCAGCCCCTTCCTTGGCTACTGGGCGAGGAGCTGGGTAGCCTTCTCTCTTCCTTCTCTCCATCCCCTCCTGGCTGTGGGCAGGGAGCAGAGCCCTGTGCACTTCCTACAGCAGGGAAGGATCGCGTCTACGCCTCTTGCTGGGGGATCCCCACTTACTGGTCAGAGGGGCCCAGCTGTTCTGTATCTTTTCCTCCCGGGATGGGGGCGGGGAACACAGGTGCTGCCACAGCGAGTCCAAGCCAGGCTCCATCCAGTCTGGTGCCCCATGGCAGGCCTCCCAGGAGGGTTCAAGCATCCCCACTTTGGACAACGATGCACTAAGCTATCCATGGCTGGAGCCTGCTCCTGAGCCCAGGATGTCAGGGCTCAGCTTGTGCCCTGATGGACAGGGTTTAGAAACCTTCTAAACAATCACCTGTGGAACTGCACATGGAATTGTTCTGATTCCTAGAAATGTCTAATCCTTTTGAGGGATCCTCCTATGTCCTTGGCTCAACAATGTCTTGTGGCAGTGAGTTCCACAGGTGAATTATGGGTGGTATAAAAAAAATTTTCCTTCATTCTTTTTATTTCAATGACTGTTCATTCATCCATCCACCACCACCCCATACACCCTATGGGTCTGGTTAAAATTATTATTTTTTTAATTGATAACACTTTTCACTGAAAAAACCCCCCATTTTCATTTAAAAGTTTCATTTGTCAAAGAAATTTCAAAACAAACGGTTTTGCCAGGATTGGCCCCATGTTAGGAGAGCTATGACAAAATCAAAGTGCTTGAAACAACGGGAAAGCAGAAGGGGCTTGGTGCTGTCCTGCTCGGAGGGTCTGATTCTCACTGACACTAATGCCCTGCCTACACGTATGGCACTGCAGCAGCCTAATGCAGCCACGCCGCTGCAGCGTGTCCGGGGAAGAGGCTCTATGCCGAAGGGAGAGAGCTCTCCCGTCGGCATAAAAAATAAACAAACCCCACCTCCGCAAGTGGCAGAAACTACGTCAGCGGGAGAAGCTTTCTGGCCGACCCAGCACTGTGCACACGAACACTTACGTTGGTGTAATTATGTCACCCCCGTGGAGGGTGGTTTATTTACACCCCTGAGCGACATAAGTTATTGCCAGCATAGGCTGTAGCGCAGACATAGGCTACACAGGAAAGCTGCACCTTGTTAAAGCAGTGTTAACCGCTCCATAGACACCCTTATTAAGAGGGGCTCATTTCCGTCCAGTTTAATTGATTCCTAGGGCTTGTCTCCGTGGCAAGTTACAGTGAGGCAAGCTGGGGTTTGAATCTGCAGTGTGCTGATTTGCTGCACAGTATCAGCCTCCAGGGGACATTCAGGGTGCAGAGGCAGGGTCCACAGGGGATGTGTGGACACCACATGCTGGTGTGCTGTAGATTTAGACCCTTTCTTGCAATGCAGAACCTCGCAGTGGAGATAAGTCCCTAACTAAAATTAAGCAAAGTCTCGTTTAAAACTGAGATCACAGTGTCCACAAAGACTCTGGCACTGTAGTGACATGGCACCCACCTCTCGTGAGTGCCGCCTTCTGGGCAAGTGTGTCTGCGTCCCGGGCCTGGTCTCAGGCTGTAGCCCCAGGGCTTCCTCCCTGGAGGCAATGGTATTGCCCTCTTAGTCCATTTTGGCCCCAGCTCTCCAGCTGGGCCTCTTAACAGTTCATATCCCCTTCTTGGGGCTTACCTCTGTCCAATTGTAGGCCACTTCCCCAGGGGCCTATGGGAAGGGGGACCCAGGCTCATCCAGTACTCCAGGTCCCAGCCTAGGAACCCTAAGAATAGCAGCCACATACCACTATGTCCCTTTAACTGCACTGCTTTCAGTTCTCTGGGCCATTTCCCCATGGTACCAGCCTTCAGCAATACTTCACCCTTACCATTGGGCTCATTTAAATTCAGGCCCAGCAGCCAGCCAGGAGCGCTTCCTCGCTGCCTCCACCCCTGCCAGCACTGAGCGGTCCACAATGCTGCTGTTCCTTCTAGCCAGCTAGGAGCACCAGCTAAACTCCTCTAGCTCCAACAACAAACTGAGTCTGTCTCTGTCTCTGTCTCTGCAGCTCCTTTTATATGGGCCTCCTGGGCCCTGATTGGCTGCTTCCTGCAGCCTCCGATTGGCTGCTTTCCCTGCAGCTATGTTAGGCTGCGTGGAGGACTCCTCTACTGCTCCTTTCCTGGGATGGGTGTGGCAGGACACTGAGGCCTCCAGCAAGGGGCCTCTGGGCCTAGTCCACCCCATCACAGGCACTAAATAAGTTTAAAATCACACCTTAAATTAAACCAGTTACATTAACCTTGTTCATGTAGCTAATCCCAAAATGCTTTACAACAGCAGTGTGAAGGGCCCTTAATGTGACACCTACTAAGCAGGATTTAGTGTGAATGCAACCAAGACCCACTCAGGGCACCTTGTTGAGGGAGATCAAAGCCGAGTAAAATGGCAATAACCGGTGACCTCTACTGCTCACACATAAGCTGGTCAAATGTCATGGGGGTGGGGGGTGAGAGCAAGAGAAGAGACTTCTTGATACCTTACATGAGTGCCCCTTGGAAGAGCTAGTTCTACAGCATTCAAGAGGTAAGGCTATGTTCAATTCAGTCCTAAGTCACTCACCGGAGATGGTTCAAGAACTGGGTATAGCTGAGCCACCAAGTAAGAGCCAGTGACCTCGGTCTAATTAATTTCCATGTCCCTGGAGGAGGAATCTTACAAAAAACCATCTCTGCGCCACTAATCTTTAGACAGCAGGATTCCAAAAAAACCCAATACAACTCACCAAAAAGACCCGCAAATAAAAGGGGAGACAATCCGAATCCTCACCCTTGGCATAGGTCTTCACACTGGAGGACAAAACACAGGAGAGCTGGGCCAAAGCATTCTGTGTCAGGGATCTGGCTCTGGAACCAGCATCCAGAGGAGAGCCGGCTAGGGTAGAGTCTGACCATCTTTACGAAACACTGCAGAACCTCCTCCTTTGCAAAGGTCTTTCCACTGGAAGAAGGACCGTCACAACATGAACACCCCCTTCTACCTACAAATGGCCAACCGGCTCTCAAAACAACCCTGGAAACGTGAAACCGATCACCTAAAGAATCCCCAAGACTAATAAATTAATACAATTTGAAAAACACACAAACCCTCCCACAAGCCGAGATTTTACCCTGAAAGGGGAGAAGTGCCAGAGACCTATGAAGTGCACTAGGAACTTCGTTAGAGCTATTGATTTTAAGTGGCCGGTGCTGCAGTGATGGGTGGCAGGATAAACCCCAAAGAGAGAGAGGATTTGAGAGGGTATTTAAAGCAAACAGATATCCTTTGGAAGGCTGAAATCCAGCCTCAATGGCATAACCTTCAGCAGGTTTGATGCATGATGGAGACTGGGAGGGTGAAGAGGGAACCTGATGAGCAAACAGCCATGGACACAAAAACAAGACACAATAATTCCTTCAAGTATCTCAGGAGCAGGAAGCCTGTGAGAGGATGAGTGGGTCTGCTGGGGACAGACACTGAAGGAAAGCTAAATGCATCACTGGGACAAGTAAAAGAACAGTCAAATCACCAAGACGAGGTGGTATCCATCTAAGAGTTTTGAAAGAGCTCATTGAAATCAGCTCCGGTCCTGGCAGGCTTGGGGATCCTCAAGGAGCCTTACTGCAGTGCCAGGCCGTAGGCACCATCTTGATGAGTTGCCAGGGAGTACTTGACCCCCGCTCCGCCCCAGGCCCCGCCACCACTCCACCCATTCCCCCAAACCCCCACCTCGCCTCTTCTCTTCCCTGCTCCACCCTGTTCCGCCCCTTCCCCCCAAGTGCAACCCCTCTCATCCCTACCGCCTCCTGCACACCGCTGAAACTGATCTGCGGCAGGCAGGGAGGCTCTGGGAGGGAGTGGAAGGAGCTGATTGGAGGGGCCGCGGGGGAGGGGGGGAGGAAGCACTGGGGGGAGGGAGAGGAGCTGATTGGGGGGGCTACTAGTGGGTGTGAGCACCTATGGCCAGGGGAACGGTGTGAAACAACCTGTGCAGAGAGAGCGATAAAGCACCTAGATGGGCACTATGTGAGGGACAAACCAGCTTGGTGCCAGGGAAGGACAATCATGTCTCCACAATCTACTGGCACCCTTTGAGCACCCCAGAAAGCAGGACCAAACGGCGCGCTGCCTGATTGTATTGATTTGGACTTTTCAAAATGCCTACCATAAAGGCCCTCATAAGAAGCTTGTAAGGAAACTAAGGAGTGCTGGAGGGAGAGGGGAAGAATTCCTGCCTGGGATCAGAAACTGACCCAGGGTACGTCTACACAGCAGCAGGGAGGTGTAATTCCCAGCGTGGGCGGATGTACGCGTACTAGCTGTGCTCAAGGGAGCATCTACAAATAGCAGTGTGGCCATAGTGGTGGCCACCCGAGCACAAGCCCCCCATGCCCTGGATAGTTCTCGTGTGGCTAGCATCCCACAGTCTTGCTGCTATTTTTAGGCACTAGTTCCAGCCGAGCTAGCGGGGGTCTGTCTGCCCGGACTGGGAATTACCCCTGCAGGTGATGTGCAGCCGTACCCGAGAGAAACGAAAACAAAACGAGGAATAAATGGCCCATTTTTAGGTAACAGCAGGTGGCTGCCCAGGGCAGTGTACCAGGGCTGTGCTGTTTAATACCTTCCCGAATGATCTAGGAGAGGAGGGGAGCAGTGGCAAGACTAAGGGACCTAAGGAAGCTGGGGGATGGCCAGTGGAATTCAGGCTTGGCTACTACAAGGCAATGCACATTAGCTGCTCAGACACACGGCTGGGACCTACACAACGCACAACCACTTGGAAAAGAGCTGGCCATTGCTGGGAGCAGCTTGAGGCTAGATGGGCCCAGGTCTGTTCAGGCCATGCCTACATGCCTGGTGTGGCTGTGCAGAGCTGAGCGGCGGGGGGCAGTTAACGATGGATAGGCCACGAGAACTCCCTCACCCAGCCTGGGTACAGGCTGCTACCAGCACAGTTTTGCACCTCCCTAACCTTCCCATCGTGGCTCAACTCCGCCAGGCAGGGGAATGGCGGGCACCCAGCAGGGATTCCCTACAGCTCAGTAACCATCACTTTGCAATGCTCGCTCAGGGGCGCCAGGAGCGTGTCCTGCTCAGAGGAGCTTGCTTTGTCTCTCAGGGGTTGCTGGGCAGGCCCCTCGTCTTCCTCTTCCTCTCCCCCTTCCTCACTCAGATTAAAGACCAGCTTCAGCTTCTCAGGCTGCACAGAATTCAGGACGATCACGCCCAGCCCCAGCAGGAAGCACAGCAGCCCTGCAACGCAACATGGGGGGACTAGTTACAGGCTGCAGGCCTGTACCTTTCCTGCACTATACTACCTCTGTGCCACCAGAGGGCTCCCTGGGCTTGGCTGAGCCTCATGGCCAACTACATGGGCTTTGGCGCCACTCTGCTCTGATGGTGCAGTGCGAAGCAGTCCAGGACGTTGGACAGGGTGAGCAGAATGGACTATGGTATCCCAGGGGAGGCCTCCCTGTCTCATGTGAGGGGTCATAACATGACAGGACTTGCTGCTTGAAAAACTAAACTGCCTCTCTATGGAGAGAACTATTTACAGAGCTGCTGCAACAGCATCTAGCATTCCAGCCATATGCACACTGACCGACGGCCTGGTGCCTCTTCCATTCCCTTCCCTCCTGCAACTTTGCTGCACCCTCCAAGTTCCATGCAGATTGCTACCGCTTTATATAATGCAATATCCTCCGTATTATCCATCTCGTTCCTTGTACACCTTAACATCTTGTTCGCTTTGCAGATTGCTGCTACTGTTGCACACTGAGCAGGACATCACTGAGTTGTCTACAGCGAGCCTTGCCCCTTTCCTCAGTAGTTACAGATAATTTAGAACCCACTAGTGAGTCTGAATAGTTAAAACTGCTGTTTCCAATGTGCATGACATTACATCCAACAGCACTGAATGCCATCTGCCATTGTATGCCCCCCAATCACCTAGCTTGGTTAGCTCTTTCTAAAGTTCCTCACTCTCTTCTCCGATCTTGCCTATCCTCAATATTTTTGAGGTCATCTGCCAATTTTACTATCTCGCTGCTCAGTTCTTTTTCCAGATCTTTAATAAATGTATCAAACCAGTCCTAGCTTTACGGCTCCAATATTAGTGGAGCTGAATATGCCAACCCTTGTAGTCACTCGCTCATACTGTACTGGTGAACGCCTTCTTTGAAAAGATACTAACTATCTCCATGATGGGCATGAATTTCCAGTGCTTTTCCTCTTGCACTGTATCCAGGGCTTAACTTGTGCCAGGGCTTGCCAGGGCTGAGCCCCCAGTATCTCTAGGTTAGGCAATTCAGAGCCCCACCACCTCTGGGCTTGGCAGTTCACAGCTCTGGCACCTCTGGGCTTGCCACATCAGTTATGAAAGTAACAAAATTACTGGAGCTCCAGCACGCAACTGATTGAGCCCTGGCACCTCTTTCAGTACAAATTAAGCACTGCTGTTATCCCAACATGGGGGAGGGATTCAGGTAAATGGGACTACCCACCCCAAGGAGAAGCAGAAATTTCCTGTGTGATTAGAAACCTCTAATTTGTCCGACTTGGCATTTAATCAAATCCAAGGCCCAAGGGGGCCCCTGAGCTGCAATGTTGCTTTGATCCATCTCTCCAGAATCACAGCCCAGGGCCCACTCCTTTCTCACGGCTGATGTAATGCTGCACTTGGGGTCTGGAAAGAGCTTTCTCAAAGGGCTGTTAGAGCCCTGGGCAAGGTTTCCCTGGAGCTCTGAGCCAGTTTGCCCTGTTGGAATCAGGTGGAAGCACCCCACACCATCAGTTTCCTGTGGCCAAGTGCGGTGTTGGGGGAACTGGTGGCTTTTGGTCCCACCTGTCTCTTTCCCTGTGTTGCTAGGTCACACAGCAGCACTGGAGAAGAGGAGAACCCCAGTTCACTCAAAGGAGCTGCCCACTGACCTGTTGCTAGCGTGAGCCAGAAGGATGCCCCGTACACAGTCTGCAAGGACGCTGGACCGAACCGGATGGTGCACAGCGGGGAGTTCCTCGCAACAGAGAAGAAGAGCAGTGAGAAGATCAGCAGTGCTGCTGTGAGCAGGATCATGTAGCCTCCGTACAGCAGGACTGGCATGGAGAACAGCATGTTGGAAATCAGCCAGGTGCAGAAGGCCAACCTGCGAGAGAGCAGCGGGGTTGAAAGGAGAGGACGTCCCTCGCTTTTACACTGACCTGCTTTGGGCAGCTCCCGAGACCTTCTCTCCCATCACGAGTGGGCAGCATCCTCGTCACCTGACCCTGCAATAGTCATCCTTTGCACTGGTATAAAGGGCTACAGAGAGCCAGGCCCACAGATCCCACGGCATCTGCACTGAACCCAACCTCCTGCCTCGCCCGAGGGGCGCTTCGGGCTGAGCTCAGCCCTGGTGTAATGCTACTGAATTCCAGGGATGACTTTGTTAGAGGATCCCGGTTGGACACACTTGCCCTTGAAACCACCTTCTCCTCGGCAAGAGGGAGGACTGGACGTGGTGATAGTGTGCAGTGAGGATTGGGCTGGGGGTGCAAGTGTGCAAGTGCAGGGGTCCCAGTGCTCACAGACTCTCCACTCCTCACCTAGGGGAACATCTCCCTCTGAGAGGCCCTGGAATTCATGGAACGTGTGCATGCCGAAGAATTTCCTAACTACCCATGCCAGACTGCATTATCAAGGGACACACCTGCTCTGTGATGCCAGGCCCCCCACAGCGGCCTTGCCAGGGGGTGCTCCAGATATTCAGAAACCCATCTTGGGAGATGACTTTGAATCAAATAGACCCCACCGTTCTAAAGCAAGACCCTACGGCAGTTTGGGCCAGGGAGTGACAAAGAACATGGTACCCCACTGACGCTGCAGGAGGGCTTTTGGAAGGCAGAATGCAACTACCTGAGGCAGAGTTTGGCTGGGATGGGGCCTAACATCCCTAGTTCTGCATAAATGCCATGTGACCATAACTGACCATGGGTGGCCAGGGCCTTGGCTGGGTCTCCTCCAGGATTCAAAGTGGTAGCCGTGTTAGTCTGTATCAGCAAAAACAACAAGGAGTACTTGTGGCACCTTAGAGACTAACACATTTATTTGGGCATAAGCTGTCATGGGCTAAAACCCACTTCATCAGATACTTGGAGTGGAAAATACAGTAGGAAGATATATATAGCAGTACATGAAAAGATGGGAGTTGCCTTACCAAGTGGGGGGTTGAGACAATTCAATTAAAGTGGGCTATTACCAACAGGATGAAAAATCACTTTTATAGTGTGTGACGAAGTTCCTCCTCTGCCTTGGTGGATCCTGCGCTTTTTGGCAGATTTGCTCACCTCAGAGGTTCACGGCAGCCCTCAGTTTGGCCACTTTTGCTAGTGGCTCAGACCTGCCTTTCAGTCAGCTAACCTCATCACTGGCCAGCATGGGGGAAATGGCAAACAATCTCCAGTCTCTGTTGTCCTACCTAGTGGGTCGGGGACAGGCCAGATCCCTTTCCAAATTAGACCTTCCCTTCTGGTGTTGCTCACAGACCAGGTCAACTCCTCCTGTGTCCGATCAGGAGTTGGGGGGAACCCGGGCCTGCCCTCTACACCGACTTCCAGCCCAGGGCCCTGTGGATAGCTGCTGTCTACATCTCCTGTATCAGCTGCACGACAGCTACAGCTACAACTCCCTGGGCTACTTCCCCATGGCCTCCCCCCAGCACCTTCTTTATCCTCACCACAGGATGTTCCTCCTGAAGCCTGATCATACTTGTACTCCTCAGTCCTCCAGCAGCACACCTTCTCGCTCCTTGCACGCCCCCCACTAACTGATCAGAGGTCCTCTTAAAATCAGGTGTCCTGATTAGTCTGCCTGCCACAATTGATTCTAGTATGTTCTTAATTGGCTCCAGGTGTCTTAATTAGCTTGCCTGTCTTAATTGGTTCTAGCAGGCTCCTGATTGCTCTAGCGCAGCCCCTGCTCTGGTCACTCAGGGAACAGAAAACTATTCATCCAGTGGCCAGTATATTTACCTTCTACCAAACTCCTGACACGGGCGTGTACTTGGCGCGGTTTACCCCAATCCCGGACACCTGCCCCTTTTGCGGCGTGAGGGAAACCCTGGCGCACGTCTACCTGGAGTGCGCCAGGTTGCAGCCCCTATTCCGGCTCCTCACCAATATTTTATTAAAGTTTTGGTTGCACTTTTCTCCTCACCTTCTTATTTACGCACTCCCTGTCCGTGGCCCCACTAAGTCGCGGGACCTCCTGGTCAACCTCCTCCTGGCCCTGGCTAAAGTGGCCATCTATAAAACCAGGGTGAGGAGGTTGGCCGATGGAGTCTCCTGCGACTGCGGGGCCTATTTCCGATCCTCCGTCCGTTCACGCCTCCGGGCAGAGTTCCTCTAGGCGGCGTCCACCGACTCCCTTGACGCCTTTGAGGTGCGGTGGGCGCTGTCCGGGGTCCTCTGCTCGGTGTCCCCGTCCGGTTCCCTTCTTTTGACCCTTTGACTGCACTCCCGTTCCTGTTCTTCATTAGTTGTCCCACGTAATCATTTGGTTTCCAGGTCCTGTGGATCCCCCCTTAGGCTGGGGGGGGGAATCCTTTAGCAGTGGGCGAGCTTTGCCCGCCCACTTCCTGGATCCCAATAGGACCAAACTCCTGTACCCCTCTGGGCTGGGTCTGTCACAAGTGGTAATCAGGGTGGCTCATTTCAAACAGTTAACAAGAAGGTATGAGCAACAGTAGGGGGAAATTAGCTTGGGGAAATTAGTTTTCTTTAGTTCTTGTAGTGACCCATCCGCTCCCAGTCTTTATTCAGGCCTAGTTTGATGGTGTCCAGTTTGCAAATTAATTCCAGTTCTGCAATTTCTCATTGGAGTCTGTTTTTGGACACCATCTGTTACTCACACCTTCTTGTTAACTGTTTGAAATAAGCCACCCTGATTACCACTACAAAAGTGATTTTTCGTCCTGTTGATAATAGCCTACTTTAATTGAATTGTCTCGATCCTCCACTTGGTAAGGCAATTCCCATCTTTTCATGTACTGCTTTATATATCTTCTTACTGTATTTTCCACTCCATGCATCTGATGACGTGGGTTTTAGCCCATGAAAGCTTATGCCCAAATAAATTTGTTAAGTCTACAAGGTGCCACAAGTAATCCTCGTTGTTTCTTCTCCAGAAGTGGCACCTCCACCTATCTCCTACGTGATGCACTGAATCGTCACTGACTGAGAAGGAAGAGTACCAGCTACAGAACCACCAATTTCTGGAGCATCTAGGATGGGTTCTTGTCACCCAAGTACTGGCCTTGCTTAGCTTCTGGCATGGCAGCAGATCATGAGCCCAGCTAAGTAAACCTTAGCTCAGTGTTAAGAGCATCTGGATAACTCTGCAGAAAGCTCATCAACAATCTGTCAGATGCTAGTCAAGCCTTGGACAGTAATTTCCTAAGGATGGTTTATGGCCAGTGAAATCAGTCCCATTATGATGCTACATTGAGCCGCACACTGTGCATCTCAGGAAGCTACTGAAGCTCTTTGACCTTCCACCGGAGAGAAGCCCCTTCCCTCGCGGACGGATCTCCCAAGGTGCGGTGTCTTGCTGGGCCTTACCACAGAGTGACAGAGGTATAGTGGCCGGAGATCCGGTACTGGCTGTGCACGCCGCACGGGCTGTGCTGGCTAAACTTCTCTGCCACATACAGGATGGGGCTGGGCAGCCCCTTCGCCAGGCTGTCCACGTAGATGCGGGCGTAGTCTGCTCCCAAGTGCCAGGCAAAGTGCTCATTGTAGTTGATGGTTTCGTTGATCTGATTCACTGGGTTCCCTGCAGGAAAGAGACACATTTCTGTTCTGCAGCAGCTCAAGGAGACCGAGCACATGGGGAAGGGGAGCTGGGAAGAGCTGCTCAGTCACCCAAGGGCAGGGCATTTTTGCTGAGCTTACCTCCCCTCTGTCCTGCCAACCTGCCCCGGGGGAGCTGAAAGACCCCAGTGTCTCCCCCTCCTACTCGCCCTTGACTTGAAGACCAGGACTCACCCACTAGCGTGACATTGACCCCCGCCAAGCCGATATGCAGGCCGACGTCTGCGTTCACCATGGCATGGCTGAAGGATTTATAGGAGGTGTTCACCGTAACCCGGCCGATCTCCCAGTCCCTGGTGAAGTTAACACCTGTGAAGACGGCAATAAACAGACATAGCCCCTGTGCTACTCAATCAGCCATTGGCTGTGCACAAAGAGCGAGTGACAAACTCCTTGTCTCCATGGCAGCAGCCAAGCGCCTGTACATCAGGGGTGTGCACTGAGAGCGCTCTAACATAAGGCTGTCCTGTAAATCCGCCATGTAGATCCTGCAGGCGGGCAGCAGTGATAGTATGCCAACTAGATACCTTCCACAGCATGACAGCAGGGTCTGCGTGGGGCAGTCAGAGCACAGCCCCATCTCAGCGTGATCTCCATGAGTCTGTCCTGCTCGGCTGACCCAGAGGCCACAGTTCGTCCTGCCCGTCCCAGCCCCAGTATGGAGAGCCTCACGCCCTGGCGGAAGACTCACCATCAGTGTTTGCCCCTGGTGAGGGAGGCGACTTCACTCAGGGCAAAGGCACTTGGTCCCTCCTCCCCTCAGCACAGACAAGGCCACGGGTAGCTAGGCTGGGGAAGGGCACTGGGCTGTGCGTGGGCATGGGGGGAGCTAGGCTGCTTGTAGGGGCAGTGGAATTTGGGGGGAGGGTTGTTTGTATGGGGCACTGGTTTTGGGGGGATGGGGCTTCGGGTGAACATGAGCAAAAGTCAGCTGGCCTCTGTGTTGCCCTTGAGCCCCAGAGCATTGCTGGGGAGCCTGACTGGCAAATGCATGACTTCAGCTCACCTCTGGGTGGGATTTCACTTTCTGGCCCCTGTGTGAATAACCTGCTGGTCACATGCAGGGGGCGAGCGCTGGCAGCCAGCCCCGAAGGGTTTATTTACCTTGAGATGTGCATCACCCAGCGCTGGCGGTGGCCTGGCCACCGCTCACAACTTCTGCGCAAGTATGCTCGAATCCTGCCCATCCGTCCCAGCACAGGTGCTGACTTTCATTTTTCCCAGTGGGTGCTCCACCCCTGCTCTGCCCCAAGACCCCGCCCTGACTCCCCCTCTTCCTGGCCTCGCTCTGCCTCTTCCTGCTCCCACTCCACCCCCTACCCCGAGGCCCCCCGCCATTCCCCAAGCACCTCCTGCCAGCTGCCGAACAGCTGATTGGTGGCCCCACCAAACAGCTGTGGCTGGTAGGTGCTGAGCACCCCCTATTTTTAATATGGGTGCTTGAGCCCTGGAGCACCCATGGAGTCGGTGCCTCTGGCTCCAGCATCTCCACTCACTGAATGTCAGCGGTCTCGTCTCTGAGAGCTGCCCTTTCCCCGATGCTGCCATGCCGAGTGCCAGGCGGATGGCACCATGCTGCTGGGACACCAGGGCATTGCAGCCCTGCATGCCTGAAAGGGAGCTCACTGAGCCCAAAGGGAAAGGGCTGGATCGATAGCCTGAGGGACTGCAATTCCCTCGGGATCCATAGATCAGAGCCCCCCGCGCAGCCTTCCCCACCCCCACCCCACAACCCTGCCCTAGAAAGGCTGTGTTCAGGAGGCTGTGGCAATTCTCGGGACACCTATCGGCCCAGGCCTCTCTGACGAGGCGCAACAGAGGGTCCCGCTGAGGTGCTGGTGTTTGTGATGCAGACGCTTTCATGATTAGGGACCCCCAGCAGATGTCCAGCGGCAGTGGGCTTTGTGTTCTGTCAGTGCTGGAGATGACCCTTGGAGGAGAGCTGCTTGAAGGACTTGGTGCAAATAATTTATCCTACCAGGGGCCAGCCGCTCCTCTGCTCGCTAACTGCACTGCTGCAGCCAGCGCCTCAGAATATTAGTCAAAAAAGGGGTTGAGTCATCTTCTTTCCCCACAGAGTATTCAATGGGACACCCCCACTTCCTTGCTCTTCATCAACCTTTCCTCTTCCTCTCCTCTCTACCGGGGAGTGTTTCTTGCTATTTCCCACTTTGGTCCAGCTTCTCTGCCTGAAGGGGCAGATGACTACGGGGAACCGGGGCGTGGCAGCAAGTACTCACTGAGAATCACTGCTCCAATGAAGAGGCTGGTGACCACTCGCAGGAGCCAGAAGAACCTCTGTAGGGAGGACAGGACAGATCAGGACCCAGCCACACTCCCCTTTCTAGTCTGTGAACTCAACAGAGCCCAATGGCAGAACCAGAGAAGTTCTGTTCACTTCATGGTTCCTGTAGGCCAAAGCTGGCCAGAAATTTCTGATCAAAACATTTTTCCTTCAGAAAACAGGGCTTCCTTGAAATCACCATTTTCTGCAGGAGAAGATTGATTTCAGAGGGATTTTCCAATGGGAAAATCAAAACAAACGAGTTCAGTTAGAAACCTCAACCAGAAACAAATCATAACATTTTGGAACCTGCCCCAATCCTGAGTAGGGTGACCAGATAACAAGTGTGAAAAACCGGGACACATTTTGGGGGTGTGGGGTGGGATAGTTGTGTATATAAGACAAAGCCCTTAATATCGGGATGGTCCTGATAATATCGGGACATCAGGTCACCCTACTCCTGAGCCCCAGATTAACTGCAGTGGAAGTGGTAGAGTCTGAAACAAACTGAGATGGGACAGGAAACTGCAACTCCCATGAGTCACTGCGGCAGCTCCCTCACAGGGAAAGACTGCTGTGCATCATGGGAGATGCAGTCCAGCTGTGGCATGGGGCCTCTAGGGGAACGTGGTTGCGAGGGACACAGACCTACAACCCCCTGAGGCACTGCAGTTGCACAGGCCAAAGGAGCATTCTGAAATGTTTTTACCTAGGGAAGTTGAAACCTTTCAGCGGGTTGAAAATGAGGCAGCAGGGTTCTGTTTCCACATTCCCAAATGGAACTTTTCCTGAACTTTTCAATTCATAGAAGTTTAAACATTGCAACATTTTGTCCCAATTCAGGAAGAAAATGTATGTCACAATATTGGAATCTGACACCAGACAGTCAATCAGATCTAATGTAGGCACACGTGACCAGGGCTATTTTATTTTAAAGCAGTGTCGGGGACAGTCTGAGGTCACATTGAAGGTTTGGCTTTGGAGAAGGAGCAGGGGTGTGCTGGGTGGGGTTCCTTTGCTACAAGGCCAGTGCGTTCCTTGTGGAGGTGTGGAGATTAACCAATAGCACGTGGGGTGTTGAGGCCTGTGAAGTGTGGCTCTCTTCACTGAAGTTCTTGTTTCTCTGGGATTGCGTGGGTGGGTTTCACACATCAGCTGTGGGATGGTGGGACAGATACCCCCAGAGCTAGAGCTGGGCAAGTGCTGAAAACCTTGGATCTGGGCCTGAATGTTCCTCATGAGTCTGGCAGTTGGTCCAGACCTCCATGAGATGGGGCCAGACATGGAGCTCGGAGCCAGGTCCAGGCTCCAGGCCCACCTCTAGATAACATCTCAGACATTAAAGAGCCCATGAAAGCAGGCTTCTGGCCCAGTGTCCTGGGCCAGGCTAGCCCCCTCCATGCTGCTTTTCATTAAGAGGGGTGCCCAGAGGCATTTCCCCTAGTCAAAGTGGCTGCAATAGCCCTTCTAGTTCCCTGGATGGGACTAGCGACTCGGTTACTGGGGGAGTGATGTGTCCTCCTGGGGTCTCATACACACTGAGTGTGTCTCTGTCTCTCTTTTGGGGAGGGGAGGGCTCTCCGCTTCCTCAGCACTTTAGTGGGTTATTCTAGCGGCCAGATGGCTGCTCACGCCACCTGCAGGCCCTAGAGCGCCTCCCCAGCGCACGAGTTCAATAGCCTCTGCCCCTGGGGAAGTTCACCAATCCAGAGACAGTGTCAGCTGTTCGGTGCCACCTTGGCCTATCAGTCTGTGCCACATGCTCAGTGGGGGAGCTCTGAGTCCACTAGGCAGGAGGAAAGGGGCGAACTCCCCCTTGCTTTTAGCCTAGGATGGGGAGCTGTGCATCCCCCACCCCCTTCACCGAATTCCTGCCCTTACCCCTTTGCCCCGGATTCCAGGCAGGATGAGAATGAACGTGGCCAGCACGGTGAGGAACACGGAGATGATCACGACCCAGGTCGTGTTAAAGGGGAAAGGTGTCCTGGTGTTAGGGTAGAAGGGGAAGGAGCCATCGAGCAAGGTCATCACAGTGCCTGGGAGAGGCAGGAGATCTACAGACACAACATGAGCAGCGAGTGAAACGAATGCTTCTGGCTATTCCTCCCCACAGAGCAGGGACACACTTCCCCCTCTCTGGGGAACAGAGGAAATATACCCTGGGATACCAGCCCGGCCTTCTCCAGCTCTGCCGGAGACCCTAAGTCCCAGCCCACGGCCCCCTGCTATCCCAGCTCTGCTCCGGCCCCCCAGCTCTGCCGGCACCCCTCAGTCCCAGCCCACAGCCCCCTGCTATCCCAGCCCTGCTCCCCCAACTCTGCCAGCACCCCTCAGTCCCAGCCCACAGCCCCCTGCTATCCCAGCCCTGCCCCCCCAACTCTGCCAGCACCCCTCAGTCCCAGCTCACGGTCCCCTGCTATCCCAGCCCTGCCCCCCAGCTCTTCCAGCACCCCTCAGTCCCAGCCCATGGCCCCCTGCTATCCCAGCCCTGCACCCCTAGCTCTGCCAGCACCCCTCAGTCCCAGCCCACAGCCCCCTGCTATCCCAGCCCTGCTCCCTCCCGCCAGCTCTGCCGGTGCCCCTCAGTCCCATCCCATGGCCCCCTGCTATCCCAGCCCTGACCCCCCCAGCTCTGTCAGTGCCCCTCTGTCCAATCCCACAGCCCCCTGCTATCCCACCCATGGACCCTGTTGTATTAATTTAGATGGAATATAAGGGCCAAAGATGCTATCACAACCCAGTTATTGTTTAACATTAACCAGTTTTCAACAAGGCACGGGGTTTGGTATGCAGAGACCCTTGGCCTGCTCAAGCTCATGGCAAACGCACCATTCAACAGTATTTTTACCTTTTATTAAGAATACAAAAAAGAAGGACATACAGTTAAAGCCTTTGAAATGTGACCTATTTAGTAAGGCTTGTAGTTTAATGACCTTTGTTGTTCCCTTTTCCTTTAGCTAGGGTTACTGTATTTCAGGTTCCCAAAAAAGAGGACACTGCCAGAGGGGCAGGGAGGGGGAGAGGGAGCGGGACGTGGGGTACAGTTGTGGAAGGGGGTGTACTAGGAGGGATGCCTGGGAGGGGGGTTGGAGGGGGTACCTGCAGCCTCACACTCGAGGTGGGGGGCAAAAACTACGAGGAGTCCGGTGCCACCTTAAAGACTAACAGATTTATTTTGGCATAAGCTTTCATGGATAAAAAACCACTTCTTCAGATGCATGGAGTGAAAATTAAAGATACAGGCATAAATATACTGGCACATGAAGAGAAGGGAGTTATCTTACAAGTGGAGAACCAGTGTTGAAGGCCAATTCAGTCAGGGTTTATGTGGTCCACTCCCAATAATTGATGCGGAGGTGTCAATACCAAGAGAGGGAAAATTGCTTTTGTAGTGAGCCAGCCACTCCCAGCCCCTATTCAAGCCCAAATTAATGGTGTTAAATTTGCAAATGAATTGTAGCTCTGCAATTTCTCTTTGAAGTCTGTTTTTGAAGTTTTTTTGTTGAAGGATGGCTACTTTTAAATCTGTTATTGGATGTCCAGGAAGATTGAAGTGTTCTCCTACTGGCTTTTGTATGTTACCATTCCTGATGTCTGATTTGTGTCCATTTATTCTTTTACATAGAGACTGTCCAGTTTGGCCAATGTACAAGGCAGAGAGGCATTGCTAGCACATATCACATTAGTGGATGTGCAGGTGAATGAGCCCCTAATGGTGTGGCTGGTGTGGTGGGGTCCTATGATGGTGTCGCTAGAGTAGATATGGGGACAGAGACGGCAAGGGGGTTGTTACAGGGATCTGTTACAGGTTGGGGACATGTCACGGCAGGAGGACGGCGGGTGCAGGATGGTTGGTCAGGACGTCTCTCAGGATTAGGATGAAGAAGGCCCAGGGTCCCAGGAGACAGTGGGGTGGCAGCCATAGATTGGTGCAGCTTGCTCCGTTAGTCAGTTTTTCCCCACAGTCTCTTTCTTTAAAGACCTCCCAAGATGGTGGTGGGCGAACAGCCCTTCCCCTCATTATTTGTCCACCAATTAGGCCTAATTTCCAACACACCGATTTTGGTTCATTGCTTTTCAATCTCACGCTGTTCTTGTTTACCAAGCATGATCTCAACACAGTCCTTGAGTTATTTCAGGGGGCCTTTTTGTATGGACTAATTCAGTCTTGTCTGCTTTCGTGCTTTTTCCCATCAACATCTGCTGTTACCGGGCCATCTTGTGAATTTACGCTCACTTCTGGCAGTTAAGCTCACAATTATGGAAAATGTGTAGGCCCAGTGATCACAACAGCCCCGGCACAGCACTGCCAGCGTCCCTCAGACCAACCTGCAGCCCCTCTGCCATCCAGCCCTCACCCAGTTCTGCTGATGCCCCTCACCCAACCCACAGTCTTGTTGCTATGCAGTGCAAATGACTGCCCCCAACTGCTCTGCCGACGCACCTCAGTGCTGACCCGTTATTGACAAAAACCGGCCCTGGAGATAGAGAGCTCTGTGTGTGTTACATACTGACTAGCTCTGGGCGGGATTACGGACCATAATGCCATGATGATGACCTGTAAAGCCCGCCACATCAGGAAGAGTACCTCCTCAAGAGCTTTAAGAGACTGTCATGCTTTTCGACAGGGCCGCAGGGGGAAAAGGCAGGGCAGGGGAGGTTCCAACTCCTGCTCGAAGTTGGCCACCCTAGGCAGGGGGTGAAGTTCATGCACAGTGAATCACTTCACTCCCAGATAGGTCTTTCCACAGCTCTGAAATGGTCCTGCTCACTAAAGCTCCTCTTTTCAGGGACTCAAAATGCCTAGACTGAACAAGCCATGTTTCAATAAAATGTGGTTTAAAAAACCATGTATCTTGTGAGTCCCATCAATAGACATATCAGAGTCTCAAAAATGGCTCATCCATATCGCCTGAAATTTGAGGGGAAAAACCCCCAACCATAAAAATTGCACAATTTGAAGTGGAAACGGCCTTTGCTGAGGGTTTCCAAAAGCAGCCAGTCAGGTCCATCGGTATTAGTGGAAAGCAAAACACCTCCCGAACCATGGGCGGGGGCTGTCTGTCTCTGGTAGCCCTGGTTTGGGCCCATGCTCTGGCTGCTTCATGGGCCAGCTTCTCAGGACAGCTCAGCATTCTGGATTGGAGATATGGGCGCTGGGCACTTCCGAAAAGCTGGTCCGAGGTGTGGGCGCTGAGCACGCAGAGATCTGCCCACCCTCCACCCTGCAGATTTACAGAGTACAGGCAGTGAGTCACCCTGTGCATATGCTGCCAGCTTCTCCTCCATGAGTCACAAATGGAGGTGCCGCCGGTCAATAAAGGGAAACTAGTAAGTCATCATGGGAACAAATTTGTCACGCCTACCCAGAACCCCAGGGACATAGCACTAGGCTGCAGAACTCCCTCAAAGCGTCTTCGCACATCTGAACCACCTACTCCCTCATCCTCTGGGAAATCGTCTCTCCTGGCATTCACAGGCAAGAGAGGCCGGGGCCTAGGGCAGGGTGGGCACACGTCCAGAGGGGCAAATGTACTTCATTTGGGCCCAGCGCAGTGCCAGGGCAAATGCTGTGCCTGGCTCAGTCATGAGCACAAAGCGACTGGGAGAGGAGGGGAAACACGGTGCTCTCAGGACCAGGTTCATTTCGGCCAAAGAACAAGGGGCGGCTGAGAGCGCCTCCAAGCCAGCCAGCATGATAGAATGCTCAACGATATTATACTGTTCAGCCACTAGGTGGCACCGTGCCTCAAATGCCTTATTTAAAGGCCCCTCAGCCATGCCTGGAAGAGCCTTAAAGAAAGAATCCAATGTTGAACACATCTGGGGCGCGTAAGCCAGCCCCGATCTGGTACTGGAGCATGGCAGCCAGTGTCTCCTGCCAACTCCATGGAGACCAGCTCAGATCTCTGCTCCTGTGCTGTGCCCCCACCAGACTGCAGCCTGCCCTTGGGGCCAGGCTGGGGGTGCTAGGATGGGGGGAGCCAAAACAGCACAATCCGCCCTCCCTCCCCGCATTTATTAACATTCGCTGAATGTTCTTGTTGTAGCTCAAAGCCCTGGGCCTGAGGGGCTTGTTGGGCCGGTGCCATTCAGCCCCAAGGCAGTGCTGAGCCGGCCATTCCAGGTTCTAGGTGAGGGGCCCTTTTCCTTGTATTGTCACTGAGCTCTCCCTGCCGCTTCCCTGCAGCAGTGCTCAGTGCTCAGAGGAGACAGGGATTCTGGGGTGCAGTGAGTGACACCCCCCCCCCACTGGCCCCACAGCTCAGAAGTTTGATCATGCCACAGGCGCCTGCTCAGGAGTATATGGCTCTAGGGAAGCAAGACTGCAGCTCCCCCGACCCACCTACAGAGCAGCCCCCATCACCACGGCAGCGAGGCACTTAGTTCCCATGGGCAGTTAGTTGCCAGCACCCCTAGCAAAGGGGGTGTCCCAGAAGCTCTGCTCTGCCTGCAGAAGTGCCCATGTCCCCCAGCGCGCCAGGCCTGGCTCTCCCACGCTGTGTCTGGGAGCAGTGCACAGAGGCAGCAGCGACGCACACTGACTTACCCGTCTCTGCTGCTCACCAACGGCCAGCTGGGCTGCTGAGCAGTGGTTCCACACGCAGCCGAGCGCTGGCTGGAGAACCAGAGCTGGTCTCCCTCCCTCTATATAGGAACTCCCTGGGCAACAGGCAGGCAGCCAGGCCTGCGCGTCTTGGCTGTGCTTTTCCCCATGGCACGTGCCTCCTGCACTCCAACAGCAGCAGGTTGCTGGAGTGTGTCAGGGAAGCACCAGCCCCACCCACACCTGAGCAACATCTTCCTGCACTGCAGTTACCCACCCCTGCTCCAAGCCCGGCGCAGACAGGAGGCAGCAGAGCCACAGACATGACCGCCCCACCTGCTGCAGCGGTGAGCACCGTCTGGGTGCTGGGGGCCTGCTGGGAGCCTGCTGGGAGAGAGGGGAGAGGCACGTTCCAAACTCTCTGCCCTGCCCCCACTGGCCCCTTTGGCTGAACTGGGAGATTCCAAGCTGGCTTATGAGTTAGTTTCAGTCAAGCAAAAAGCTAGACGGATAAAAGTTCCAGTTGCCTTTTTCAATGAGCCTTCAGAAAAGGTTCAGAGAAGGGCAACTAAAATGATTAGGGGTTTGGAACGGGTCCCATATGAGGAGAGATTAAAGAGACTAGGACTTTTCAGCTTGGAAAGGAGGAGACTAAGGGGGGATATGATAGAGGTATCTAAAATCATGAGTGGTGTGGAGAAAGTGAATAAGGTAGTTATTTACTTGCTCCCATAATATAAGAACTAGGGGCCACCAAATGAAATTAATGGGTAGCAGGTTTAAAACAAATAAAGGGAAGTTCTTCTTCACTCAGCGCACTGTCAACCTGTGGAACTCCTTGCCTGAGGAGGTTGTGAAGGCTAGGACTATAACAGGGTTTAAAAGAGAACTGGATAAATTCATGGAGGTTAAGTCCATTAATGGCTATTAGCCAGGATGGGTAAGAAATGGTGTTCCTAGCCCCTGTTTGACAGAGGGTGGAGATGGGTGGCAGGAGAGAGATCACTTGATCATTACCTGTTAGAGAGATCACTCCCTCTGGGGCACCTGGCATTGGCCACTGTCAGTAGACAGGATACTGGGATGGATGGACCTTTGGTCTGACCCAATATGGCCATTCTTATGTTCTTATGAGCCCATTTGGGGGCAGCTGAACTCCCCTCGGACCCTGCCCAGCATAGGCTCCATCCCTAAACCCAGGGTGGGGGTGTGCAGAATAGGTGTTGATCCAGCACCGTGTCAGTGAGACAACTTGGACTGCCAAGGCCCCCGTGCTGCATGTTACACATGGGGCCAGTCCTACTTTCACTTCCAACAGCCTCACGGACTGGGATCAACCTGGGCTCCTCTCTCCCTGTCTGAGAGCAGAGTCTGGCCCTGGGGTGAGCTGGTGAGAGAGCGGGGGGAGGGGGGTGGTGCTGTAACTTGCATCATTTGGCATTCAGCAGGGGTGCCACATGACATGCCGGGGGGTGCAGCCGAGGTGTCATGGGAAAACTACTCAGTGGACCAATGAAGGAAGTCCCCAGCCTTGGCTCACAGCAGGGCTACCCGCGCTCATGACTGTATTATGAGTCTCGTGATATTTATTATGCTTAAGACCCCAGCTCCTGGAGTCATGAGAATCTCAGCTTTCATAGTGGGGAAAAAAGGAAATGTCTAGCCCTGGTGGTTGCGGAGGAAAGTTGGAAACAGTGACCCACGGCTCAGAAGCCAGAACACAGTCAAAAAGAAACCCAGCATGAAGAATTTTTAAAACCTCATGATTTTGAAGTCAATTTCATGCTTTTAGGTGCTTGATTCATGATTTTTGAATGCTTGGGGTTGGCGTTGCAGTCACAGCCTGCAGCCAGTGGCTAGTTCTGCTCTGCTCACGCCACCCTCCAGCAGGGAAGTTGCACCAGTGTAACCCCGGTCCTGAGGCATGACTTAAGCTTCCTCCCTGTTGCCTTCTGCTTGGATGGGATCTCCCCTCTCACTTTAGGGGCATGGGTCCTGTATCTTGGCACCTGGTGCCTCCACCTCAGGGGGACTCCTCCCAATGCCTGGGACATATGGGGTGCTGTCCCCTAAGAAAAGATTCCTACCAAATAATATACTAGGAGCATAGTCCAATACACAGGAAATAAAATAATGATCAGAATCCCCAAAATAACAATACAACAATGGGGAGAACTTTATTAGGTACAGGGAACAAAGGATAAGGAAAGAACAAAAGTAACTAGAATAATAAAAAAGCAGTAATACCTCAACCCTTCCCGCTTCCAACACCTACAACTGGCCTAAATCACCCCGCTCCCTCCCAGCACCCGCCTATGCAGACAGAAGGGGCAATGCAGCACTGCAATCGGTGGCCAACTTAAAACCCTGAACAGAATAAATAGACATAGGATTTCTTACATGGTCTTCGCCCCTAAAAGGGCAGTATTGTCCTCAGACTCCCTAGTCTGTAGTCCAATGGACGGTTAGGTTGGCTCTTGGCAGCCTCACCTGGATTCGCTCCTCAGCCTCCAGGGTTGCTGGTCTCTGCTGGGCTGACACTTTCAGGACCCAGCACCAGAGCTCAGTTTCCCCTCGGGTGGGAATGGGAAATCAGTGAGGACCTCCCTGGTTTCAATGTTTCTCTTTCTGCTCCACTCCAAACAGCCACAACTGAAAGTAGAACCAACCCTTTTGTCTCCGAGTTCTGCCATATGATTGGTTCTTGCAATAGCTTCTGCTTCTTCCATCTCTGCCGTGGGCTCTCGGTGACAATGGAAGTGGAGTCCTGAGCCTCTATCACACTTAACACTGTGGTGAGACATATGGGGCACCTATGGGGCATGCTCAGGGGCACCTCTCTTGTCTATAGCCCCTGGGAATTCACCCCAGAGGCTCCCAGGGAAACAACTGCCATGAGCTCCAGGCTGCTGCTGGGGTTTATTTTGGCTGTGCAGGGCACTCGGATGGAGAGCATGTCCATAGGAGTTATGCTGACCCAGAGTACTTGTGCAGTGGGAGCTTGGAGTCAGAACAGACAGGCAGACAGGGCTTTTTACCCAGTGGGGCGGACATGGGAAAAACACAGCGAATGGCATTTCTCCTTGTTCTTTGTCAGGGCTTTTAGTAGCACAGTGCTACAATTCTCTGTCTGGCTGTGGCCTGATTCTGCGGCTTTCGCTCACTGGGAGCAGGGCTGACTCATGCAGAGAGTCACACAGATATCCCCATTGGGGTGTGTCAGGGCAGGCTGCTCCTGCACACCACATAGCCACAAGCTTCTGGGGTTGCCCCCACCCCTGGACCCACTCTGACTCACTGCAAGCCATGGAGCAGCTTGATAACTCTTCCTGGCAACCCTGCCTGCTCAGTCCCAAAGCCGCAGCATGGGGGCCAGGCTGGTCAGTCATCCCGCAATGCTGTGCCTGCGTGAACTGGGGGAGGAAGGCACTCTCGCCCCCCGGAAGAGATCTCAGCATGTGGTAAGGGTGGCAGGTGCTATGCAGAAAGAAGCATGTTATGCTACAGCCCAGCAAGAAAGAAGAGATTTCTGGGGAATGACTTTATTGCCTTATTTCTGTAAGGTCCCAGGCTGACCCTGTCCGGTTCCAAACACTGATTCCACGGGACTCTGACAGGCGCTGCTAATCACCTAGCCTCACTTCCCCAAAACAGGTGTGTACAGGGTCTCTGTCTGTGGCAGCAGGGGGAGATTTCTGAGGCCCAGCTACTACCCGCCCCATTGTCTTGAATCCTCTCGAATTACTGCCCAATCTCTGGGACAGGTAAGAAACAATAGGAATTAGCTGGGGAGAAATAAACAACCCAGCAAGATGCAGTTCTGGGCTGCACGCGCCAAGGCATCAAGTGTTGGAACAGAAGGAGAAGTCCCTTTGCACAGATACCACACCTGGGATGCTCAGCTCCAGCCAGAGGATGCCAACAGATTGGAGGAGCACGGAGAAGAGAAAGAAAGAAAGAAAGAAAGAAAGAAAGAAAGAAAGAAAGAAAGAAAGAAAGAAAAACAGGTTTGGGGACTGATGGGGTGGAGTGAAAAGGACAGATTAGAGCTAAGGACACACTCGCTGGGCTAGTGATACCCAAAGGGTGCTCTACCTGTTTACACTTTGTGGAAGGGTGCAAAGCCTGAGGCTGGAGAGGAATTACTGAGGGGTTATACGTGGTGACTAGGCACGATGGAGTGAGAGGAATTAAGAGAATGAAAATGTAGCTGGATACTAGGGGAAATATCTGAGCAGTGAGATGTATCAGGCTGTGGGACCATCACGCTAGGGCAGGGGACATCACTGATTAAACAGGCTAAAGCCCAGGAAAAAGCACTGTAGGGAAGAATTCTGCACTGGCTTAGGGAGTGTGAGAGATAGTGTGGGTGGCCTACCGGGCTTTCCTAGCTCAGTGCTGGAGAAAGAAGGGGCCCATTCTGCGCTGTCTGTCTGTGGACTAGAGTATCCAGGGACCCAGAGCCCAGACACAAAGAGCAGTTCTCTGAAGCCTCAGTCAGGATCGGTCACATCTGGAACTTGTCCAGTGCATATAAAGCTGACTTTCTCTGTGTGAAACAGCTGACCCTGCTGGCTCAGAAAACTGAGTCGCCAGCAGAATAGAAAGAGAAGGAGGCTGTGATGGGTTCCCCCCAGTGTGCCACCTGGAACTGGGGTACCACTGAGCCCTCTGATCTACCAGCCTGGACTCCCTCTCACACTGTGCTGCTGTGACAAGTTGCAATGCCCTCCAGCCTGCACTTTCACCAGCATTCACATAGGTAGGGACATACCCAGCTGCAGTTACATGCAGGCTCTCTGACCACCAGCCTCCCAGCCTGGGATCCCAGAGCAGTACCGTCCTGCCCTGGTCAAATCTGGCCCGTATATGGGTTTAACACCAGTCTCTCTCTCCCTCAATGTGAAGAGAACAATGCACACTTGTGGTGACCAAGCTGAGATTTTCCCTAGGCACGTTAGTCAAAGGCACACTGGTTTGGATTAAAACTTAAAATAAGTTTATTAACTACAAAAAGATAGATTTTAAATTATAGGAAACAGGTCAAAACAGATTACCTAGTAAATAAACAAAACCTCAAGCTGAGCTTAACATACTAGATAGGTAGGATATGAATTAGAAAATTCTCACCCTGAGTGATCAACAGACTGGCAGATTCTTAAGGCACAAGCTGCCTTTGCTTTGCAGCTTGGGTTTCACAGGTTTTCAGACACAAGCAAGCAATCCCTTTAGCCTGGATCCAGCACTTTGCCCAGTTCAGTCTTTGTTCCTCAGGAGTTTCCAAGTGTGTTGTTGAAGGGAGAGTGAGGTACCATCATGATGTCACTGTCCCCCGGCCCTTTTATATCTTCTTCCCACTTGCTGGAAAGTTCTTCTGTTGTGACCTGAGTCAAACAGTTCCCATTATCTCTGAGAGGTTTCTATTGTACACAGTCCTTGGGGTAATCCTTGCGCTTGTGTGCATGTCCTCAATAAGCCATTAACATTGTTTGGCCTTTTTACTGTTGTACCTGAAAGGCTGCTTGTGGGTGTTTTCAATCTTACAACATGTTTCAGAAACGCACACATAGCCAAATTTCATAACTTCATGTACGACAGGAGCACATACAATCCAATGAGATATTAATGTCTAGCAGATCAAGACTTCTAGAATGATACCTCACAAGGCATGCTTTGTACAAAACATACCCTAATTACATGACAGTGGTGAATATTGGGGTTCCAGGGTGTCACAGAGGCATCAGCAAGCTGGTCTCCCAGAAAACAGGCATTAGTCACGGTGTGCTGCAGGAACCGGAGCCTGGCCTTGCTTTGCTTATTCCTGGCAGCGTTCTGGAAGTCGGGCTGTCAATACAAGTCACGGAGTCCAGTTCCTAGCTGCTATTCATTTAAATGGCAAGAACCTGAGCCAAGCAAAAAAAAAAAAAATCCCAAACAAATTCCAGGGGAGGCAAAGGGGTTGCCCTGGCAGGACCAGGCCTTGGAATGTTATTCTTTGTGTGTTGTCCACAAAGACATCCTCACTCATCAGCCCTCACTAAAAACCTGTGTCAGACACAAAAATAACAGGAAAATTCCAATTCTTCTTCCCTTTTCTAAGGGAAGAAGCAGAGCAGACAGCAGTGGAGGAAGAATGGGCAGTGGCAAAGGCACCAGCAGAGGAGTGAGGGTTCAGTGCCTGGCACTGCACAGATCCTGCCCTAGCTCTCCCCTAGGACCTTGGGCAAGTCTCTGTGGCTCAGGCTGTAAAGCTGGGATACAGCCCTCACTCACAGGGGTGTCGGGAGGAAAGAGGCATTCCAAACTGTGAGGTGCTCAGTGCGCCAGATACATACCTTGCTCCCGTTTTCAAAGCAACCCAAGGGAGTTAGGTACCCCGATCCCTTTGAATTTGGACACCTGACTCAGGCTCCATGAAAAGTCCACCCTGAAACAGGATTTCCCTGACATTGGGTCTGCACACATGCACGCTCTCTCTGAAGCATTATCCGCGCACCCACAGGGCTGTGAAGTTATGAACCAGGAGTAATGGGTCAGGTCGGGGGGGGGGGGGGGGGGGGCGGCCAGGGCTGGGAAAAGGGTCCCAGGGCCAGCCACGCACAAACACCACCCCTCCCCCTTAGGGGGCCAGAGTTTACCCCTGGAACAAGCCCCACACTTTACAACAGCACAAGACTTTTATCAAACCCAGGCACAGCCAGGAGCAGACCCACGCCTGGAACTCGAGCTGGAGTTACACAGACTCCCCTCCCATTCCCCACCTGGCTAGACACACAGACTCTGTGCCCCATGCCAATGCAATCCCCTCCCCGCTGTGGGCCCGACCCACCTCTCCCTGCACTCTGCTCTGGTGCTGGCATGTAGGGGGAGCCCAGGCTGGTGGGGTGAGTATGTGGCCTCCCCTCCTGCCAGCTCCAGGCTGAGCATTTCTAACAGTCCCCTTTTGCCAGCAGCTGGCTCTCACTCCTGCTCCTTCCCTTGTCTCTTCTCTTCCAATCTCCCTGGGCTGGGCTTTTCCCACACCACTTATTCACTCAAACCCTCCCAAAGTTAATGAGGGGTGTTTGACTGGCACCCGTCCCCCAGGCAATCAGGTTTGTGCACAATAGTCGGGGCAGGGGAGGGGTGAGCTCTCTCCCCAGCTCCATAAATTGGATGCAATGGAACAAAGCAACCTCAGAGATCTCTGGGAGCCTGCAATCCTCTTGTATTAGTGCATCTTTACATACCCTATTGGACAAAGCACAGGACAATGTAGTTCAGGGAATCCGGTCTTGGCCAGCTATTGTGTGCGCACAGATGGGGGACACCGACTTGCCCTGTGTGAATGCACTGAGTCTATGACCAGGCTATGTTTTAAATAATCCTTTCATTGTAATTCGCCATATATTTCTGTTGCTATCCAGGAGCAGAGGGGCAGATCCTCCCCTGACATAAATTAGCATTGACTTTAGTGAAGTTACAACAGTCTACACAAGCTGGGGGACTGGCCTCGCGCCTGGTTGTGGCTCACGTACCATGTTTGCAGTCACAAGCTTTTTAAGCAAAGAGCATGTCACCTATTCACGGTTCAGATTCTGCAGAGGCCTCTCTTTCATCACAGCAGCCTGCGTTGTTTTTGGTCAGTTATGGGTAATAGTACACTTATAGATCATTTCGTGTACGTCTTTGGAAAGAGACAAATGACAGCTCCAAAGCATTTCACAGGTAATAAAATCACCAAGTCAGTTCAGCTATCATGGAAAGAAGCAAGCAGCCAAGGAAGGGAAGGGTGGGACACTTGCATGCTGATGCTGAACTGCCCAAGCAGAGTCCCGTGCTCGGTCCACTGGCCCTTTATCCACTCAATTACCTCGAGGCCTGTGCTTGACTTCAGTGGAACGAAACGGAAGCATGTGTTTAAGTGCCGTCCTGAACAGGAATGGACTTAAACAAGTACTTAATTGCTTTCCACAATGCCCTTGATTTTGCATTAATTCCAGTAGGGCTACTCCAGCACGGTGCTCTTTAGCCTGAATAAAGATGACAAAATCAGCTGCCATGCATGTGCCAGGAATCTCCCTATGGCTGCCTGGCCCTCTTCCAGTTTCGCCCCTGGGATCTCCAAGGCAGGTGATGCTGTGGGTCAGATAGAGCCTATCTTACGCAGGGCGAATTGAATCCACACCATAGTGAAGCTAGCCGAAAGGCCGAGTGCCTCTGGAGGGCCATGGGCAAGATGCCTGCCATATTTCGTATTGCAGCCTGCATCAGGCTTCAGCTGGGCCTGAGCAGTGCCAGCTCAGAAGCCCAGCCCTTTTCCCAGAGGGGAGCTCTCTGAGAAACGGATGACGAGGCCGTCCTGTGGCTGCAGCCCAAGCTAATCGCAATGGCAGCTCAGGCACTAGCCCCAGGTGATTTCTGCCTCTGGCAGCGAGTGAGCTGCTTTGTCCGGGAGGAGACAGTGTGCAGGGTGTGCCATAGGGTGACGCAGGCGCTCCGTCAGCAGCAGAGCTGGGCCGACAATTCCAATGACATTAGCTTCTCCTGTTTGTGAATTGCACCGGCTGATTGTACCAGTTTATTCACCGGCCAACAGCTGTTCAGTTTGAGCAAACGTGGGTGGTTCCCCCAATCCGTACTGCCAGCGTGGGCTGGGGATTGGCCACCGAACTGGGGCTTAGGAGACCCGGGTTCTGGGCCTGCTGGGTGATCATGGGTGGATCATGCACTCTCTTTTAGTGCCATTCTCTGCCTCATCCATTTCTCTTATTTGCTCTTCAGGGCAGAGGCTGTCTGTCCGTGTGTCTGTACAGTGCACAGCACAGTGGGCTCTGGATCTCCGCTAGTGCAATATACATGATAATAATAATTAGCCATTTCTTAGCCAAGAAATAGGCCAGGTCACCTAAGTCACATGATATTGTTTCCCCTCCCTTACTGGATGACTTCGCCATCATAAAATACATCAGTGCCCATCCAGCATGGATTGCTATCTGTGAGCTCCCTGCCCGCATGAGCCTTACAGATGTCACAGCCTCCTCAGCAGTAATTAGCAGCTAGGAAAACCACTTGGTTTCCCCCCCACAATCACCAGTCTCTGCAAAGTAGTGTGGGGCACCCCTGGGAAGCCCATGAGCCAGCTCAGCACAGGAACAGGACTGTTGCCTGGCCTGCTGCTCCAGTCTTGGGGAGAGCTTGGCTTTTATCCCGTACGGGGGCTGTGACACAGAGCTGCCCAGTACAGATGCCACTCTAGGGGGGAGTGCTACAGCTACACAGCGGCCAAATCACTGCACTATCGCTGTAGAGAGAGGGGCAGCTAATCCTGAGTCTCCTAAAGGAAAAGGTGGAGGCCGCATTGCTTAAGTCACGTCCATCTGAACTGGACAAAGCGCTGACAGACTGTCGCGGGATGACCCCAGGGTGCTGACCTTGGAGGGGATGGCCAAGGGGATCCACATAGATCTTTCCCAACCGCGCAGTCAGGGCTCCTCTGAAGCATGCAGGGCTTCCAATGGTCCCAAAAAAGTGTGCGTGGGGCGGGGTGGGGGTATCTCTCAGCACCTGGGAGCAGCTGCTTTGGTGAGACAGTGCTTTAGGCAGGCCCCTTAGCCGCCCAGCTCAGTTTCAACACAACATTTTTTGCCAGGTCCGTGAGCCTTTGCGACTCCCTTCCGCTTGGAACATTGGCTCTGGGTCAGGAGGGGGATTTATTCTCCACGCGGTGCACACAGCCAGGAGAGGAGGGACCATGGTGAGCTGGCCTCGGGGTTTGCCAGTGGGGCGGGTGGAGGAGGCTTGGCATGCTGAGCTTGCTGCCTTGTAAAGCTTTAAGCCATGACTCACTGGGAACGGGTGCTTCTTCTGATAGAGCCTGGGAAGTGGCAAAGGGAAATAAAAGGCATCAGTAAATCTACTGTGAAATGAGAGACAAGAAATTTACTGTTCGCGGCTCGGAAAGCTCCCAGCTGGGCTTAACTATTAAATGCCATTGCAGTGCACCAGAGAGTAAGAGGTTAATAAAACTGACTAGGGCTGGAACATTGCAGACAGATGCTGGGCATGTTTCCCTCACACAGCTCTGTCCTTCAGCTGCCCCAGCTGTACCAGTCCTGTGCTCCCCCCACAATTCTGCCAGTGCCCATCCTTCCTGGCCTTCCGCTCCCACACCAGGGCCTGTCACCAACCCAGGCACTCCCAGCAGTGGAGGCTGTCACCATTCAGTAGGAAACTGCACCTCTGACCCCCTAGCGGCCACCTTGAGGATGACCACTCAGGTCTCAGGCCTCTAGCCATCACCCTTCACAGGGTGGTGTCCCGTGAGATTTAGGCTGCAGTTCGCTGCAATCCCCTTAGCAAGTCTGAGTTTAGCTCAGCACCTGCCTCCCTGTTCTCTCTGGGGCAATGGCAGGGTTAACCAGTGACCAGCCACCTTCACAGAGCAAAGTGGTATTTATTCAGAACAAAACCATTTCAGAGAAAACGGATCTTAAAACCAATAAACAACTTCTATGCAGGTCTAGTTTACCAGGTGTCCCCACCTTCTATGAGAAGACCTGGCAGGGTTCAAAGCACATCGGAGCCTCGCAGGGCTGGTCCCTCTGGTCCCAGTCTGATGATACTAAACTGCTCAAGATAGTTAAGACCAAAGCAGACGGTGAAGAACTTCAAAAGATCTCCCAAAGTTAAGTGATTGGGCAACAAAATGGCAAATGAATTTTAATGTGGATAAATGTAAAGTAACGCACATTGGAAAAAATAACCCCAACTATACATACAATATGACGGGAGCTAGTTTAGCTACAGCTAATCAGGAGAAAGATCTTGGAGTCATCATGGATAGTTCTCTGAAGACGTCCACACAGTGTGCAGCAGCAGTCAAAAAAGCAAATGGGATGTTAGGAATCATTAAAAAAGGGATAGAGAATAAGACAGAGAATATCTTATTGCCCTTATATAAATCCATGGTATGCCCACATCTTGAATACTGCATACAGATGTGGTCCCCTCATCTCAAAAAAGATATACTGGCATTAGAAAAGGTTCAGAAAAGAGCAACTAAAATGATTAGGGGTTTGGAACAGATCCCATATGAGGAGAGATTAAAGAGGCTAGGACTTTTCAGCTTGGAAAAGAGGAGACTAAGGGGGGATATGATAGAGGTATCTAAAATCATGAGTGGTTTGGAGAAAGTGAATAAGGAAAAGTGATTTACTTGTTCCCATAATATAAGAACCAGGAGCCACCAAATGAAATTACTGGGTAGCAGGTTTAAAACAAATAAAAGGAAGTTCTTCACTCAGCGCACTGTCAACCTGTGGAACTCCTTGCCTGAGGAGGTTGTGAAGGCTAGGTCTATAACAGGGTTTAAAAGAGAACTGGATAAATTCATGGAGGTTAAATCCATTAATGGCTATTAGCCAGGATGGGTAAGGAACAGTGTCCCTAGCCTCTGTTTGTCAGAGGGTGGAGATGGATGGCAGAAGAGAGATCACTAGATCATTACCTGTTAGGTTCACTCCTTCTTGGGCACCTTGCATTGGCCACTGTTGGTAGACAGAATACTGGGCTGGATGGACCTTTGGTCTGTCCCAGTATGGCTGTTCTTATGTTCTTATGTCAGTTTTTGGTTTGGCTCCCTATGCTAGGTTGGTCACTTTTTCCAGTTCTCCATCTGCCTGGCCTCTTTAACCAGGTCAAACCAGTCTATGCTATTTACCCAGGGAATGAGGCTTCTCTAGCCTTCTTACTGGCCTAGGGGTTTGCTTTAATAATTTCCAGGTGACAGTCTCTACATAAAAAAATAAATGGACACAAAACAGACATCAAGAATTATAACATTCAAAAACCAGTTGGAGAACACTTCAATCTCTTTGGTCACTTGATTACAGACCTAAAAGTTGCAATTCTTCAACAAAAAAACTTCAAAAACAGACTCCAACGAGAGACTGCTGAATTGAAATTAATTTGCAAACTGGATACAATTAACTTAGGCTTGAATAGAGACTGGGAGTGGATGGGTCATTACACAAAGTAAAACTATTTCCCCATGTTTATTCCCCCCCCACACACACACTGTTCCTCAGATGTTCTTGTCAAATGCTGGAAATGGCCCACCTTGATTATCACTACAAAAGGTTCCCTCCCACCACCCCCGCTCTCCTGCTGGTAATAGCTCACCTTAAGTGATCACTCTCATTACAGTTTGTATGGTAACACCCATTGTTTCATGGTCTCTATGTATATAAATCTCCCCACTGTATTTTCCACTGAATGCATCCGATGAAGTGAGCTGTAGCTCACGAAAGCTTATGCTCAAATAAATTTGTTAGTCTCTACGGTGCCACAAGTCCTCCTGTTCTTTTTGCGAATACAGACTAACACGACTGCTACTCTGAAACCAGGTGACTATAGTTTCTGCGGGAAACCCTGTAACTCCCCCATGGAGCCAGAACAGTCCCCAGCCCATACAGACACACACGATGCTTATAGAGCTGATACAGTGATCTTTGAATATTATGTGTCTGTCATATTTATCACAAAGACAAATTAGCGTGAATGCCACTGTAGTTAGATGTTCAGGCCATAAATATCTAGTCTGACCTCCCGTATCACATCCAATGTGCTGCCCCGTTGCCTGGCTTTAACAGCTTCTGAAATTCCTTTCTAGACTTTCCAATCCCTTCTAGACTTGACTCACTTCAATAATTTTGGTGCCTCTGCAGATTTTCCTGTATTTCACCCCCTTTCCCAAACCATTAATAAATATATTAATCAAACTGGTCCTTGTATGGGCTGTTGGGAAACCCAGCTATTCGCCTCCTTCCATGTTGATGGTTGGCCATGTTTTCCTGCTCATTGTTTTCTACCTCTCAATGAGTTTGTAATGCGTGATGGAATGCGTTCCTGCAAACCTGTGAGCAGACTGAAAGTTTGCCTATATTTTCAAAGCATTCCAAGCTCTGGGCTGTGTGTCTGTCACTAAAGCAAGCAGATGCTGTGAAAATTCACCCAGCTGGACCACAGGTGCCAGAGAGTCATAGATTCCCAGGCCAGATGGGACCACTGCGATCATCTAGTCCGATCTCCTGCATAACACAGGCCAGAGACCTGCCCCCAAATAATCCCAAGAGCAGAGCTTTTAGAAAAACAGCCAGCCTTGATTAAAAATTTTCAGTGATGGCGAATCCACCATGATCCTTGGTAAATTGTTCCAACAGTTAATTGCTTTCGCTATTAAAAATGCACGCCTTATTTCCAGTCTGAATTGGCCAGTACGACGCGATGCAAAAAAGAAAACAGTTGTTGTTTTTGGCCTTGTTGCGTTATGGACAGTTGTTTCTGCTGGGGATTAATGGAGAAACTCACAGAACTTGCTCCTGTTCCCATTGAAGTCACTGGGAATTTTGTGACTGACTTTACTAGGAACAGGGTTGGGCCCACAGTAGAGAAAGGCTGGGTAATGGCAGCTGCAGATAGCAGCATCCCTGTTATTATCTTGATGACATAAAGTACTCACGCTTTCTCTGGCTGCAGGAGAGAAAGCTCTGAGTCAGCCTCATAAACCAGCTGTCATTCGGCACAGACTCTGCCCCAGCCCTCCTGTATGGGAACTGGAATTCAAATGTATGTCTACAAGTAAAAGTCTGGTGCACTGTGGGTAGCTATCCCACAGTTCCCACAGTCCCCACCACCCACTGGAATTCTGGGTTAAGCTCCCAGTGCATGATGGGGCAAAAACATTCTCGCGGGTGTTTCTGGGTGTGTGTCATCAGAAAGCTATGGCGGACAATTGTTTCCCGCCTTTTTGGTGTGCAGACGCCATACTGCTTTCAGCAGATGGTGCACCGCTGCTCTCCTGCTACTATAAATCCACCTCTCCAACTCAACTCTGCTCAGCCATCATGAACCGAGCAGCACAGCTTCCGCCACCAACTCTGCTCTCCCACTATTGCCACACTTCCGAGCTTCTCCATGTTTTCTGTTCTGGGCTCCCACCTCCGTGAAAGCCACAGAAGACAACCATTTTCAGCCGTGGTTCGGCTACCATGAACCAAACAGCACGGCTTCCGCTGCCTCTCTGCTCTCCTACGTTTCACGCCCTTTTTCCAGGATTACCTGTGCAGGTGCCATAGCCATGGAACCTGATCAGATCTCCGTGGCAGTTTTGACCATTGTAAATACCTTGCGCGTTATCCAGCAGTATGTGCAGTACCGGCAAAACCGGGCGAGGAAGCGACAACAGCGCGATTACTATACTAATGAGGACATGGACACAGACAGCATGGCATGTGGCAATTGGGAGATCTTGGTGCTGTTGGGCCAGGTTCATGCTGTAGAATGCCAATTCTGGGCCCGGGAAACAAGCACAGACTGGTGGGACCGCATAGTGTTGCAGGTATGGGATGATTCCCAGTGGCTGAGAAACTTCCGTATGTGTAGGGCCACTTTCGTGGAACTTTATGACTTGCTGTCCTCTACCCTGAAGTGCAAAGACACCAAAATGAGAGCAGCCCTCACAGCTGAGAAGCGAGTGGCCGTAGCCCTGTGGAAGCTTGCAATGCCCGACAGCTACCAGTCAGTCGGAAATCAGTTTGGGGTGGGGAAGTCTACTGTGGGGGCTGCTGTGCTGCAAGTAGCCAACGTGATCATTGACGAGCTCCTATCAAGGGTAGTGACTTTGGGAAATGTGCAGACCATTGTGGATGGCTTTAATGCGCTGGGGTTTCCTAACTGCGGCGGGGCAATAGATGGACCGCATATCCCTATCTTGGCCCCGGAACACCGGGGCGGCCAGTACATAAACCGAAAAGGGTACTTTTCCATGGTGCTGCAAGCACTGGTGGATCACAAGGGATGTTTCACCGACATCAACGTGGGATGGCCGAGAAAGGTACATGACGCTCGCATCTTCAGGAACTCTGGACTATTTGAACAGCTGCAGGAAGTAACTTACTTCCCAGACCAGAAAATTACTGTTGGGGATGTTGAAATGCCTATAGTTATCCTTGGGGACCAGCCTACTCTTTAATGCCATGGCTCATGAAGCCGTACACAGGCACCCTGGACAGTAGTAAGGAGCAGTTCAACTACAGGCTGAGCAAGTGCAGAATGGTGGTAGAATGTGCGTTTGGACGTTTGAAAGCGCGCTGGCGCAGTTTACTGACTCGGTTAGATCTCAGCACAACCAACATTCCAATTGTAATTGCTGCTTGTTGTGTGCTCCACAATATCTGTGAGAGTAAGGGGGAGACGTTTATGGCAGGGTGGGAGGTTGAGACAACTCACCTGGTGGCCAGTTTTGCACAGCCAGACAACAGGGTGATTAGAAGAGCGCAGCAGGATGTGCTGCACATCAGAGAAGCTTTGAAAGCCAGTTTCATGACTGGCCAGGGTATGATGTGAGAGTTGTGTTTGTTTCTCTTAAAGTTACCCGCCCCCTATTTATATATTAAAGGAAATAAAGTCACAATTGTTTAAAAACCGTTCTTTATTATTTGTTGTGCAAAACATTGAGAGAAATCAGAAGCTAGACGGAGGAGGGGGGTATTGGGTTAGGGGGGTGGAGGAGAAGGGAAGGACAAGTCCAGAAACCAAATCAAAATTTAGGATATGCCAGCTTTCTGCTGCTTGTGCAATCCTCTGGGGTTGACTGTGTGGGTCCCCGTAGCCTCCCCCCTTGTGTTCTTGGGTGTCTGGGTGAGGAGGCTATGGAACTTGGGGAGGAGGGAGGTTATTCAGGGGCTGCAGTGGCAGTCTGTGGTCTTGCTGCCTTTCCCACATTAGATCCACCATACAGCGGAGCATGTCAGTTTTCTCCCCCACGAGCCTGACCATAGCATCCTGCCTGCTCTCATCGTGCACATCCCTCCTCTCTTCGTATTCATGTAATGCTTTACGCGACTCAGCAATTGTTTTCCTGCACGCATTCAACTGGACCCTATCAGTGTGGGAGGACTGCATGAGCTTGGCAAACATGTCATCCCGAGTTCGTTTTTTCCGCCTTCAAATCTGGACCAGCCTCTGGGACGGAGTAGATAGGGGCTGCATTGAAACATGCACCTGCTGCAGGAGGAGAAAAGGGGAGGGTAGTATTTTAAAAGACACATTTTAGAGAACAAAGGGGACACTGTTTCTCAGTGAAACAGGCAATTCATAGTACACAGCACAAGTTCTTTCTGTACAAGGTCTCATTTCGCCTCTTATACTGAAGTGCCTGCCACTTTGGTGTGAGTAAGCCATCACATGAGGCCAGGCAACAGAATTCAGCTTGCAGGCAGCCTGCAGGCTCTCTGGGATGATCAATTCACAAAACACCCTCCCCCCTCACACACACACACACACACCCCGTGGGGCTCCGATGAGGCTCTGAGCAGGGATGAGCCCTTTAAACTAAATGCAAACAGCCCAGCACGGCTGGGTTTCCCCTGACCCCCCACCACGTGGCTCCAATCAAGCTCTCACTCACCAAAAGTGCCTTCTCCAGGGTCATGGCCCGGGAGCATGCTTTGGGAGTAGGGGGAGGCTATTGGCTCCAGCGTTAAGAATAGTTCCTGGGTGGGGGGAAAGCAGATCCCCACTTGCCGCCTGTGCACTGTCCTCCTCCTCCTCCTCCTCTTCATCCTCCAAAAACTCATCCTCCTTGCTCCGTGCTACTTCTCCCTTGCAGGTGTCCACAGACAGTGGTGGGGTAGTGGTGTCATCACCCCCCATAATTGCATGCAGCTCACGGTAGAAGCGGCATGTATGGGGTTGTGACCCAGAGTGCCCGTTTGCCTCCCTAGCTTTTTGGTATGCTTGCCTGAGCTCCTTGATTTTTGTACGACACTGTTCTGTGTCCCTGGAGTAGCCTCTTTCTGTCATGGCCCTGGAAACTTTAGCATATGTTTTTGCATTCTTTTTTTTTGGAACGTAGTTCTGCCATAACAGATTCATCTCCCCAGCGTGCAATGAGATCCAGTACCTCCCGTTCGGACCATGCTGGAGCTCGTCTGCGAATCCGGGACTGTGTGGTCTCTTGAGATGGTGGACTCTGCATGGTCGCCTGGGATGGTGGACTGTGCTGATGGTGACCAAACAGGAAATTCAAAAGTTCCCAGGGCTTTTACTGCCTACCTGGCTAGTGCATCAGAGTTCAGAGTGTTGTCCAGAGCGGTCACAAGGGAGCATTCTGGGATAGCTCCTGGAGGCCAATATTGTCGAATTGTGTCCACAGTACCTGTAACCCGGAACTGCGATCTCGATTTTAGCGCTACTCCACTTGCCGAGGTGGAGTACAGAAATCAGAGTAAAGAGCCCTTTAAATAGAAAAAACTGGTTTGGTTGTGTGGATGGAACAGTTTTATTTCGAGATAACTCAGCTAATTCCAAAATAACCGCGTACTGTAGACCAGGCCTTAGGGCTTATGGGAGGTAGGACCATGATGCAACACTGGGCGGGCCAGCACTCTTCCCACGTGTGAGTACACACACACAGGTGCTAGAGGAGAGCCTGCTCCTCGGCGGCCAGGGCTCATTTCACATCCCTTGACTTGCCATAAGAGCAGGACAGACATGCCAGCTTGGAGATGCTCCTGAAGCTGGTCTGTCCTCTCTGGCATGTCAACTGCTCCCTGGCCATCATCTCACCACAGGAGCTTCTCCATCTCCATCTTCCTTTGTGGAAGATGCCAGAGTTGGTTCACTCTCTGCTGTGACCCAGTGACCCCAGCCGCTCCCCTCTAGCAAACAGAGCTACCAAAACCCTCTGGGCCTTAGGAAACAGCAGGAAACAATTCACATTGCAGGGATACCAAGAGACCAAAGGCTTGATTTCTCTTCCCTTTGGATTCCCCAATCCTCCAAAGTCTTGCAGAAGAGAGGAGAGGGAGAGACGAGCAAGGACAAATCACATCTGCCTTTCCCCTCTTCCCAAGGTGCGGGAGATTGGCGTGTTCAGCTGCACTGCCCCCCCAGCGGGAAAGATCAAGATCAAAGATCAAGGTCACGGCACAAACCTGTCTGTGGATCAACAAACAGGACTAGGCCCATTTCTCTCACCACTACGCAGGACATTAAGAGAGAAGGCAAAAGGACCCAGATATGAAGCCAGTCTGTCCATCTGCATCTCCCGCATTGATGCACAGGGAAGCACAGGCCCTGGGGTGCCCTACCTGTGCAGGGCTGATCAGCTGCAGCGTGGTGAAGCTACCTCTATCAGTGTGTGGGAGAAATGCCCAGCTACCACCAGGGTAAGTACCACAGCCAACCAGTGGGTGAACATATAAGCTGCTTCCTGCAGCAAAGGGGGAGGATGGGGCCAAGCAGATGGGCCAGCGTTGTGCAGAGCCACTCTGTCTGCAGGGCGCTTTGCCAGGGGCCAGAGGTTCTGTGCAGCAGCATCTCCGCAAATATTTGTGCTTAGTTTTATGAGAACAAAGAATATTTTCCTGCTGCTTAAAACTGCGTGTTTTGCTGCCCAAGTCTGCTTCCTCCGCAGACACAGGCCACTTCCCGCTGGGCAAGCTAACAGAACTCCCCCGTCCACGTGGCAAAGGGCCAGGCCAGCCCAATGGGTGCTTGTTAGTGAGTGCTCCTGCCAGCCCCTCGTTTCCACATGTAAAATTTACTGTCACCAGCGCCAGGCGTCCAGCAGTCCTGAGTCAGGCCCCAAACACAGGAGCTTGGCTTAACAAGCAGGAGGTTTTAAAAGGTAAATAACCATTGGGCTCTTTGCCTTCTGGGTGGTGAGCCTTTAGGCTACAGCTGAGACACGTGTTCCAGCTTTTCTCTGCACCAGTGAGGACTGGAAATGTAGCACTTTGTAACACACGCTGAGCTGGTTGTGCGGTCACTGGGCGGCAGGAGCTGCGGAATTTAGAAAAACCACCATCGCGAGACGCGCTACAATCACTAGCGTTGCGACCCTAGACCATGCAGAGCCCCGGCTGTGAGCTGAAGGGCTGTGAGCCGTGGGACTCTTCCCAGACTTGCCTGAGCCCCAGCTCCTCCCAGGACAGCGGAAAAGGGAACAACCGAGACCCCAGTGTAAGGCTGTGAGCTGAGGTCAGCGCCTTTGGGTACACTGCATGGAGGTGAGTTTTGTTTGTCTTGAATGTTCTGCGCACCCCTTTCTTTTACCAAGTGCTCCCCCTGGACATCTCAGCTGTCTGGACCCATCTCAGCCAGAGGCCTGGGAGCTAGTAGCTGTAAGGGAGTGTTTGCGTTCCAGCAGCACATGGCTGTACTTACCTTTAAACCATGGGAGGCTGGGGTGCCCTGGGGAAGGTATTCAGCCAGGGGCAGAATGGGGCTATGGAGGCAGAGCTCGCCAACCTCATGCAAGGAGCTGCACGTGGGAAGGAACAGTCTGAACACACACGCTGCTGGACTCCGAGTCCCTGTCAGTGCTCACAATTACCATGGGCAGGTCAGGGAGGCCTCCTGCCCAGCGAACAGTTGCACTCCTAGGACCAGATCCAGGCTTGCAGGATCCTAGTCCCTGAGAGGGCAGAGGGATCTGTGCTCCACTCAGACCTTGAACAGCCAGACAGACCCAGAACTGCCCTCACACTGCATGATCACTTGCCCGCTGTGTTTCCAGCTTGAACTCTGATGTGGCCTTTGTCCCTTGCCCCAAGGCTGTTCTGTTGCAGGGTTCACCCGAATTGACCTGGGAATTGATGCCCTGAGGCATTTCCCTTTCAGGGTCATCCAGGGGGCTGGGCACTCGCTTTGTATCAGAGCCATGTGGGTTCCCCAGGGTTTTAAACCCAGTTTCTGTAGCTGCTGCCACCTGCTGGTTTTTTGTTGCCTGCAAGGAGGTACAGCTCACTGAGTCAGCGCCCGTGTGTCATGTATCACCCCGAGAACATGATCCTGGGGCGGCTGCGTTATGCTGCCACGAAGGGCAGGTTGGCTACAGCCATGTAAACTGGCCACCTCCATACCTGGGTCCCTGACCACCACGCTGTGATGTGGCAGGTGTAGGATAAAGGAGCACTGAAGGCAAGAACAATTTTTGACAATCTAATGGAAGGAAAACCCTGCACAGAGCAGAACCCTGCTGCAGGGGCATGCAACCAGGGCAGCCAAATCTTTGCATTTGAGGCACCAAATCCTTGGAGGGGGTTGCATAAGAATTGTGCTTGACTTTTTTTTTTTTTTGCGCTTTGACTTTTTGGGTGCGGGGGTAGGGACAGCAAAACTAGCAGCCCTGGGCCTACTCTGCTGACATCCCAGCATGAGGACATTTCCCCACCCCTTCCTAGCCCACCCGCTGAGCTGCAGGACACCCCCCAGCTCCTCTGCTGGATGGAAGATGACTCCAGAAACTATGGCACCTAGGGCAGCTAGGGAAGGGTCTTCTGCTCAACTGCAGGTCTTCCCGCTCTTTTCTCTCAACCCAAGGTCACAGGTTGGGGGAAGGGACATTTGAGACAGAAGAAGGTAGTGGGGGAGGCAACAGATGGGGCAGCTCTTGGGAATGGTCTGACCAGGGACCAAAGGGAGCTGGCAGGGCAGATGGGAACAATTTATACAATAAGTGCCCAGGAAGAGGGGAACTGGCCATGGCAAAGTGGGGGGAGTTTGTATAACATGGCTACCAAGACAAGTCGTGCACTCGTCGCCGCACTGGTCACCTTGTGTGCAGGGAGTGCCCCTCTCTGGACCATTAATGTTGGTTTTCATTGTCCTGGAGCAGTGGGGAAGCTCCAGAAGACTGGAAGAAAGCAAACGTTGTGCCAGTTTTTAAAAAGAGTAAAGGGAATGACCCTGTTTATAGGCCTGTCAGCCTGATGTCTACCCTGGGCAAGATAATGAAGGGATTCGATCAATAAAGAATTAAAGGAGGGTGATGTAATTAGTGCAAATGAAGATGGGTTTATGGAAAATAGATCTTGTCAAACTAACTTGATATCTTTTTATGAAGATATTGCAACTTTGGTTGATAAAGGGAATAATGTTGACATAAGATATTTAGACTTCTGGAAGTCATTTGACTTGGTACCAAACAACATTTTGACTGAAAAACTAGAACAAAATAAAATTAACAGGACATACATTAAATGGATTAAAAACTGGCTAACTGATAGAGAATGGTCATCAAACAGGTGTGTTTCCAGTACGGTCTCTGCAGGGATTGGGTTTTGGCCCTTCACTACTTAACATTTTTATCAATGATCTGGAATAAAACATAAAATCATCGCTGATCACGTTTACAGGTGACATAAAAATTGGGGGAGCAGTAAATAAGGAAGAAGACACGTCAGTGATTCAGAGCGATCTGGATCACTTGATAAACTGGGAAGAAATAAACAATATGCATTTTAATATGTCTAGAGGTAAATGTTTACATCTAGAAACAAAGAATGTAGGCCATCCCTGCAGGATGGGGAGCTCTAGCCAAGGAAGCAGGGATTCTGAAAAAAATGTCGGGGTTGTGGTGGATAATCCGCTGAACATGAGCTCCCAGTGTGACGCTGTGGTCAAAAGAGCCAACGTGCTCCTGGGATGCATAAACAGGGGAAGCTCGAGTAGCAGTAGAGAAATTATTTTACCTCTGTGTTTGGCACTGGTGCCACTGCTGCAGGAATCCTGTCTCCAGTTCTAGTGCCCACGATTCTACAGTGATAAATTGAAGAGGGTTCAGAGAACAGCCACGAGAATGATTAGAGGACTGGAAAACCTGCCTTCTAGTGATAGACTCAAGGAGCCCAATCTATTTCTCTTAACAAAGAGAAGACTAGGGGGTGACTCGATCACAGTCTGTAAGTACCTACGCAGGGCTGGCCCACAAAATTTTGGCACCTCAGGCAGGGAGCTCAAATGACGCCCCCATCCCCCCTCGCTTGGGCCAAAACTTTGAAAGATCTCAATTCTGCCTTCTTCCCGTTCTACTCCTCTCATGGTACTGCTCTGCTACCTACCCCAATAAAGGAGAACTAACAACTTAAAATGCCTTGCTCGGAAACTTTAAGTAACACTTAACTTTCAAATGCCTGGACAGCAAATGTAACTTTTCTTGTCTGCACAGGAAACACCAGTATTTTTATCTGTTTCAATAATCAAAGTGGTGCTTTCCGTGCCTTCTTGGTTGCAAAGATTTGAACTGCTTCCTGAAGGTCCATAGTCTGGGCCAGCTCATGCTCTATTGAGATGGTTGCAAGGCCGACAAGCCTCTCCTGTGTCATTGTGGAGCGTAGATGTGTTTTTATTATCTTCAGCTTGGAGAAGCTGCGTTCTCCACTGGCAACTGTTACAGGAAGTGTTAGAAGTATGCGCAGAGCAACAAAAGCATATGGAAAGAGGGTGGTCATCTTATTTGTGCACATATATTCCAGAACAGCCTTTGGAGTTGATCCTGCTGAAATGTATCTTGAAAGGGCTTTCAGTTCATCACCTAAATCACTAGCATCAATATCGTGCATGTCATCATGTGTCAACACTGTCCCTGCGTTGCTGGTATAGGTCTTCTTCAGGTATAGTGAGGAGTTCTGGAATATCATACAACATCCCAAATATACTGCTGTGTTCCTTGAGCTGCATGAAATGTTCTTCATCTGACTGTATTGCACAATCTAGCACCTGGTTAAAGAATTCAACTTTGAATTGTTGTTTGGGGTCTCTTATGGGATTATCCCGTGCCTTGTAACCAAAATGTCTTCTTCTTTGGTGACTCCTGTATTCTTGAATGGGTGGGAAAATAGCTTCAGCGTGAAGTTCCTCTGCCAACTTCTGTGAACTCTTCAGAACGTTTTGAAATCCCTCATCTGACCAGTAAGACTGTAGGTAGGACTTTGCTTTGTCTAGTTGTTCCATTGCTCCAGCTATATCAAGGTCAGCTCCTTGGAGTCTCTTGCTTACAACATTTATTTCAAACAGTATGTCATGCCACAACACTAAGCACACAGAAATTTGAAGTTATGTATGTTTCTGGTGATTCCATTTTCCTCTGCCACTGTTCTCCCACGAACAGTTCCTGTCATAGCGTTATCCTCCATAATGGCAACTATGGCATCATCGATCTTCCCAATTCGGTGTTTGATAGGTTTTATCACCTCCACTTGACTTTCCCATTGTGTGGCACTCAGTGGTTTCAGTGTCAGAGAGGATGTTCCCAGATGTTGCTTCAAAATTTGCCATCGATGAGTTGATGCAGAAAAAAATACATAGATACTTTGAATTACATTAAAAAATTCAGAAGCCTCACTAGAAGCTGATGCAGCATCACTGACCACCAAGTTCAATGAATGAGAACTGCACGGGACAAAAAAAAGCTCGAAGGTTTAACTCTCGGATCCGTGTCTGCACTCCTCTGTTCTTTCCTCTCATGTTGGCACCATTATCGTAGCCCGGACTTCTCATGTCAGCTATCGCAATTCCCGTATCTTCCGGCTTTTTAAGAAGCACAATTGTCATACCAGCTCCTGTAGTATCATCAACGTCAATAAATTCTAGAAAATGCTCTCTGACCGTCACCATTGCAGGGACATTTTCACTAGGTTCTGTTGTTGTTACAAAACGCACCATTAAAGTGATTTGTTCCGTATGGCTGATGTCAGGGGTGCAATCCAGAATAACAGAGTAATATCGTGCTGACTTCAGATCTGCCACAATCTTCTGTTTGACTTTTGTTGCCAGTAACTGTATGATCTCATTTTGAATTGTTTTTCCAAGGTAGTGGTGTGTGTACATTTCTTGGGAGGTGACTCTTCTTAGATGCTCCTGGAGTACAGCATCAAACTCAGCCATCAGCTCCACAATTTTAAGGAAGTTTCCATTGTTTGGCACATACAGCTGATCTGAAGTGCCATGCAGTGCTAGGTTTTGGGTAGGAAGCGTTCTCACAGCGGCAACGAGCCTTTTCAGAACATTTTGCCAGTAAAGAGACCCTGATGCAATCGTCTCTTGATACTGATCATCTATGGTGACCTTTAACCTTAGTCTCATCTCAAGCTCTTTCCACCTATGGAATGCTCTCTAGTGATTTGCTGCCTTCTCATGGCATGCCAGGTTTCTAGTCAGATTTTTCCAGTCCTTTGTTCCTGTAGAACCCAATGTGGCTGGAACATTAGACTGGAAGAGTTTGCAACAAAAACAGTATGCAGCATTCTGGGGTTTTGAGTATATAAGCCATGGCCTCTCCACTTTGTCACCATTGGGGATTTCACACCAGTAATGTGTTGGATGGAAACTTCTATTTTGGGGAACATGAAGTTTTTCACTTGCTGTGGCCCATGAAGTACAAGGAAGTCCCTCAGCCTACTGCTCAAGTCCACAGTCCTGGATCGTCTAGACTTAAGGAACTAAACTCAGCAGCTGCTGTTTCTTGCGCCTCCACTACACTCTTCTCTGATCTACACTTTTCTTCAGGAATGTGCATGGTTACATCCATTTGAGATGGAGATACGGATGCTGCAGTAGCTGCCAGGTCACCTGCACTCTGACTAACTGGAAGATCAGGCATCTCCTCACCACTCACATCCTCACTGAGGCTGGAAGGCTCATCATGAACATTTGTGTCTATGTATCTCAGGAGAGCTCCTTCCTACTTAGATAGAAAAGCTTCCTTTGCTTTCTTTCTTTTTCTGAATGCTGCCCCAGAGGGGTGTTTTCTTCTTTCACTCATGACTGCTGTTCTGTGCCAGCTATAGTGGCTCCCAACACTCAGTTGAAGGGGACAAATAAGCAGGCTGGTAGCAGGGCCTGAGTGAGGGAAGATACCAGTGTCTTAAGGGCCCAGGGATCAGCGGCCTGGGGGTGGGATATTTAGGAGCGGGGTTCTTGGGAGTGGGTTGCTCAGAGAAGGGATCATGGAGATCCCTGAGGAATGATTTCTGGGAGGGCAGCTGTCTGGGGCGGCTGTGCCCCCAGGGAGGTGGAATACATGCCACATGCATCAGCCCCAAACACACAACTCCTGGGAAACCCCATCCCCATATATCCTCACAGCTCATCGCTCCTCTGCTGTACGGCCTTCACCACAGCCTGCAGCAAACACACCCGTGCCTGCTCCATCCCCTCAGCCACATTCACTGAGCCCCTCACTCCCACCCTCTGCGGCAGCCTCCCTGCAACATTCAGTAAGACTCTCTCAGCCCTCACACATTCAGCTACAACCCCCCCTCTGCTGCATCCCACCCTGCCCATCAGTCGCACTGTGCATAGCAGACTCAGGCTCCCAAGAAACAAATCACCCCGCTCCCTAAACGCTGGCCTGTGCTGACTGCAAAGGAAGCGCTCGCACGTGCTATGCAAAGAGTTGGTTTTATTCACAAGGGCTCTTTGACCTCAGCAGTAATGCAGAAAACGCAAGGGAAATATACAGTCAGGGCTTTGGGGCTTTCTTCATACAGATGGTCAATATTCACAATATTACAGTAATACTAAATTATAAGGGTGATGTAGCTCCACAGAACCATAATTCAAACATTCCCCGGTGTTTACTACAAACCAGCCAGGCCTTCCTGATGCTGGACTCGGTAGTCTATGTACACAGCACCTTCGTCCCTTCTTCAGTTTGAAAGGTATTTCTCCAGCGCCTTCATTACCAATCCTGTCTCCTGAAATGAGAGCAACAGTATGGGTCCCCGCGCTACAGCTGCCAGGTATAACTCACCCAGGGCTACGGGCAGCATGAGTCCCCGGCAGTCCCCTAAGCCCTCTACAGGGGCAGCTGTACAGATGCCACTGCACCCCATGGAGGGTTCCTGTGCCAGCATATCCCAATCCCAGGCAGCACAAGAGCGTTGAGGGGCTGGTCGGGATGTGCCAGGAAAGAAGAGTTTTCACAGATCCATTGGCCCCAACTCACAAATGGGGCAGTGTGACTGTGGCCAGCATTGCAGCCCATAGGCTAGAGATGCAGGGGGGCTGCTCTGCGGATCCAGGCTGGGGGATGGATTCCATCTCCCCAACCCACCCAGATGTCACTGTGACTTGGGCTCCCACGTTAGGAGTGACTTTCACACTGATAGAATATCCTGCCATGACGTGATGGCAGACGCATGGGTCGGATTTCAGAGACAGCTGGCATAGGAAAAGCCTAGAGCTAGGATTGGCCAGGCACGGACTGCCCAGTAACTGACAGGGAGGCCAATCACATCGCACGGGGACTGGGGACAAGGTGAAAACAAACCCAGAGGGAGTTTTTACAATGGTACAGATGTACGTACAGCATTTTGCAAAGCTTGCTGCCTGCCTGCATCTCTGGCTCTCCACCACCAAGCCAGCAATGCCTCCCTGCTGGTCATGAATAGCCAGGACCTACCCAGAGCTTTGCAGTGTCTCTATTATCACTGCTGAGAATACTTCACCTGCCCGTCTAACGTGCCAGTCTAACATGCCCGTCGGATACAAGCCCATTATTTCAACACAGCTTTATGGGAACACAGGAACTGTCGGCTCAGAATGGACATGGGGCCCTGCTAGCCCAGCATCCTGATGGACCAGCACCTTCTCAGGAAGATGCCAGCCCATGGAGTAAGCAAACGTGGGATGATCTGCCCCAGGAACTGCTTCCCTTGAGTCCCCTGGAGTTGGAGGTACCTCAAGCCCTGAAGTAAGTGGATCCCTGCTAAGATGGTTGGGCCCAGACTCTCTCCTGCACTGAGATCCGCCCAGCATAGGAGAGAAAAAAAGGCAACAGGAAGCTGGTTACAGTTCATGGTGCATCTGCACCAGCCCTGACAGAGCAGCTCCTAGGTTGTTCCAGTCTAACTTACCTCACTTGGCCATGGGTCCAAGGGTCTGTCTGCCAGCTGCAGCATACTGGAGTGTGCCAGCACTCCCCTCCTCCTGACACACCCCCTATACCAGGCAGGGAGCAGTTTTAGGAGCTGGATACAGCAGATTTGCTACAGCTGAGAGCTCCCCCCATGGTAAGGCTGGTCAGATCTGGTTGCTTCACAGGCTCTTTATGCCACCAAAGCAACACGAAGGGACCGGAGTGCAGCACAGAACCAGGCACTTGGTTTTTTATGTTCAGTCCTTACTGTTGTAATTCAGGATATTTTCATTATCCACAGAAATGCTCAGGCCTTTTGTGAATCCTGCTACTCTCTTGGCCTCAATGGCATCTTGTGGACTATGTGAAAAAAGGATTAACCAATTTTAAATGTCTGCCTTTCAATTTCACTGAACGAGCCCTTGTTCTTCTATAATGAGGCAGGGTGAATAGCAGCGTGTGATCTCTCTACCAGTCACTTGCTGTTAGCCCCTCTTCCTTGTCCCCTCTCAAGTAAACAGTCCCAATCCTTCCCCTCTCTTGTAGTATGGAAGTTTTTCCATGCCCCTACCATTTGCCTATACATCATTACCACTGTGCATAGGCAGTTCTAAGCCTTCCCTCAAGTGGGTGCCATTTGTGTGACGTTGACAAGGAAGCCCCAGCTTGGGCATCATAGTGTGGAGACTCATTGTGCCGTGTGCAGCGGCTTCCTTACCAGTCGGAGGTAGAACGACATTTCCTGTGAGGCTGTCACTGGCCGTGGAATTGTGTTGCGTGCGTGTTGGGGGTCAGCTAACAGGAGTCTTTGCATTTCAGGGTGCACACAGGGCCACCATACTCCCGCACCCTTATGCCCTGTTACACAAAGTTTTGTGTATGGAATTTCCATAGTTAGATGGATGTGATTTATGTTCACTACTGCCATTCTCCTGCCCTCGGTCACTTACACCCCTACAGTGAGTGTGATTATCCCCTCTCCAGAAGAAATGTCATCAGGCCGATACTGAGGGGGAGGAGCATCAGTTTCATCCTTAGTAGCCTGAGTCTTGTCGCCTTTCCTTATCTCCCATGGCAGAGTTCCAGAGCCTAGGCACTTCCACCAAGGATGCCATGTGCATGGCCCTGGAGAGGCTCCTCTTGGTGCTGTCAGCCAAAGAATCCCTGCAGTGCATAGGAACTGGGGACTATCCCTTTAAATAGGGTGTGAGCCCTCCAGTGGTCCTCACTGTGGTATATGGTTCAAAGGCCACCAGCACCCTGCTAGAGCAGCAGCGGGAGCACAGACCTGGGCCTGGCACATTACACACAGTGAGTAACACCATTATTTGGACCCCACTGGGCCCAGGTGGTTCCTGCACATGACAGTAGCTGTGTGAAGTGCAGAAGACCTATCGACAGGCAGTGAATCGTGCTCCTGTTGAGGGAACTTTCAGTGCCTGCAGTTGGGTGTCCCTGGCCAGTCACGGTGTGTGGCAAGCTGTATGTAATGTGCCAGGCCTCGGTCCACGTACCCTCTGCTGCTCTAGTAACAGTGTGTAGACAAGCCCTTGGTTCCCATTGCATGGGGGGAGAGGCAATGAGAAATAGGATGCTCCCTACAACCACCTACAGAACTAACTCCCATCCCCCATTCATAGGAGGAATGGGGGGCGGGCACACACAAAGGGAGGTATTGAGACTGCGGGGGAGGGGCAGCCAGCTGGGAAGGGGCAATTTAAGCGAATTCGGGCAGGTTAAGTAGAATCCCTCAGTATCACCTTGCAATAACAGGGGGCAGCAGGGACAGTTGGCCACATCCAAGGGAAGTGCTGGGATGAGGCCATAACTATTTGCCAGCAAGAGGCAGAGTGCCGAGAGGGGTAGAAATTCGACCGGGAAGCACGAGAGGCGTGTGAACCCCTCACAGTTATGGAGCCCCTGCAGGCTGCATGAGCCCTGCCCCATGTCACTTGCCAGCGCTCGCAGGCTTGGGGAGGGCAGTGGGAAGGGGAGAACCAGCTCAGCCGGAGAGGGCCAGGGAAGGAGAGGGTACAGGCCGTTCCCAGGTCGTGCAAGAAGCCTGGGTGAGGCCAGGAGCTGACTGAGGGTAGGCCTGGCAGCAGTGTGCACGTGACTAGTTACCTGGCGCCATGGGGTGGAGGTTAAGGCAGCCCTGGTAGCTGGGGTTCACCTGAAAGGAAGAGGCTGAAAGCTGTGCCCAGTGGAGCCAAAGAGTCTCTTGCACTTTGACTTGGGGACTCTGCCACCCCCCCACCCCCCAACCTGGAAGGGGTTGAACGCTCGCAGGGCCTGGGCCAGAGGCTGAGCCCCAGCCATAACCCTTAGGAGCACCGAGGCAGATCTAATGCAGTGCTGGGGCACACCATGAGGGAGCATCCAGGGCTGGCACCTCCACCCCAGGGAGCTAAACGGAAACTAGCCAAGAGTTAAAGAGCTCACTGACCCCTAGGAGGAACTGTGCACTGAATCTGTGCCTGTGCAAACGAAGGCAAAAGAACTGGGAAGGCCAAAATAGGCTGCAGAGAATGCCCTCCAGAAAGCCTGCAAATCCAGAGCCAGCCCTGACATACTGAGCAGAGCAGGAGCTCAACAGTTACAGGAACTGGGAAGTGATGGGCTAATCGCCCCAGCTGTTCACACTGTGCCAGCTGCACCTATTGGAACCCATTGGTCTGAACCAAGGGGGTGAGGCGGTGACAGTCCACTCTTGATCAGACGCACAGCCCTACTCCATGCCAAACATTCCCCCTTGTAAGCAGGGCAAGCGGCCCTGGCTCGCCACTGAGCATTGGCAGTTTGTTCACCTCGCTGGAGCACATGCTCAGACTTGCAGCAGGCAGATCGGATCATTGCTGCAATAGACAGTCAGCGTGGCTCAGCCAGCTCCCTCCTGCTGGCAATCTCCTACATGCACCTGCTGAGTGTGCACCTGGACCTGTTTTATCCATCCAGACAAAGTGCAGCTGCTAGGATCATCTTCCTTCCCCATGGCCATGATCACCTCACACCCCTCATCAAATCCCACCCCCGTCCCCCACCTGTTACTGCACCAGATCTTACCAGAGCTCCACATGACTCCCCTGCCTGCTGACCCTCTCCTGCCATGGGTCAGATCTTCCCCACGCCCTCCACCCACAACCACAGCCTCCGCTGCCCGGTTGCAGCCCCCCACTCTCTTTCCCCCGGCGATAGCAGCCCCCAGCCTCGTGCTCCACATGGCAGTCACAGGGCACAAAAAAAGCCTCCTCCCTCACCCTGAAGTTTTGCTGCCACTGCTCCCCCATCTCCAGAACTTGGTCTCATCAGTCCGTGCTCAAGCTCTGGGCCCTGCAGCATGCAGCCCTCCACCTGGACAGTGCTGGGCGTGGAACCACTGCAGGATGAAATCTGGGAGCTGCTTGCTTCGGGCTCTGGCTCTCAGCTGGCACATCCCCCACTCTCTCACCACAGATACCTCAGCCTGCCCTTGAAAGCCTCGAGCAGAAGCCTCTCCTTCAAGCATTCACGCTGGCCTCCAAGTTCAGAAAAGGTCTAGGAAAAGGTACCTGTGCCAAAGGGCTACACAGGAGCTACACAGGGGAATCCCCCAGATTATGGAGCTGGGCCTTTTCACCCACAATTCCCATAGGCAAATTCCAAAGTATCCTAGAAGGCACTGCTCCCAGGAGCTGTGCTGGGCTGCATGGGATAGGTGCCCAGTGGCCTGTGCACACAATAGCTGGTGTGTGCTGACACCAAGGCTCTCCACCAGCTCATTTGCCACTGGTTCAATTCTCTAGTCCAGACCAGGCCAGAGACCGTTCCTGTGCTCAGCAGCTCCAGCAGAACATGCGTCAGTGCGAGCAGATCACCCAGCTTCAAAGAGTTCCTAGCGCTGATCCACAGCTGCAAGCAGTACCCAGCCTCTGCGGTACCCAGGAGTCTACATCAGCCATGTCTGTCTTCCCCAGCCCCTTCCCAAGAGAACAGCCTCACCTCTCCAGGAGCCCTGAGGGAACTCTGCTGTCTCCCAGGAGACGCAGCGCTGTTCCAGCTCCAAGGCAAGGAGCCCATTGGAGACAACCCCCTACCACAGGCAGCTCTACAGACAGGCAGGGGTGAGGCTGAATGGGATAAGTGCTGTGAAAGGGAGTTCATCTGTTACACAAAAGGAAATGAGCGTGGGAGGAAGAGCAGGTGGTTGATTTAGGGCAGGCCACATCTATGCTAGGAGAAAAGGGGCGCTTTTAACACATTAGCTGGTCGTGGTAAACCTTATGTTGAGCCCCCCGTGGTTGACCCCACCTAGCTCACGAGTTAAAATACAGCATGTCCCGTTTACACGAAGGTTTTAACATGTTACCTGATGCATGCTAAAAACATCCCTTTTCTCCCAGTGAAGGCAAGGCGTTTGCAGGCACAAGAAGCCTTCCCCCAAACCTTGTGCACCCTACAGAAGGGCCAGCTACAGCTGCAGTCCCTATGCTCTTGGAAGTACAAGGATTGCTCCCTAGTTTTGTCCCCTGGGGCATACAGCACCCAAAGGGTCGGAGATGGTGAAGCCCCTTCGTACTGACCCCCGATGGCCAGTGCAGCATGCACAGGGGCATTAAAGGAGGGCTTGAGCCTCTCTGCATTGCCATGTATTTGGGCCAGGGCCAATCAGGCAGTTTGGCCATTAGCAGGATCCAGCACATTGTGAAGGGTGGCTAGCAATCGGTTCAGGTGAGACTATTTCTCAGAGAGACGGACTCAGAGCAACCCAGCAGACCGACCAGCACAAATCAGTAAATTAGCAGCTGGTAGTTTGCATCACTCTTCAGGAAAGAGACAGGACTTTGTTCAGTCTTTGAGCTCCTCATCAAGAGCAACGAGCAGGAGTAAGATGCTACCTAAATGGGGTTGATTAGTCTCTGAATGCATTTGGTTGTGCCACACCACACAGAGCTCCAGTGCAGATAATTTGCCTTAGAATGACCATAGGATTCCCTTTGCTTCCTGCAATGAGAATGTAACCTAATTCTGAGAGAATAAAACTGGGTAAGTCTTTTTACTGTTTTTAATCGGCCAGGCTGTGTGCCTGCACTGCATTCCTGAGTCCAGTAAACCATTGGCTGGCCTGACTAGTATCACTTTGACCTACCAGAATTTTTGTCCCTTTTAAATAATTGTTTGGATTATTTTCACCCACTGTAGTGCAGTGATGGACCCAGAGAAAGAAAGGCAGGTTTCAGAAAGGACCCATTGGGGGTGACAGCTCAGGACCGGGAGCTGGGCAGGGGCAGCAGAACCAGGGGGCTAGTGCCCCCACACCAGAAATACTGAGGGGGGCTGATGCATGTTTCCACCCCCAATGTTTTTTGTCCCAAAATATCTCCTGGAGGCAAGAGTAGGACCCGGAGCAGCTAGAACAGTAGCTGCAGTGCTTGGGATCGGCCCAGCCACCAGGGAGCAGCTGGAACCACCTCGCTTCTCCCCATCTTCCTTCACTTGGCTGGCTATAGTGGCCAAGGTGGCCGGGGCTGGCACACAACGGGGGAGACTCAAGGCACGCCCCCAGCTAGCTGGGAGAGCCACTCATGTGACTTGCCAGCAGCCAGCTTAGCCCCATCCCATCTTCCAGTCATTGCAGCTCCCAGAAGAGACACCCGGCCCAGGAGAGGGGCTGGGGCATGTGTGCCAGCTGCTGAGGAGCTGTGGGGGGAGCACTGGGCACTAGCCATCAAGGAATGATCAGGACACCCGTTCCCAGCCTGGAACCAGCTTCCTTCCCAGGCTGAGTCTCTGTAGCTCCTCTCACTCCACCTCAGCCATTCACAGCGCATTCTGTCCCCCCGGGGCTGGCCGGACAGTTGCCACAAACACAGGCCACTCGGTGTGGAACTGTATGGAGCACGCAGAGAGGCCAGATCTCTCCTACAGCTCCGCCCGCCTGGCATGTCAGTCACTGCTAACCACTCCAGAGGATGCTGAAAGGATCAGCCCTGCGGTGGCAAGGACTAAGTGACTACAGACTTTTCCCTTCTAAAAGCTATGGCTCAGACCACCCCCACTGCTCCATGAGCTGAGGGGACAGAGATCCTGGGCATCTGCCCATGGGCTGTGGAGGGCGAAGAAGCTCCAGCTCCAGCATTTATCCTAGCCACACTGTGCCGGGCCCACTGGCACTCTGCAGGGTCAGTGCCCCACAGGGGTTTGGTGGCAGAGGCATGAGGGACTGGAGCAGGAGCCCAGCTTCTGGTATTAGCATTGCCAAGCCAGAGTTAACACTGCTTCAGCTTTTACTCCCACTGAGCCCTGCCCAAGCTTGGCTCCAATGGAGGTGGCAGGGTCAATAGAGGCGGCAGGGTCAATAGAGGCATAGCCTCCCTTGGGAAACAGGAGTTTCCTTCCCTCTGGATCTCTGGGGTTAGCCTCCTATGTGGGCTCCTTAGCCCAGATGTGAGGGAAACTGTCCCAGCCCAGCCTTGGGGGGCTCCTTGGCCCCCTCCTCTGGCTACCCCGGGGGGGGAGGATGATTTGGCCCTGTGCTGCTCCTCGCTGCACTCTCCTGCAGCCTCTCACTCAGGTCTCTCTCTCTCCACCACATTGCTCAGTAGTCACCTGGTTGTGAAGATCAGATCTTCCTTGGTTCTCATCTATTAGTCTCTCTTGCAAGAGGATTTTCAGGAGCTCTCTGGTAAGCAGCTCTTTCATGTCCTTCAAGACAGCTCGGAGAGTTGGGCTGAAGGCCATTGGGATGGAGTTTGCTGCAGCATCTCCTGGAGACTCCAGAAGCAGGGAGGCCGCAATGCTCTTCTTCCCCATGAAATGACCTGAAATGACATTGGGCACGTGTATTAGAACAGGGAATGGGCAAGATGGTTGCGGGGGCGGGGAAGATTTCAAGCTCTGGCAGAGGGACTGGATGCAAAAGTGTCACAGCTCCCTAGCGCCAAGCAGCCTTTGAAATCTGCAATATAGCAGTGGCTGCTGTGGCACTGGAATTTTTCAGAAGCAAGATACTGTAGCAGAAACCCACCTCTAGCTGAAGGAGGCGGAACTGAGGGGGAGCTAGCAAAAGAACATGACAATGGCCACATGCTTTGTTCCTCTTGAAATCCTAGAAACTCTGGGTGACAACTATCCAGAGTTGTCACAGTAAGTAGCAGAAATAACCACAAGTTTTGCTTTCAAGACCAGTAACTATGGATGTTTGAAGGGAGCTTTCCCTAGGGGCCAGAGATCCATCGCTGCATGGGTCTTATGCCTTCCATGGAAGCAGCTGCTGCTGGCCCCATCAGAGACTGGAGACCAGGCTAGAGGGCCCCCTATCTGAGCCAGAGTGATGATTCCCAGAGCCCTAAAAACATCTTGGCAGCTCACCTTTAATAACCACCCAACTAACAACCTACGAGCTAGCTTAGCTGTTCAGAGAAAGGCAGCCAAGACGACACTTGTGCAGACGAGACAGAGTGCAGGGGTGCGGGGGGTTGAGGGCTCTGGCTGGGGGTGTGGGCTCTGGCATGGAGCCAGAAAGGAGTTCAGGGTGCAGGAGGGGGCTACAGGCTGGGGTAGCGGGGGCAGGGATGCATGCGGGGGGGTGTTGCGGGCTCTAGGATGATGCTCTGGGCTGGGATCGAGGGGGTTGGAGAGCAGGAGGGGGATTGGGGCTGGGGCAGGGGCACGGGGAGTGGCTCAGAGGTGCAGAGTCTGGGCAGCGCTTACCTCAAGCAGCTCCCAGAAACAGTGACATGTCCCCACTCCAGCTCCTATGCAGAGGTGTGGCCAGGTGGCTCTGCTGCGCACCGCCCCTGAAGCTCCCATTGGTCACGGTTCCTGGCCAATGGGAGCTGCAGGGGCAGCGTGTGAAGCAGAGCCCCAGGTTGCCCCAGTGTGTAGAAGCTGGAGCCAGGGGGAAGAGGGGGAGGGCATGCTGTTGCTTCTGGGAGCCGTGCAGAGTAGCCCCCCAACCCTGCTCCCTGGCTAGAGCGGGGCCAGACCCCAGTGGGAACTTGAGGGCCTGATTAAAATGGCTGGTGGGCCAGATGCAGCCCATGGGCCATAGTTTGCCCACCTCTGTTTTATAGCCATCAGTGCTAACTACCTGATTGTGCATGCAAATCAGTAGTTAGAAATTTAAGGGCTATAAGTTGCATGGACAGTGCACTTGCAAAATCATAGCCTGTTTTCCCAGTCAGGCTCACCCTGAGCTGTAACCGGACCCAGTGCACAGTGTGACTAGGAGAGCAGTGGGACACCAGCCCCCAGGTGTTCTGTAGCATATGCTTGGAGTCAGGCTCTCCAAGCAGCAGACCCTTCAGGATCTAGCCCTCAATGAGTTCCCATAAACACTCACAGACCTGGTCTACACCTAGAACTTCGGTTGGCCTCGCTCAGGGCTGTGAAAAACGTCACGCTCTCTGCAACATGGCCAACGGAAGAATTCTTCCCTCCACCCAGGTTCCGAGGGGATGGATTAACGGTCACTGCAGGAAGTGGCGGCACTCCAGTGGCGTAGCTGCCGTAGCACTTGCAGTGAAGATGTACCCTCGGAGTCCAACGAGTAACAAAGGGGGCTGAACTTGAGCTGCCAGAAATAAATCCTGCAATGACCCTGGCACAATGGCTGTAAGTTGCAAACTACAGATGATAAACACAACCCACAACAAATCCCAGCCCAGCCCCAGGGCAGCTCAGTACAGGGATATGAAAGTCAAATCTTGTGCCAGGGTATCTGCTCCAGGCCTCTCCCAGAGGCAGCCATGCACTGGCCTACAGACTCCTTGGCCAGCACCTGTAGTCTCATTCAGACTCATCCATGTGGACCCCCGCTTGCAAGCTGCCCCTGGGATCCACCGCCATGGCTACCACTAGCCCCCCTGCCAGTGACAGGCTGCTTCCCAGCCTGGCTCTCAGCCCTTCGGACACAGCTCTTAAGCTCCCCAGCCTTTTGATTCAAGACTGGGTGGTTTTCTGAGATGTGCTCTAGAGATTATTGTAGAGCAAGTCTCTGGCCTGTGCTGTGCAGGAGGTCAGGCAAAATAATCAGAACGGTCCCTTCTGGCCTTGGAATCTGAGTCACCAGAGGGCCAGTGCCTCTCCGCCCGGTGCCTCTCCAGCCCAGCCTCTGCTGGAAGCAAGGAGGAGTTTGCAGGTTTCCAGGCCGCGATAAGTCAGAGGAGTGTCTCATTGGCACCGTCCTCTCTGCTGCTTCCCCACAGGTTCTGCCCAGAACGGACCCACATGTCTGCCCTGGGGGTTGGTCATAGCTTGATGGGAAGGGCTGTTCCTGCCTAGCAGATTCATCACCCTAGTGGATAACAAGCATTTCATAAACCCCTTCAGGGCACAAACAGCACAGGGGCAGGGGCAGATCCTTAGTGCTCAGCACCGGGGCCCTCTTCATTCTGAGCCTGTTATTACAAGGCCCCACAAATGGGAGCTTGAATAGCCAGTGCATGCTGTGCCAGTGGTTAACGCCATGGGGGCTTCCGGCAGCAGATTCTGATTCCACAACATATGGTTGTGTGCTGGGCTTCCCTGGGGGATCCGGGCCTGGTCTATAACAGGGAGACAAAGGTGCTGAGACATCTCTCAGGGGGCTTGAAAACCTGGGCAGGGAGCACGAGCAGGGGAAAGCGCTGCAGTTCTCATTTGGGGAGGGCTCCTGCAGGCTGCACACAGCCTTTCCGGCTCCCCCCTCCCTGGCTTCAGACAGGCAAGGAGGAAGAGGGGCAGCCTATAAGCCCTTCACACCTCCCATGGCAAGAGACCGGCTGAGGGGAAGCAGCCCCAGGGCACAGACTGAGGAGTCAGACCACACTTGGGTCTGGGTTCGTAAGGGAATTTGTTCCTTTTCTGGAAGCCTCTGCTCTGGGCATGGAGCGATCTGTCCCTCTCCCTCTGCCGGCTGGGAAAGGAGCCCTCTGGTGGCAGAGCAGCAGCAGCGCAGAGGGGACACATTCTGGATTCATTGCTGCCTGGCGAGTGGATTCTCTCGTGCTACCAACCTGCCCCCAACTAGCAGGGTCCCCGGCACACAGTGCCCAGGGTTACAGTAGCTGCATCCTTAACTAGGATGAGCATTGCCCTGGGACGGAGCCGGCATTGCCATTCTGAGATAGGGACGTCGTTTGGGGGTTCGCTCCACAGCAAGCCACACCGAGGGGGGTTACTGGAGGGCAACTCCAGCAACTAGTTGAGCTGGTTCTCCAGGGGCTCCCTTGCTTCTCTCCTAGCCAAGCAGATTAAAGTGACCCCTCAGCTCTGTCCTCCAGCCCCATTCTCGGCTTCTCGTCTGCGGGAAGCTTCACAGCAGTTTTCTCCCACACACCCACCTTTTCGCTTGCTCACTCCCCTTCAGGCAGCACTATTCAGACAAGTTTCACAGTGGTACCCAAGGTGCCAGACTAGATTTTGAACATGCAGATGAGTAGCTGAGAAATAGATTTGGTTTCCTCTATCTCAGAGCAGTGCCAATCTGGAAGGTATTTCTGCTTTCTCTCTGCTTTGCCTTAAAATAATGGACAGGCGCTCTGCTTTGCATTTTACAATACCAATATTTTATTACATGCAATTAGTTCTGGCCATTTCAGTCCCAGGATATTAGAGAGACAAGGTGCGGGAGGTAATATCTTTTATTGGACCAACTTCAGTTGGTGAGAGAGACAAGCTTCCAAACCATGCAGAGCTCTTCCTCGGTCTGGGAAAGGTTTGCTCAGATATCCTGGGATGAACACCGCTACAACACTGGTACCTTTCCCAGACCCAAAGAAGAGCTCTGTGTAGCACAATAGCTTGTCTCTCACCAACAGAAGTTGGTCCATAAAAGATATTCCCCCCACCACCACCTTGTCTCTCTAATATCCGATTGCATCTGACATTCTGAAATCCTCAGTCTAATCTCCCAGTATTTGGCTCAGTGTAGACCTTGGTGCCTCCACAGCACAATACTAAACACGAGGCAGAATCTGCCAGAGGAATTTGCTGCCTGTGTCTGAGATTGTGGGTGCCATCTCTCTGCTATAGAGATTTGGAACAATCCACCTTGCCATGCACCCACAAAAGGGACAATCAGCTAATAGTAGCTAGGGAATATTGTCCAGGCACCAGAATCATTCTGGTTGATCAAGGACAGTTGTTCTGCTGATCATCTATCTATGTTCCCACCCTTCCCCTCTGGGATTATGTTTTGGACATTTCATTGGTTGAATGTGTTGTCACTCCACTGGGGGCAGGTGTGTGGATGGAGTTCTGTGGAGGTGGTCTCTCCCATTTAGGATGTGTCTATACTGCAAAAATGGTACATTGGTAACTTGGGTTAAAACAGCAGGGAAGACACAAACTTGGCTTTTAATTTGGGTTAGCAGCACAAGTGAAACTCTAAAAGAGTAGGTTTCAGAGTAGCAGCCGTGTTCATCTGTATTCGCAAAAAGAAAAGGAGTAAATTGTTAGTCTCTAAGGTGCCACAAGTACTCCTTTTCCTTTTTCTAAAAGAGCATTTACATTGCATCTGGGAGCGAGTCCCCCAGCTCAAGCAGACAGACTCCTGCTAGTGGGGCTCCAGCTAGTGTGCTAAGAATAGCCGTGTGGATAGGGTGGCTCTGACAGCTGCTCATGCTAGCCCCCAAGCTCGGACACAGGGGGTCAGGTGGGCTTGAGAGCCCAAGCTGCCACCCAGAGACCTGAAGTCCAAACCTCTTCTTGCAGGCTAGACAAACCCTCAGATCAGTCGAGTGCCACAACCTGCTCCTGTATCTGAATTAAGATTAATAGCACCGCTGTTACTTTTCCAGTTTGCCCCAGGGACTCTCACAAGTTATTACCCCCGAGACTGTGACTGGCCAGCATTTTCAGCACTACGTGTGCAACAAGGCAGTGCGCGCCAGTGCTCTGGAGCTGCCAGCACAGCGTGTTGGGGCAGCCCATGCTGGGCAATGGAAGGGCGTGGGCATTGTGCGGTGACGGACAGGCGGCATCTGCCCACTTCTCCTCCTGACTTGTGCCCACCTCTTGCTCTCCAGCCCAGCTCCAGAAACCTCAGGAGCCTTCTCTCAATCCTGCCTTTCACTCTTCTCCACCCCCACATCACACAGAGGAGGATGCGAAGGAGAGGCTACTTCTGACCTGCACAAAATAGGCTCCAAATGGCTGGGTCTCTTATTTTTGGATCTCTTTTGGGGGGGAGGGGGGGATTTTAATGGTGTAGATGACTTCAGGGGAGGGCTAATCCTATGCTTTTAAAATGTGCGTCTGTTTTGAGGAGCTGAGAGTGTTTGAAATGTCTCCCTATTGCAGGAGGCACAATGGCCCCTGGCTAAGCCCTGCCCCATGCTCCTTTCTCCCCCCCTTCCTCACCCACTCTCCTGTTCTCTTGCTTTAGGTTTCTTCTGGCTGTTGATTTCTGGCCGCAGAGGTACTCAGACATTTCTGCAGGTAAATGCGCCAATTCCTGGCAGCCCTCCCTGGCACCAGGGGTCCCCGACAAGCTGCAGCGAGTAGTTTGGCAGAACCTCGTTGGGCCTTGGCCCATTTGCCCTTGGAGTTCTCCAGGCCAGAGAGTCCCTGGCCCAGAAGTGCGGGTTCCTTTGCTGGGAAGGCACTGCAGCGAATTAACCTCAGCTAGGACCCCGCCAGCCCATGCAAAGCAAAGCACGCCCCATCACCCAGCCGAAGGGCAGGCGTAGACACGGTGTGGACTGAGCCCTGTCGCGGAGGTCGGCTCACCTGCTGCTCGACTCTGCCTCCGAGGGGTGCCAGCTCCCAGCCCCCACAGCCAAGTCCCTCGCACTGCTCCTGCCAGCGGCACTCCGGAGAGTCTCCGAAGCGGCTCTGGTATGTTGGCGTGCGCCCCACCTTGGCGTGTTACCCAGGGCCCCACCACAAGACGCTTTGCCCAGGTGCGCTCTCCGGAGACAGGAATGGAGCCCTGCCCCGCAGGCCGGCCCTCCTCGGGGCAGCTCTCAGCCGCTCTTCCCACCCAGCCCAGCCTTGTTCCTGGGCAGCTCCAGTCCCCTGTCCCGCCCAGCACCGGGGCTGGAGCCATGGGGGTCCCCCGCTGGGGCTGGGCTGCTCACCTGCCCCCGCCCAAGGCTCTCCCTCATTGCCTGTCCGGCCACACCGGCGCGGGGTTCGCCGCAGACAAGCTCGCCCCGGTCCCGGCCCGCTGGCTCTGGGGGTCCGCTGACACCCTCCACCCCTCGGCCCGGCTCCCCTCTCCCCCGGGCTCGGACTAGGGGTGGCTTCGCCCGATGGCCGGCCTGCAACCGGGAGGGGAGCGGGGCCGTCTGCCCCCGGAACCCCCGGGCTGCTCTGCCCGACCCCGCCGGGATCCGGGAAAGCCCCTTCGATCGCCCAAGCCGCGGGCGGCTTCCCAGGGGCGCCCCGCCGGGAGGCGCCGGCGCGGGCGGGGAGCGGCGCCCGGGCGGGGCAGCGGACGGTACCTGTGGCCCAGAGGTTGCCGCGGGGGTTGACTTTGATCCTGGCCGCTCGGTCCGGCGGCTCGGCGAAGTCCGGCCGGTCGGCGGGGGCGGCCGAGAGGAAGGAGAGGAGCAGCAGGCAGCCCAGGAGCCGGCTGGCGGGCAGCGCGCCCATGGCTCCCCGCCGGGCTCCGGGGGAAGCGGCGGCGGCGACTCGTGCTCCGGGCTAGTCGCCTCTGGCTTCCCGGGCTGCTCCATTTAAAGCCTCCCACCGCGGGGCGGAGACTGGCCGGGAGCAGCCGCAGCCCTCGCCTTGCGCACGGCGACGGCGGCGGCGGCGGGGGGCGCCCAACCCCACCCCTGCCCGGGCCACGCCTAGGGCCGGGAGCGGGACTGGAGGGGGTGACTCAGCGCCCAGCTGCCTGCCCCTGGCCCGGAGGATCCCGCCACGTGTTCCGGCCAACCCGGGCCAGGGGGCCCTTCAGCCAAAGAACCTGCGCCCACACAGTGGTGCTGGAACAATGTGTAGGGTTGGGTGCTGGGAGCTGTTGAACCAAACTGTAAACTCTGTAGCTGATGGAAATGGAAACCACTTCAAGCCAGGGGGTGCGGCTGCACCCCCAGTACCCTTAGTTCTAACACCTATGGGCCCAGGGCACCTTCTGTGCAGCGCCCCAAACAGGACACACAGGGAAGTCGGGGTGCAGATCCTGCTGCCCCTGGCAGCGGCACACGGCCAGGCCCTCCAAGCAGTAGGCTTCACTCCCACACAAAGCTCAGGCCGGGTTTTATCAAACACAAACTGGCTCGCCAAAAAGAGCCCCCCAGGGTCTGCCCCAAAGCACCCTGCAGTCTGTGGAAAATGTCCCACCATGGGCAGAGGTGCTTCAGAGATCTGGGCTGGAATGGCATCCTGCTCCCCCAGTGCCCTGCAACCCCTCACTGACAAACTAGGCATCCAGCTGGAGGAACAGACAGCTCAGGGGGCAGCAGAGCCGGGGAGCTGTCCATAGATCCTCTGGAGGTGCAAAAGCACAACTGGAAAATGTTTGAGTCCTTTACATGTCAAATCCCCCCCTCCCCCCCTGCTGCCCATTTCTGGCTCTCACCCTGCCAGCATGGCCAGGTTGTTTCCTTCTCTCTTCAGGGAGTCATGGGATCATGGTCAGGGCCCACCCGTTTCCCCGGGAACTTGAATAAGAGGTTCTCCAAAGCATGAGCCTTGGCACCCAGCAGGACAGGCTCTCAGCGAGTTTTCCCAGTGAATTGCCACCTATGTTGGGTGACTTTGATGAGGAAGGAGCAGCCCCTCCTGTGCTGTGAAATGCTCTGAGCTCAGACACGTAGAGGCTGAGGAGCGCCCCCCACCCCATTACACAAGGTACTGTCCCCTATTCTTAACCATCACCCCTCCAGTTCTGGGCAACACTCTGGAACCATTCCCCCATCGCCATCCCTGGTAAGCGGGTGGGATTGGTGCAACAGAGATCGGGGACAGGCAGTATTCTCAAACTAGTAAACCGGATGGCAGCTTTAGAAGACTGCGCAGAGCTGGTGGTGGGACTGGCAGTAGATGTTGAGGAACCTTTCAAAGGCATGAGATGGGGCTTGCTTTACTTTCCCCAGATTACATTTAGACTTGTCCCTAGATTCTGTTCCTGTGCAGAGGGCTTCAGCTTTGGTATATGCAAATGGCATTTCATCAGTACCATTTGCCTTAGGCCAGGAGACTTGGCAGGGCTCAGCTATGTCCCCTATTGAGTCAGTGGATGGCTCTGGGCTGCTGGTACCAGCAGTATCCTGATATCTCTGGGATCAGAGTGGGTGACTGCTACCCACAGGCTCTCCCTGGGCCCTCCTGGTCAAGATGGGAAGCCTAGAAGGGCACTATCGTTCTCAGCTGCAGCAGGAGGACACGGGGCTCTGGCCAGCAGGTAGGAGGTCGATGCAGAGAGGTCACACAGGAACCTTGTTACCGTTTTTGCGCCTGGACCAGACTGGACAGCCCCTAGGTGCTGCACTGGATTTAATCTTCTAGACATCGTGCCAAGGGAACTTGCAGCTTTTGGTTTCTGGCACCCCTTGTAGAGAAATCCTCTCTAGTGTGCGACTGACTAGAGGAACTCGCTGTGGGCTACAGCCTGGGGAGCCTGGCGCTTGGAGCACTACAGTGCTTGCCTCCAGGACCGTGGTGCACCCGGCATTCTCCCAGGCACCCAGGGACAGAAGTCCCGCAGCACTTGCAGGGACACCCGTGGAGGGGAGCTACAGTACTGGGCCCCCCTTGTGATAAAGACGCACTGTGACCCTTCAAGGAGCTATTCGGAAAATAGATTCTAGAATGACACCACGCCTGGCAGTGGCTACAGTGTGGGCTTTGTGCCCTGACTCGGCCCGGCAGGAGTTACAACTCTGACACGTCTCAGCCTCAGCCGTACTCCCTTCTCTGGTCTGACACAGCAGCCAGCCTAGAACTAGTGATGAAATACAGGGACGAGATCTACAATCCACATTGCCAGGAGGGCAGTGGGTTGGCTCAGCCCAGCTCTCTGTGCTTATCCTCCTCCTGTCATCTCCTGTCCCATCTAGTCTAACAGGACCACATCCATACTGCCCCAATTAGAGGGTCTGATGAATGGTGGGAGTCAGATACCAGCCTCCTGGGGCTCTCTCCTCCCATCACCATGGGAAGGACTGGTTCCCGATTGTGACGCTATCTGATTAAAATATGACCATATAGATCATTGTTGCAACCACTGTTATATATTTGCAACAAATCTTGTACAACAGTTGTCAAGTGAGGTGTCTTTAAAAAGGTTATGATTTGCTGGTTATGCTTATGCTATCTGTATGCATGTATCAGTTTTGTATTTGAAATTATGAGTATTGACTCTATACCTGTATTTCAAATATTTGCTCCTGGGGTAACTAACAAGGTAGTTAGCCGGCACATCTTGGAGGGACTATTCAAATTGAGTGGCCCATCAAAAGGACACTTAACTCACAATGGACCTTGGGTGATGTCCATCTACACTGAGTGGACTGTCATGTAAACATGCTGTCTGGAGCATAGGTAATGGCTTCCTGCAATGACTAGGCAAAATGCATGGACATATGACTTGCCCATGTGACTCCAAACTCCATCTTGTTGCTGTAATTTTCCTCAGTAAGAACAATGGGTTTCCCTCCACATGGCAGAGGATATAAAAGGCCCTGGAAACTCCTCCATTTTGCCTCTATCCTGCTCCAGCCTTTGGAATGTGGACTTATACTAATGGGAGCATTTTAACCAATGGACTGAGGACCTTCCAAAGGTTTGGAAGCAGTCAGAAACTTGACTTAAGCCAGCTGTTTATTCCATCACTGCTACAAGCCTGAACCAAGAACTTTGCAATTACTGTATGTAATTGATTCCATTTAACCAATTTTAACTCTCACCTTTCTTTCTTTCTTTTTATGAATAAACCTTTAGATACTAAAGGATTGGCATCAGTGTGATTTTGGGGTAAGATCTAAGTTATATATTGACCTGGGTGTGTGGCTGGTCCTTTGGGCTCAGAAAAACCTTTTATTTGATGAGACTGGTTGTAAAGAACCACTCACCTTTAAAGCCAGTGTTTTCGGTGGTAATACAAGAACTGGAATGCCTGAGGAAACTGCCTTTATGACTTCTTGTTAGCCACTGTGGTGAAACAGAAGTTTACTTTCATTGCTGGTTTGGGGTATCTTATGGGGGATTAGCCACCAGTCTCGGGGTGTATCTGCCCTATTTCTCAGCAGTTTGTCCTTATTTTGGCATTCTCAGTTGTGACCCACAGAGGCACGGTTACACCGATGAAGCAAATGAACCTGCAGCAATGGAAAGTTCCTACTGCATCACAGGTGGAGGATAAGCATGGTAACCTCAGTGACCTGGAAGCTCTGCCAAGCAGGGCTGACAAAAGACAGAGCCCATTCTACCCCTGGGAAAATGACTGGACTTTATCCACGGATTTTATAACTGACACTAGCTTCTCCCTCTTGCTCTTCAACATAGGCATGCAGGGCTTGTGCAGGGTAATTCCTCCCTGTTTGCACTGCAAAGGCATCTTTTCTTTTTCTTCTTGCTATATTTCTCTCTGTGTCTCTCTCTCCACCCCCTCATCATGGCATTGCTTTCTTCACCCTTCTGCTATTCCCCAACCTCCCCTTCACCCTGTTCTGCTCTATTGTTGTATTGGTGAGATCCGTCCCAGTTAATCATTGCAGAGTTACAGCGACAGTACTAAACTCTCACCAGGTTCATCTAGACTGGATGGCTACTTTGCAGAGTGCCAGGAAGGGTAACAAAGAGAAGAGAAGAAGAAGAGGAGCCTTTTGCTAGTGATGTTCATTGTGACAGACGAGCAGAGCGGTCTGTTTAAGAGGCAATTTCTCACAGTGTTCTAGAATGCACATGCATAGATAGATTGCTTTGTCACATCAGGGCAAGCATAAAGTTAGTGAGTGCAAAGTTGGAATCATCTGGTCCCAGGGGTCCTGAGATTCAGCCCCCCTCATTCTAAAATTTGTTAGCTTGTATGATGGTTTATTACCTGCTGTTAAGGAAAAAAAATATATATAGGCAGGGTCTGCCTGAAACTGACATCACACTGGGCTTCCTCCAAGCTCCTGAACGCCAGCAAGAGCCAGCTGCACAATGCAAGATTTTACAAGTTGTTAAAATTTCTTTCTGTTTCTGTAAAGTGGTGCCCCAGACTGATGCAACCCAGAAATCTAGTGCACAATCAGGCTAGAAACTTGTCAGTTACAAGACCTTTTTTCAGTGCTCTTAACTTCACAGGCACATTCAGATGGGCTTTAAAGTTGGCATGCCTGTTGTGGACCTGGCATACAGTTTGGGGAACACATTTGAGGCTTTGGGGTGAGGGGCTTCCCCAAGAGACAGCCCCTCCCAAACAGCCTGATTTTACTTTTCAAAGTGTTCCAAAATGCATGCATGTAAGCAGGTTGCCCTGAAATTGCTGTGTCAGATCAGGGTCTGAGGTAGACAATAAAAAGTCTGAGATAAAGTCCCCGCTCCCTCCAAATGACCTGCTTTGAATGGTCTAAGGGCTTGTCTACGTGGCAGCTTAGCACAGGGCAAGGCAGAGTGCCAATCTACAGTGCACTAACCTGCCAAGTACTGTCCGGCCGTGTGGACCCTGCCACTGCACGCTAAAATTTCATAGTGTGCTCTGATATAGTCCTGTCAATTTTAGTGCATGGTAGCAGGGTCCACACAGTGAGTTAGTTCGTGGCAGGCTAGTGCGCAGTTGTGAAATGCAGAAGAGAAGAGGGAAGCCCAATACGGGGAGGGAGACAGGATCTGGCAGGGCAAGGAAAGAGAGTGTGAACATTATTACATTGTATAGAGGGGAAAGCAGAAGGAGGGAGGAGTGAAAAAGGAAGGTGAAAAGAATGGACACAGGGGAGCAGAGTTGGTGGAAATAAGTGAACAGAACATACAATGAAGATGGCAATTAATAATCACTACAACTGGACAATTAATAACTAAGCAGCATGATCAAAGATTAATTCCTATCACAGTAACTTATCAATATCAGTGAGCCTGACATACTGCAGTCACTAGCTAGTACAGTTATTGAGCCGTGTTGCTGCTGCTGGATAAACAGGATTAAAGTGTAGATGCCCCTTCGGGCAGGTGCAGTCAGCATGTTTGGGGCTGCCTGGGGAGATGGGGCACCTTGTGCCGGGTATGGCCCTGTGGTATCCAGAGGTGCTATGGAGCTGAGAGTGGGCCCAGCTGTCATGCTGGGGGCAGGAGCGCAACCAGTGAAGCAGCCTCATTGTTGATCAGTGGTGGGATTGGTGCCCAACACTGGCGTGTCCGTGGGGATGGGGTCCTTGGTTCTCATCTGGAGGTCTGGCCAGGAATGACTCAGGATCTCTGGGGCAGAGGGGGATCTCAGGAGGGTTATGGAAGGGGGATTGCCACAGGAAGGGCTGGAAATGAGAGTCGAGCAGGGATTAGGGCTGTCAAGGGGTTGTTTGTGGGGCAGGGTGGGACTGGTGGATAGGATGGGCCTTGATCCGGATGCTGCTGGGAGTGGGCGTAGGTGGATGGGCAGGATGGTGGCCAGATCCTTACCCCTCTCTACACAGCCTGGCCATGGTCGCTGTGCCCCATCAGCAGCCCTACTGCCCCACACTGGGCCAGAATCTAGGCAGCTCCACTGAGTGGGGATTCCTTGCTGCTGGCTGCGGGAGGCTGAGGGAGTGTCAAGGGGTTCTCCTCACCATTGGGGCACCTCCTTGTGGCTGCATCTGGGGGAACAGCACCACCCAGTCTGATGCCCCTCTCGCACCCAGCAATTACAGTGCTCCCTCTTCGTGGCCTGGCCCTCCACCCAGGTCACTATGTGGTTTCCCCCTTCCAGGGTGCCAACATCACTCCACAGGAACTGGCTCAGGCACTCTTCCAATTCACTGCCCAGACTGTGCCACTTCTCCAGCAGCTGGTAGGGGAACCCGAGCCTGCCCACTACTCCAGGTTCCCCCTAAGGGACTCTCAAATCAGCAGCAAAGGTCTGTACTGTTCCAAACCTTACTGGCATTTCCCTCAGCCTTTTCCTACTCCACCCTATCAGGCTTTTGCTCCACCAGCCTTCTGAGTAAAGCCTTCCTGCAGGACCTGGATCCCAGGGCTTCTATTCCCCCATCTGGGTCACCTCCTTCCTTTCCCTCTATAAGCCCACAGAGTGACTGCAGTCCCCCTGGCTGCGTCTGCTCTTGCTCTTGCTCTCCCTCCCTCCACCTACCTCAGCCCTGCCTGCTCAGCTGGGCCCCATCTGCAGTCAGAGGTTGTCTATCTATCTAGTTTGTTAGCCCCAGCTGAGCCACATTAACCCTTTCCAGGCTAGTCTGGGGTGAACACCCCCTCACAGGGAAGGACAATGTGCTGGGATGTCCCTGAGGGTTCAGGCGGCCACGGTCAGGTTGTGGCACCCTGAGGAAAAGTGTCGACTCCTCTCCGCATTTCCTGTTTTGTCTGTGGTGGGGTTTCAGACTGCAGCTCTCCTGTGCCCACCAGGAAACCACGTTTTGTGTGTGTAAATCAAAACCGGTGGCCAGATACTGGGGAGGAAGTTGTGGAGGGTATATAAAGGATTACGGGACAGATGTGCAAACTCTGGCTTCAGCCCCGGATTAAGTGATACTAATTACAGGCAGGGCAAAGAAAGCCAGAGTCCATCATTCACAGGGCCAATTACTGTAGGCACCAAAGGTAGGTGACAAAGATAGGTAGGTAGGTAGGTGACAAAGATTTAAGTTTCAGAGTAGCAGCCATGTTAGTCTGTAGCCGCAAAAAGAACAGGAGTACCACAAGTCCTCCTGTTCTTTTTAAAGATTTAAGTGCTGCTCTCAGAGAAGCTGAATGCCTCTGAGAGATTATCTGGGGGGAAAACAAGCGCCCCGCCGGAAGATGCTGTCACACTGATGGGGGCAGGGAGCAGCCAGACCACCCGTGGAATTTTAAGCAGGGGGAATGGGTTTATCCTCACTCCAATTTAATTGCACACAAGGCGTGAAAAACGCAGCAGGCTCTGACAGGGATGGAAAAGGTGGTCTCCTCCCTCCTACCTAAGAGGTTTTTGTCAAGAAGGCACTTTTCTGTTTTCACACAGTGGCAGTGGGCACAGCCCAGCTGTACGGGTTGCCACTTAGGGTGACCATATGTCCTGTTTTGGCCGGGACAGTCCCTTTTTTAAGCCCTGTCCTGGTCATCCCGACTTTGTTAGCAAAAGAGACAAATGCCCATTTTTGCCCTCGCCCACTGATCATCATGGAGGAACATTTGGGGAGGGGGGAGCCAAGTGACTATGCAGGTGGCGGGGCTCAGGCTGTCTGCCCCCGGTGGCATAGGACTTGGGCGGTGAGCTCCAGCCCCGGGCAGCACAGGTCTTGGACGGTCAGCCCCAGCCCCAGCCCGCGCAGGGCTTGGGCAGTCAGCCCCGGGCGGTGCGGGGCTCGTACGGTAGGAGAACACTTCAACCTCTCTGGCCACTCAGTAACAGATTTAAGGGTGGCAATTTTGCAACAGAAAAGCTTCAAAAACAGACTCCAGCGAGAAACTGCTGAGCTTGAATTAATATGCAAACTAGATACCGTTAACTTGGGTTTGAATAGAGACTGGGAGTGGCTGGGTCATTACACATATTGAATCTATTTCCCCATGTTAAGTACCCTCACACCTTCTTGTCAACTGTCTAAATGGGCCATCTTGAGTATCACTACAAAAGTTTTTTTCTCCTGCTGATAACAGAACATCTTAATTAATTAGCCTCTTACTCCACCTTTTCATATTCTCCGTATGTATATATATATCTTCTTACTATATGTTCCATTCTATGCATCCGATGAAGTGGACTGTAGCCCATGAAAGCTTATGCTCAAATAAATTTGTTAGTCTCTAAGCAGCCACAAGTACTCCTGTTCTTATTGCGAATACAGACCAACACGGCTGCTACTCTGAAACCTGAAATGAGTCCCACATGGTGTACCATTTTTGCTTTGGGAAATATAGTCACCCTACACCCATCCCAGTTTGGGCAAGGGGGAAGGGAATGGGACACTTAGAGCAAAGCTTGGAAAGGACTGGCCCTCCTGTGAAGCCATTGGAGAAGGGCAGGACTTCTGCCGTGGGCCAATTCCTCACTGGGCAAGAAGTGAGCCGATACGGACCCTCAATTGTTTCTATAATAAATCTTGGAATTCCAGGGAGATTCCCGAAGACTGCTAAGGTGGTGCCAATATTCAAACGGAGCAAGCAGGATGACCTGGGTAACTATTGGCTGGAAGCCTGATATCAGTCCTAGGCTAAATTGTGGAAAGGTGAGATTCAGTTAATACAGAATCAAAGGATAGGAATATAATTCATCCCAGTCAACCTGATTTCACAAGCCCCCCAGTCCACCTAGCTGAGGGGAGCAGAGGTGAAGTCACTGCACTGTCCTGGATGCCCTCGACTACCTCTGAGATTAATCTGACTGGAGAGTGGGGTGGTGGTGGGTGTGCTTCCTGGAGAGCCACTATTCTGGATCCCCTCTGTGACCAGATCAGGATGGTCCCAGAGCCCCCTTACATGCCTTAGATGTGCTCAGCATTAGATCCTTTAATGCTCTGCCAGGCCTGCTGAGCAGTTTCAGTAAGGTCTGTTACACACAGTGCCACCTAGTGGCTAAACAGTATAATACAGTTTAGCATTGGGTTACTTCCATAGGCTGGAGAGACATTGTTGGGACTGGGAGCCTTGACCTGCTGGTTTGTTTTGAGGTTGCTCAGTTCCCTGTACACAAACAGATACACTGGGAATTTGTGTTTCTTTTCACTGGTTTCCTTTTCCCCAGATAAAAGCTGTCTGTGGCTCCATGTTCCCAAGGACTTGGAGGGCAGGTGAGTGTGGAAAACTACCTGCAAGAGAGACTTGGGATGTTTTATTTAATTTACTGGAGCCAGAGCTAGGAGTCTGCCTCTGGGGTGGGCTGATTTATTTCAGTAAGGACCCCTCCACACATTAAATCTGGCCTTTGTTGCTGGCTGTGGCACCTCGCAGAAGGATTACGGTGATAACGGCTTAGATCTCTCCCAGCCAGTCAGTTCTGTGCAATGTGTGTTCAGGGGAAGGTGTCTGTGGGATGCCCCAGCAGACATCAAAGGACCTAGAGAAATAACTTATATAGATTTTCTTTGATGTTTGCAACAGGACCAGGCTTTATTTCTCAAACTCAGCCAGCTTTTCCCCATGTAACCAGCCCATTTGCACTACAGCAAAGGGAGCTCAGGGCTTCGTTCTTGGGAGACCGCTCCTCCCAACCAAGCTGCAAGACAGGGTTTTTAGGATCATCCTCCTAAGAGTGTCTCCTGTCCACAGGAGAAAGTCGCACAAGGCCCCAAGTAGAAACACAATGATGGTGGGTGGGTTGGAGAACAGATTGCCATCAATTACCCACGTTTTGAGTTTATTGCTGTTAGGATATAGATATTCAGGCCTGTCTGCAAAGGCCTGTACTTTAAGAATTTAGGTGTATTCTTATCACTTGGCTAGTTAGAGGTATAAAAGAAAGAATCGAAATCACGCTCTGCCAGTGTAAGGTCCTTCTCTTACTGTGACAGTCTGAGGCCCTGTTCTTAGGCTAAGGCCTTTGGCTAAGCAGCAGAGGCAGCCATAAGCTGGGAAGTGACTGGTCATTTCCTCACATTCCAAACTAGTCACATTGAAAGAAGGTGCTATTGGGCTGTTAGGAATACAATCCTGTCCTGATAGTGCCTATCACCTCCAGAGAAAGGGAAGTGCCTAGAAGATGTAAAAGGAAACTTAGTTTGATAGCATCCTGTCTGGCAAGAACTCACTTATCAATAGCTGGGATGTGAAATCCTCACTTCTGTATTGTTTTGTCATTATAGTTCCCACTTTGCTATTGTTTGTCTGCATAATCTCTGTCTGGTTCTGTGATTGTTTCTGTCTGCTGTACAATTAATTTTGCTGGGTGTAAACTAATTAAGGTGGTGGGATATAATTGGTTAAATAATCATGTTACAATATGTTAGGATTGGTTAGTTAAATTTCAGAAAATGATTGGTTAAGGTATAGCAAAGCAGAACTCAAGTTTTACTATATAGTCTGCAATCAATCAGGAAGTGTGTGTGTGTGGGTGAAATGGGAACAGGGAATGGGAGTGGGGAAATTGGAATCATGTTTGGCTAAGGGCAGGAATGGGAACAGGGACACAGGTGTAAGGCTCTGTGGTGTCAGAGCTGGGAAGGGGGACACTAAGGAAGGAAACTGGAATCATGCTTGCTGGAAGTTCACCCCAATAAACATCGAATTGTTTGCACCTTTGGACTTCGGGTATTGTTGCTCTCTGTTCATGCGAGAAGGACCAGGGAAGTAAGTGGGTGAAGGAATAAGCCCCCTAACAATTGCCCTGGAAATTTCAGAGGTTTGGGAGATAAAAATACTCCCTTGTTTATGGCACTGAAGGTCTGAGCCATTTCACTTTCTCCGAGCTCAGCATTATCAATGTGCATGAAAGGAGAAAGGCCTTTCACCAGGCAGCCTGCTAGGTCCTCTCCAAGTCTGCACTGCTCTGCACAGCAAATGCAAAAGCCTTAACCACAGCCATCTACAGCCACCTTCCAGAGAAAGACACAATGACAGTTGACAATCTCCCCGAAGAAGTCTGTGGATGCCTGGCACTTCTCTTTCCTGTTGCAGTCACATACATCCGGGGTGGGTTAAAATCTCCCACCAGGATCCTGCACTCCTGAGAATCAGAGGGGCTCTGAAAGATGGATACCTGTTGATAGAACTGCACCTGCTCCAGTGCAAATGTTGACAACACTTGGATCAGCCCCCCCACAAACCCAGAGGTGCAGCAGATGGCTGGACACATCTGGAGAGAACAGTCACCATCCCACCCAAAAACTGCACTGTGGCTGAAGTGCACCTGTCCCCCCACTCCAGCTGCCATCTGACTTTCTTGGCCACATTGGAGTGAGTCTCCTGCAGCAAGATAACGGCATAAGCCCTCGCCCAAGGGTAGGAGAATACCTGACACCTGCAGAGACTCACCCTACAGCCCCTGGTGTTCAGCGATGCAATGGAAGTTGGCTTCATTGGGGGGATTGAGGATCCTTGTGGCCAGAGCAACACCGCCTGCACACGTGGCACCACGCAGCAACCCATGCTCGATCCCAATGGTGCTTAGGGCATTGTGGAAGCTTCAGGCCTGCTAGTAGGCCTTGCTGGTGCCCTGGGCATAACTAACAGTGCGAACCAAAGGCTGTGAACGCAAGTAGACCTGGCCTTGCCAGAACAGCAACTCACTAGGTATTAGCTAGCATCGAGTAAGCACACTCCTGACCGGAGAGGATAGTACAGGAACACCCAGAGTTCTCAAATAACGGCGTGAACACATTTGTAGGAGATTGTACAGGGACACACCGAGCCCTCGTAAGGTAAGGAGGGAAGGACAGGATAATGGATGAGGATGTTTTGTTCCAACTAGCAGGCACAAGGACCACGGTAATAATGAAAAGCATATGGAGTGTAATACGAAGCGTTTATATCAGTGCGTAAAGGAGAAGTTATAGGAGGGGTCAAAGCATATGGAGTGTAATACGAAGCGTGTTTGTATCTGTGTGTAAAAGGAGAAATTACAGGAGGGGCACCTTTGTATCAGCCAAGGGGACAGGACCATGGTGTTCTGAGCCTTCACCTAGTCACAGGCATACATGTGTCGGTGTCCCTGTGGCCTGTTGGACAAGGTGCATGCTTTGCTGATGTCGCCACCGAACTGAGCCTGTGGTCTCTGTTTAGGAACAACCTCTAATCAGCTGAATCAGCAAGCTGCGCTCTCTGCTAGTGCAGCAAACACTGTAGCTCCAAAACCAGCAGCACGTAGCAGCCCTGAGAATGCTCTGCAGCACTCATAATGCTGGTGACCCCCACTGTGGATTTGGTAAGTGATGAGCTGCCCACTGTTAAGGGTCACAGCCTTCGATGGCAGAAAGCTCCAAGGTAGGTGTGACACATGGCCAGAAAGGCCATGCAGGATAAATGACCCAAATTCAACCTCTAGGGACATATTGGTAGACGATGTTTGTGTTTTTGTGTGTTTGCATATTAATTGTTAGAGGTTGACAGTGTAATCAAACAGTTCCTCTCTGTGCTGCATTCTCTTAATTCAGAGATCAAAAGGAGATCTTAACATTTAAATGAACTGTAAATATGACATCTCTGTATTGATTTCTCTTTGAAGTATATTGCAGATCAACTGCAAATGGTGGAAAACAGGCAATTGCCTTATGTTAATCCATGTAGCTAATTAACGGTGATGTTTAGGAAATAGGTCTACTTCAAAGTCTTGATGATGGCCTATTGTTTGCCTAAGGACTCCGTGCTGTCAAGAGAAGGTCTGGAACTGTATAAAGGTCTCTTGGGTCCTGATCCTTTTAATCTCAAATCTGCTTAAGCTTTATCAGGGAATGCATTAAGTTGCAAGATGGAGATCTCCAGTCCCATCTGGCTCACCCTGCATATGAAACTTTGGACTGAAAATATGGCCTAATTCTAAGAACTCTTTGCAACTCGAAAGCTCACCATCTCTACTATGAAACTGATCTCAGAACTGTCTGTATAATGATCTTTTAACCCAGGGGCGGGCAAACTTTTTGGCCTGAGGGCTGCATCGGGTTTCGGAAATTGTATGGAGGGCCGGTTAGAGGAGGAGTTCGGGTCTACTCAGCCCCCACCTCCTATCCAACACCCCCTGTTCCCTGACAGCCCCCCGGGACCCCTGCCCCATCTACACACACCCCTGCCCCTAACTGCACCCCGTCGCCCCATCTTGCCCCTCCTCATTCCTGACTGCCCCCCAGGGACCCCTGCCCCATCCAACCACCCCTTTTCCCTGTCCCCTGACTGCCCCCTGCTGCCCCATCCAACCCCCGCTCCTTCCTGACTGCCCCCTGGGACCTCTGTCCCCATTCAACCCCCTGTTCCCACCCTGACCCCTATCTACACCGCCGCCCTCTGAACATCACCCCGAGCTCCCCTGCCCTTTATCCAACCCCCCCTGTTCCCTGCCCCCTTACTGCGCTGCCTGGAGCACTGGTGGCTGGCAGCGCTACAGCCACGCTGCCCGGCAGGAGCCGGGCCACGCTGCCACCACCACACAGCACAGAGCACCGGGTCAGGCCAAGCTCTGCAGCTGTGCTGCCCCAGGAGCTCACAGCCCTTGCCACCCAGAGCATTGCACTGGCAGTGAGGTGAGGATGCAGGGGAGGGGGGACAGTGAGGGAGGGGCCGGGGGCTAGCCTCCCCGGCCAGGAGCTCAGGGGCCAGGCAGGAGGGTCCCGCGGGCCGGATGTGGCCCGCAGGCCGTAGTTTGCCCACCTCTGTTTTAACCAATACTCTCTCCCTTTTCTTTTTTAATAAATTTTAGTTTAGTTAACAGGAATTGGCTGTAAGCGTGTATTTGCATAAGATCTGGAATATTCATTAACTGGTGAGGTAATGTGTCCAATCCTTTGAGATTGATGGAACTTTCACATTTGACTTGGCTGTCTGAGAGGGAGCTTTAAGGGAACTGTGTTTTGGCTTCTGTGTAACCAGTAAGGTATTATAGAAGCTGTTTCGTGGCTAGCTGCATGGATCTGAGTATTGGAATAGCCACCAGCTTTGGGTATTGTCTGCCCCATTCTTTGCATTTTGCCTTAACTGAGTAACCTCAGTGTGGGCCCCCCCTGGAACCTCAGTCACACTAGGGAATCCCTTTTCCCCTCCTGTCAGATCCCCAGAGTTTGATGAGGAATGGATGCGCTGGGTAACGAGTAAAAGTGGCCCACATACGTTAAAAAAAGAAAGTGGAGAGACAGGGACTGGAATCGGTAAGGCAGTGGCGGAGACTGTAGCCTTGAAGGAGAAGAATAGAAATAAGAAATGTAGAACATTGCAAATTATGGTCACGGCTGTTGGACGGCTAAGATACCATGCCACAAAATTGGTGAGGCAAGTAATAGAAACAAAAAGAGTTAGAAGCAGCAACAGAAGGAGTAGAGCACTGGGAAATGCATGCTCTGCTGGCAGGGCAGCAAGCAGTTCAGAACCATGCTATGTTACACAAAGGCCTACAGTAAGGTGCGGAGCACTGTCCTTTGGTCCTTTTCCCCGCCTCCAACAAGGTCCCCTCACCCTGCAGGACCAGACTGAAATCCCCTCCACCGCTAGAGAGCACATTGCAACTTGCTCTGCTCAAGCTACTAAATGTTTGAGCATGCAACTATTCTCAAAGGGGAATGCTACATCCGAGTTACATGTAATCAGCTTTTACAAACATCTCTGCTCAATAAAACCAAAACACATTTATTCACAGACTTGCTTCTGGAATTCAGCTGATGAAAGTACTCATGAAAAGGGTACCCTGAGCAGCTTATACACTTCAAGGCCTCAGAAATCAGCTGCAGGGCTGGATGGGAGTTTAATGATTACTGATTATTATTTTAAGTGCTGATCACATATCTGGCACTGGAGACACAAAGTGAAGAGAGTCCCTGCCCTGAAGAGTTTACAATCTATAGGCCAGATTGCATTCCTCGCGTTGGCTTGTTTGCTAAATTGCTTCTTGCAAGCTCCTCTCTGCTAGAGAAAGACCTTCCACTTCTACAGATTTATCTTTGGGGTCAGCAATGAACATATGGAAATCAATGCAGTTCCATAAACAAAACACATCTCCTCACATTACTCCAGAGAGCTCTGGGCTTGTACCTTTCCATCCAGGCGCTGGTCAATTGTGCTGAATTGGGAAGCGTTTGCCTTGAACCGCTCATGCAATTTGTCTTGTAATCAGGCCATGAAACAGCCAAGAAGAAACTGCTCTCTGAATTCTGGCTGCCTGTAACTCTCCATAGCCAGAAGCGTTCAGAGGAACAAGAACTCTCTCCTCAGACTACACTTGGGAAACAGGCTTTCAGCACTAGAGTAGTTTATAAACAAATCCCACTCCTGTTTCATCGACAATCTTCATCTCTCCTAACCTGCACTGAGCCCCTGGATCTCCCGGGCTCCCTGAAGCGAGCGCTGGCATTGCACAGAAAGGAGAGTTCAGCCACTGTTTCATCATTTGCAGATTTTATTTCAATATAAAAGCATGGACCCAGTAAGCACAGCAGCACAAACACCCTATGGAACATAGGAGCATTAGCACCCTAGCCAGGCCCAAGGCCCTGAGTGCTGACTTCTGGGGCAGGCCGTCGGATGCTGTCGCACTTAGTCCAGCAAACTGGAAATTCTGTGGCAGCTTCAATGATATTTTAAAAATTGAAATGTTTAGCAAATCAACTATTAAAATCAATACTGCATTTAGTACAGTCCCTCTTGTTTTGGTATTAAATTTCATTTATGTTCCCTCCACATTTTCAATCTACACAGATCCTTGTCCTGAGCCCCCATAACTGTACTGCAAGAGTTCTCAGGGAAATGCTGGAGCTTTTGGTAACTGGGTGGGGGCATGTGATAAATGAACGGGGGGGGGGGAGGGGGCAGCTCCCTTTTATGGACACCCAGCCAGCCAGTTAGCTATAAAATCCCTGTTAATAGCTGTTCTCTACTTGCTTTACCTGTAAAGGGTTAAAAAGTCCATAGGCAAAAGGAAGGGAGTGGGCACCTGACCAAAAGAGCCAATGGGAAGGCCAGAACTTTTAAAAATTGGAAAAAAAACTTTCCCTTTGTCTGTCTGTTGTTCTCCAGAGCTAGATGCAGAGCAGGAACGGGGCTGAACTATGCTGTAGGAAGCTTTAGGCCAGGTATGAAAAACTATCAGATCATACCTAGAGACTGCTTATCTGAAACCCCAGATATGTAAGTAGATCAGGGAATGTCTAAGACGACATGATTAGGTTTATCTTTTTTTTTTTTTTCCCTTACTGGCTTGTGGACTCCTCTGTGCTAAGCCCTAAATGCTTTTGTTTCGCTTGTAACCATTAAGCTGGACCTCAAGAAAACCATTCCTGATATTTAATTATTATATTTGCTCTTTTTAAATCTAGCAATAGCCTAAGTTCCAGATGTATTTTCTTTCTTTTTGTTTTTAATAACATTTACCTTTTTTAGAACAAGATAGGACACAAAAAAGCCAAAGAGGTTTGTGCATATATTGTTTAATTAGCTGGTGGCAACAGCTGATTTCCTTTGTTTTTCTTTCTCAGCTCTTCCTCGGGGGGCAGTGAAAGGGCTTGAGGGCACCCCACAGGGAGAAATTCCCAAGTGCACTTTCCTGGGTCCAAAGGGGTTTTTTGCAGTTGAGTGGTGGCAGCATCTACCCATCCAAGGTCAGAGAGAAGCTGTGACCCTTGGGAGCTTAATACAAGCCTGGAGTGGCCAGTATTAATTTTTAGAATCCTTGCAGGCCCCCACCTTCTGCACTCAAAGTGCCAAAGTGGGGAATCAGCCTTGACAGGGCAGTTGGGGTTTTTGGTACCTTGGAGATGTGGGTAAGTATATTTGCTGTAACAATAAATTGATTAGTCTCTAAGGTGCCACAAGTACTCCTTATATTTGCTGTGCGTTTCTGCTGCAATCAGCAGCACTGAAGTAGCCAACCATTTATCTATCTTCATGTTTCACAAATGACCTCCGCTCCTATGAATGGAGCAGGCCACACCTCTGAGGTACTGTTTCCTGAGGCTGCAGACAGCCTGAAGACACCACCACATCTTTTCCACTCAGTTCATGTTTTCAAGGTTTTCTTTGCAGTCAGATGATTAGGAACATAGGGCCAGATCCTCAGCACAGGAAAGGGGGGCCATCAGGGTTCTTCCTACACCCCTCTCATTCTCAAACTGGTGCTGCTTCAGCCCTGGAGTAATTTACAGCAGCTTAGAGGAGTTTCTCATTTATGGCTCCTGGCTATATTCTTTGAGTGACCCTAAACCAGTGGAGAACTAGCGGAGCAAAGCTGTGCTTCGTTTCACCCCACTTCACCTTAGTTCCAACACACACCCTTCTGATCTATTACACTCCTCCTCAGTTCAGGTTTCTCTCTCTCTTCCGGCTGGATGTGGTGCCCAGCATCCCATGTGGCCACACTACAGCAAGACAGACGGTGCCACTTACTTCCCCACTGTGCCGTGTTCTGCCTTTGTGTAAGCAGCTCGTAACAGCACAACCCTCACCTCCCTCAGCAATTGTGTCCCACTCTCCCCTTTCCAGGGAGGGTCTATGGTTGGGATTATTTTCCCCACACATGCACTTGTTGAAATTTACCATCTTATTTTGTTATTCTCCTCTAGTGGGGCCCCACTGGCTATTTGCACCATCCGCACTAGCGCTCACTGAGGCCTCCCCTGCCTCCACTTGTGCAACAACTGCAGCTGAACCAGTGCTAGTTTGTAGTTGGCTTCACTTGGAACGCAGCCATGTTCAGCTGTCCCTGTTGCTGACACCTGCTGGCAGTAATCGGTAATGGCTGCAGTGTAGACAAGCCAATAGCTGGCGCATAGGCCACCCTCTAAGTAACAGACAAAGAGGCAATTGATCCTCTCTGCCAACCAGCTTCCTCAAAGCTCTTCTTGATGTCCCAGTATTACAGCCCCCTGTTACCACAGGAGCCCTTGCCACAACCTTCAGTTGAGTCTTGTCACTGAGCTAATGCTGGTCACAAGTGCTGCTGCGTGCAGAGCCGTGACGCTGGTGCGAAGGTGCGAGGACTCAATAGAGCACCATGTCATCAGCACTTTCACAACATTTTAATGAAGGCACGAGGTGTTGATGAACAGAATTTAAAAGAACTCTCCTTAACCTGGGACCAGCTAAAGGACTAAGAGTTTATGCTTAAGAACACCTCGGGCTGCTAGCAGTCCAGGGTTAATACAAACCTAAGGGGCAGAAGAGCTTGGCCTGCAGGCAGCCTGGTGCGAACTTCAAACCCATGGGGGAGGAGACTTGCTGGATAGGCCAAGGGAGAAGCATTCAGCCCTCAGGAGTCCTCCGGCCTGTATTTTCTCTACAGCAGTGGTGATGATATATCAGAAGTTTGCTTTCTGTTGCCAGCATTCTTTCTGCTTGTGCTGCATCCTGCTTTCCCATTTCTGTGTCTCACACTTGGAAGAAGCCACTTGTCAGGTCTCCATTCCCATGAGCTCCAACAGCTGGAGTTGAGGGCAAGAAGTTTTGTACAAAGGGACCTGGGCTACAAAGTTCTGCTATGGAGCCAGAAATCTCATATAAAGGCCTCTCTCCCTATCTGGAGAGCACCAGAGATCTGGTATTTGCCCTGTTCTCCCTGGTGTCTCAAAGTTACTGTGTTTCATCCTACCCGGAGAACAGAACTGGCAAGATATCAAATGGGTCATTGGCCCCCTTTGGCTTGAGATGTGGTGTCCAGGACCAGTGGCTGAACTCTGAGGTAAAACATCAGGAAGGTACAGTGAGTTCTGGGGGACCCAACTGCTCCTTAGGGAGCTCACCAGAGAGCTGATGAGCTCTGTAAAGTTTGCCACAGTGCTGACCTCACCCACATCCTCCAACTCACCCACTGGAGGGTTTGGTCCCATACAGCTCCAGGTAATGGCTCCACATATGTTGCACCTGGAGGAGAGCCTGTCCTGGTAGAGTACCCAAAGGGATTGGTTTTAGTACTCAAGGCCTGTTCACGAAGCCAGTTAAGTCCAAAGTTCATCACTTTTGCTCTTTTCATGTGCTAGAGTTGTGATTTTACTCTATGGGATTTGTACTCATGACACCATAGTGCCGAGATTAATGATACTTGTCTAACTGTTGGTGCCAGTAACCTTCATGAAGAATGGGGAACGAGGGCCCTGGTACATGTGTCTAATCAGGAACTGGTGAAGTCGACTTTCTGTGGGCTCTCCCAGATCAAAGGGAGGGCTGCTAAGGAGATTTGAAAGGCATGGATTTCTAGGGACACAGAGAAAACTGCAGAGAGACGGGGAAACTGTTTATAGCAGGAAGCTTGTGATTTGTGAGCAAGCTTTGGGCAGACTTATTTGCAGCAGTATGAGGAACTCACACATCACAGCATGAGGGGGTGGTGCTGCTAAACTCTCAGTAACTGCCTAGAGACAGGTGTGAGCCCTGCCTCACTAATGAGCAGAAACAGAATTCTCTCATGAGTTGGATCAAACATCCTGGTAGGGGTGAACTGCAAACCTGACTCACCCAGTGCAGCTAGCAGGACACAACAGGTAAATGCACAACCTACACCACGGTCTCAGGCAGCCCCCTGGGCTAAACCTGTGCAAGCAGAATCACTGCTCTGATGGGGACCAGCACAGAAAAAAAACCAGTTACTGCAGGAAGTGATAGGTGGTGTCCCTTCCCCTCTGCCCCTATGTTAGCACTACCCCCAACTACCCTAACACTCGGAAAGGGGTACTGTGCTGCTACTACCATCTTTGGGAGGAGCTATAAAACAGGGCTAGAGCAATTGTGATCACTGCAGATCCCACAGCACATTTCACAACTGTAGGGAAATTTACTTCTGTAGCCTGGACAAACCCCAGCCTGGGTAACTGCATCCTACCCACCCCTCAGCTACATCTATCTATATCTATAAAATGATGGGGTCTAAATTAGCTGTTACCACTCAAGAAAGAGATCTTGGAGTCATTGTGGACAGTTCTCTGAAAACATCCACTCAGTGTGCAGCGGCAGTCAAAAAAGTGAACAGAATGTTGGGAATCAAAGGAAAGGAATAGATAATAAACCAGAAAAGATCATATTGCCTCTACGTAGATCCATGGTATGCCCACATATTGAATACTGCACGCAGATTTGGTCACCCCATCTCAGGAAAGATATATTGGCATTGGAAAAGGTTCAGAAAAGGGCAACAAAAATGATTAGGGGTATGGAACGGTTGCCATATGAGGAGAGATTAATAAGACTGGGACTTTTCAGCTTGAAAAAAAGATGACAAAGGGGGGATATGATAGAGGTCTTTTAAATCATGACTGATGTGGAGAAAGTAAATAAGGAAGTGTGATTTACTCCTTCTGATAACACAAGAACTAGGGGGTCAGGTTTAAAAAAAACAAAAGGAAGTATTTTTTCACATAACGAACAGTCAGTCTGTGGAGCTCTTTGCCAGAGGATGTTGTGAAGGCCAAGACTATAACAGGGTTCAAAAAAGAACCAGATAAATTCATGGAGGATAGAGCCAGGATAGGCAGGGATGGTGTCCCTAGCCTCTGTTTGCCAGAAGCTGGGAGTGGACGACAGGGGATGGATCACTGGATGATTACCCGTTCTGTTCATTCCCTCTGGGGGACCTGGCATTTGCCACTGTCAGAAGACAGGATACTGGGCTAGATGGACCTTTGATCTGACCCAGTGTGGCCGCTCTTATTTTCTTATCCAAGTTCCTCTGAGTAGCATCATTGTGCACTGCTGAGCAGCCACCGTGGTCCTCCACAGTGGTGGTTCCATTGCAGCGGGGGATGAAGCAGCCCCTACCCACAGTCCAAGACACACACATTATTTCAATAGGATTTTAAGATATCCAAAGACATGAACAGTTTACCCCATCAAAAGAAAGTTAAAGTGACAGGTGCTATTTTACTGCAACATATAAACAAAGGATAGTTTAATTCCTAAGACATTCTTTAAGAACCTGTACAACACCAAATTACTGGGCCTTTCCAATGAGGCCTTGGAAGAATTTGCATCCAGCCGTTTTTAAAACAAGAACATGGCAGGGACTGTTTTAGAGGATACGCAAAATCTTTAATTCATGGTTTTGAAAAAGAGACCCTGTCACCTCAATGGGTCAAACTACAAACTGGAGGGGGTTATTTGCAGCCAGGAGCAGCACCGACCGAGAGAACATTTGTGTAGGCACTTCAGAAATGAAGCTCAGCTTCAAAATACAAAACACAACATTTGGCTTAGACTTTTAATATAAAAACACACCGATGTAGGAAAAGGCTAAAATGTGACAAGCCATTGGAAATACTGTGATTAACATTCTTCCTTACACAGTAAAAAAACAAACCCAAACTGCTAAGAAGCATTGAAACGTACATTTTCCTTTCTCACCACACACCAGGCCATTCTCTACTCAAAACTCTTGGTTACAAAAAGCATGACATCTTCACTAGGAACTTCAGTGCAACAGGACTACTCTCGATGGACCAGCACAAATAAAAGAGGACGGCATACTGAAAAACAAAGCAGCAGAATCACGACTCAGAATGTGCGTTCAGCTCTACAGACTAACTGTAACAATAAACATGCTTAGAAGAGCAGCCACTAAGTACAGTTTAGCTTGTGTGTGTAGAAGCTTCCCCAGCAAACCAACAAGAAAATAATTTCCTTGTGTAATGTGACAAAAATAAATATGTCATACCTTAAATTTTGGGTACTCGTTCATTAAAATAGTCACAATTCCAATGTAGGGGACAAATCTACAAGAGAAAAAAATCACTTATTTCAGACAGTTTCCACTGAAGATTTCACAGGCTAGGTTGTGCCCTGAAATACGCACAAAGAAATTGCCAGACTGGAAGACAGGAGCGCTCCATCAAGCACAGGATACTCTCTATGAACAGTTGCTTCAGTGGAAGATGCAAAGCCTCCCCTAGGGAAAACTTCCCCCTTAACCCTCTTTACATAAGAGGCTGGGTTAAGCTCTGAAGCAGTCAGGTTTCCTCCCTTCTTAAGTTCTTGGTTTTTGTTTTAAATCCCTGGTATAACTTGGGGTATTCTTGTTGTCCATAAATCTCCAACATTTTTTGAATCCTGTGAGCTCCTGGCCTCAGTGATATGTTGGGGCAATCAGTTTCTCCAGCTAATTATGCAGCGCTAAAAAAGAATTTTTCTTCAGTTTCAAGTTTGCAGCCTCTCAGTTTCACTGCATGTCCCTGTGTTCTTGTATCATGAGACAGGAAGACAGAGTTCCTCTTCTACTTTCTCTATAGCATTCATCATTTTGTATAACTATCATGCCCCTTCTTATTCTCTTATGCTAAGGTAAGCAACCACAATCTCTGCAGTCTCTTCATATGGGAGTTTTTCCAAGCTTCTAACCATTCTGGTTGCTTTCTGAAGCCCCTCTATTTCCGCTATCCCCATTGTGATAGAAATCAGTGGTCCACATTCTATAATGTCATTAGAACACAGGCTCTCAAACTACATTGCACTGCGACCCCCTTCTGACAACAAAAATTACTACATGACCCCAGGAAGGGGAACCGAAGCCTGAGCCTGCTTGAGTCCAGCAGCCCCAGGCGGGAGGGCCAGAACCTAAGCCTGAGCCCTACTGCCCTGGGCAGGGGGGCCAAAGCCCAGGGGCTTCAGCCTCAGTTGGGGGTCTGTAACCTGTGTCCTGCCACTCAGGGCTGAAGCCCTTGGGCTTTGGCTTCAGCACGGGGCTTGGGCCCCAGCAAGTCCTACCGACCCCATTAAAAAGGAGTCCCGACCCACTTTGGAGTCCCAACCCACAGTTTGAGAACTGCTGCATTAGAAGATCTTCATTGTTATTCCCAATCCCCATACATTTGCTTCTCTGACTGCTGCTGTCCATGCACAGGACCATGCACAGTTTGAGAACTGCTGCATTAGAAGATCTTCATTGTTATTCCCAATCCCCATACATTTGCTTCTCTGACTGCTGCTGTCCATGCACAGGACTTTTCTCTTAGCAGCCGGCTATTTTAGAACCCAACAGGGCATAGGAGTAATTCAAATTATTCCTCGTTATGCACATTACTTGGCATTTGTCAACAATGAATTTCATCTGCTCCAGTGTAGCCCATTCACCTCATTTGGTTGGATCCTTCTGAAGCCTGAGCTTTGACCAACCTAAATAATTGTATAATCCTGCAAATTCCCACTTCGCTGCATACACATGGGCAAATCTGTACCTAAAGCAACAAAAACGGATGTGTGGTGCACACCAAGTTAGTTATATCAGAAACAACCCAGGCCACTTGCACTGTGAGCTGAGTGACGTGGTTATCAGTACCCTGTTCACAATGAAAGTACTCCTCGATATACAAAGGGAAGCACTACTTGTGGAGGGCATATGGAGTGCAACGTCACACCCTCCTCCTGAATGTACTGCCAGAGACTTGGACACTGCCCATGGCGGAGGCAGTACATTTAAAATCCCTGTTCGTCTCTGGTCACGCCCCCTTTTATAGCTTTGCAACTCGATGTCATTCAGAGGTGTCCTAGCAAGATTCGGGGTTCCTGGTCCCCGGATGCCTGAAACACGTTGGGGTGTAGGATTGCTAACAGAATGCAGGTAGCAGTATCTGTGAAAGTGTAGGTGTCTTGGCATTTAGCCACCAGTGCCACGAGGCAGTGTGCCTCAGTTTCCCCTTATACACAGTAGCATAGGCCTGTTATGCTTTTGCTGCTGTGCCAAGCTTCCAGCCTGTTTACAGGTATAAGCTGAAAAGTAACGTGCTTGTGGGACTGTCTTGTCACCATCCCTAGCACGTACAGAAGTTTTTCCCAAAAATTAGGTATGTCACACATCTTCGAAGGGTTTACCATTAGTATTAACTCCTTCGTCCTGACCCATAGGTGGAGTAACAAAAGATACAAGATAACCAGCCACTTTATGGCAGACAGACACTGTTCACCCAGTCTGGTTTGTTCAGTGTCTACTGCATTTTTCAATTCCTTTGTGTACCATAGTAGGCGTTCAGATACAGATTCTCCTGTCTCTTTGGAGAAGGCTCTTAATTCAGGTATGTGTGGGGGGTTTTGGCAAGGAAAGGGTGCACAGCAACCATGCCTGCCCTCGGCCCCTCCCTCTAGAATCTCTTTGTGTCAGGCCCCATCTGCTTGTGAAGCTTCCCAAATGCAACTTCCTCCTGCCTTGAAGAGACAATGTTATGTCTTGCAAGCGTAGCAGGAACAGCATCCTTCAATGGAGTGCTTTGGATTGGTAAGATCCCCCCAGTCACCCCACTCTCTGTTCCCAAAAAGTCAGCTGGGTGGACTCTCCTGTGTCCCCCATAAGGGAAGGTGACTCTGATCCAGCTGTGGGCTCACAGCTACCAGCCATGACAGACCCTTCCACCGGCCAGGAAAATCCACCCCCTTTCACTCAGGTCGAGCTTGCTTCCAGCTACATTCCCCTCCCCCAGGGAGATGATCACAGGACAGGCGCTGGCTCTACCCACCTCCTCCTGCAGGGTCCTGCCTTGAGCCCCAGGGCTACAGGAACTGGCCTCGACCATCCCTGCCCCCAATGGCCCATTTTCCACTGCTACCGAGGAATTAAAGAGAGACTCTCCTATTTTCCCAGCAGCACATGTGACTTCACCCTCCCCTCTGGGGCTTTCAGCACAAGATTCCTTCTTGCTGCTAACGAACCTAAAAAGATCTATCTGGCTTTAACATTAAACTCAATAAGTTTATGGAGGAGATGGTATGATGGCATAACATGGTTTTGGTAATTAAATATTCATGGTAAACAGGCCCAATGGCCTGTGATGGGATATTAGATGGGGTGGGATCTGAGTTACCCAGGAAAGAATTTTCTGTAGTATCTGGCTGGTGAATCTTGCCCATATGCTCAGGGTTTAACTGACTGCCATATTTGGGGTCGGGAAGGAATTTTCCTCCAGGGCAGATTGGAAGAGGCCCTGGAGGTTTTTCGCCTTCCTCTGTAGCATGGGGCACGGGTCACTTGCTGGAGGATTCTCTGCTCCTTGAAATCTTTAAACCACGATTTGAGGACTTCAATAGCTCAGACATAGGTGAGAGGTTTCTCGCAGGAGTGGTGGGTGAAATTCTGTGGCCTGCGTTGTGCAGGACGTCAGACTAGATGATCATAATGGTCCCTTCTGACCTAAATATCTATGAAACCCTGGGACTGATTCTGCCACGTCAAAAAAATCATTCCCTAGTAGAAACGGTGCAAAATTGTGTGCCACCGCTGCAACAGTTAGTGCAGCCTGCAAATCACCAGTTTCCATGTGTATCTTAACTAAAGGTGCAAGGACCTTATAACCTCCCACCAATTCTAATTCTGCCATTTTTCCTGGTAACAAATCCTTCTCCTGGATCAGGTCCCTCCTGACCACAGAAATCTCTGCACCAGTATCCCTCCAACCTTGGAGCACTGTGCCATTAAGCTTAACAGCATGCATATGCTCACTGCTTGGTTGCGTAGAAGCAACCTTTACAAATCCTGTGTGGAAAGAGGCAGTAGCCTGGGATACCCCTGTGCTCTGAGAAGCAGCAGCTTCATGTGTTACCTGCTGCCTGTTTCCACTCAGCCAAGGACACTTATTCCTCAGATGCTCAGTCAACTTACAATGATAGCACCTTCTGGGCTCCTCTGCTTGTACAGGAGACTTGGGACGAGTAACAGGGAAATGGGGAGGTGAATGCCCCGCCTCCTTTTTCCCAGGGGTAAAACGGTGATTCTGTTTTCCACCAACCCTCTACCCCTCTGTCAGTGGTTTATGCTTAATTGCAGCTTGTGATTGCTCATAAGAGTCTGCAACCCCAGCTAATTCCCCCACTGTATCCACCTTTTTGTCCCACAAATACTGTTTTACATCATCACTGCCCATATTCAGGAACTGTTCTTGAGTAACCAAATCACACATTTCTTCAAAGCTTGTAATGCCTTTTCCCCTCATCCACTTGTCTAACAAATCTCTCATTTCATCTACATAGGCCACATTACTTAATCCAGATCCCCTCTTAAGACTCCTGAATTTTACCCTGTAGGTTTCAGGTGTAATCTGAAAATGTTTCAAAACCACTTGCTTAAATTTACCACAGTTTGAAGCATCAGCAATAGGCATCTTATTGAATATGTCCAGAACTCTCCCAATCAATTTTGCAATCAAAGTAGTCATTTTTTGATCCTCAGGAATCGCATGGAGAGTGCACAGTCTCTCAGATGTGATGAAATATTCGGCATATCACTGGATTCCTCATATTGCAGGCATAACCATTCCCATTTGTGGATTTTTGGGGAAGTGGAGCTAGTTGCCGAAGAGTTTTGTCTCTTCCACTCCATTACAGCCAGTTCATGCTACTGGGTTTCAATTTCGGCACGTCTCTGGGCCTCAATTTCTTTGTCTTTTAACTCCCCCAGGGCTAGCTGCCTCTCTCTTTCCTTCTCCTCCTGAGCTTGCTGCCTCTCTTTCTTTTATCTCCAGTTCTTTCAGTTGCAATAATCTCTGGTGCTCCCTCTCCTTTTCTGCAACTTGCAGCCTAAAAAGTTCCAACTTTGCAATCGCTTCACTGCTTTCACTCATTTTTCTGTTCCTACTTCCCTTTCCCAAAATAAACAAACAGAGAACAACAAACCAGTAATCACTTTGTCTGTTCTCCAGCCACCACACTTAAAACTCACTTAAAATTACTACCAGTGTCTCAAAGCAATCAGCTGTGCACATATCCTGTTCGACTACACCACTGTGATGGGTTCGGTCACAGAGACCTCCTTGGGACTGTCACCTGACATGCTGAGATTACCTCTGAGCCCATTTTCCCTGTTAGCCTGCTGCTACACAGACCCAAGTCTTGTCCACGCCCCTAAAGCTGCAGACTAACTAAAAACTGCTCAACAAGTCACTTGACTCCAGCACCCAGACACCCAGCTCCCAATGGGATCCAAACCCCAAATAAATCCATTTTACTCTGTATAAAGCTTATACAGGGTAAACTCATAAATTCTCCACCCGCTATAACACTAATGGACAGATATGCACAGCTGTTTGCTCCCCCAGGTATTAATCACTAACTTTGGGTTCATTAATAAACAAAAGTGATTTTATTAAGTATAAAAAGTAGGACTGGTTTCAAATCATAACAGATGGAACAAAGTAAGTCACCAAGCAAAATAAAGCAAAAACGTGCACGTCTAAGCCTAATACATTAAACTGATTACAGGTAAAATCTCACCCTCAGAAAAGTTCCAATAAGCATCCTTCACAGACTAGACTCCTTCCTAGTCTTGGCCCATTCCTTTCCTCTGGTACAGTCCTTGTTAGTTTCGGCAGACATCTTAGGTGGAAAGCAGGGGTGTTCTCATGACTGGCAGCCCCCTTTGTTCTATTCCACCCCCTTTTATAGCTTTGGCACAAGGCGGGAATCTTTTGTCTCTCTTGGTCCCCCCCTTTGGGAAGTACCAGATTTAAGATAGATTCCAGTGTCAGGTGACATGATCACATGACCTGTGAGACCCAGCTTCCATTCTTCCTGGGTTGGCCCAAAGGTACACAAGAAGGTTGGTAAGTAAACAGAGCCATTTACAACCAATTGTCCTAGTCAATGGAAGCCATCAAGATTCTAAACCACCATTAATGGCCCACACTTTGCATAATTACAACAGGGCCTCAGAGTTGTACTTCATATTTCTAGCTTCAGATACAAGAATGATACATACATACAAATGGGAGGAATATATTCAGTAGGTTATAACCTTTGCTATGATGCCTTACAAGAGACCTTTTGCATAAAGCATATTCCAGTTACATCATATTCACACTCATAAGCATATTTCCATAAAACATATGGAGTGCAACATTACACTACTATGACGTGAGTCTAAGACATCAGGAAGTTCTGAGACAGATGGACTCTACATAGATTTGACACCACAAGTAGAGCGAGCGTTTGCCATTTTGGGGTGGGCCTGTGAAATGAACTTTCCGCCCCTATTGTCCCCTGGGACACAAAAGACAGGTCTGAAGATTTTAGAGCTCTAGCAAGGAGATTCTTTGGGGGACACCCATACTTTAACTAGCTCTTCAGGTCACCATCTGGGTCCAGCTGTAGGAGAAGTGAAGCCTAAGGCCTGTGCTGCGGGCCGTGCATACTTTAATATTTAGACTGGCTCTGTAAGGGACAATTGTCCAGATAAGGCAGGGATCTGAGGACAATGGACTCCAATCTGCCAGACAGATGAGGTGAACATTCAGGTAAAGTTTAGCACTTACAGCTGGCCCCGGGATAATCCGACACACCGGCCGCTGTTGGCACAGACCCCGGGGTGGCCCTGGAGCCAACTGCTCAGATGGCTGCTGGGGCAGCACTGGGGGCACCAGAGCAGCAGGAGTCCCAAGGGCCACCCTGGAGGCCGTGGGAGCAGTGGTTCCCAGAGGCCACATAGAAGCAAGTGGTGGGAGGCAGTCAGCCCCTGCCGCCAGAGCAGGGGCCAGCTGTTGGTCCCATAACTCCCCCAGATCAGAGGTGTCCCAGGGCCCCAGGAGCTGTGAAGTTTGAGTCAGGGGTATTTATAGTGAAAGCCATGGACAGGTCACAGGCCATGAATGTTTACTGCCCATGACCTGTCCATGACTTTTACTAAAAATACCCATGACTAAATCTTAGCCTTAATTATGCCTTCCAAAGTTCAATCAGCCAATCATTTCTTTTAATCAAGCTAAAATGATTAATTTGATAGGAAAATATAAACACTCTTCAATACACCAGTTCAGCCTATGCTTTTCCTGAAAGCAACAAAAAGCCTTTTTAGTATTTAGCATCAACAAGTCGTTAAGCTATTTTGATCTTCAACTCCAATCAAAAGATAGTTTTTCTACTCCTCTTTGAAAATTTTCATCCAAGTACTACTGACATTAACTTGAAAGTGATTTTCTTTTGTTTTTTTTTAAATGTTAAGCTTGTGCCTTTACTTGATTCTTTATGGTGGGTAAAAGAAGCCTGAAAGCTTTCTATTGTAATTATCAAAAATATTCAGTTTATGGATCCCTAGTTTTTCTGGGAATGTCTTTGGGCTCTCAGGGATGTTTCTTGAGCTCTTGTACCTTAACTGAAAGAAGCATTGAACCTTTAGCAGAGATGGCCTTTCTCTCAACTGTTCATTAAGCCGTAGAGTTAAACAAACGTTAACTTTAAGCAGTCTGACTAAAAAATCCCCGCCATCTTCAGTTGCTGAACTTTCATTGTCTTAGCATTTGTGCCAAAACTGCACCAGGTCCCAAGTCACCAGGCAGGCAAGACCTGAATTTTGAATGTAAAAAGCCTTTCCAGCCTTCTTTATCCATTATAAAGCAGTGAAAGGGTACACTCCCACTGCAGATCAGCTTTAATCGAGTTCCAGAAGGGGCTACATGACAACTCATCCACCTCCAAGACAGGAAATGAGCAGAATCCTGGAGGACAGTTCACACATGGCTACCTTTGGTCAAGGCAAGCCAAGAAGTGAACTTGCCTTTGTTACTCAATTCCACACATTACCTGCTGACACGCCACTTTAATCAGAAACTCCAACAGGGAAGAGCTCAACAGAAGAAAGCATTTTCCAGTTCACACTGGAGACAAGCACTGGTCAGATCACACCCTCCTCTGCTGGATAGCTTTACTTACCCTCTCGCTCGACCCACCACGTCTTTCTTCTCCAGCCAGTGCTGCCCTTGTTTGTACAGCCCTCTGTCATCAACAACATTATTGTCTCCCTTTGTCAAAAATTTGATGTCTCCATTTTGCCTTACAAAGAAAAGAGACCACAGGTCACAGATGAGCCACTAACAGATATTCTAAGCAAGCACAATGACTGCAGGGACTAAGATATACAAACATTTCAAACACACAGGTTTGTCAGAGGTCCCAGCCAAGAGGAGCCCTCCCCCTTCAAAGCCTTTTTGGAAGGGCAGATTAAATATTTAGAAACATTTAAAACGAGAGAGAGAGCGAGCGAGCGCTCCTGGCCCCACTAATTCCAAAACATTGATGTTCTTTCCTAGGAGTTTCTGGATGGCACTGATGGGATGTGCGATTGCTTCTCTCTTGGTAATTCTCTCTCCTGCTTCTGATCCTTTTTGCCTCCCTTTCCACCTGCAGTGTCTCCTGATACTTCCTTCCACCTTTCTAGAGCTCCCAAGTGATGCATATTTCCAAGTGGCAGTCCACAAAATGGTGCTACCAACTGGGCTTCGGCGCATTCCAGTCACTTGTGAATGGTCCCTTGAAAGCATGTGCCAACTGGAGCTGCTCTTATAGCTTGGTTCAGCATGTCATGAGCTTCCCAGTCTGCAGGCCTACTGTCAAATCAATCGCCTGCAGGAAAGGACGTTGAAGCTTTTCATTGTGTGCACTCCCTCCACTGCACTCGAGCCTACGGGTGCTCTGACACTGTCTGCAGCCAATAAGAAGAACGTCCAAGAGGAACGCAGAGCCAGCTGCATTAGAGTAGCAGCAGGAGTGTCCTTAAACTGTCTTAGGTAAGGACGGCCTTGTCATAGGTACAGTACATGAAGCCTGCCTCAGACAGCTTATTGTTGCAATTCAGCAATAAGTGAGAACGTCAAAATAGGAGTGTACAGTGCAGGTCTGCTACTCTCAAAAAGGATTCGCAAAAAGAAAAGGAGTACTTGTGGCACCTTAGAGACTAACCAATTTATTTGAGCATAAGCTTTCGTGAGCTACAGCTCACTTCATCGGATGCAAAAGGATTATGCAACAGTGGCTTCTTCTTGCAGTGCAGATCTGAACCCTGGAGATACTAGCTATCAGAATAAGCAGGTGACCTGAGTGCCAAACATAAGTTGCCACTGCTTCTCATCCTTATTAGCCTTGCAGAGTCCCCAAGCTCTGGGAGGGGGAAACTGGATTCTAACCTGTCTCACAAAGTGACAGAACTGTTAAGTAAATTCTGACAGCAGAATCTTTACCTCTGGAGGTAGAGAATGAATCCAGTTTAGTTCTTAGTCCAGAAGCACTTTGTAGGGCTGATGGGTAGAACACACTTTCCTTTATAAACAAAGGAGATTTGATCTGGAGTCAGAGGAAAATATGAATCTGCGCATTTTTGGTTTTTAATAGGCTACAGAGTCTCATACGGACAGCCCATTACTACACAATGGAAATAATAAATCAGGAAGCTAGAGGTTTTGGCCACTGGGTAGAGAACAGCTGAGCGTTTTGGTATCTAGGGAGAAACAGGAGGCAGCTTAAGTCTAGGGTAAATACTCAAACTCGCTGCTGGTGATGGCAGAAATGTCAAAAATTAAGCAGTTATCTTCATATTTCAGAGTTAACACCCATTGAAATGAATGTGGCAGGTCAGACCTCAGACCTGTTGCTTCAGGCTGTCTGCTCTGCTTCACACTGCTCATGGCTCTAAAGGTTATCTTTACAAACAGGAGGACTAGATTTTATTACTAAATGTAACCTGAGATTCTGGGAAAGACGGTGGATTCCACAGAATGCAAAGCACAAGGCCCTGCCTATAGTCCATTCATCCATGGCCATCTCAACACTCAGCAACAGCTGAACAGATTCATATAATTCTTTAAAAAAAAGTTTAGCTCTGAGGTAAAGCCAAGGATGGGAAGTTTGGGAAGGAAGAGGAAAGTTTAGTAAAGAATCCACATCTCAGCCTCAGCGACACCTGAACTAGTTGCATGCAGGAGGAGACTGGATGACCTTACAGGTTTTTTCTCTTCTAGCAACTATCTGTCAAGGCAGTGCAAAAATCTAGTAGTATGTATTAACAAAAGGAAAAAGAATGAGAAGGGCCTCTTATGTGGGTAAATTTCACAGATTAATCTTAAAATACTGTACATGCAGTGTGACATTGGAACCACCAAGACCTCCGTATTTCCCTATTTTATTTTTAAATTCAGGATGTCCAAGTGCAGTTCTACTCTGAGAAGAGACTAAAAATATCACAATGGGTTTTCTTTATTGATCAAGATTTGTGTATAAATAAATAAATAGCAAAGAGACTGGTCCTATTAACTAGCAGATCTGGAACCCACCCTGAGAGGAGAGTTAAGCGGGGCTGCCCAAGGACAGCAGCTGGCTGAAACTGAAGTCTGGCAAGGCAGATCATGCTGGTGGGGAGGGAAGCACTTTGTAGATCACCCCCACCATTGAAGCATCCTACCCTCCAGATGTTGAGATGATTCACAACTTTGGGGTCATTCTACACCCCACTGTTTCTAGGTACCAACATAGCTGTAGCTACTAGAATTGCATTGAGGCTGAAGGTGAAAAGCCACGCTATCTAGCAAAGTGATTTGGCTGTGGTAATCCTCGCACATGTGACTTCTACACTCAATTACTACAATTCATTGCGTCTAGGAATGACTCCATCAGTCCTGATAAAAGCTCCAGGTTATTTGGAATGTAGCACCACCACCTACAGGGAGCCCATCACCTCTAGACACCTCTCTCTGCCTTGGCTCTCCATGGAATATAGGATCCAATTTAAGAGTCTCAAATCCCTCTACGGGACTGTCCCAAATTAGCTGAGGAACTGCCCCCATGTGTGACCACCACATGCCACTGGAAACATGGAAGAGGGAGTCTCATGAACACAGGATGGAGTTTTCTTGGAAGCTGGCTCAGAACTGCAGAACTTGCTCAAGGAACAAATCAGAATGACCATCTCACCCACTTCAGAACAAAATGCAAGACTCACTCTGGCTCAAGGTTTACAGAGAAGGAATGATACAATCCAGGTAACCGGGCCTTCCTAAGGTAGATATACCCTGTCCCAGAATGAGAACAAGAGAACTGGCATATTAAAAACCAACACGTTTGAAATTAACACACTACTTATATCTAAAGGATCCCAAAATGTTAAATATATAGAAGTCACTTCACTCACCACTGAAATGCAATCACCTCTGGGGCAGAACAGAGCAGCTATATAACAGAGAATATGAACCCTACCCAGCAGTATGGGACAGGAAATGAACAGTATTGTATTCCAGTAATGTTGCAGAAGAAGTTAAGGGAGGCAGAATTGCCCATAGTTGGTCAGGACTCCAGGATTAGCCCCCAACTTGTGAAAAATGGCAAGAGATCTTTAGCACAAGTTATCAGGACCTGACAGTAATTCACCTGGATGAAGACCCTTCCGGCAGCATGCTATTTCCTGGCACTCTGGGTCAGTGTTGAGGTAAGAGCCTTCAGAGCACTTCCTGCAGAACCCAGGCTTTCCTTGATGTCTCCCATCCACTTACCAACCAGACTATTTTTTGAGATAAGCACAGCCCAAGGTGACATGGCTATAGACATTTGCTATACAATTACCCCAGACGCGATACGTACTTTTCATGAATTTTCAAGACTCGATGAACTACTGGAATTTCCCTTCCTTCTATCCTAAAGACCACAATTTCTCCCACCCTGATGGGATCTTCAATTCGGTTGGTTAAGAACAGGAGATCTCCTCTGTAAAAAGCAGTCTCCGTGCTGCATTGAAAGACAAGGAAAATAGAAGTTATGAAACAAGGACATTTGAAAAACTAGAATCAGTGTTTGAAATCTACATGGTTTCAAGTAAACTCCAGAAAATCCTCCCTTAGGAAAGAGCCCCTAAGGAAAACAATCAAAATATTGAAATCACTGACATGCTTTGATATAGACAAAGTAATCCCATAGTTGTAAGACAATCAAGACAAATATATACAGAGGATCATTAAATTACATCCCCTCTCCTCCACTTGGCCCTCCTTTCTATTCTCTTGAGACTTCTCCCTTCCTTTCCCTACAAAACATACAGCTTCACCCCAAAAAAACAAAACGTTAATATGAATCATTACAAATGTACACACGCCTTGTTAAGGTCATGTTTAAATAATTTTGGAAAAAAGGGAATGTTAATGATAAAACAAGGTATGATCAATATACAATATGTTACTTAACACAGTTAATCTGGTATGAAGATATGCACCTATATATCAAGACAATGTAATTGTAATATCTTATGGCTCATCACCCAAAGTATCCACAGTCTACCCCCTCGCTCCCCCCTCAAAACTAAGAGTCCCTGAGGAAAGCAATTGAAGCCAAGACACTTCAGTTTCACCCACACTCTGCTTTGATTTCCCACCACTGGCAGCCATCAGCGTTACCACCACCATGCCAACCAGGCAAGGCTCTCTGGTATCCAGACTGACTCTTAGTGGCAAAGAGACTAGTGGCCACCAGCAACTTGTTTGCCCCCACTGCTGGAGCTGCACCAGGACTACTGCAATGGTGGGAAATTTTCGGCCATGTCTGTGCTAAAGACTTTGGTTGATGCAAGTTTTGTCTGCATGCAGTAGCTGAAATTAGCATATTGCTTTGATGTGGGCATACTTGGCTGCTTCCATTGGCGCTACGCATATTCACCCAGAAAACTTGTGCAAAGTGCAGTGCACCACAAGTATGTATCCAGTGTGCCCTCTGCTGCAATGCCTTTTGGGGGATTTTTGCAATGTGTTGTAGGATAGTAATGACTCACCCAAGGATCTGCAGGAGCTAGGGGTCAAGTTTTCAGCATGCAACTTTCTCCATCCCATAATTTCATCCATATCCCACAATTTTCCCACCTTTTTAAAAAATCCCACTCTGACAGAAGCACAGAGCCCGCAGAACTCTGCACTGTTCTCCCAAATGTTGCAAACTCAAGACGTGTGATTCTCCTGTACTTGCAGACCCACAGAAAGTACAACAACAACGGTGGACACGAGGATTTCTTTGAGAACAGTTTGCTGAGCGACATTGCAAAGAATAGTTCAAGGTTGTTGGTGACATTCATGGAGCAGCTGCAGATGGTGGAGAGCAACTTTTGGGCCCCCAAAATGAGCACTGACTGGTGGGATCACATCTTAATGCAGCTTTGGGACAATGAGCATTAGCTGCAGAACTTTTGGGTATGCAAGGCCACATTCCTGGATCCGTGCGCCGAGCTCATCCCAGAGCTCCAGTGCATGGACAACAGAATGAGAGCTGCATTGACAATAGAGAAGCGAGTGGCAATCATGCCCTGGAAGTTTGCAATGTTGGATTGCTACTGGTCAGTGGGAAATCATTTTGGAATTGGGAAATCCAGTGGGGGCTGTTGTGATGCAAGTGTGCAGGGCTATTAATAGTCTCCTGCTATGCAGGACTGCGACTCTCAGCACTGTGAAGGACACAGTGGATGGATCTGCTGCAATGGGATTCCTGAACTGCCCGGGGGCGGCAGACGGCATAAACATCCCTATTTTGGTACCAGCTCGCCTTGCCCCCGAGTACATCAACAGAAAGGGCTACTTTTCTATGATTATGCAAGCGCTGGTGGATCATCAGGGATGCTTCACAGATATCAATTTGGGCTGGTCAGAGAAGGTGCATGATTCCTCCCATCTTGACGAAAACAGGACTTTTGCAAAAACTGCAACCAAGGACATTCTTTCTTGACCATTGGATTACCATTTGGCACTACTGAAATGTCAACAGTGATTCTGAGGAACCCAGCCTATCCCTTGCTCCACTGGCTCATGAAGCTGTCCACTGGGCATGGGGACAGCACCAAGGAAAGATTCAACTACCATCTCAGCAGATGCAGAATGACAACTGAAGGGGCGCTGGTGGTGTTTACTCAACAGATTGGGATATTTTTCTCATGGAAAACCCATTATTATAGCTGCCTGTTGTGTTCTGCACAGTATCTGTGGGGCAAAGGGAGAAAAAAAGCTTCCATCAGAGTGGAGAGCAGGCTGTCTACTGACTTTGAAGAGCCCAACAACATGGAGGTATGCGGTTGAGGGAGGCTTTGAAAATTCACTTTAGTGGTCAGTTACAGCAGTGTTTTGTGTGGAAGCATTCTCTGGGCCTGGAGCTCTGGGTGCTGCAAAGAATTGCACAGTGCTTGCTGTACATTTATTACTATGACTGTTCATTTTACTGAAGCTATGAGTTCTGTGGTGCTTGGTTTGCATTTACAAGTATTGTTTGCTTTGACTACCACTATGCATTCTGCATTTGTGAACTAAGATAATTTGGTTCTCCATAAACAAAACTTTGAATGGGAATAAACAGTGCAGAAAATCAATGTGCATAAACACCCCACAGGCAACGTTATACAGATTTTTAACCTAACTTAATGGGGTGAAAATTTAAAATTATAAACTAAGTAAACACACGTCCACTTGAGTGCACAAATGTAGTTCATTGTGGGCCCACATACACAAGCCGTTGTTCTTGCAGGTCAGTATGTGAGGCTGTGGTCTTCTCTGTTGTCTCCCAGGCTGGAGTGGTAGGCACAGGCAGTGGTAGGCATGTGCCCTCATGATGCCATGGGTATGTTGGAGGGTGTAGGGAGCAGCAATCAAGGAGTTCTCCAGGGACTGCAAAGGATGGAGTGTCCAGGAGTTATGGACCAGTAGTCTTTGCATTTGCTACCTGAGAAGACCCATAATGTCCTGGAGTATTTTCCCACTCCTTGTCTTGCTGGGACTCTTGGGCCTTCCTACTGTCCCCTGTCCTTTTCCATGCTGTTGTTCATATTGGCCCTCCAAGCCTTTTGTTCCTCGTCTGATGCAACACTGGCTTGTAGGACTTCATTGGACATGTCCTCCATAGTCCTCTTCTTTCACCTCGTCCTCAGGGTCAGGCATTCTGCGGGTGTAGAGGGCACATCCTTCAAGGCTGCCATGACAGAAGCTACTGATAAAAAACACAGATGTGCCATTGGATTTACAGGCACATCCATTATTCACATAAGCCCTTAAGAAATGCTTATTAACACTTCAGCTTTGGATCGCCTTGGTACAGCACCACTTTCCAGCCCCAGCCACAGTAAATATTATCACCAGGTGTGGGGAGAAGAATCTTCTGTTGTATGAAGATATAAAAGTTCATTCCCTATTCCATCAGTATGAGTATAGGGCAGGGGTTCTCAAACTTCATTGCACCACGACCCCCGTCTGACAACAAAAATTACTACACTGACCCCAGGACAGGGGACCGAAGCCTGAGCCTGACCAAGCCCCGCTGCCCTGGGTGGGGAAAAGTCAAAGCCACTGCCCCAGGCAGGGAGCCAAAGCCCAAGGTCTTCAGGCCCAGGTGTGGAGGGGGGGCTGGTAACCTGAGCCCCACCACCCACGGTGGAAGCCTTTGGCCCCAGGCAGGGGGCTTGGGCTTCAGCCCCGGGCAACAACAAGTCTGACACCAGCCCTGGCGACCCCATTAATATGGGATCCCGACCCACAGTTTGAGAACTGCTGGCATAGGGCAATGGTACTGAACACTGGCACTATTTTCCACAGGCAGTGGTAATTTTAGCTGATCTCGCCCAAGGCTCACAAAGGCACAGAGAACACAGCTGCTAATGGCATCCTAAAACCACACTGGCCTATATTCTGCTAGCCTGTTTACTACAAAGGTACGAGCCAACCTCATCGAAGAGCAACTTGGGAAAGTATCCTACCTTGGAGGAAGGAATAAAGCAGCCATTCCTAGAAATCTTTGGGAGAAGACTGCAGAGTATCTCCATGAAAGTTTCACTGAAATCTTTCCATAGGACAAAAGGGACATCCCTATGCACATAAAGCATGCTGCATGGCCCACCCACCATCTAACCCACCGGGGAATGAAAGACAGATGACAACACTACCTCCTCTTGTAGGAAAAGTTGTTCCTTTTGCCTGTCTTCTTAACTTGGGGATGGGCCAGGCACCGTCCTTGCATTTAAACATTGCAAGGAAAGGTATGCACACAGTTATCCGAGTTCCCTTTCCCTTCATCAGGCTCATCCACACTTGCCAGGAGGGACTGTGGCGGAGTCTCAAGCAGTTCCTGGTTTGTAGCATGGCCAAAGTCCTGGCTGTGCATCGTCCTCCTCACTTTGCACAGTTGTGGTCGGTCTCAGACTTCTCCAATGTATCCGCAATGGTGTGCGGAGTGCTGGTGGGGTCTCTGCCAGGTATGGCATGCAGTCTTTGAAGAAGCGGCAGATCTACCGCACAACACCTGGTCCACTATTGTGCTCCCTGGTCTTGTGGTATCCCTGGCAAAATTCCTTAACTTTCACACAGCACTGCTGCTGATTCCAGTCATACCTTTTGCCTGCATTCCCCATGCAAGCTGCCTGTAGATGTCCATAGCTGTGCTTGCACAGCCTCTTCTTCCCACAGGCCTGTGAGATCCAATACTTCCCCTCTACTCCAGGCAGGAGCACATCTAGTACTCCTCTGTGTGCATGAAGCAGACACGGTTAGTTAGGCACCTGCACACAAGGGTGAGCTGCTAGGTGTGCTTGCCAAGGTGAGCAATCAGGAAAAGGGATTTCAAAAATATGCAGGGGGTTTTAAGGAGGAGATGATTCTGGTCTCTGTTAGCCCTGCCCAGTGGAGTTTAAAATTGTGACCAGAGCAGTCACTGTCACGGGGAATGGGGAATTGTGGGACAGCTGCTGGAGGACTGTTAGGGTTAACACAGGTCATGCAGCATCTACTCTTGCACAGTGTTGACCTCAGAGGTGGTTTTACTGCATGAGTAAACAGTGTGCTTACGTTGACCAGAAAATTTGCGTAGTAGATACGTGCACAAATAGGTCAATGCAAGGTAACTTACATCAACTTAACTTTGTAGCGCAGACCAGGCCTTAAGGTCAGTTTAGACACATCCTTTGTGAATCCACATTATGCTCAAAATAGAAGGGCTCTCAAGTTCCCAGACAGACTGTGCTAGAGATTGGTTCTTGTGATTCACCATGTCTCCTCAAACAATCTCACTGCAAGCACTCCTACTCAATTTTTTTCTTGTAAATGGCAGAACATTACAGCATCCCTAACCTTTTTAATTGCAAATAAAATCATCATAAAAGGAAACGAACTTCAAGCACTGCATGTATTCCCATCGTGCCGGGAGATACTAGGCAAAGGTTGCTTGTCAGAAGATAACAATTTCACTGAAAAGGGAAAATGAGTTTTTGGCCTCCCATCTTACTCAACGGGAAGTGGGTGAAGTGCCTCTCATCAGCACTCTGCGGAATCAGGAGTAAGAGATAGAAGTTTCACTAGTTTGTTTTCAAAAGTGACGTGATGATAAACACTGACAAGCTGCATAGCCAATGTCCCCCGAGACCTGGACCTGTGAAGTCAGTACATGTACATTCTGGGGAAGCCAGTACCTGCAATAGATATAGTAGAACCTCAGTTACGAACACCTCGGGAATGGAGGTTGTTCATAACTCTGAAATGTTCATAACTCTGGTTACGTCATGGTTGTTCTTTCAGAAATTTACAACTGAATATTGACTTAATACAGCTTTGAAACTATGATACAGAAGAAAAATGCTGCTTTTAACCATCTTCATTCAAACGAAACAAGTACAGAAACAATTTATTTACTTTGTCAAATCTTTTTTAACCCCTCCCCCCCCCTTTTTTTTTAAGTAGTTTACGTTTAACACAGTACTGTGCTGTATTTGTTTGTTTTGTCTCTGCTGCCACCTGATCGCGTACTTCCCATTTGAAATGAGGTGTGTGGTTGACTGGTCACTTCATAACTCTGGTGTTCGTAACTCTGAGATTCTATTTTATAGCCACTGCCACAGGGATTTCAGCAACAGGAAGCTATTTCAAGTCACAACTTGCCGACACCAGCCCCACTCATTTCCTATTGCATTTCTTTGCTCACACAAAGTCAAGATGCTATGTGAAAGAATTTCCCATTGAGTCATATGCATAGTGTTCAGCAAGATCTACTGAAGTGGGAAGGACAACTTGCCGAGTAGTCTTACAGCTCATCAGATGGCCAGAAAATAGATCTCTGGGCATGGAACAGAGTGGTCAGCACACTCCTAGCCTTGTTACAAGAAAGCAGCATAACACGTTCAATCGCAAGCCAAGACACTAAACAATTCTGTTCACATTTATTATACTCATAGCAATCATAAGTTTCCCTGCTGAGTGTCTCCGTCTGTTACATTGACTTCCTCATGATATCAATTTCACTGCCATTAAGAGCTCCTCATGTACTTTAAATATACATGTAGCAGCAAGATGGAAAACAATGAAGACAGGGGAAAATAATGCATTTATATTTTCTATTGTATTCCACAATTTAGTTTCAGTTCAAGTTGCTATCCTTTTGAGAAGATAATCTTTATAACATAAATAGATGCACCGCTGTAATAGTAACCCAATCTTGCTGAGAATCAATAGACACACCCCACCCCCCCTACTTTACCTATGACATCCCTCCTTCGTCACTTCTTCCAGACATCTTCATGCTCACTTCTATGCTACCCCTTAGGCCTCGAATGTCTGCACTGAACCCATCCATAAGGCCACTACACTTTCTTCCTTCCGTGGCCCACAAAGTCACAAGACCTCCTTGTCATCCACCAGATCAGGCTAAGGAAGCTCAACGGTGGTGGTGGGTGATCTGTAACTCTGGGGCCTGCATCCACTGGCTTCTTGGACTCCTCTGAGGAGCAGTGGGCTGGAAGAACAAGAACTAGACTAAAAGGAAGTCTGGCTAAAAAAACATACAGGAGATGCTGGACATTCAAACAATATATGAATGAATACTTCTCAGCCAAGCCATCTTTAAGCCAGTGTTGCTGAAATTCTATAAAGACTGAATCATTTGTTTTCCTTCCCTGAATGGAAACATTCAGCCTCCCCTCCTCTCAAAGCCAGATCCACGTCATGCCCCATTAGCCTCACTTCATGAGAAATCTGAAAGTCGAACGATTTTTCCCTGAGTACCACTACAATGGGACTTTCACTTCCTGTAACCACCATTAGCCCCTTCCAGATCATTAAACCTGAGGAGACAATCATCCCAAAGTTCAGCACCCGATAATACAGCTGCAATAAGAAAAAGACACTAGGTTAAGGGAGCACAAACATGGACATGTAGTAACCTCATAGGGGGTGATGTTGTGGAGAACGAGGAAAACAGATTTCCAACAAGTGAGTGACTATGAGGCACTGCCTTTCTAAGTGAGCTAGGTCTGAAGCAGTGGCGGATTTACTGTGAAACAGTATGTGCCCTGGCTCGGGTCTCGCGGGCCGGGCACTTGGGCAGCCCGCTCCATGGGGGGAACTGCAGGGGCAGAAGCTGTGGGGGGCAGTAGAACAGGGAGGGAGGGAGGCTCACCTGCAGCCTCAGGGGAGCAGGCGGGAGGTGTGGGTGGCGATGAGAGCTGCAAACACAGGCCAGAGGATGCAGGAAGAGTACAGGGTTGCCGCACAGCTGGCCGGAGAGAAGCGGCTGTTTGGAGGTGAAACTGCCGCTTCTCTCCAGCTGCGTGGCTGCCCCCTGCTCCTCCTGCCCATGTTCGCGCTGCTCGCCGCTGCCTGGTGAGTGGCGGCTGGGCGCAGCCCACAACAGGGGGGAAAGGCCAGGGGATGGGCAATGTTTCGGCTCTCCTCCCGACCAGGCAGAAGAGCTGACAAAGCACGAAAGGGGGGGGGGGGGGAATTTGCATTCTTTCAAAGGCTGCAGTAAACGACTTCCCTCCAAATTTGTGGGCAAGAGAGCAGTGAGAATCTGAGTCCAACTCAGTGCCACTCAAGGCTTGTCATGGGTCACTACAGCTGCATGCTGCCTGTTACTCAGAGATAAACGCACAATCAATCACAAGCTAGCCTCAGACGGTAAGCTCTTTTGCCACAAGAATGTAGGCTTAATACATTTTTGTGTAGTGCCATGTCCTGTATGGCACTTTATAACTAATCAACATGAACTATAGGATGCATATATACCACTTTTAAGCAATCATACAGAGATTTAGGTAATTGGAGCATTTAAATCCTGAGCTAAAAAGTTCTGAACTGGAATTTCCCAAAGCATAGCACAGAGTCAGTTAATATGATGTTTTCGTCTAAGCTTTGGCCCTTCAGTTGTGGTGTAGTCTTTTTGGGCTCTGCTAAATAGCTGCTGTGTTCTACCATAGAGGTAGCTACCTTTCAGCAGTGGCGAAGTGATTTCTATATACTCCTTATCCACCCAGCAAGAATATTCAGAGGATTGATTTAGTTAATCTTAATTTAAAGCACTTTCTGATCCTCAGAGAATAAATATTTTGAAAAACCTTCCCCTTGGAGTCTGGCATGATTAGGAGGACAGTCAGTTTATAGTTAACCTTAAACTTCTGAAAAAAGGAATGGGGGGGGGGGGGAGATAATAGAGAATGTTCTTTTTCTTGGCTGCGTCCCGAGAGAGCGGGGGGCAAAAATGAAGCTGAGCACAGGGCCCCACTAACTCTAAATCTGCCACTGGTCTGAAGCCCAAGAACGGGATGCTCCTCCACTAATGGGTCACTCGATAGACAAAGGAGTCAGAGCAGGGGGGCAGCGCGCCGCAGCGACACTCAGAACGAATCCGTGCGACCCCCCAGGGCCACTGCCAACCTGCTCAGGCCTGGGGACGAGCGTCGGGGGCCCCAAGGCTAGTCACTGCGGTTCCTCACCGGCCACACGAGCTAAAGCCCGTCCCCACGCCCCTCACCCGGCTCAGCTACGTGGGCGGGCGGACTGAGGCGCTGGCCGGAAGGAAGAGGAGGCGCCGGCTCTTACTCCCCCGTAGACCGCCGGGCTGCCCATGGGCCATGCTGGGCAGCTCCACGGCCTGCGGCAACAGGACGCCCCAGGCCAGGGCTCCCCGCAGGCGCCTGGTCCGGGCCTGCAGGGCAGGCTGCGCGGGGGCCAGAGACCCGCCAGGCCCGGGCGGTCCGGGGGGGGGGGGGGCAGCAGGAGCGGCCAGGCCACGCCAGCCCCAGCGCTGGGGGCCTCACCTGCCGCTTGTTCATGCGCCGCACATCGTCCAGAAAGTCCAGGGAGAGCATCGCGGGAGCCGCCGGCGCCGGCCACCAGCGCGCCACTTCCGCTTCCGGTCTGCGGCCCCGCTTCCGGCGGCGGCTGCCCCAGACCCCGCCCACAAAGCGCTTCGCCGCCACTGGCCCCGCCTTATTCAGCACCCCGACCTCCCCCCTTCAGCCCCGCCCACATCCCTTCATCACCCAACCCTGCCCCCCGCCCAGCCCCCCAGCCTTCATCTCCCCTTCTCTCTCAGGAGAACTGAACTTTCACGGTAGAAGCGTGCAAGACCCCCAGACGGGGGGTAACTAAACACATGAGAATTATTTTCTTCCCTCTTGCACCCTTGAAGGTATTCGCTATAGCGGTTTTAAGGCTTGTGGTGTAAACTAGTGCAGACTAGATAGAACATCTGCCTTTAACAATCACTTTTCTAAAAATCTGCAGTCATGCTGTAGGGAACCCATCATCAAAAGAAGAGACCATGAGAAGCCTCTGGGGTGAGAAAGCAAGCACGAGAGCAGATGATCTCAAATGCGGTTGGGATCCCAAAGTGGGTCACAACTCTGTTTTAATGGGGTGACCATGGCTGGCTTACACTTGCGGGGACCCAGGGTCAAAGCCCAACTGCCCGGGGCCAAAGAGCAAGCCAAAGGGCTTCAGCCCTAGACAGCATGGCTCAGGTTACAGGCCCCCTGCCTGGGGCTGAAGCCCTTGGGCTTCAGCTTTGACACCCCCCCAGGCTGGTGGGGCTGGGCTTTGGGGCAGTGGGACTCAGGTGGGCTCAGGTTTCCATCCCCGCCACCTGGGGTCATGTAGTATTTTTTGTTGCCAGAAGGGAGTCACAGTGCAATGAAATTTGAGAACCCCTGCACTAGAGTATGTGTTAGGAAATGCCTGAGGGGCAAGCTGGCACATGTACCTTGCACTGGCTTACCCACCCTGCTTAGAATAGAATGGAGCCTATCCGCACGTTGTTGGATGCTTTTATTTGAAATAGTTTGAAGTAAACATTATAGCAAGGCACAAATGCCACTGCAGATTAAATAGATATGTGATGGTTTGGGAGTGACCCCTGCTATTGTTACTCTACATAGGCTACCTTGTAAAACATTCCCTAGGCTAATGTACACAGTATCAAAAAATACAAAGAGTTCCAAACTGTTTGTATCAAAACACATCAAGACAAGAAAGTAAGCAATTCAAATCCAATAAGATAAATAGTTTTTAAATTAGTTAAACGTCATAGTGAACAATAATGAGCGGGATTTTGTCTCAACATAAAAAGTGTATTGAAGTAATTATATTACACAAAGCATGTGAAGAGAACAAATAAGGAAACAGCACGGAAACAGTGAAGAGTCAATATGACTATACGGAAATAAAAAGTCTCCAAAGTAATTTATAAAATTGAGTAAAGATGGGAGATCTGCTATCAAAGGAGCTAGAGTATTGGAAGCATTACAGTATGGTGCTCTCTCAGTTCAAACACATTTATGGATGCCACTCTCTTCTTTGCCTGATCATGTGTATGGAACATTCCATGCTACTGGAACGGCTGCTAGTAGTGCTATGAGACTGATTTAGTTATATGCTGCACAGAAGGATACACACACTGGTGTTAGACTGACTTTTCTTTCTGTAATCACAGTATCTGCTTCAGTATCTTTTTCTCCCAAAGAAGGAGCTAACAACCTACAGCAGATTAAGTACATTTCTCTTGCAGAGTTTCTCATTCCTGTGATTGAAAGTATATAGTCTGTACCACTCCAGCTGATACATCCACAGGCAGGTTCTATTTGTCTATCCTGGGGATTTCAGCTGTCCCTGGAGTACTGGTGCATCCTCCCTAGTGCAGACAAGCAAAGCTCTTATGTGCTGCAATATGCACTGTGCAGATTATTCTTGTCTGAAACTGGGACAAACTGCACAGGTGCTAACTGAATCTTATATTGGCTCTGTCTTCAGCAGGGTTTGCAGCAGTGCAGCTACATTGGTGTCTGGCCACCAAAGGCTTTAACTGTGGCAACTCCCCAGTGTAGATGGCCTTTGTTGCTGTGTGAGATCTTGTGCTTTGTAAATCACTTACAAATATAGATGATTTAGCAATATTTATATAAACAATTAAAAAGATGACTGAGGTTGCAAAATAAATCTCTTCTATGGTGATTTAAATTTATAACACAACTTGATTCAATAACATTCATGGAAAGACTAGAAGATGAACCTGGCATACTTCTAGGGCAAAGGAGGGCAAACTACGGCCCGGGGGCCACATCTGGCCCTCCAGACGTTTTAATCCAGCCCTTGAGCTCCCGCCAGTAAGTGGGGTCTGGGGCTTGCTCCGCCCTGGCGCTCCAGCTGGGGAGCGGGGTCGGGGTCTTGGTCCACTCTGCATGGCTCCCAGAAGCAGCGGCATATCCCTACTCCGGCTCCTATGCACAGGGGCAGCCAGAGGGCTCCACACGCTGCCCCCACCTGAAGCGCCACCCCCCACAGCTCCCGTTGGCCAGGAAATACAGCCAATGGGAGATGCAGGGGCAGTGCCTGTGGACAAGGCAGCACACAGAACTGCAGGGCCGCTCCTCCACATAGGAGCTGGAGCGGGGACATGCTGCTGTTTCTGGGAGCTGCTTGAGTAAGTGCCATCCAGAGCCTGCCACCCTGACTCCCTCCCATGCCCCAAGCCCCTGCCTCAGCAATGATCCCCCTCCCGCCCTCTGAACCCCTCGGTCCCAGCCCTGAGCACCCTCCTGCACCCCCAAGGCTCATCCCTAGCCCCACTCCAGAGCCCACACCCAAGCTGGAGCCCTCCTATACCCCAACCCCCAATTTCGTGAGCATTCATGGCCTGCCCTACAATTTCCATACCCAGATGTGGCCCTCGGGCCAAAAAGTTTGCCCACCGCTGTTCTAGGGCAATGAAAAAGCCATGGTTTGCATCTGCTGCATGATGGAAGAGTATTTAACGTAAGTTTGTACTGTCCTGACAAGTGTATTTGGTTGACACACAGTCTTATGGATTTCAGTGATAAAGCTGAAGGTTGGAAGGGGAATTTAAATACTAGAAGAAAACTAAAAGAAAGGAGGCAAGGCTAGCACTCCAGGCAGAGGCAGTGCATACTCAAGGAAGAGAGCTCATTTTCAGAAAGAAAACTGCAGCTTCAGAAAGTGCTCCTGCATCCTTAGGAGTTAGACAAGTTCCAGCGGGGATTCTTGTCCTGCTTTCTCTTTTCACCTGTGATCTGGCAGAGATTCAGTGCTATGGAGGTGGAAGCAGTTTTTATTTCCCTTACAAATTAAAAAAGTTAATGGAAAGCACAGTCCAGCCCAAGAAATAAACAGGATATTTCAAAGATCTGCTTGATTCCCACCCAATATTTTGAGTAAAAATTTTTCTTTTCTTAAATCTTAGTAGCATTTGAATGATTGTTCTGAGAATTGCTACTGGAATCCTCCACGCCACACCTCTGACTGTGTGCACAAAGCACTGAGTCACTCTTGCACATTTTGCATTTCAAACTATTTTCTTCTTCCACTGTAGTGTTCATCTCTCTATTATACTCTTCATGTCCATTCTCATTTGTCTCTGTCTGTAACTTTTCCCTTTCCTCTTCCTCCTCCTCCTCCTCCTCCTCTTCCTCTACTGGATCTTTTACTTTATGAACAATAAAGAGGTGCCTGTTCAGAGAGATGTGAGATGTATAACACAAGCCACAGAGCAAGCATTGAGCAGTGGAGTTGTCCGCCTTGTGCTGAGGTATGTGTTCCTGAAATTCAGTACTGATATCTGTTGCAAATCCACATTTAGCACATTTCCAATGTGCCTTCAGTTTTTTGGCTGGTGGAACTTCAGTGGTTTCCATCTGTCCTGGAGCATCTGCAGACACTCTCTTTGGAGATTTTGCCTAAAAAAATGTTAAAAACGTCTTTATTATTATATCCACTTAAGAGCAAGAACTTTGGCTTGCTGAATTGACTGACATGGCTACAACAACACTGGTACCTTTCCCAGACCCAAAGAAGGACTCTGTGTAGCACAAAAGCTTGTCTCTCTCACCAATAGAAGTTGGACCAATAAAAGATATTACCTCACCCACCTTTTCACAGTTAGAATTAAACAGACACCATACAGTTTAAAGGAACATGAAGGACAGGTTAAAGGCTCTCTGGAATCATCTGAAGGAGGAGATGTAGGTGGTGTGGTGCACCAGGGCAGTGAGTTCTATGCATATGGGTAGAACAGAAGGTGCAAAGATGAAAGTGGGAGAAGGACACAGGAAACAGCTGCTTCAGGTAAGTGCAGGCTTAAGGAAGGCTTGGGAGGAGTTAGAAGGAGAGTAAAGAGAAATGAGAACAGGGATGGAAGACAGGTCCAGAGCTCTGAAGGGGGAAGAATTTGAACGTGATGTGGAAGACAAAGGGGTTTGAAAAGGAATGTAACATGATCAGAGGAGGGGGGAGGTATGTTATTTTATCAATAGCATGTGGGATAGACTAGCAGGGTGAGAGGTAGAGAGGACCATAGAGGAGGCTGAAACAGCTGAGGAAAGGGATGATCAAGGCATGGAGAAGGGGTTTGGTCAAAGGGCTTCTCTAGAGACATTGTTAAGGAAAAAACAGCCTGATTTGACCAGCTGGACTGGGAAGGGGAAGAAGCTGAAGATGGCAAAGATGAATGGAAATAGGTAAGGCTGCAGAGGAGACTGGAATGTAGTCCCACTGAATGCCTGCTAGAATCATTCTCTCCTCAGCTGTGTGATCTTAGGGAAGAAAAACTGCTGGAAGCTCAGCCAGCAGGAGCAAAGACAAGCAGCTGAAGCAGAGAACTTGAGATGTGATGACATCATCCGCTCCTGGCAGCTTTTTACAATTTTTACTCTGGACATTTTCTTCCCTCTGCTGATCGGCTGTTTGCTCCAGCTCCTTCTCAGCCTCTCCGCTTCAGCCTCCCTCCCTACTCCTCTCCCCCTCTCATCTCTCTCAGCAGCTAATCCCCTCCCAACAAAACCCCACATGGCAAAATTATAAACAAAAGCAAAAGGAACCAACAAAATAACTAGCACTATCATGTCATTTGCATACTATCACAATGTTCATTCCGCTTGTATATTACATCCTTTCCACCCAACCTTTTGTCTGCCTTATCTATTTAGATCTTAACCTCTTCGGGGCAGGGACTGTCTCTTATTCTGCACTGGTACTGTACCTAGTAGACTGGAGGTCTGGGTCTGGGTTGCAGTCCCTAAGCACTACCCCAATGCAAATAAAAGAAACAACTGCAACTACAGCTCAGCACAAATCTACCCCACTTTTTAAGACTGTAAGGGGTTAAAAATATAATGAAATTGGTTGAATAATTTAAACAACAAATATAACTTACCCAGCTCCAACTAGGGGAAAGAAGCAGCCCTCTTTCTCCTATTGCAGGGATATTAAAAGTATTTCAATAGGAAAAAATAGTCCTTTTAAAAATGGAAGTGATGGGAGAAGAAAATAATGAAAAAATTCAAGCTAAGTTATCTGTGGGGAAATAATTTAGAATACAAATATTTAATGGAAGGGAGAAATGTGTGTGTGACAACAAAGTAAATTGGACCTGAGACTGCAGTGCAATATGGTTGTGCAAAATAAAAAAAAAAATTCCTGGATTGTGTTTGTTATAGACTAGAAGGTGTAGACATTAAGGAGACGGTATTATTTAGAGTGTACATAGCTATAACTAAGAGTAATGAGATAAAATACAGAGAATCTTTAGGCAGAGATCTGCGGTTCAGGAGGGGGAGTGCTCCACAATCAAATTCCTGGACTGTGTTTGTGAGTGTGTACAAGAGAGGTGTACAGGCGTTGAGGGGGTTTTGGTGTCTTCTGTTGGCTTCTTAATTGATCATTCAAGCCAGAAAACACTGAGTCTGTACATTCTAAATACAGAGACCTCAGGAAGTGAAAAAGTTAAGGCTCATATATCATTCTTAATTCACCCATAGGGCACGTACATTTGATATTTTGGATTATTGATTAGACTTAAATATTAATTTACTATACAGCAATGGTTCCCAAACTAGGGGTGCCGCTTGTTCAGGGAAAGCCCCTGGTGGGCTGGGCCGGTTTGTTTACCTGCCGCGTCCCCAGGTTCGGCCAATCGCAGGTCCCAGTGGCTGCGGTTCGCTGCTCCAGGCCAAGGGGGGCTGCGGGAAGCGGAGGCAGCACATCCCTCGGCCCGCGCCGTTTCCTGCGGCTCCCATTGGCGGAGAACGGCGAACTACGGCCACTGGGAGCTGCGATCGGCTGAACCTGCAGATGTGGCAGGTAAACAAACGTCCCAGCCCACCAGGGGCTTTCCCTGAACAAGCGGTGCCCCTAGTTTGGGAACCATGCTATACAGCGTATTCCATGTGGAAGAGTCATTACCACTATAAATCCATTAATATTTGCTTCCAAAGTTTGAGGTTTTAAAGATCAGCCATTTTTAAGGTGTGACCCATCCCACCTACCAAAAAACAAAAAGGAAAACCAAATGTGAATAATTGTTTATAAGGTGAGAAAAGGTATTTTACTTACCCACTAACTTGATTGCTCCTTAACAATAATTTTAAAACGGATGAACAGAAACTTTCCAGAAAAATTCTACTTTTGGCAAAGCCCCAGTATGGAAAGTTACAGCAGTAAAGCAGAATTCTGCTTTTTTCCATTAAAATTATGTAAGAGTGAAAACGGGGGTATAAATTTTGCCTCCCTCACTCTGAGTTTTGGTTCAAACACAATACTTCTGGTTGTTCTCTGACCTACACTGTTAACTAAGACAATACTCCTGTAAATAACCCTGGCTGCATACACTAGTTTCTAGGATATAGCTCACAAAAACCCTGTAAGTATATATAGAGGTGGCCAAACTTAATAACCCTCCAAGCTGCATAAGATAATCTTCAAAAGTTTGAGAGCCACAAGACACGCCCAACCTGCCCCAGAGGGCAGTGCCTGTTGGGGCACAGTTCTTGTGCCCTGATGCTCCTGCGAGGCTAAAGCCCCGAGTACCACCACCCTGCTGTAGGATATAAACCCCAACCTCCCCCCGCAGTCTGGTAGGTGGATAATGCGGGGGCGGAGGGGGGTAGAGGACTTCACAAGCCACTATTTATTTTTCAGTATAACCATGTAAATTACTTTTGTTGAGTCACACTCTGGAGCTTTTGCTTTGCACATCTGGGACAGGTCTGGGTTTTTGATGCCATGCATGAGGCTGATGTGATTCTCCAGCATGGAAGGCTGAGGAAATGTCCGATTTTCATCTGTGCAGAACCTTAAAAACATAAAGGAAGAAAGGTTTCAGAGTAACAGCCGTGTTAGTCTGTATTCGCAAAAAGAAAAGGAGTACTTGTGGCACCTTAGAGACTAACCAATTTATTTGAGCATAAGCTTTCATGAGCTACAGCTCAGAAAGTTACTAGTGAAGTGAAAAGCGCATATCTGCTGATTTAATTGCAGGCAGCGTGTTGGTAATGCAGAATTGTGAGTCAGTAAGAAATGTCACTGGCTACAGATAAAGGTGTTTTTAGTCTCCGAATTCTGACTAATTAGACCATCTCGGAAGATGCAGGAGTGCTCCCTACACTACATAGCATTTTATTATTTATTAGCATCTCTGACAAAATACTTCATCTACTTAAAGTTACGTTTGCTACAGTAAGTAACCAGCAAGATTCCCAAGTATGAAAGGTACTGAAATGACAAATAATGAGTATCAGAGTTAGTCTGTATCCAAAAAGCAACAAGGAGTGTGGTGGCACGATAATCCATTCTTTTATATTCCAGTAGCAAACTAGAAGCCCCAACTGAGATCAGGGCCCCACTGTGCTACGTTCTGTACAAACAGTCCCTGCCTCAAAGCATTTACAATGGATAATGATTGGCTGCCATGATGAATTGGAGGAACCATCTGTGGGCAGGGTGTATTGTGATGTGAAAATACGTGGCTTGGAGGTCGAGGACTGAGAACCAGTCTCCCCGTTCCAGTGCTAGGATAATGGTGGAGAGGGTAACCATCTTGAAGTGTTGCAGTTTGACAAATTTGTTTAGGTTTCAAAGGTCTAGGATCGGTCTTCGCCCACCAGATTTCTTTTGGATCAGAAAATAATGGGGATAAAAACCCTACCGCCTGTGCTGAGATGGGACTGGCTCTATGTCTCCCAGTTGCAGAAGGTGGTTTATTTCTTCTTGTAGAATGCATACGTGAGAAGGGTCCCTGAAGAGGGACAGGAAGGGAGCATGGGTGGGTGGGATAGATAGGAATGGGATGGACTATCCTTCCTTGATGATCTTTAGAACCCACTTGTCTGAGGTAATTAGCTGCCATGACGGAAAGAAAGGGTCTAGATGGTCACCAAACTGGTGGGATGTTGGAGATAGTTTTTGTGACTGGACCAGGGGGAGGGTTCTCAGGGCCTCAACCACACCTTCAAAATTGTTTGGCCAAAGATGTGTGAGAGGTAGCCCCTTGAGGAGTTGTATATCTACGCTCGGTAGGGGATTTCTGTCGTACTGTTGATAGGGAGTGTACTGTGGTGGTCAGGATTGCAGGGGAGGTTGATATTTCCCCGGTTGTCTCTTCAGCGCTAGTGGGTAAATGTCAAGAGAGTGGAGAGTTGCTAGAGAGCCCTTAAGGGAGTGTAGGGATTCATTCATATGCACTGCAAATAATTTTGGGCTCTCAAAGGTATGTTCTCGATGATGGTTTATACCTTCTTAGGGAGGCTGGAGATGTGCAAGCAGGATGCCTGCCTCAGGACTACGGCAGTTGCGATGGAATGGGCAGCAGCATCTGTGAAGTCCAAGAAAGTCTGTAAAGCTCTATGGCCCAAATGGTATCCTTTGGATATGAGTGCCTGGAGTTGCTCCTTTTTGTCATCAGGAAGGTCTTGGCAGAGTTTCTGTATTTTGGAATAATTGAGATAATTGTATTTGGCCATGAGAGCCTCTTAGTTGTATATTCAGAATTGGAGCATAGCGGATGAATAAGCTTTGCAGCCAAATAGAACCAATTGCTTCCAATCCCTGTCATAAGGGGTGGATCGAGGTTGGCATTGACAAGTAAGGAATTTGGAGTGGGGCGAGAAAAAAGAAATTCCATGTCCTTTGCAGTACCATAATATTTTTTTGTCTGCCCACTTGCAGGTTGGTGGGATGGACGCTGGGTCTGTCATAGCACCTTGGCAGGATCGAGAAGGGCCTCATTAACTGGGAGGGCTATTTTGGAGGAGGAGGATGTCTGCGGGATGTCGAGCAGTTTATACTGTTGTTCTTTCACTTCCTCCAAAGGAATCTGGAGGGAGTCTGCTATCCTGCGAAACAGCACCTGAATGTGTTTAAAGTTGTTGGCTGACGTAGGGGGTGGAGCCAGGATAGCCTCATCAGGGGAAGAGGAGGAGAAATGGAGTGGCAGTGGAACTTCTTCCTCTGGTTTTTCTTCCTCGTCCACTACAGGGAGAGGCTCAGTCTTTGGTGGTCGAGAGACCGATGGAGATGCCGAATGTGTAGGCCTTTGGCTTTGCTCCATGGGAGGCTTCTCAAACTGTGCTCTGTACATGGCCCACGGATCCCAGTATGGCCAATGTGAAGGGAGTGGCACATGGGGTTACACCCATGGCAGGCCATACCAGGGCCCTAGTCCGGTTGTGGGGATGTATAGAGGACTCCTTTTCTGTCTGTCCCAAGTATGAGGGTGGGACGGAGTACTTATTAATTAACCCAGAGTATTTATTAATACTTGGGGGTGGGGTGGGGAAATAGCTGTGCATCTCTCTCTCTATCAGTGTTACAGAGGGCGAAAAATTTATGAGTTTACCCTGTATAAGCTTTATACAGGGTAAAATGGATTTATTTAGGGTTTGGACCCCATTGGGAGTTGGGCATCTGAGTGTTAAAGGCAGGAACACTTCTTAAGTTGCTTTCAGTTAAGTCTGCAGCTTTGGGGTACGTGGTTCAGATCCTGGGTCTGTGCTGCAGCAGAGTAGCGTGTCTGGCTCAGCAAGACAGGATGCTGGAGTCCCAAGCTGGCAGGGAAAGCAGGGGTGGTAGTAGTCTTGGCACAGTTGGCAGTTCCAAGGGGGTTTCTGTGATCCAACTCATCACAGTGGCGTAGAACATAAATTGTTCGCTCTCTATAACACTGATAGAGAGGTATGCACAGCTGTTTGCCCCCCATCCCGCAGGGATTAATATATACTCTGGGTAAATTAATAAGTAAAAAGTGATTATATTAAATACAGAAAGTAGGATTAAAGTGGTTCCAAGTAGCAACACAGAACAAAGTGAATTACCAAGCAAAAGAAAATAGAACACGCAAGTCTATGTCTAAGAAAACTGATTACAGATAAAAACCTCACCCAGTAAGCTTCCTTTTACAGACTAGTCTCCTTCTAGTCTGGGTCCAGCAGTCACTCACACCCCCTGTAGTTACTGTCCTTTGTTCCAGTTTCTTTCAGGTATCCTTAGGGGTGGAGAGGCTATCTCCTTAGCCAGCAGAAGACAAAATGGAGGGGTCTCCCAGGGATTTAAATAGACTTTCTCCTGTAGGTGGACACCCTCCTCTCCCCCTGTGTAGAATCCAGCTACAAAATGGAGTTTTGGAGTCACATGGACAAGTCACATGTCCATGTATGACTGAGTTTCTTACCAGCCAAGCCACATGCCTGGGAAAGCTCACATGTGGACTGGCATCTTCAAGATCCATTGTCCATTAAGTGCTTCTTGACTGGCCATTTAATTTGCACATTCCTTTCTCGAGAGACTGACCAAATGCTTACTAAGGCTACTTAGAAATCAAGCCAGTACACAGCCAATATTCATAACTTTGAATACAAAAATGATACATGCATACAGATAGGATGAATAGATTCAGTAGATCATAACCTTCACAGAGATATGTTACATAGCAAATGTAGCATAAAACATATTCCAGTTATATCATTCATACACACACACACACACACACACACACTCATAAGCATATTTCCATAAAGCCTTATGGGGGGCACCATCACAATAGCATTTTACACAGACTTCACACTGATTTTCCACAAGTGTACCTGAGTACACAAGGTGCAAGGCCACGAAGTGTTAGCCAACATTCATGTTTGGTTAGTCTATACCATATTATATGAATCCCGGGTTAGCTGTAAGAGCTAAACTGACTTTTATTTTTCCTGAATTCTGTTCACTCATACTAAGCTGCATCCCACAATACCCTGCAATAGTACAACTGACCATAAACATATAATAAATGTCAGACTGAAGGTATCTTCATTCTATGTCTTAGTACAAGCTAGGGAGGTACCTTCACAGACCAGTACCTGGAATAGTAGTGTCCAAAACAAAAATAAAGAAAGGTACAGAACAAGTTAAGGAAATGGGATAAAGTGATGGGCTGGATTTTAATGATGGGTAAAGGGTTTTGTAACTTGTAAAATCATCCTATAAATACTCCTAGCTGAAATGTGTAACTTTGGGAGCACTCTGTCTGTGTAAGATGAAGGTAACAGCACTGCACAAGACAAGACAGCTTCCCAGAGACTGGTATCACATTGAAACTTTTCCCAGTACTATAGCATTATTGAGTTTTAGTCATAAACCTGACTGATACTGGCTATTTTGTCTCTTGAATATCAGGGTGGATAAAAATCAACGATTTAAAAAAAAATCAGATTTTTTAAATTTAAATTGGATTTTTTGATAAAATGCTTTTTGAGGGAAAAACCTATCTAAAGATAGTTTTAATTAAGATACATTATAGCTCAAAGAGATCTCATCACGCAATAGGGATTATAAATTCTAATTCTATAGTATGAGACAATATATTCATGTAATGTTTAAGAAAAGTTTTGTAAATGAGTTCCAATAGTTCACCGATTAGAGACCCAGTCTTATGGGGTTCCAGGGGCTTCTGTATAGATTATTTAAGTTACTCTATCTACCCAAAGGGACTCAGTGCTCAGTCTAGAAGATACCATCAGAGATGCTTAGTTTTGCAGTTCTCAAACCGTGGATTTGTGTCTCCAGAGATAACGTGCTTGTTAACAGCAAAAATGTTTTTAAATAAATACATAATATATAGGAGGTGAGAAATGACAGACCTCAACCCTATTGACCCTCTGCAAATTTGTGTATACAGAGTTAATCCCTTACCTCTCTCTAAAAGTGCAAAGTTTCAAAAAGTTCAATGAATAGAAGATTGTTGGGGACGGAATAGATCTGGACAAGGAGAAGAAGTCTGGAGATAAATGTGAGAAGGGAAGGAGAGGCAGGAGAAACAAACGTGAAACTGTTTGAGCAGCATATTCCAGAAGTCTTGAGGTCTTTCTGAGTGTAGCCTTCATTGATTTGAGATCTACCATACCATTCTCTCACTAGAAGGGAAAACCTATAATGGCAGCAGGCCATAAAAGAGACCCAGTTTGGGAATATTTTAATGAAGTTCCTCTACCTGTGGGTAAGACAGGCATGTGTGAAAAATGCAACCAGTGCAACAAAGAAATGCACGGCCTGGTTGCCCAAATGAAACATCATCATGAGAAGCGTTCCTTCTCAGGAGGAAGCTGCGTTGAAGATGATGAAAGGAACATGTCTGAACATGCAGAATCTTCAGGTTGGTAAACTTTTTTATTTCATCCTTCTTTCTTAAGGACTGCCTGTCTTCCTTCTGGACTATTCCTGAATTCTCATGTTTGAGCAAAAAATATAGGTGTTACTCTACGGTACTATCATTTTAGATGCAGTTGTGATAAAAAATAAATAGCTGAAATAGGCAGATCTTCCTTTTACAATTTCACCTTTAAAGTAGTACTGAGTGTCAGTGAATGCAATGAGCAGTACTAAATGAGCAGTATGGTAATAATAATTAAATAACTGCATTGACTTAGGAGAATCTATCCTCAACATACAGGATTCTGAAGACTATCCACCTTCAAGATCACCATCATTTTCTATAGTTTCAGAGTTATCTGCCAATGATAGTGTTTCAGTCACATCATGTATGTCACATAGCCACAATATCTCACCTGTAGCAAAAAGGAAAAAAAATCTCCATCATCCAGAAACAACCACGGATAAGTTGGTGATAAGAACCGGCACATTACAAAAAGAGATAATTGTTGAAAAAATTGCCCGGTTTCTTTATGCAACGAACTCTCCTTTCCGTATGATTGAGAACCCACACTTCATTTACATGGTTCAGTCATTAAGACCAGGATACAGTCCACCCAACAGAGCAAATGTCACAGGCAAATTGCTGGATAAAGTGTATGAAAGAGAAATCGAGCAGTGTGCAAAAGGTCTAGAGGGTAAAATTGTTAACCTGAGTCTTGATGGGTGGAGCAATGTCCACAATGATCCTGGTGTATGTGCTTGTGTGACAACAGAAGAAGGGAATGTCTTCCTTACAGATACAATTGATACATCAGGAAATCCACACACAGCAGAATATTTACAAGTAGCAGCAGTAAAAGCTATAACAAACTGTGAAAAAAAAATCAAATTTCTATTACGCAGCTTGGTCACAGACAATGCTGCAAATGTATCCAAGATGAGAAGAAATTAGTTAGAAGAGAGTCCCAAGTTAATAACATACAGTTCCGGTGCTCATTTCATGCACCTCCTAGCCAAAGACTTCAGTGTTCCAGAAATAAAGGCTAATGCTGTTGAAATTGCAAAATACTTCCGTAACAACCACTTTGCAGCAGCTGCTCTGAAAAAAGTGGGAGGAACCAAGCTAACTCTCCCCCAAGATGTGCGATGGAACTCAGGAGTGGACTGTTTTGAGCACTATATCAAGAACTGGCCTAAACTGATGACAGTTTGTGAACAAATTCATGAAAACATAGATGGCACTGTCACAGCCAAAGTGCTCAACGTTGGGCTTAAGAGAAACGTTGAACACATGCTGAGTACCCAGAAGCCTATTTCTGTAGCCTTGAACAAAATGCAGGGAAACAGCTGTTTTATTGCTGATGCTGCTGAAATTTGGAAGGAACTGAGAGATCTTAAAAAGATGACAGAGTTAAATTACAAGCATTAAAAAAACAAATGGGACAAGCACTGTCTCCAGCTCATTCTCTTGCAAATATTCTCAATACTCAGTACCAGGGTCAAACCTTAACTGCTGAAGAACAGGAGTTGGCTATGACACTGACATCTGGCAGTCATCCCTCCGTAATGCCAACTATAATAAACTTCAGAGCTAAGGGTGAACCATTCAAGAAAGTTTGCTGATGATGTTTTAAAGAAAGTCACACCAGTGAACTGGTGGAAGTCACTTAAGCACTTGGATTCAGAGACTGTTGAAGTGATAATCTCACTTTTAACAGCAGTAGCTTCTTCTGCTGGTGTAGAAAGAATATTTTCTTCCTTAGGAAGAATTCATTCCAAGTTGAGAAATCATTTGGGACCCGAAAAAGCAGGAAAGCTTGTTTTCTTTTCCAGATTATGAACAAACAGGAAAATGAAGGTGAAAATGACAATTAGCTGCTGAAGCCAATATAGTCAATTTAATTTTTGTTTTTTAAATATTTCATTTAAGTATTTTAGTTACAAACAATTTTAAGAAAAACAAACTTGATTTTAAAATACTTGAAAGTTTAACTAAATTCAAAAAATCATATGCTTGTTTTGTTAAAATATTACATGTTTGCTGTTGAAGAAAAAAATCCAGAATACAGAATGTTGTTGTTTTCGTTTAATAAAACAATTTAAAATGTCTGTCTGGTGATGTTCTCCTCCTAATACAGCATGGCAAGAAAATCCTCCAAATATTAATGAGTAAGCTGTTGAATTGGAGATAGTTCACCTCCCAATGACTTCATAAATATCTGCTTCAATTACTTTTGGTAAATGAAATAACCAATCATTCATTTTCTGTTATAGCTGTAAAACTAATCTGAAAAGTTTTCAAAATAAATCACTTTAAAAATGTATAGTGTGTACCTTCTAAAAATGAAACCTACATCTATCTCTGAGTTGTGAAGAATATGTATTAAGGTTATAACAATCAACAGCAGTGCACTTTTATGGAGAAATCCATGATTAAAGCGAGTCTTCCTGACTAGTGATTTAAATGATTTAAATCGTGATTTAAATCAATTTGATTTAAATCAAATTCACCCTGTTGAATACATTTCAGAATGAACCAAAGGGTGGCCAAGCAACTGACCATACAATTTATCAACAGGAGAATCAGGCCCAGTGTTTCACTGGCCATTCTGCAGGTGTGTGAGACTGTACTCTCAGATACATCTGTAGAACTCAGTTTTAAACCTCACCCCAAGTCTCCAGCAACACTGCAATCAAAACGAAGGACCTATCTTAGCCAAAAAGTCACTCATGTCTAACCTATTCCTCTTCTTACTCTTCCACAGTGTAATTGGAAAAAGTACAAGGAAGTGTTATTTACTCCTTCTCATAACACAAGAACTGGGGGTCACTAAATGAAATTAATAGGCAGCAGGTTTAAAATGAACAAAAGGAAGCATTTCTTCACACAATGCACAGTCAACCTGCGGAACTCTTTGCCAGAGGATGTTGTCAAGGCCAAGACTATAACAGGGTTCAAAAAAGAACTAGATAAATTAATGAAGGATAAGTCCATCAATGGCTATTAGCCAGGATGGGCAGGGATGGTGTCCCTAGCCTCTGTTTGCCCAAAGATGGGAATGGGCGACAGAGGATGGATCACTTAATGACTACCTGTTTTGTTCATCCCCTCTGGGGCACCTGGCACTGGCCACTATCAGAAGACAGGATACTGGGGTAGATGGACCTTTGGTCTGATCCAATAGGGCCGTTCTTATATTAAGTTCTTATGTAATTTACATTCTAGAGTAGACAGGAGAAGACATGATCTATTACAAAGGGCTTTTAAACATGAAAGATGAACTAATCTGTGGGAAAGCTTGGAAAGCAGTGTTGGGTACTCACCAGCAAGTGTAAACTTTCTTTGCTGTGTCATGGTTATTGCGAATATGTCTGCCCAGACTGCTGAAGTCGTTGAACGAATGCTCACACTGCCGACAGGGATATCTCTTCACAGACTAGCAGAAGAACAGAAACATCTTTTAACAACTGAAGCCACCTAGCTCCTTTTGTCTACTTGACTCAAATGAAGGGATGAATAGCAAGGGAGACGCACAGTGCCTACACCCAGAGAGAAACCCCTTTAACTGAGGTACCTCAAAAGAACAATTTCAAGATTTTTGGGATCCCCAAGTTAGCCAGCCTGAAAGTGGGCTGTCCTCATTGATCTCACCTTTAAACAGGTAAAGATCAGAAGCAGCTCAAGAACAATCTGACTTTAAAAAAAAAAGTATTATTAATTACTTCTGCTACTGGGTACTGATTTAACTCTCTTCACTTATTGGTGACAAGAAGAAACATCCTCATGCTCCTGAAGAGAGGGGGGAATTGATGAGACTTTCCTCCTTAACGACAGAAGACCACCCTTACTGCTGAAGGAAGAAGATCTGGTTTAACTAGAAGACCTGTAGGGATAGGACACCATTATCTGCAAGCCCAGACAGCCACCTTGGAGTCAAGAGATAAGGTCCTTGATAGAAAAAGAGGCTGACTTCACTATAGGATTCTATGTGAAATTAATCCACTGACCACCATCGCACTCCTGTGCCCATCCTACACCCAGTCCTCTCAGAACTATGTGCTTCTCTGGTCCACACCAGCTCTTTGTGCTAATGCTGGGAGGGGAGAGGGAAAAGTATCACCTTCTCCTGTCTCTTCCCCTCTCAGAGAAGGGGATGAAAGCAGGCACTGGCAAGACTCAAAACCACCTACCCATTCTCTTCTCCCAACAGCAGCACCAGGAAAAACAGCAGCCCCAAGGTAGCATTAGCATCACACTATGAGCCATATCCATTAATGACTCCAAATCCCCCTATACATTTGTTTTCTATCTGGCATCCTTCACGGTGTAAATCTGTTTGGGATTACACCCTTGTTATCATCTGCATTTGCCAGAGTTAAATCTCATCACATACATTAGCTCATTTCTAAAAAAACAAAAACAAAAAAATCTTCAATACTTAATGAGTATTTCCATTCCCCACGTTGTGTTTATCAAATGGGACAATCTACCACTCCCATCTTTCCCCTTCTTGTATTTATGAAATGGGACAATCCAGACCTTCTTGGTCGCTGTTCACAGGGCTCCAGTTACGTGTGACTCAGCACATTAATGACTCAGTACATTTACCTTGAGGTATTAAGAGTTTGGCTGTACACGAAAACCTGGCCTATGTTTTGTCAATGAGCTGGTGCTAGCCCTGAAAAGCCCATTCTAACACCAATCTGTGTAAAAACCCATGTCAACAGAACACAAGATTTTAGGCACACAAAAGTGAGAAAATTCAGATTTATGGTTCCTAAAGCAACCTCACCTCTGCACCTTGCCCAAATTCATTACAACAGAGTCTCTCAAGGTTAGATACCTAACAGCAGACAATTCCCCATACTGTTTAGCAAATAATAAAATATATCGAGGAAGTGCCTTTTCCTCTTCATCTTTAAATACATATATAGATGGAGGACAGTCTCCATCTGAACTACAATGTTGCTTCCAATTACTTTTACTCAAATTGTTATCTATGTTGTGCTGAGTTGATTAGCAGAGTGGAACTGCTATTGTCATGGACAGATCACAGTGCTAAGCGAAGAGTATTGGCAGCTGCTGAGGGAAACCGCAAACACAAGCCAACAGCAATCAATACAAAACCTGGAATCCCAGCCAGTGTAGCTGTCATACCAGTGACTAGAACAGATACAGCTCTCCATTCATTTACCAAAGTATGTGGAAAAGGAAACTGGATGTGACATGCAGTGAGGGAAGGAGCAGAGGAAAGGGTGACATGCCAAAGTATAGATCATACTATTCAAATAGACCCAGTACGCTGACAGCAGGTCAGGTCAATGTTTTGTTTCTGGCTATGCTTTCACTCCAACAGTGCTGGTGAACAGCTACTGGGTTTCCATTTGATCGAAATATTAATGACTAGTAGTTCTATTGCCAAAAGCTTATAAACAGGAAGAAACATGCCTGAAATACTTAGTCCTGCCTTGAATGCAGGGGACTAGACGAGATGACCTCTTGAGGTCCCTTCCAGTTCTATGATTCTATGAAAGGTATCATTTGGCTCCTTACCTTTCCATGGCTTTTCTTCATATGGGACACATAGTTTTCCCGATCAGGGTTCCATTGTGAACACTCTCTACAAGTCCAACCAACACTTTTCAAGATGGGTTTTGATTCTGAGTTGTTTTCCACTCTTGTGTCCTTCCTTAGCAAAGCAGTGTGGGAAGTGCCATTGGCTACTGACAACTCCTTTGGTGGTGCAAGAACTTGGCTGCTGGACGTTGTCTGAGGCTTCTGTCGAATGTTAGAGACATCCTCAGGATATGGGGGGACCCCATGAACAGCCTGATTAGTAATAAGGGAATTGAGCATCAGAATCAAAAACAGTTTAAATAACATAGCACTGAGGTACTCCTAAATCCCCACCAAGCTTCTGCCCCTGAAATAGGCTAGAAAGTTCTGCCTGACAGAAGAGTTGTTCGAGTAGCATTGCTTATAAAAATACAACACTTCTATATTTGGCTCCCCATCTTGAGATCGTAACATGCCTTATGAACATGAATAAATTAATCCCCACTACCCTGCTAGGTAGGTCAGTGTTGTTAAACCATTTTTAATATGAGGAAATTCAGGCACATGGAAGTGCAGTGACTAGAGCGCAGAGCCAGTAAAAGAACCCGGATCTCATAATTCCCAGTCTTGTGCCTTAATCATTCATTCAAAGGCAGAAAAGGTCTTCAAATAATTGATTCCATTTTCTAATCAGCAAGCAAAAAGCACTTTACAATAGTTAGCTAGCGGTACAAACAACATTTGGAAGATCATTAAGTGGTCCACCGAGACCCTCAGCAGTTTTCAAGTGGTGTGTGGAAAAAAGTTTGAGAACCACTGCAATACAGTATGAACAACTTGCCAGGTGCATTATGGGGCTGGGGATTTGCCACTCCCCATGTAATGTGATGAACCAATAAAAACAAAATAGGATGAACCAAACCCCTTCTTTTTATGTAAATGTAATGTACAAGGAAAGTCATCATAGAAAATATGAAATACCAGTAGAAACAGAAATGTTTCTAAATGGAATAGGTTTCCCACTTTTCAATCTGTCCTCATCAGCTCTTTAAAATCTTCACTCTTAGTTACATGTGAAGGATTTAAAACATTTACGCTTTTTTTTTGCTTCAATATAAAACAACTGCCAATCAACCTGTGACATTACTGACATAACCTGTGACCGTATAGATCATTGTTGAAACCACTGTTATATATCTGCAGCAAATATTGTACAAAGGTTGTCGTGTAAGATGTCTATGGAAAGGTTATGATTTGCTGGGCATGATCATGCTGTCTGCATGTGTGTATCATTTTTGTAGCTGAAGTTATGAATATTAGCTATGTACTTGTATCTCAATGTGTTTTCATTCTAAGTAACCTCAGTGAAGCACTTGGTCAGCTTCTTGAGAATATTCTCAGTATTCTCAGTAAGTGCCCAATCAAAAAACACTTAACTAACAATGGACTTTGGGAGACGCCATATCTGAGCTTTCCTGGGAACGTTCAAACTAACATGTAAACAATGGAGTTGGCCTGTAAAGAACCGAGTCATGCATGGACATGTGACTTGCCCGTGTGACTCCAAACTCCATCTTGCTGCTGTGATCTTCCACGGGCAGAGAATATAAAAGGCCCTGAAAACCGCCCCGTGTTGTCTTCAATCCTGCTTCTGACCTTTAGAGGGACTTTGCTACAATCTGAAACTCTGAACAAAGGACTGAATGATCCATCCCAGCTGTGGATGTACTCCAGAGACTTGATTTGAACCTGCAGTTTACTCCATCACTGCTACAAGCCTGAACCAAGAACTCTGCCATTACGGTTTGTAATTGATTCCATTTAACCAATTCCAGCACTCATCTATCTCTTTTTCATTTTATGAATAAACCTTTAGATTCTAAAAGATTGGCAACAGCCTGATTTGTGGGTAAGATCTGACTTGTATATTGTCCTGGGTCTGGGTCCTTTGGGATTGAGAGAACCTTTTTTCTTTTACTGGGGTATTGGTTTTCATAACCAGTCATCCCCATAACAAGTGGCACTGGTGGTGATACTGGAAAACTGGAGTGTCTAAGGGAATTGCTTGTGTGACTTATGGTTAGCCAGTGGGGTAAAACCAAAGTCCTCTCTGTTTGGCTGGTTTGGTTTGCCTTAATAGTAAAGGAACTCCAGCTTTAGGCTGTAACTGCCCTGCTCTAAGCAATTTGTCCTGAATTGACACTCTCAAGAAGTGTCCCACCAAAGGCAGCATCGTTTATTTTTTTTTTAAATTCCGTCTCAAGAGATAGAATAACAACAGATGAGGTACTTGGCTGTATCATTACCTGATCTACCTAAAAATGTCAGTGCTGTAAAAAGAGAGGTTACTGATCTTGTCTAGTAACTGGAGTTCTTTGAGATGTGTGATCCCTGGGTAGTATTCCACTGTGAGGGTATGCATGTCTTCCATGCACCTGAGACAGGAAGATTTTTGCGTGAAGTTTCTGTTAGGCGTTGTCTACACTGGCAAGTGAAAGGCAAAACTTTTGTTTTTCAGGAGGTGTTAAATAAACACAAAAACAGAAGTTCTGTCGACGACAAGCGCTGGTGTGAATAGCGCTTTGTCAGCAGGAGCGCTCTCTTGCCAACAATGCTAATGCCGCTGCTTGGGGGTGGAAGTTTGTGTCGTTCAGAGAGCTCTTTCCTGCCGACAAACAGCGGCTACTCTATGCGCCTTTTAGTAGCATGGCTGTAGCGGCACAGCCATGTTGCTAAAAGTTGCGTAGTGTAGACATAGCCTTAGTCTGTACCCGCGCTCCTCCTCTCCTCATGCTCTGGACTGAGGGCAGAAGGGGTGATGTGGACCAACAGCCAAGAGGTTCTTTCTCTACCACAACTAATAAGTACAGAATCTGAAGCAGAGAGAAAGAAGGGCGGGTAGTGGAATACAGATAGTGACCACAGAACTCAAAAACTCCACTTGCTATAAAAGGTAAATAATGCTGCTTCTGTGAGTGCTGGTTCCTATGTGTATTCCACTGTGGGTGACTGAGAAGCAGAGCCCATTTAGGAGAAGGGTGAGAGAACCTACGTGGTATTGATGACTCAAGTACCATCAATCTAAAGGATGCATTTGCTGCAGAGGCTTGAATAGTGAATAATGTCTTGTGAAGGCAAGTATAGAGCTCTATACTGTTGCCTTACAGATATCAATAAGAGGCACTTCATGAAGTGAGGCTAGGGAAGCTGCCTTGACTCTGGTAGAGTGGGCCCTCACACCTTGAGGGGGAGAGCTATCAGCTGACTGATAGAGCAGAATACAGCTTGAAATCCACTTGGAAAATCTGAGAAGAGATCGCTTGTCCCTTCATCCATTCTGCCAATCCAGGCAATTTCCTAAACGAATTTGTTCTTTGTAAGTAAATGCCAATGCCCAGCACACACCCAGGGAAAAAGGCTCTTCTCCTCCCTTCATTAGTCACACGTGGCTTCGGCAAAGAGTGGTGTATTGTCTGGTTTAGATGAAAGGCGGAAGAATTTTGGGTGTAGTCTCCATGAACCTTTTCCTTATGGAAAATTGTGTAAGCTAGAGTAGCCATTAGGTCTCCTAGTTCGCGAACCCTTCTAGGTGACCTGATGGCCACTAGAAGGGAGACTTTCATAGATAGATAGAACAGCAAACATGTCAGCAATGGTTCAAATAGTTACTCAAATAATGCTGAGAGTACGAAGTTAAGATCCCATGTGGGAGCGTGTTTAGTTTCAGGAGGGAAGGTTCTAATGTGATGCTTTAGAAAATGTACAGCTGCTGGATGGGTGAAAATGAATGGTTATCAAGGGAAGTGGCAGGCACTAACTTCAGTTAAGTGCAATCATAGGGAGCGACCTGAGGTCTTCAGGGTCAGCAGATAGTCCAGTTCTTCTGGAGACATCTGTTGATGCTGAACCCAAATAGAAAATCTCTGCTTAGCAAAGCAGATTTTTTTGGTGGATTCCTTCCTGCTATTATTAAAGATGGCTTGAATTGCTACTGAACATGTCTGCTGTAGATTCAATGCCCATCCAAGTACAAAGTCTTGAGATAGAGAGACTCCAGATTAGGATGTCTGATCTTGCCCCTGTCCTGTCTGTGTCAAGAGGTCTGGGAAAGACTGGATATTGATGGGTGGATGTGCTGATGGCTGGAGAAAGTTGGGGAACGAATACTGTCTAGGCCATTTGGGAATAATAAAGATGACCACTGCCCTATTCTGCAGAATCTTCCTGAGGGCTCGAGATAAGAGAGGAATGGTGGGAAAGGCATACCTTAAGGGTCCCATCAACAAGATTAGAAAGGCATCCTCTTTGGAGTCCTGACCTTGCGCCCCTTTGGCGCACTATATCTTGGATTTCCTGTTTTCTCATGACTGTGATCCTAACAGCATCCCAGTGCAAGAGACTCACGTATCTGGCAGTGAGTTTCAGCTGGCCTGACCAGTTCAGTGTACCCCAACTCATTAATATCATAACCTATATTTAAAAGGAATCATGTAATATATCAGTAGGAAGCTAATAACATACTTATTAATATTATTGTGTGGTGTATTGGGAATTATGTTCTTAAAGTGTCTCTGCTCGGCAGGGCTGAAGTTACCCCACCCTAGATAAACAAATGTGGTTCTGCCACCTTGAAAGTACTTCTAAGGTACATTGAGAGACAATGGGAATGTATTTACATAAAAGGTAAACAAAACCATGAAGTCAACAAGGGGAGGAGATAACCACTCAGCTTCATGGCAGGGGGAGGAGATTGCAGGAACAGATCAATTTGCGTTTTAGAAAACACCAGTGAGGGAAGAAACCAGCATGGAATTTCCTTCACCATGAGACTCCAAATCTCCTTCCTCACAGCTTGAATGAACTTTACTTTGGGGGGTAACTTTCAGAAGAATCCATTTCAAAGGTGCACTGGAGTATAAAAGAGAAGGGCAAAGAACCCCAAGGTATCTTTTATCTAAGGAGACAAAAAGAACCAAGCACTCTGGACTTTGTGGGAGAAGTAACTGTAAACAGGGAACAGTCAGAAAGTGTTTCCAGTGGGGTCATACAGGGTTCAGTTCTTGGCCATATATTATTTAATATTTTTTTCAGTGACCTGGAAGAAAATTAAATCATCACTGATAAAGTTTGTAGATGACACAAAAATCGGGAGAGTGATAAATAATGAAGAGGACACATCACTGATTCAGAATGAACTGGATCCCCTTGTAAACTGGGTGCAAGCAAACAATATGCCCTGTAATACGGCTAAATATAAATGTATACATCTAGGAGCAATGAATGTAGGCCATATTTACAGAATGGGAAGCAGTGACTCTGAAAAAGATTTGGGTTTGTGGTGGATAATCAGCTGAACATGAGCTCCCAGTGTGATGCTGTGGCCCAATAGCTAATGCAAACCTGGGCTGGATAGACAGCGGAATCTGGAGTAGGAATAGAAAGGTTATTTTACTTCTGTGTTTGGCACTGGTGCAAAAGCTGCTGGAATACTGTGTCCAGTTCTGGTGCCCACAATTTAAGAAGGATGTTAATAAGTTGGAGAGGGTTCAGAGAAGAGCCACGAGTACAAAGCCTGCTATGCAGTGATTGAATTCCTAGAGTATCTATCTTGACAAAGAGAAGGTGACTTGATTACAGTCTCTGGGCACCTACGTGGGGAACAATTATTTAATAACAAGCACTTCAATCTTGCAGAAAAAGCTCTAACATGATTCAATGGCTGGAAATTTAAGCTAGACAAATTCAACCTGGAAATAAGGTGTAAATTTTTAACAGTGAGAGTAACTAACCATTGGAACAATACATTAAATGTCATGGTAGATTCTCTATCACTGACCATTTTAAAATCAAGATTGGATGTTTTTCTAAAAGATTGATCTAGGAATTATTTTGGAGAAATTCTATGGTCTGTGTTATACAGGAGGTCAGACAAGATGGGCACAATGGTCCCTTCTGGCCTTGGAATCTATGGAGATGATGATACTCCTATTGGCACTGGCAATACTGCTAGATCTGGCTCTTCCTCCTCCTCTTCCATGGGCTGCTGAGGGGGCTCTGGCTGATCTCTGGGGGGAAGAAAGGGAGGGAGGGATGGTGAGATTCCCAATGAAAGTGTACTGATTCAGGATATTGTAATATGGATCCCATAGTCCCTTGTAAAACCAGTAAGAGGGATCCAATATAGGTTGAGGAGATCTTCAAGGCACAGTTTAAAAACAGTCCTGGGGGGAAGGATATCCCATCTTAGGAGGTCATGGCAGTGCCTAGAGGATCCAGAACCTTCTATCTGGGATGACATCTCCTAGTAGAAGTGATGTCAGTCCTTCCCCCATGTCAAATTCCCTGGAAGAGGAAAATGTGGGCTCCAGTTCCAGTGGCTGTGCTGCCAGTACCATCATTAAAGAAATGCCCCAACTGGTAGGAAGAACTTCTCTCATAGCATTCATGGACTAATGGTGTCAGAATCTACCTTGTAAGGACCAGGCCCAACAGGAGGCAATGTTCTGGATCTAGAAGGATGATGATATCCTCTGAAGTGAAGTATCTATTGCCACTCATCGGTGTGAAGAGTCTTCTTCCTATGTTCCTTTGGAGCTGGCATGGAAAGGTTCTTGGAAGCCAGTGTTTCATTATGCAAGCTTGTGGATAGAAATGGAGCATGAGGTTCTCAGGTGTCCCTTGCCAGTACTGGTGGTTGTCCAAGCCTTGACTCCTGTCTCTCCTTGCTCGGTACCGGTGGTTCTGCTCCTGTCAACAGTGCCAATGCAGGGGCACCCATATTTTTCAGAACCTCTGGGTTGTTACCGTGACCCCTATGGGCTCTTGAACCTCCTGGGATCCAGAACATTGTCATTGTGAAGTGTCACCTGATTTAGAAGGTGTTGGGTAAGCAGCCCTCCTCTTAGAGTGGGATTTCTCTTTAGGCTTCTGAAAGTGCTCCCTACCTTCATGGTAAGCCCGGGAAGAGTCTTGGCGCTACCTTTCCTTGCCCCTGTATTAGATGTGTGAGAGCTAGGCCTTGCCCACTATACAAGATGTTATATAATCATAGAAAGGTAGGGTTAGAAGGGAACTTGAGGGGTCATCAAGTCCAGCCCCCTGTGCTGAGGCAGGAACAAGTAAACCTAGACCATCTCTGGCAGGTATTTGTCCAACTTGTTCTTTAAAACCTCCAGGATGGGGATTCTACAACCTCCCTTTGAAGCCTGTTCCAGTGCTTAACACTCCTTAGAGTTAGAAAGTTTTTCCTAATATCTAACCTAAATGTCCCTTGTTGCAGATTAAGCCTATTACATCCTACTCTACCTTCAGTGAACGTGCAGAACAATTGATCACCATCCTCTTTATAACTGCCTTTAACATATTTGAAGACTCATCAGGTCCTATATATATATATATATATATATATATATATATATATCTGAACTTCTGTTGATTGGGAAAGGAGCGGAAGATATAGCATTCAGGTATGAGCTTTTCCAAGACAGAAGAGGCTCCCCTCAAGGTCATCATTTACCAAGAAGGACTGGGGCAGGAGATGCCATTCCTGAAGGTCAGATTCCTGGGCATAATCTGCATTCCATACCTGGGGTGGGAGGAGGTAAAAGGGGGCAGAAGGGACTTGTTCCAAATTCTAACTAACCAAAATAACTCAAACTAATACTTAACTAACAAAAGGTTTTATTTTACAATATTTACAGATTCAAAGTTGGAGGGACAGTTCTGGGGACACTGGAGGGTTCCATCTCAGATCATGTGGTGACAGAAAGGAACTGGCAGTCAGGCCCCACTTAGACCAGAGCACAAGGAGAGAAAAAGCACAGGTGTGGACCAAAGACAAATCCCACCAACAGCGAGCAAAGAGCTTCAGTTTCAGATGCATGGAGCACATGTGTACCCCACAGTGGACTATACAAAAGGATCAGCATGTGAAGGAGTACTGTGTCCAGTTCTGGGTGCCACGCTTCAGGAAAGGTGTGGACAAATTGGAGAGTCCAGAGGAGAGCAACAAAAATGATAAAAGCTTTAGAAAACCTGACCTACTAGGAAAGGTTGAAAAACTGGGCATGTTTAGTCTTGAGAACAGAAGTCTGAGAGGGGACCTGATGAGTCTTCAAATATGTTAAAGGTGGTTACAAAGAGGATGGTGATCAATTGTTCTGCACGTTCACTGAAGGTAGAGTAGGAGGTAATGGGCTTTATCTGCAACAAGGGACATTTAGGTTAGATATTAGGAAAAACTTTCTAACTCTAAGGAGAGTTAAGCACTGGAACAGGCTTCAAAGGGAGGTTGTAGAATCCCCATCCTGGAGGTTTTAAAGAACAAGTTGGACAAATACCTGCCAGAGATGGTCTAGGTTTACTTGTTCCTGCCTCAGCACAGGGAGCTGGACTTGATGACCCCTCAAGTTCCCTTCTAACCCTACCTTTCTATGATTATATAACATCACTACTACATATTTTTGTTATAAAGTGAAATTTACTAGTGTTACCCAAACTTGTATAGTGAAATTTTACTTTAGACCACAATGCCCCCTGGCAAAAATTAATTACATACATAAAATAAAACCCCACCACTTCCTTCCATCTCCTGCCCTCAGAGTCACTTCTGCCTGTATACAGACACACACAAAAAGGGCTCTGTGCTATCAGTAAGTCAGATTCAGCTACCTACCTTGACATGCTGCATTAATTGTTGTTTCTGCATATACACTAATTGACACTGCGGACACTTAAATACTCCCACCAACAGCTTGTTGGCATTCTGTTGGAAGTGCTCCTGGAGCAGCTTCTTCTTGTTAAAGACAGTCTCACAAGAACATTTGTAGATAACCCTGGAACAATTTAAAAAAAATAAAATTCATGCTCAGTATATTGACTATTTTGAAAAGACACTAGATAGAAGAAAACTCTATGATTTAGTCTTAGAAAGGGAAGTTACTTATTAGTGAATGGAGTTCTTTCAATGTGCTGCCTGCACATACCCATCTTTTTGGTTTAACCCCAAACAAGCTGCAGAGGCCCCAGAACCGTTTGAAACAATTAGCTGGAGGGGCTGAATGCATCAGGCACATATTGAGTGTTCTAAAAAGAGGATCCATTAAGCCCTGCATAGATTGGGAGGGTAACCATGGATATACGAGGTAATTCGTTCAGAGAACACCAGCTACCTGTTACTTTCAACCTAATCCAATTCCCCCCACCCATGCACCCACAAGCTCTTTCAGCCATGGCTAGAGGGGAAAAAGAAGAGGTTGCAGAGTGGAGAACACAAGACAATTTCTCCAGCTTCTTTAGGCAGTGGCACCCCGAACATCCAGAAGCCAGAGGAGGCAGTTGTAGTGCAAACTCCTTGTCAGTAGATGCCACTCTTACTCATGGGCAGGCGGCATTGCAGCTGAGACTCCTCGCTGCAGCTGCTCAGCTCCCTCCCTATCTCTCCACCCCCAATCTTATGAGGCTCTGAGTTCAGGGCAGGGAACTTTGGCTTGGCAGAGACTAAGCCCCTGGCAAACAGCAAAAGCAGCAGCTTTTCCTCCTCCTCCTCTGACAGAGACAGGCAAAGGAAGGAGATGTGGGGGTGTGGAGGTGGGAGGGAATGTCAGTTCCAGAGCCATCCAGTGGCTAACACAGTTTACACAAAACATTGGGCAAACAGTGTAAATGCTTCCAAATGCTAAGGGCACTTACTGAGTAGTCTTGTGAGGCTCTTCTGGGTGCTGGCTAGTAATATGGGCAGTGGTACTGTCTGCAGATTTGAAAGCCATTGGACAAAAAGAACATTTGTGGAAGACTTCGCAGTGTTTCTCGTGAATGTGCACTTTCAGCATAGCTAGCGACATAAAGACAACTCCACAGTGGATACACCTGGAAGGCAGAGGGGAAAAAAATCTGTATTAAAACACACCAAGCACGGCCTCTCTTCAACTTCCAAAGGGAAACACAAAAGTGAAGAGTGGAGGACACCAGAGCATGGTGTTAGCTCTCACTTGACCCCCTCAGTAGTGATCTGGAAGAGGCAAAAAGCAGAATGTTAATGGAATTAATGAATCTTAAGGCTTTGCCCATGCATTGAGGCATGGAAAGTAAGGGGTTAACTGATGCCGCTCCAAAATCATCACAGGCATTGGCTAGCACCAGCTCATTAGTCTCCCCCTTCAATCTAATCCCCAGCTGCCCGTTTCATGTTAACTCAGCGATTGCCTGTGTGCACCAGGCCTGATGCAACAGCAGCCTTGTGAGTCCCTTGTGGAGCTCCAATTTCCGGCTCGGAGGCTTTGCCTCTGGTCCGGTCTGGAGGTGGCGGTAGAGCGGGATAAAGACACTGTGCGTATCCTGGCTGAGAGAACTGGGGGCTCCAGGGCCGTCCAGCTGGTATCTCGCACCAGCACGAAATTCACATTGAAAGGCTAAGGTAACAAAAAGCAATCCCACCCTATTGCTTGCTTCCCTGTCTCCCAAGAGATTGGAGGGAGGGGGGAGGTTGATGGTCCTATCACACAAACACCCTGTTTAAAATAACCCTATAACCTCCCCCTTTCCCCATCCCAAACCCTCATTGCGGCATCCGGCCACATTACAGCTCCAAGGCTCAGCCCCCCAGCCTTGTAACTTTATTTCCCAGCAGGGTATTTATGGGAATGGTGGGAAACATCCACCACCGGTGAGAAAAAAGAAATAATACAAAAAGAGCTTAGAGAAACTAAGAACACAGGCAAGAAAGAGCAAAACGAGATTCAGCTCAGAAAAATGCAACTAATAGATCTGGAGAAAATAATCCACATCACAGCCATTCAATGGGTGAAATACATTTGGAAAGCAGTAATGTCATTAGAAACCTAGGAGTGGGAAATGGTAAACAATACAATACAGCTCAATATGGCAGCAATAAAGACTATTATGATTTGCAGATGGGATGTCATATGTCCCCCTGTATACAACTCTGATGAGACTGTCTCTCTAGTATTGCACTCAGCACCAAGCACTTCAATACCAGAGACATAGAAACAAACTAGGGTAGAGAGGGGAGAGAGAAAAGAAACAAAAATAATGAAGGGCTTGGAAAGACTGATTTATGGAGAACACTGTTGGGCTGGGTAGGCAAGTGCCTGCTGGAAAAAGAGCAAAGAGTGGCCTCCAGGGATAGTACACCCACCTCACCTCTCTGCATCTGGCTTTCTTCACAACTAAGGCTATGGCTACACTACAGAGCTTAGTGGCGCAGCTGCATCACTGCAGCTTTGCCGCTCTAGTGCTGCTAGTTCAAACATTCTAAGCAGATGGGAGAGAGCTCTCCCATCGACTTACTTCAGCCCCCACGAGTGGTGGTAGCTATGTCGGCAGGAGAAGCTCTCCTGCTGACATGGTGCCATCCACACTGGTGCTTAGGTTGCTGAAACTTACGTCACTCAGGGGGGTGGCTTATTCACACCCCTGAGCAACATAACTTATACCAACCTAAACTGTAGTGCGTCCATAGCCTAAAACAAAGGGAAGGGACAGGAGGGGCAGCCAAGGTCCTATAGGCAAGGTTCTCCCAAACTTTTATCATTTCATCCATTCATTCAGTCTCTCCTTGCAATTACAGAGACCTAGAAATACTGCCCCCAGTGAGCTGGCAACAACTGCTTGCACTTAACCATTCCTTCTTTCCATCCATCCCACCTTTTTTCTTATGCAAAACACACAAAAACACTATTCTGTGTATCAGTTAAGGGTGCTCTACACATAACATGCCTATGACAAAACCTCAAAAGCAAGGAAAGGAAAAGGTAAGCCCTTTAACAGCACATGCCCTCTCCTCCTCCACCCAGATATATGCACCTGGCACAAACAACTATACACCACAACCTTAGGGCTTGTCTACACTGACAGCACTCCTCCGGTGCAGACGCTTTGCTGTAGCGCTTAGTGAAGAGGCTACTTACACCAATGGGAGAGCTTCTCCCATTGGTGTAGGTATTCCACTTCCCTGAGAGGTGGCAGCTATGTAAATGGGAGAAGCCCTACCACTGACATAGCACCGTTTACACCAGGAGTTAGGTCATTATAACTGCGTTGCTCAGGGGTGCTGATTTTCCATGCCTCTGAGTGACATAGTTAAACTAACATAAGTTGGTAGTGTGGATCAAGTCTAATTCTGAGGCTAGGATGCCAGCCCTCCAGCAATCCTTCTCCAAACTCCTACCACCACAAATAAACCAGACTATCCCATTCTCAACTGTCCCTTCTGCACTGTTCTGGGAAACGACATTCACTCAGATTTGGGATCTGAGGTTGTGCATCAGATACGTTATGTGTAGACCCTGAATCTAACAGTGTTTGTGTGTAGATTTCCCAGTTTTCTTAGTTTTAGAAAGGATCTCTGACATACCAGCAGCTGTCTTGAAACGGGATCTTCATGACAGTAACCAGCCACTCAGGAGCTTGTGAAAATAGCTTTCCTCAAAGCTCCTCCTCTCCAGTGCACAAGAATGCTGCTGGAGTAGATCTCTTAAGCAGCTGGTGTGCTGTGACCACTGCTTTGCATGCTGGACAGTTTTGGCTCATTGCTTCTCTGTGCTTCTCTTTCATTGTATCCATCTGTTGTCTCTTGTCTTGTATTTAGATTTTTAGCTCCCTGGGGCAGGGAGTGTCTTTTTGTTCTTGTGTGGTGTGTACAATGCCCAGCACAGTGCAGCCCTGGTTTATGATTGAGGTTCTTAGCTGCTACCACAATACAAATAAATAATAAAAAATAATCCCTTGTGGTAGGCCCCAATACCAAAGAAGAGGAAGGGATATTGACAGAACTAACAGTGACTACTGTGGCCACACCGCTCCCCTTCTCCTACAGCCAACTAGGCACTTCACAAAAACCCTGTCCTTTGTAAAAGGAGCTGCCACTTTGTCAAAGATCCTCCCCATGACACAACACAAGTGATGCTGAAGTACAAAACTCCCTTCCCCTTGACTATGGTAAGCCCTGACGTGGGGATATTACCATGGAGCATCTAACAAAAGGTAGGTGCTCTCCTAAAGCGTTCAGGATATATTCCAAATGTCACACTGGAGAATGGAGGCAGGGGATGAAACATGTTATTTGACAGCTCTCTGTTCCAAATTTTCAGTTGTGAGAAAAATGCCAATTATTTTTTCCTTTTTGTTAATGAATTTGAAAATTTCTACCAGTACCCTGTGAATTCTGCAGCCATGAAAACTGCTGCAGATTTCACCCTGCCTCAGAATTGTGATCCAGAATCTCAGATTTCATGTAAAGTTTCTAACCCTCATGGTTAGAAGAAAAAGCTTGAAAGAGTAATCTGAGTGAAACAAATGCAGTGATGTCTGCCTGAGTTTGCAGGCAGCCCGAAACGTTATCTCTGAGAAAAGGAACCGAGTCGTTCATCTTAATGGGCTGTTAACTCGGAAACTTAAAGATGGTGGCATATTGCTGAAAACTAGAGTGTAGGGACAGCAAAAAAAAATTTAATATGAAAACAAACAATAGAGGAATGCAATGAATGTACTATTTATTTTTATATTTAATTCAACAAAAATCTTCATTTTATACATGTATTGGAAACAGCTACAGAATTTCCAGAGTGCTGCAGAATCTATGGACGTTGTCATAGAATTTACGTCCATCTTGCCATTAAGTACATGGGGCTTTGTATTATTGGAAGACACACTACATCTCACAGAGCAAGACTTTTTAGCAACCCAAAGGGACTAAAAAGCTGTCAGGTTTGTCCAGCTGAGAATTTTTCTAGTGTGAGGGAGCTTCCAGCTGGCATGAAGATATATAGTTGGTTCCTATGTGAACCACTCACCCTACATGCAAGAAAGGAGGTAGAGGGGAGCATAGCTGGGATACTGCTGCACTCTGGCATTCTGTGGTCTGTTGGGGACCACAGTTAGCTGTCTTAAGTTTGACCAGCCCTTAGATTACTCTAACCTATGCCAGGGCCAGTACAAATATGCAAGGAGAATCTGGGTATGTCTGCACAGCAAAGAAAAACCTGCAGCTGGCTTGTGCCAGCAGACTTGGGCTGTAGACTTCTGGGCTTGGACTGGGTGGGACGGTCCCAGACTATAAGCTCCAGAATAAGCCTGGAAGTCTACACAGCAATGAAACAGACCTACAGCCAGAGACGGCTGTCAAGGGGCAGCCAGGGGATTTTCTTTGCCGTGTAGACATACCCTCAGGGAGCTATAACCAGCTCCTGGATATGCATTTCATTGCACCAAATAGCTCTTATAATCTTGCAAAGATCTATATACTACCTATCTTAAAAGCAGAATTTTCCTGCAGATTTGTGGGATCTCTCCATTTTGGAGAGCGTGGATGTGGTGTTAACTTTCCTACAGATCAACAATAGGACCTGGGTCAGGCACTTATCTTTCAAAATAGAAAGCTGACAGTAAAAATAAATCTAAGCTTGAGTGGGTATAAAACTGGAAAGATTTCAGGGCCAATATTTTCAAAAGTCACTAATAATTTTGGGTGCCCAACTTGAAGTTTATACCAATTGGCCAATTTCATTTCTTTTCTTCTTCTTTTTTTTTTTTTAAAGTGAGCTCAAATTCATTTCAGCACTCAGAAATGCTTTCTAATAGTTTTTATTTACTGTAATCTTCTTCTTGTTACATTAAATATTTTTAAATCTGCTTTGCTGTTCCAGAATGCTTTCCTTCATTGGGATGTGTGAGCAATTATCAACCCAAATAAATAGACTTTATCCATTTCTCAAACTGGGAAGTGGAAGTGATTTTTATGCTATCAATATATTTAAAACAATCTTTCAGTGGGACTTTGGATTCAGCCCTTGCACCTCAATCTGCCTAATTTTCTGTAACAGGTAATAAAAAAAATCTGTCTTTTTTCCCCAAGAGCTGAAATAGTCCCCCATTCTTCCTCACATCCCCAGACAGACCCTTATAAACAGCACAAACCTGTATCCAACTTTGCGAGAGTAATGTAGGCAATTCTCCTTGACATGGGTTTGGAAATGGGCTGATCGGCAGAGTATCCCGCACTCTGGGCAGCAGTAAGGGGACTTGTGAGTATGGATTCTTTGATGAGCACAGTAGCAGCACTGGTTAGGCAGCATCATCTGGCACACTTGACAAGTCTAGAGAAAGAAAAAAAGAAATCACATTAACCATTTATTCTACATATTGTTTTCTTAAGTGATCTAATTTCATCCTAGAATCATTCAGATTGGAAGAGACCTAAACAATGCCTGGTTTTGCCTACTATCTCTCTACTGATGGAGATTCCACAACACCTTGGCAGCTTCTTCCACTGATGAACTCTTAAAAATTCTGAAGTTAGGAACTATTACAGTGGGACCATGTCTTGTGTCACTCATAATTCTTTAAAAAATTTTCACCTATTCGTCTGAAATTTTCTATAGTTGGTCTCTTCCTCAAAGTAAATTGTTCTGGAAAACTTCAGCAAAGACCCTTCAGTCATTTTTTTGCGTAGGAGGCAAGAGGGAGTAAAATAATTAATGTTTCCCATTATAAAAAACCCTTGCTTTTAAAAACACCTTTAGTGCTGAAGTCACTCTGGTAAAATGTTGGAATTTGGTAGAGAAGTAGCCTGCACAGAGAAGTGCATTTGAGTGTCCCTTGGAAAACTGCTTTTGACTTTGACCAAGTTATAAGCCTTCAAAACTTACATGCAACCCGTGCTGTACATTTTGCAAGGTTTTTCTTGCTAATCTTGTATAGTATGAAACTAAGGAAGGCAAGAATACACACACATAAGTTGGCTACACTTTGAAGGAGCTCCTGTCTCAGTTTCTGCAGACCTTATGGAGTCCAGCACTCCTGCCCGTGCAACTGGAAGGAAAGGCCACTACTGTGTGTTGTAGAAGTATAGGTTTGTAGGGAAAATGTCATGAACATGGTATGTAAATTTTCTACATGAACATGGTTTCAACTCCGATGGCTCCAAAACCCCGGCCCCCAGGCTCCAGCAACCCCAACTCCTCTCACTTCCCCCAACAGATTCAAGAGATGGCTGACAATCTAAGGAGAAGAGTAGGGAAATGCCTGAGCAGGTGTACAGCTGTGGTAGACATCTGCCGTGCAGAGCCCTGTTCTGCTATGTTTAGTGGCTCTGTATGCATATACTCCCCAGCTCTTAAGTTTCATGGGTGAAAGACCCCCTCATAATGTGCTTGGGAGTGTTCTGACTGAGTCCAGCTAAACTGCTCCAGATCATGGAATTCTTATGTACTAACCTTTTTCTTACAAAAGCCTTGATAACCTCATTCAAGAAAAAAGTGACACTAAACAACATTAAGAGGGCACAACAAAACTCTCATAAGGAGGCCTGGCAGAATTCAATATTTATTTTTTTATAATTTCAACAGATAATTTTGACGCATTGTTTCTATTTTTACCAATTTAAATTTTCAAAGTTGAGCAAAATTATGGGTTTTAACCTTCTTTAAAATTTTTATCTGTTTAAATTTTCACAGTGGTGGGAAATGTGGACGGGTGAGAGAAAAATTATTTAACAACAGTAGACACAGAGGTTCAAAAAATTAAAGCTTTATGACCATTAACACAAATTATCAACAGTACATGTCAAAATACATAAGTAAATATCCTTAAATCAAAGTTCTCAAGCAGCATTTTTCTTACTTTGCCTGTCTATAAATTACAAAGATCATCAATGGAAATATTTTTTGTTGATTTGTGTGTGTAAAGTGAAATTTACTTTTACCAACATTTACCAATACACACGGAATCCTTCTAAGCCTAGTTATAAGTCAGTGTCCAGACCAAGTTAAGGCTGCACACACTACCTTATCCATGCCTCCTTGTGGATGGGCATGGATCTGTACTTATACCACATGCTATTTCTACAGTACAACATACAATAGTTATTTCCTACATCCTTAGCCCTGGTCTACACTATGAGTTTAGGTCGAATTTAGCAGTGTTGGATCAATTTAACCTTGCACCCATCCACATGACGAAGCCATTTTTTTTTTTTTTAAACTTAAAGGGCTCTTAAAATCAATTTCTGTACTCCTCCCCCACGAGGGGATTAGTGCTTAAATTGACCTTGCTGGTTCGAATTTGGGGTAGTGTGGTCGCAATTTGACGGTATTGGCCTCTGGGAGCTATCCCAGAGTGCTCCGTTGTGACCGCTCTGGACAGCGCTCTCAACCCAGATGCACTGGCCAGGTAGACAGGAAAAGGCCCGCAAACTTTTGAATCTCATTTCCTGTTTGGCCAGCGTGGCAAGCTGCAGGTGAATGCAGCTCTCATCAGCAGAGGTGACCATGATGGAGTCCCAGAATTGCAAAAGAGCTCCAGTACGGACTGAAGGGAGGTACAGGATCTGATTGCTGTATGGGGAGACGAATCCGTGCTATCAGAACTCCGTTCCAAAAGACGAAATGCCCAAACATTTGAAAAAATCTCCAAGGACATGAAGGACAGAGGCTATAACAGGGACCCGCAGAAGTGCCGCGTGAAACTTAAGGAGCTCAGGCAAACCTACCAAAAAACCAGAGAGGCAAACGGCCGCTCGGGGTCAGAGCCCCAGACATGCTGCTTCTATGATGAGCTGCATGCCATTCTAGGGGGTGCAGCCACCACTACCCCACCCCTGTGCTTTGACTCCATAAATGGATTATCACGCAACAGGGATGTGCATTTTGGGGACGAGGAAGATGATGAGGAGGAGGTTGAAGATCGCTTGCTTGCTGTGCGCTGAGAAACCATTTTCCCCGAGAACCAGTTTCTCACCCTGGGCTGGAGCCAGTACCCCCGAACCCACCCAAGGTGGGCTCCTGGACCCACCAGGCAGAGAAGGAACCTCTGGTGAGTGTACCTTTGTAAATATAATACATGGTTTAAAAGCAAGCGTGTTGAATGATTAATTTGCCCTGAAGACTTGGGATGCAATCGCGGCCAGTACAGCTACTGGAAAAGTCTATTAACGTGTCTGGGGATGGAGCGGAAATCCTCCAGGAACATCTCCATAAACCTCTTCTGGATGGCCACCTGGTTGAAATAGGGTAATTTTATTAAGGGGACATTTAGAGGTGGCCGTTCCTGCTGGGCTGCATGCCTGTGGCTGAAAAGAAATATTCCCCACTGTTATCCACGCAGTGGGGGGAGGGGTGAAGCGATCATCCCAGAGAATTGGGGGGGGGGGGTTAGTTGGGTTTCTGCTACACAGTAACCCGAAAACCGCAGCCCCTCCTTTTAAATTGCCAACCCATTTTAAATGGCCAACCCAACAGCTGCTTGGTATGAGAAATAAGGGGGCTGCTGTTTGAAACCATTCCCACATGTTATGAAGGTTAAAGAAGCCAAAAGGGGGGGGAGGGATAGCTCAGTGGTTTGAGTACTGGCCTGCTAAACCCAGGGTTGTGAGTTCAATCCTTGAGGGGGCCATTTAGGGATCTGGGGCAAAAATTGGGGATTGGTCCTGCTTTGAGCAGGGGGTTGACTAGATGACCTCCTGAGGTCCCTTCCAACCCTGATATTCTATGAGTCTATGAAAAGACTGTGGCTTACCATGGCTGCCTGCAAGCCGAATTCTGTTGCCCGGCCCTGTGTGTGTGTGATCTCTCACACCAAACCGGCAGACCCTCAATATAAGAGGCAAAACGTGACCTGGTACTGAAAGAACATGTGCTATTTAATGTTAACAGCAAGGCTCACTGTGAAAGTCTACACATTGTTCTCTAAAATGTGTCTTTTAACTACTACTCTCCCTTTTTTTCCCCCTCCCGCAGCTGCAAATGTTTCAACGCTCACACTATCATCTCCATCCCAGAGGCTAGCAAAGATTAGAAGGTGAAAAAAAACGCACTCGCGATGAAATGTTCTCTGAGCTCATGCAGTCCTCCCACACTGAAAGATCCCAGCAGAATGCATGAAGGCAAGCAATGTCAGAGTCCAGGAAAGCACAATATGAATGCAAGGACAGGTGGCGGGTTGAAGATGATAGATGGTGTCAGCTTGCTGACAGAAGGCAGGAAGCAATGCTGAGGCTACTGGAGGATCCAACTGATATGCTCTGGCATATGGTTGAGCTGCAGGAAAGGCAGGAGCTACAGCCCCTGTGTAACCAACCACCCTCATCCCCAAGTTCCATAGCCTCCTCACCCAGACACCCAAGAATGTGGTGGAGTGGGGGGCCTCCGGGCACCCAAGCACTCCACCCCAGAGGGCTGCCCAAGCAACAGAAAGCTGGCATGCAATAAGTTTTAAAGTGCAGTGTGGCCTTGTCTTTCCCACCCCAACCAGTGCTTCTCTCCTCCCCCACCCCTCTCGGGCTACCTTGGCAGTTATCCCCCTATTGGTGTGATGACTTAATAAAGAATGCATGAATTTGAAACAATGATTTTATTGCCTCTGCAAGAGGTGATCAAAGGGGGGAGGGGAGGGCGGTTGGCTTACAGGGAAGAAGAGTGAACCAAGGGGGCAGGTTCTCATAAAGGAGAAACAAACAAAACTGTCCCACCGTAGCCTGGCCAGTCATGAAACTGGTTTTCAAAGCATCTCTGATGCGCACCGCGCCCTCCGGTACTCTTCTAACCGCGTTGGTGTCTGGCTGCGCATAATCAGCAGTCAGGCGATTTGCCTCAACCTCCCACCCTGCCATAAACATCTCCCCCTTACTCTCACAGATATTGTGGAGCACACAACAAGCAGTAATAACAATGTGAATATTGGTTTCATTGAGGTCTAACCGAGTCAGTAAACTGCGCCAGCGTGCTTTTAAACGTCCAAATGCACATTCTACCACCATTCTGCACTTGCGCAGCCTATAGTTGAACAGCTCCGCACTACTGTTCAGGCTGCCTGTTTATAGCTTCATGAGCCAGGGGAGCAAGGGGTAGGCTGGGTCCCCAAGGATAACTGTAGGCATTTCAACATCCCCAGCAGTTATTTTCTGGTCTGGGATCAAAGTCCCTTGCTGCAGCTTCTGAAACAGACCAGAGTTCCTGAAGATGCGAGCATCATGTACCTTTCCCAGCCATCCCACGTTGATACTGGTGATACGTCCCTTGTGATCCACCGGTGCTTGCAGCACCATTGAAAAGTACCCCTTGCGGTTTATGTACTCGCTGCCTTGGCGGTCCGGTGCCAAGATAGGGATATGGGTTCAGTCTATCGCCCCACCACAGTTAGGGAATCCCATTGCAGCAAAGCCATCCACTATGACCTGCACATTTCCTAAAGTTACTACCCTTGATAGCAGCAGCTCTGTGATGCAAGTAGCCAACGCAATCACTGCAGCCCCCACAGTAGATTTTCCCACTCCAAATTGATTCCCGACTGACCGATAGCTGTCTGGTGTTGCAAGCTTCCACAGGGCTATTGCCACTCGCTTGTGAACTGTGAGGGCTGCTCTCATCTTGGTATTCTTGCGCTTCAGGGCAGGGGAAAGCAAGTCACAAAGTTCCATGAAAGTGCCCTTACACATGCAAAAGTTTCAACGCCACTGGGAATCGTCCCAGAGCTGCAACGCTATACAACTCCATCAGTCTGTGCTTGTTTCCCGGGCCCAGAATTGGCATTCCATGGCATGAACCTGCCCCATTACCACCATGATGTCCAAATTGCCAGGGTCCGTACTTTGAGAGAAGTCTGTGTCCATGTCCTCATCATTCTTGTCACTACGCTGCCGTCGTCTCCTTGCCTGCTCTTGCAGGTTCTGGTTCTGCATATACTGCTGGATAAGGCATGTGGTGTTTACAACGCTCATAACTGCTGCGGTGATCTGAGCGGGCTTCATGCTTACCGTGGTATGGCATCTGTAGGAGAGCAGAGTGGCAGCAGAAGTGGCGGGTGGATGACGACGCTGACAGCAATATGGCGCCCACATGGAAAAAGGTGCGAAACTATTGTTGGCCGTTGCTTTCATGGAGGGAGGGAGGGAGGGAGGGGGGAGCAAGGGGTAGGCTGGCAGAAGACGGTGCAGTATGACTGCTAGCCGTCGTCGTCTTCTGGGTGCTCGCCAGCAGACAGTGCAGAACAACTATAGCTGTCATCGTTTCCAGGCAGACTGAATCTCCATGAGACGAAACTTAATAAGAGAATGACCTAGATTCACTCCCATTTATGTCCAGGCGCCCCTGACAGACCTGACCGAGGTCTGCCCGGAGCACCCATGTCTGCCCAAGCGCCCCGACCGACCTCACCAAGTTCGGCCAAGAGCACCCAGGAGACTACAACGACGGCTACCAGTCGTACTGCACCGTCTGCTGCCACAAAGCAATGAGCTGCTGCTGTGTAGCAATGCAGTACCGCGTCTGCCAGCACCCAGGACACATACAGTGACATGCTTGCCGTGGTATGGCGTCTGCACAGGTAACCCAGGAAAAAAGGCACAAAACGATCGTCTGCCATTGCTTTCACGGGGTGCGAGGGCTGACGACATGTACCAAGACCCACCCACGACAATGTTTTTACCCCATCAGGCATTGGGATCTCAACCCAGAATTCCCATTGGCGGCGGAGACTGCAGGAACTGTGGGATAGCTAGCCACAGTGCAGTGCTCCGGAAGTCGATGCTAGCCTCAGTATTGTGGACGCACTCCGCCGACTTAATGGTCTTAAGTGGGGACACACACAATCGACTGTATAAAATCGATTTCTAAAAAATCGACTTCTAAAATTTGACCTAATTTTGTAGTGTAAACATATCCTTAGATACATATGCATAACATTAGCATTGTGCACTATGCTGTGTGTATGCCAGAGTCCTTGAAAGTGATTTATGTGAGAAGTATACAGTAAGCCACATTTACCTACCATGACAGGTTTCAGAGTAACAGCCGTGTTAGTCTGTATTTGGAAAAAGAAAAAAGAAAAGGAGTACTTGTGGCACCTTTTTCTATTTACCTACCATATTTCAGACTAAGTATAAACTATAGCAATAGTGAAAATGAACTGGTATATACAGTCCACCTAAACTGATAGCTATGTTAGTGTCATAATTAGCTGCCTCACCTCTTGAACTGCACCGAAGGAAGGCTGTACTATATGCCAAGCTCTCTGGAGTAGCTCACGAGCATGAGTGCCAACCTCAGGGAAGACTGTCAAGGAACAGGGCAAAAACCACAAACTGGTTGTATGTCCTATAATTAGATTTCACCAACCAAGTCTGAATGTCTCAAGCACTATAATAGCTTTAACATGGAGACAGTTCCCTTGGGCACTCCGGTCTATCTTGCCACCCAGGCAAGCCTGCCTTTGCAATAGATGGTCCCTTACACTAAAAGTCTAAACAATATTCAGGTTACTACGCCTAGTCTCAAAGCTAAATTGTACCTTAGAGATCTTTCTCCAAGGATAACACTTGCAGTCAATCCTGTAATAAACTAAAGATTTATTAACTAGGAAAAAGAGTTATTTGCAAGGTTAAAGCAGGTAAATACACACAAAAGTTACAGTCTTAGGTTTCAAAGGAAATAGACGCTGCTCTAATATGCAAGCTGTGTGTGTCCTTTAGGGGTAACTCAAGTTAAGCAGCTTGGGGATCCCTTGCTTATGCTTAGAAATATTGCTCTCTCTGAATTTCAAGCAGCATAGAAAGAACCATTTTTCTTGACAGGGATTTTTATCCCCCTCACCCAGAGCTCAAGCTGATGGGACGAGGGTTTGTGCATGACTCCACTTCATGGGTGCGGGGGGGAGCAATCAACAAAGTCTTTCATCCACAGATGTTCCACAACGGCTTGTCTGATGTCAATAGGCCTTCTTTTGTTGGGCAGGAGATGAACCCTCTCATGGTAAACTCGTATTTCACACTTGATAGTGCTTTTCTCCTGACAGTGAGGGTTTACAGTTTTAGAGCAAATACTTTTATAGTTACAAAGCAAACACTTAAATATTACCTTATGACATAGGATACAGATTTATAAGTGAGATTAATGCATGCAGCAACTTAGAAGCATTTCATAAAGTTTAAACACAGTCTTATTTTCACAATACTAACACACAGGTGAATCAGACTGGTTTCCAGCTCTGCATTCATTTGTCAGTGTTCAGTGAGGCCTAGGCATAAGCTGGCACCTGGCATGCCAGCATCACATACACATATTGTATGGGGTTAGTGACAAAATAATTAAATACATACAGTAGACAACAATGTATCATATAAAAAGTTTAACTCAAAGAGATATTAGATCATTACAATAATGAAATTAATGTAAACTTAACAGAATGAAAGAACACTACAAGATGCTGCACATGCATATGTAAAGTTGTAAACAACTTTTAAATATTATATCATAGTTGAGAAATAGCATGAACTTATGTAATTAAATACGGTCTCACATGGCACAAGGAGGTAGAGATAAAATTGTTCTATCATTTTCTGACTTTTGAGGCCTTAACCATGCACCCTTAAAATACTCTTATGTAGTTTTAGCTAATGGAATTAATAGCGCTGATAGTTAAGGCCTAACATTTTCCATTAAATGACCTTTGTTTTCAGTTGCTCATAACTGAGAAACTAACTTTTAGGGCTGAAATTTTCTACGTTTAGTCTTGGACTCAGATTAGATTGGTTAGGAAACTTTGAGGAAAAAATGGTGCAGCTGTTTTCAAGAATGTTAAAAGAAACTGACTGCTTTTCCCCTCATCACCCCCAACTGCAGAACCTCCATAATTTGATAGTGAATTTGCAGTGGGCAAGTGGATAGTCCCTAGGACTTCAGCAACATGCAGAGTACTTTGGCTCTGATCCAATAAAACAATTTTAAGCACAAGATTGGACCCACTGAATGGACTATTCACGTGCTTAAAGTTAAGCATGTGCTATGTGCTTTGTTGGATCAGTGCCACAGCACTCTGCACGCTGCAGGATTAAGCCGAAACTCACCATTTGCATATGTACAGCAGAACTTGCTCAGCACTGCTCTCTTAATATTTTGCATGTTCCAACTGAACTGGCCTGGCCGTCCCTCTTACATTTACATATTAACATGTAAACTGTTCCTGCTCATCAACAAAAATAGCCTTTGGCCTATCGGAGAGTGCACTGGGCTGGGAGTCAAGGAGACCAAAATGGCCTGAGAGGTTCCACCAGATGATTTTTGTCAGAGGTTTGGAACAAAACGCATGTCTGTAATAAAGCTGCACTAAGTCTCATCCACATGGTCACAATACTTCTCAGAATAAATATGCCAAATCTATGTGCTTAGTTATGGAGAGATGGTATCCTGTCTCTGACAGTGTCTGATACCAGATGCTTCAGAGGAAGGTGAAAAAAACCTTTAAGTTGTCAATGATGTAGTAACTTCCCCAACGATTCCTCAAAGCTTCGGTCAGAAGTTGGCTTATGCCCCAACTTTGTTTTTGTTCATTTGTTTTAATATTATTATTGTAACTTTGAGTGCTCTCATTATCTATATAAATGTCTAGCCCATTTTTTAACCTCAATGTATGGCAGTGAGTTTCACAGGCTAATTGCACGTTCTGTTAAAACTCGTAAAAATACTTTTTTAAACCTGCCGCTTTTCAGTTGCATTACATATCCCTTTATAGAGTTACACTTACATAGATCCTAACACTAAAAGGGCGAATCATAATCATCTAATCTGATCTCCTCCACAACACAGGTCATAGAATTTTGCCTAATTCCAGCATCAAGCCCAACAAGAATTTATGATTGAACTCCAGTATATCTTTTAGAAAGACAATCAATCTTGATTTAAAGACTTCAAGTGAAAAAGAATTTATCAAGAATTTAAGTTCTTCCAATGAGTTATTATGCACCACATTGTCCACACTAGACTTTTTACTGAGTTAATGGATTGCCAACTGCTTGTAAAAGACAGTGTTGATACTCCTCATACATTAGTTTGTTACCTTAGGAAATGGACTGCATGCAGCTTATTATAACTATTTCGGTTGGGAGGGTGTGACTTTTTGATTGAAATACTTGTACACCATTTAGAGTGAACACAGTTTTATCAGGATAAAGGTGCCTCATGCTTCTATAAATTAATCCCCTTCCCATATGGGAATAAGCACTTTTATACTGGTATAACTGCATCTACACTAGGGGGATCATATCAATTTGAAGTGGTACAATTTATGTGGAGACAAGGCATGGGGCAAAGAACAAATGTTTATTTCTTAGAACAAATATTTGGGGAATGTTCACACTAGCCTTTAAAGATTCATAGATACTAAGGTCAGAAAGGACCGTTATGATCACCTAGTCCGACCTCCTGCACAACGCAGGCCACAGAATCTCACCCACCAACTCCTGTGAAAAACCTCTCACCTATGTCTGAGCTATTATTTACCTTTAGTTAACTGGCAATCAATGAATTTGAGTTAAAAAGCCTAGTGTATATAAACCCACTGTTAAAAAGGTGTGTCTTATTTCCAGTCTGAATTTGTCTAACTTCAAACTCCAGCCATCGGATCTTGTTTTGCCAGTTCTCATTCAGCCAGTTCTGCTCTCAGCCAGCTCTCTTCCCCTTCTGGAATGCCAGCCCCAGGGCTACCTCCCTTGTTCCAGGCACCCACCACCGGAGTTAGTGCCACTCCTCTGTAGTTCCACTCCCCAGGCACAGCCTGCACAATCACTCCTCTTTTTTTCCTTCCCTCTCTCCCCCCCCCCCATGGCAAAGCAGACTTGACTGCATCGTCTATAGCTGCCACCAACTATAATCCCTAAATACCTAGCATTTTGTATTCTCTCGTTCTGCCCTGCGTCTTTCAGGTGATGCAAAAACACCTTCCTAATACTACACTTTTCCCCAATATTTTTACTAAATAACAAAGTTACCTTACGCCATTTAAATTCCTCAAACAGCTTTTCCCTTTCTTTCTCAAAGCCCTTACCTACCCATAACAGGTAATCAATTGTTTCTTCTACCAGACAGCACGCACATAGTCCATCTTTGTGTTTACTGATTTGATTAAGATTTTCATTAAAATCACAATGGCCAGTGAGTATTCTAAACAAAATCACTTCATTTTTCCTATCCGGGCCCCGAAGCATAGCATTATCTTCAACTCTAGTAGAGCACAATTCAAAAAAATAGTCCCCCTCATTTTTCGTTGATCTAAATTTTTTGCCATTCCTCTTTTAAATTTTGTGTACTAGGCTTTTGAAATCCTGTTTACTCAATGGCATTTCTATTTGAATCTCTCTACTTCTTACAGCGCTTTTAGCTGCTTTTTGAGCCAATTTGTTCCATTATCCTGATATGTGCTGGGATCCAAGCTAATGCTACATGTATCCCCATCTGTACTAACTTATTAGAAATATAATTTCATTGATTAAATCACTTCTACTTATAGATGCACCCTTTTTATTGCCACATGATCTGATTGAGTCTGAAAAAATGACCCTCGCTGCAGTTTAACACTGGCATTATTGCTACTAGTTTGGCTGTCATGACAGCTACAAAATTGGATATTCTTTTACATGCATTAATTCCAAATTTTGGTATACAATATGCTGTCCCTACTCTTCCTATTTTTTTTTTTTTCTTTTTTGGACTTATCGGTATATATTTTCAAAAACAACTCCACTTTTCCTCTATATATCGGAACACTTCATTTTTTATACCTAGAGTCTACTTTTAACTTACATTTATAAAATAACTCAAAATCCATATTTGGACATGTGCTTTCATCCATTATTAATTTTCCCATGACTAAAAGTTTTGAGTTCATTTAGCTTTTCCTTATCTTTCAGCTCATGCATCCACATTTTAACTCGAATGGCAGGCATATGGAGTTCTAACACTGCGTGCCTATTGAATGTCCAACAATCCTCATAAATTTGAGTGGTACTTTCATCACTGCAAATTCCCTTTAACTTTGGCCCAGGAAGTTAGGTCCACTAGTTTCAATCGTAGTGTTACTGGCATTTCACGAGCAGCTCTGTGTAGCGCGCCTATGGGTGTTGTAATAAAGGCACCTCACACGACTTTTAGTGCCTGTGCACATACTAAATCTAATTTTGTAAGTTTGAATTTGGTGCTGACCCAAAAGCTTGCCAGCCATAGTTGATGATTGGTCTGATTAAGGCTCTCTCTGTATACCACCAGCAGTGTTTTCCTATTAGCCCCCCAATTAGTCCCAGCAATATTTTTAAAGCTGGTTGATCCTTCCTTTGTATTTATCTTTAACATAGTCTGTATGACAGTGTGGATAAAAATCAATGATTAAAAAACAAAATCAGATTTTTTGGATACGTTTTTTTCCCCTCAAAAAACATTTTATCTAAACATAGCTTTAATTAAGATACATTATAGCTCAAAGATATCTCAACATGGAATAGGGATTATAAATTCTAATTCTATAGCATGAGACAATATATTCATGTAATGTTTAAGAAAAGTTTTGTAAATGAGTTCCAATAGTTCACCGATTAGAGACCCAATCTTATGGGGTTCCAGGGGCTTCTGTATAGATTATTTAGGTTAATCTTTCTATCTACCCAAAGGGACTCAGTCTAGAAGATACCATCCGAGATGCTTAGTTTTGCAGTTCTCAAACTGTGGATTTGTGTCTCCAGAGATAACAGCAAACATGTTTTTAAATAAATAAGTACATAATATATAGAGGTGAGAAATAAGACCTCAACCCTATTGTCCCTCTGCAAATTTGTGTACACAGAGTCAATCCCTTACCTAGCTCTAAAAGTGCAAAGTTTCAGAAAGTTCAGTGAATAGAAGATTGGTGGGGGTGGAATAGATCTGGACAAGGAGAAGTCTGGAGATAAATGTGAGAAGGGCGGGACAGGCAGTAGAAACAAAAGTGAAACTGTTTGAGCAGCATATTCCAGAAGTCTTGAGGTCTTTCTGAGTGTAGCCTTCATTGATTTGAGATCTACCATACCATTCTCTCACTAGAAGGGAAAATCTATAACGGCAGCACGCTGTAAAAGACCCAGTTTGGGAATAAGAACCATTCAAGAAATACATGTTTGCTGATGATGTTTTAAAGAAAGTCACACCAGTGAACTGGTGGAAGTCACTTAAGCACTTGGATTCAGAGACTGTTGAAGTGATGATCTCACTTTTAACAGCAGTAGCTTCTTCTGCTGGCGTAGAAAGAATATTTTCTTCCTTAGGAAGAATTCATTCCAAAAACTGAGAAATCATTTGGGACCTGAAAAGCAGGAAAGCTTGTTTTTCTTTTCCAGATTATGAACAAACAGGAAAACAAAGGAGAAGACGACTGAGTTAGCTACAGAAGCCAATAGTTTAAGTTACTTATGTTGACCTGGCTGACGTAGTCCATTTAATTTTTGGGTTTTTTTTTTCTAAACATATTTCATTTAAGTATTTTAGTTAAAAACAATTTTGAGAAAAACAAACCTGATTTTAAAAAACTTGAATGTTTAACTAAATTCAAAAATTCATGTGCTTGTTTTGTTAAAATATTATGTTTGCTGTTGAAGAAAAAAATCCAGAATACAGAACGTTGTTGTTTTAGTTAAATAAAACAATTTAAATGTCTGTCTGGTGATGTTCTTCTAATACAGCGTGGCAAGAAAATCCTCCAAATATTAATGAGTAACCTGTTGAATTGGAGATATTTAGGAAGTCATTGGGAGGTAAACTATCTGCTTCAATTATCTTTGGTAAATGAAAAACATTCATTTTCTGATATAGCTGTAAAACTAACCTGAAAAGTTTTCAAAATTAATCACTTTAAAAATGTATAGTGTGTACCTTCTAAAAATGAAACCTACATCTATCTCTGAGTTGTGAAGAATATGTATTAAGGTTATAACAACCAACAAGAAGGCACTTCTATGTAGAAATCCATGAGGAAGAGTCAATTTAATCACGGATTTCTACATAGAAGTGCCTTCTTGTTGGTTGTTATAACCTTAATACATATTCTTCACAACTCAGAGATAGATGTAGGTTTCATTTTTAGAAGGTACACACTATACATTTTTAAAGTGATTTATTTTGAAAAAAACTTTTCAGATTAGTTTTACAGCTACACTTCCACCCTGCTGTATGATCTCTCCAAAGTAATTAAATATCAAATATTACCCCTATGGATTTAAGTCTTTTAACTATATATAATTGTTTTCCATACAGACACAGTGTACTCTCTTTTGTAGCTTTCCTTTTTGTAACGATCAATCCTATGATTTAGCAATGGGCAACTTGAAACCCCATGCATTTCCCCAGCCTGAAGTCTCGCGCAATGCTTTGTTGATTCTCCTTTCAGATACCTGCTCTTAACCCACAGAGCACAATCAATCATATGCAAACAATGACACCTACACCAGCACGTATTCATTTCACATGTATAATAATATAATATTAAATAATATAGGGCTGATGACACTTCCCTGAAGTGTACCATTTTTATTATATTTATTGGGCATAACATTCCCAACTCTGACCTACGTGGTCCATTTACTCAAAAATTCTCTAATCCATCCATTCTTCTCCTTATCAGTATTGTACCTTCTTTGTACAATATGCCTTCCCTCCACAATACATTATATGCTTCTCCAATATCTAGGACAGCTATCATGAAACCTTTGTTTCTCATACTTTTTTGTATTTCATTTCCAATTTAACTATATGGTCGATGGTTCCTCTTTCTCTCCTATATGCCATTGTTTTCCAAATAGGCAAACAATCTTTCATCCACAATTCTCTCTATAATTTTACTGAGACAGGGCATAATGGCAATTGGTCTATAGGTATTCACTTTTGCAGACAGTTTGTCTGATTTTCTTACTGGAATTACTGGAACTTCATGTTTCCACCCTACCAGTATCACTCCTTGTTTCTATACATTATAGTATAATTCCAAAAGAACCCTCAAACTGCTGTCAGGAAGGTATCTAAACATTATATTACATATATTATCTTTACCTGGGGATGTATTTTTGGTTATATCAATACCTTTCTCAAGTTCCTGCATATAAAACCTTTAATTCAATACAGTATCTTCATGTTGTCACAAACTACATAATAGTTCATGCCCCTCTTCAATGAATTGTCTTTTAATCTGGCGAAAAACTGCACTTTGTTTTTCAACATTACTCACCTCTCAGAAAGGTTTTTGCTTTCTTGTTATCAGAACTTCTATCTGTTTTGTCAATCCCAATAAGACCTGGCATGTAACTACTCTTATTCTGAATTCCATGCATTCTTCTAATTTGCCTGTATATTTCTGATGTTTGGGTATCTTTATTTAACCTCCCACAATACTTCTTCCAACTCTTCCCTTGTTTTTTTCATAACTCTTTGTGCTATTGCCTTAATTCTTTTATATTTCATTAAATCTTCACTATTCATTGTATTTTTCATTTTCTTATAGGCTTTGTTCCTTTCTTGAACTACCATTTTGCATTCCTCATTCCACCACGGAAGTGAGGTTTTAGTTTGGGGGTACTTCAGTAGCTTAGTATAGCTACAATGGTTGCAGCTATTATCCTCTTTATTACATTGTTGCTGAAATTCTTTATGTCATCACTCACACAGTGTTCATTCACAAATTCAGCACAATTACTTGTAAACCAGTCCCAGTTAGCTTTCTTAAAATTCCAGGTGGATAATCTTCCATTATCTTCAACCTTACCTTGCCCTTGAAAAGTAGTAAGTACAGTATAAGGAAATGATTTCTCCCCAGTCCTTCTTCCTTATATATATTTCCCAGATGCATTTTCTCGCAATATCTGCCATTATAATTCCCACATCTAAGCAAGAAAACCTACCATCCGCTACAGTTGGGGTGCCATCATTTAAACCACTAGATTATCAACACCTATGAACCTTTCTAGGCATGTTGTTCTTCTTTCCCACAGCTTCTTATGGCTGTTAAAGTCACCACATATAAAAATGGACTTTCAGTGTTCACTATTTTTTGTAATTCTGAGCTTTCTAATTTCCCACATGAATTACAGAGATTATAAATTCTTAAAGAAATATTTCTCTTTTGCATTGGAATTTCAACAGCATTATATTCAAGACATACTTCTTCATTCTCTACTTCTATGTAGTTTAATGTTTCCCTTAGGAAAATACAACCACCTCTTCATCCACACAGTTTTTGGTCTTGCCTACAGGCAATATACCCTGGAATTTCAAAACCAAGATTTTCAACCAACCATGTTTCATGGATATATATATCTGGTTTAGTTCTCATTTCCAGTATATTTTCTTTTAGTTCTTGACCATGTGCTCTCAGACTGCGTGCATTCCAATAAAAGATTTTGGTTCCCATGTGTATCATATTTCTCCACTACCCTCATTCAAGATTGCTAGCATACAAGTATTTTTCCACTGCCCTTGCTATCATTTTTTCAGATTTTTTCTGTTTGATGTGCAATTTATAACTTCTGTCATAAATGCAATAACACTTTTTTTTACTACTAATGTATCACCTATTCCTTGTGCAGTGTTTCTCATATTTTTTTTTAAATAGAAGGAGGCTGTAGCTGCAATTCCCCTTTTCCTGTGCTGCTTTTCTCTTCCATTTCCGCCTGAGGTTTTGAGAGTCTCCTAAGAGTTTCCGCATAAGACAGGTTATTAATGATTTTTGTCTTTTGTATGTCTTTAGCTTATCTTGCCGCAATAATTCTCTGTATGCTGGACTATGACTCCCACCACAGTTACAACACTTGACCTGGGTCCTTTCTATACAATTTTCATATGAGTGTTCACTCCCACATTTATCGCATCTCATTTTCCCTTTACAAACATGCTACGTGCCCATACCACTGGCACTTATATCCCTCTCCTCTGAGGTGTTCTATCACTTGGTTCTAAATATCTGATACCCTAGTATTACTTTTTTAGATAAAGTCCTTACTTAAATGTAATCCGTACAGTTGCTGTACGGCTTATTTCCTCCTCCTTTTACTAATCAGCCACTTACTAATACTGTATCTTCACCTATGCTTTGTGTTCTCTCAGCATTAGTCAACTCCAATGGTACCTCTGATATTGCCCCCTTTGTTTCAGCCAAATACTTTGGAAGCTGGCAACTGTCTTAACTTTTATTGAAGTTTTACTTTTTAGCAGTTGATCAGTCTGCTCCTTGTTTTTACACTCAACTATAAAGAGCCCCATCTTGCAACTTCCTGGCTCTTACTATATCCCCTATGATTTTTTTTTAAATCCAGTCAGTTACTTTCACAGGATTAATGCCACCTAATTTTTAAGGGGGAAGTGGGTGTGGAGGGGCTTGGGAATCTCACAATTATAACATTCTAATATATTTCCTTCCTCAGCTTTGCTTTTTTTACTGATATCATCTGATTACACCTCTACTTTTTTATTCTCCCCTCTCCCTTGCATCCATTCCCTATCTCTAATAGACTTTTCTTTAATTTCCAGGGTGACTTCATTTGGGGTCAGAAAATCCTCCATTTCTTCCCCCCAAAAAACAATGCTTTTTTCTCTACTGCTGCTCCTGCCTGCCTCTGCCCTCTGACAGGTCTTTATAGCCCCAGGTGTACCCCTGCCCCCTTTAATTGGCTCAGGTGGGCACACCTGCTCTGGACTTCGTCTACTCAAAGGGACTAGCTACCTGTGATAATAGGGAAGAAAAACAGTCTAGTGCATAGGCACTGTCCTGAGATTCCTGGAAAAGGCTTCCTGTGCGATGTTGGGCAAGTCATTTAATCTCTCTCCGTCTCAGATCCTCACCTGTAAACTGGCAATAACATTTCCCTACTTCAGAGGGGCGTTGTGAGGATAAAATCCATTAAAGATTGGGAAGCATTCTCATACTATAGTAACAGGGGACATATAAGTACCTAAGACAGACAGATCAACTAGATTTCAAATTGTGGTATTACTCTGACATATTTTCCATGAAAACATAATGGTTGGTATTGATATCTCTGTTTTCGGTTCTTCCAATAGGGTCTTGAATTAGACATTTAATTATTTTGCCTGAGATCAGCGTCAAGCTGAGTTACAATTACTCTTTTAAAATACTGGCATGATACTGACTTTTTCCAATCTTCTGAAACTTCCCCAGTTCTCCCAGCTTTATTAAAGATTAACATTACCAGTCAAGAGAGCTTCTTAGCCAAATCTTTTAAATCTCTCATAAGAATGGCCATATTGGGTCAGACCAAAGGTCCCTCTAGCCCAGTATCCTGTCGTCCGACAGTGGCCAATACCAGGTGTCCCAGAGGGAATGAACTGAACAGGTAATCATCAAGTGATCCATTCCCAGCTCTCTGGTTAGATTTTCAAACCTTTTCCACGTCTATTTAGGCACTGGCAACAAGAGGGTTAATGAGAATCTGTGGGCCCAATTGGCCACACTCCACTACACCTGCAGCAAATGTTAGGCATCAAGAGGGGAATTAAAAGGAGATCTAGCCCAGCCCAGGAAGGAGAGCAGAGCTTTGCTGCTCCTGATGTGACTGAAGATTAGCTGCAGCCCACAAACTGAGCTAATTACCAGCTGGATGAGACCAGAGACTGAGCGGGCTCACCAGCTGGATACGCCCCTGCTCGGAGGGATGACCAGATTCTGGGGGCTTTAGCTAAAATATGGGACAGGGAGAAGGCAAGCTCTGAATAGAAGGGTGGGTTCCACCAAAAATTCATCGGATGACCCCGCTGTCAGCTTTTTTGTGTTAATTTGTGTGTGGGGTGGGGGAGGTTGTTCCTCATTTCCTTTCAGACAATAGCACCCCACAACAGATAGCACTGAAGTGTTCCTTGGCCAGAGGGCCAAAACACCACTACCTTGGACCTCAGAGAGACCACGGCTGGGAGAGTTGTGCCCTAATGGGCCACAAGGAGATGCCACAGATGCAACCTGGTCACAAATTTGGTCGTGAACGTGGGCATAGATCTAGCCCCCCTGCTGAAGGGAGCAGGTCAGAACTTTACACACACACACACACACACACAGGAAGGAGCACCATGGCAGCACAGACATGGAGGAACTGCTGAAATGGATGGTGGAGCAGAACACCCAACAGCAGCTCCTACAGCTGATGGCCACCAGCAACTGATCTGAAATTTAGCTGCTCAACAGCAACAACAGTTGGTGCAACAGGTCATGACCCTACTGTAACCTCCCACAACAGCTATGTCCTTCACTATGGCACAAGTCCAGCAATGCCTACTGTGCCAGTCAGACTCTCAGAGATGGAGCCTAGAGATGATCCAGACCCCTTTCTTGAAACTTTTGAACAGATGGCAGCTGCAGTAACATCCAGGGATAGGCTCCCTGGAGCTCAGGGGTCACCTCAAGGGGACTGAAAACTTGCCTAGGGTTGCTGACGTCCCAAAGAGCCCCTTGCCTGGAAAATCATGGTGGTCAAGCCTACCTCAGAGCAGGAGCTGCCGCAGCCCAGGCTGGTTCTAGGATTCTCGAGCTATGATCTAATAAGGGCAACCCCTGGCAGCTGGAATGGAGATGGCATACACAGAAGGGTCTATCTAGGGACAGGTCCCAATACCAGCCACCAGGCTCATAATGTCTGTGTTTCCTGTGGCCAATCTGGGCACAGGTATGGGGACCATCCATTCATGGAATCTGGTTATGGGCAAATCTGGACTGCGGAGGCCTGAACACACCAACCAAGGCCACTTAAGTTGACTATCCCTGTTAAAGTAAACAGCATAGAAGTGATGGCCCACTAGACTCAGGGTCTGGCCAAACCCTTGTAAGGGACTCTTTGGTACTGACTCCAGGAGCTCCCTGGGACATTATCTAAATACAACGGGTATTAGGGAACCAGCTTTACATCACACTAGATTAACACACATACTAGAGGAGATGTTCATATTATAAAAGTCTCTCTGAATTGCCATCTACCATTCCCAACTGGTGGGTTGGTAGAGTGCTTCAAAACACATTAAAGAAGCTTGTTTCCACAGACCCCCATGACTGTGACCAGTTACTGCTCCCCCCTCCTGTTTATGGTGTGTGAGGTGCTGCAGTCATCTATAGACTTTTCCCCCACTTGAATTGCTCTATGGGAGGCAGCCTTAGGGGATGCTGGATTTAGTATAGGAAATGTGGGAGGAGCAACCTCCCTGGGCTGAACACATTTAATAATTTTATTAAGATGTTAAAATTAAAAAAAATGGTACAGAGTTTAAGCGTAGAAGTTTCTGGTTATCAGAGAATAAGGTACAGATCATCAAGCGGTGCAAAGTTCAGTTTAGGATCGGATGTACAGGCGTTCTCACCCACTGCAAGAAGCTAACAACCTTAGGCACCTTTGCAAGGGAAAAATCATCTGAATGCCCAGAGTGCTCAAGAGACTGCCTACAACAAAGGGGCCCACCTGGGAGTGTTCAAACCCAGGGATCAGGTGCCTGTTATTCCCTAGTTTGGAATCAAAACTCTTGGCCCATTGGCTGGGCCCTTCCAAAATAATTCACTAAGTAGGGCCGGTAAATTATGAAATTAGCCGACAAAAGAAAAAACAAGTTTATCATGTCAATCTTTTAAGGCCACAGAAAGCCCAGTAGGGCCTATCTATAGCTCTCTAACCTCTGGAACCAGAGTTAGGACACAGATATCCAGCATCTTAGGCTCCAGAGCAGTCTGTATTGGAGACAATCTCACACCGCACAACAGAAACTCAACAACTGATAGCCACATTCTCTATTTTCTCTACCTGGCCAGGATGAACCCACCTCACCTCCCACCACATACAAATTGAGCCTGGACACTGTGCCAGAGAGACCCTGTGGCATCTTCCACAGAAGATGGGAGAAATTATGAAGCAAGAACACCAATCTATGCTGGACCCGGAGGTGTTTGAAGAATCCCACAGCAACTAGAAGAGTCCAGTTGTGTTGGTCCCTAAGCCGGATGGGACCACCTGATTTTTCACTCACTTTGTAAAAGTCAACCAATGCTGTCTCAAAGTTTGACCCAAACCTCATGCCTTGTGGATCAACTGGGTGAGGCAAATCCCACTCAGTCTGGAGCAGCAGTTCTCAAACTATGGGGCGGGCCTCCCAAGGGAGGCACAGAAATTTGTCATGGGAGACGTGAGCTGGGTGCTTTTGGGGGTTGGGGGAGGAAGAGCTGTGGCTGTCAGCCCTGGGTGGTGGGGCTCGGGCCGAAGGGCCATCCACACCTGGGAGGCGAGGATAAAGGGGACAGCCAGAGCCCCGCCATTCAGGCTCAGGCTCTCCCCCTGCACCCTCCCCATCCTCACTGGAAGGGAGTCCAGGCTCAGGCTCTCCTTCCCCGCTGCTCCCCGCCACCCTCACCTGGAGATGGCGGGGCTCCAGCTGTCGGCAGCAGTGCAGAAGTAGGGGTGGTAATGGGGCACTAAGTCTGCTGTGAAAAGTGATACTGAGGAATATCATTTTTCACATTGCCACCCTTACTTCTGAGCTACTGCTGATGCAGCTGTGCCTTTAGAGCTGGGTGCCTGGCAAGCACCCGCTGCTCTGCTTTCTGTCGTCAGAGCTGGGTGGTGGTATATGTATTGCGGCGGGGAGGGCGCTAAAGAACTACAGACACGAAGAAGGGAGGCCGGATCAAATAAGTGAGAACCACTGCTCTGGAGTCCCCCCCCACAAACCAAAAAATAAAAATAAAAAAATCAGCCTTTGACACCCCTATGGCCTACATAAGTTCTAGAGCATACTGTTTGGCTTATATGGGGCTCCAGCAACATTGCAACAGAGAATGGACCAGGTCCTCTAGCCCCTCAGCAGTTATGTGAGGCCTCTCTCACCAATCTGCTCAAGAACAGCAGCCCAAGAAAGATCCATTGGATGGAAGCTACTGAGGCCATTCAGACACTAAAGCCTCACCTCCATAGGGGACCCATTTTATACAGCCTGGACTCCACCAAGGAATTCCTCATACAAACTGATGCCTCTGAAGCTGTGTTGGGAGCTGTCTTCACGCAGGTGGTCAATGGCAGGGAACATCCTGTCCTCTAAGTTGCAAACTGTTCCCAAGAGAGAAGGCCTATTCCATTATAGAAAAAGAGGGCTTAGCAGTGAAAGGGGTCATGAAGGCAGCCTTGGGGGATGGTATTACCTTCTCAACAATAAATCCACTCTGGTCACAGATCACACCCTTCTATGATGGCTCCATGCCATGACGGACACCCCCAAGTCATGAGGTGGTACCTGTCCGTCCCTCCAGCCCTTCTTGTTCAGTGTCCAACATAGAGCTGGGAGCATTCCCTAAAATGCAGACTTTTCTCTCAAAATTGAGGTGAGCTGGTGGGGGAAGACTAGTGTCCCAACTAAGCACCTGACAGAGAGAATGTGTGATGGGTCAGATAAGCCCCACCACTAGCAACAAGTGGGGTAATGAGAGCCTGTGGAGCCAATCGGCCCTGCCCTGCTACACCTGTTGCAAATATCAGGCATAGAGAGGGGAGTTTAAAAGGAAATCTAGCCCAGTTCAGGGATGCCCAGGAAGAAGTGCAGAGGTCTCCTGCTCCTGTTCTGAGACATACCTGCTTGCAGCTCAAAGACTGGGAAGGCTTACAGATTGGAGGAGCCCCTGCTATAAGGGATGACCAGATTCTGGCGGCTTCAGCTGAAGCATATACTGTGTGAAGACAAGCCCTGAATAGGTGGTGGCAGATGACAGAACAAGGAGCAATGGTCTCAAGTTGCAGTCTAAGCTGGATATTAGGAAACGCTATTTCACTAGGAGGGTGGTGAAGCACTGGAATGGGTTACCTAGGGAAGTGGTGAGTTTTGCTCTGATGGTCCATATGGGGGCATTACAGAGGCAACTCAGTCACCTAAATGAAGTGGCCAGATTTTCAGAAGCACTCAACAACTTCCATTGTTCTCATTAAGTTTAGGAGGATTCAGTGAGAATAATGGGAGCTTCTGGGTGCTGAACAATTTCAAAAATCTGGCCCAATTGGGAGCTGGCTCTGTGGCTGCAAGTCACTGTTTAATTTTAACAGATGCTGTTTAACATCCTCCTTAATTACTGTTGGAATAGAAAGTATTTCATTGTTATAGGATATCAATCATCCAGCTTTGCTCCAAATACAGAGTAGAAACATATAAAACTCTTCTGCATTATTGACAACTGTAACACCAAATGTAGATACGGATCTAGACCAGGGGTAATCAATTATTTTTTGTCAAGGTCCAGATGGCAGAGAAAAATACAAAAATAATAAGTAAATAAGATTTTGCGGTCCATTCTAAACCATCTGGCGATCTGGATTTGGCCCGCAGTCCATCTATTGACTACACCGATCTAGACCAATGTTTGGATTCTTTTTGTTCCTGATATATATTTAAAATACCTTTTTTAATCATAGAATATCAGGGTTGGAAGGGACCTCAGGAGGTCATCTAGTCCAACCCCCTGCTCGAAGCAGGACTGATCCCCTACTAAATCATCCCACCCAGGGCTTTGTCAAGCCTAACCTTAAAAACTTCTCAGGAAGGAGATTCCACCACCTCCCTAGGTAACGCATTCCAGTGTTTCACCACCCTCCTAGTGAAAAAGTTTTTCCTAATATCCAATCTAAACCTCCCCCACTGCAACTTGAGACCATTACTCCTTGTTCTGTCATCTGCTACCACTGAGAACAGTCTAGATCCATCCTCTTTGGAACCCCCTTTCAGGTAATTGAAAGCAGCTATCAAATCCCCCCTCATTCTTCTCTTCCGCAGACTAAACAATCCCAGTTCCCTCAGCCTCTCCTCATAAGTCACGTGTTCCAGTCCCCTAACCATTTTTGTTGCCCTCCGCTGGACGCTTTCCAATTTTTCCACATCCTTCTTGTAGCGTGGGGCCCAAAACTGGACACAGTACTCCAGACGAGGCCTCACCAATGTCGAACAGAGGGCAACAATCACGTCCCTCGATCTGCTGGCAATGCCCCTACATATACATCCCAAAATGCCATTGGCCTTCTTGGCAACAAGGGCACACTGTTGACTCAGATCCAGCTTCTCGTCCACTGTAACCCCTAGGTCCTTTTCTGCAGAACTGTTGCCGAGCCATTTGGTCCCTAGTCTGTAGCGGCGCATGGGATTCTTCTGTCCTAAGTGCAGGACTCTGCACTTGTCCTTGTTGAACCTCATCAGATTTCTTTTGGCCCAATCCTCTAATTTGTCTAGGGCCCTCTGTATCCTATCTACCTCTCCTCCCAGTTTAGTGTCATCTGCAAACTTGCTGAGGGTGCAATCCACACCATCCTCCAGATCATTTATGAAGATATTGAACAAAACTGGCCCCAGGACCGACCCTTGGGGCACTCCACTTGATACCGGCTGCCAACTACACATGGAGCCATTGATCACTACCCGTTGAGCCCAACAATCTAGCCAACTCTCTATCCACCTTATAGTCCATTCATCCAGTCCATACTTCAACTTGCTGGCAAGAATATTGTGGGAGACTGTGTCAAAAGCTTTGCTAAAGTCAAGGAACGACATGTCCACTGCTTTCTCCTTATCCACAGAGCCAGTTATCTCATCATAGAAGGCAATTAGATTAGTCACGCATGACTTGCCCTTGGTGAATCCATGCTGACTGTTCCTGATCACTTTCCTCTCGTCAAAGTGCTTCAGAATTGATTCCTCGAGGACCTGCTCCATGATTTTTCCAGGGACTGAGGTGAGGCTGACTGGCCTGTAATTCCCAGGATCATCCTCCTTCCCTTTTGTAAAGATGGGCACTACATTAGCCTTTTTCCAGTCGTCCGGGACTTCCCCCGATCGCCATGAGTTTTCAAAGATAATGGCCAATGGCTCTGCAATCACATCCGCCAACTCCTTTAGCACTCTCGGATGCAGCGCATCCGGCCCCATAGACTTGTGCTCGTCCAGCTTTTCTAAATAGTCCCGAACCACTTCTTTCTCCACAGAGGGCTGGTCACCTCCTCCCCATGCTGTGTTGCCCAGTGCAGTAGTCTGGGAGCTACCTTGTTCGTGAAGACAGAGGCAAAAAAAGCATTGAGTACATTAGCTTTTTCCACATCCTCTGTCACTAGGTTGCCTCCCTCATTCAGTAAGGGGCCCACACTTTCCTTGACTTTCTTCTTGTTGCTAACATACCTGAAGAAACCCTTCTTGTTACTCTTAACATCTCTTGCTAGCTGCAACTCTAGGTGTGATTTGGCCTTCCTGATTTCACTCCTGCATGCCCAAGCAATATTTTTATACTCTTCCCTGGTCATTTGTCCAACCTTCCACTTCTTGTAAGCTTCTTTTTTGTTTAAGATCAGCAAGGATTTTACTGTTAAGCCAATCCATATTTACTATTCTTTCTACACATCGGGATGGTTTGTCCCTGTAACCTCAATAAGGATTCTTTAAAATACAGCCAACTTTCCTGGACTCCTTTCCCCATCATGTTATTCTTCCAGGGGATCCTGCCCATCAGCTCCCTGTGGGAGTCAAAGTCTGCTTTTCTGAAGTCCAGGGTCTGTATTTTCTTTTATCTTATTGGTCACAGATATTTAATCAATACCTTTAAGTTCCCTTATCAATTACCTGCATTTAAAAAAACCTTCTAATTCATGTTATTTACTATCAATTTTCTTTTTCTATTTGTTTATATATTTACTACTGTTTCTACACACTCTCAATCTTTTTTTTTTTTTTTAAACCAAAGTAACATTTTTCTGTAACTGAAGAATTGTGGCTATTTGGGAATCTAATATGGTGTTAAGCTTTTTTTGTTCACACTTCTGTTTTTAAAATTGTTGCTCCCAATCAGTTTTGATCATAATCTATTTTTAGTTTTGAGAGATGGGCCTTTTAAAGCATCAAGTATATATTTCACTGGCTGGGAGTGTATTTTGCTTACAAAAACAAATGTAACCAGGGCATGGTCAGTTGTACTTAGGCAACCACTAAATTCAGTGATTAATTTCTCTCTATCCATCAGAATGAGGTCTAATAGTGAATTACTCCATGTTGGTTGTAATAATTTTCTAATATAAAAAGGGTCTATAATTTGTAGAAAATTCTTTGTACTTGTATTAAAAAGGAAAGATAGATATACCTCCTCTAACCATTCTTTATTCTGTTTACTTTTAACGTGTACACTTTTACTTGTCTCCTATGTAAACTAAACACACTCAGTCTTTCAAAGTGTTCCTATGGAAGTCTGTTCATGTCTCTGTTCATGCTTGTTTGTAAACCCACTCTACTGGGGATATTTTATTTACATATAAATAAAATTTATATAAAAATAGGCAATAGAATTGCCTAATAAGATTGCCTGACACTTCTCATTAAGACACTGTTTTCAGATGCTTTTAACTTTGCCAAATTGTAACTATTTGGACTGAAATTTTCCATGCTGCGTGTCTGCCTTAGAATGAATATTTTTAGAAAACTTAGGACAAAGCTGTTCAGTCTCTTCTGAGAATGACACTAGGGAAAAAAACAGCCAATGTTGTTAAATTCTACTGGCCTTTACTTTGAAAAGCTCTAGTGCCACCATGCTTTGGAGGAATGGAGAACCACTTTGTCTTTGACACTTCAGTTTTTCACAATCAGCAATCAGGGCTTGCAGCAGGTCACTTACTCTTCTGGCAGGTGTTATGGTTATAATTAAGGCTGTAAGAAAAATCACAGGCTGCAATTTTGTTGCAGAAACCATAACTTTTAAACACACACTGCAACTTTTCATAGTTGCCACAACTTTGAGAGGTGTTGCGCCTGGCACATTGGCCCACACCAAAACTGCAACTTTAGCAAACTGTAGCCATAACTTTTGAACCATACAATCACTACTTTCTCACAGCCTTAGCTTATTGTTTTTATTGACAGGTGAAACAGCAAACATTTGTTCAGAGGCTCAAAAGGAGAAACTGAGTAAAAACTAGGTTAAGATCCCATTATAGAGCTGTACCTTTGACTGATGGATAGATATCCACTAGATCCTTAAATCTCTTTACTGTGTCATAAGCAAATACAGTTCCATTATCAATTAGCACGTGATAAGCAGATGTAGCTACTAAATAAACTTTCACAGACAAAGGCAAGACCATAAAGTTTCAGGTGAAGCATGCATTCAAGTATACACTGGACTAGAGCTGAGGTTGGGACTAGGATACCCAGACTTGAAACTTTTTCTCTAAGGTCACAGTATTTGTGAATGGATTGCTTCCTGAAATTTATCAAGACATGTTGCACTTCCAGTGAACAGGACGTCTCTAGATCTGTCAGAAGCCTATGAAGATCGAGGTGATAATTCTGGCTGTTCTGAGACAACAGGTCTATGCTCACAGAGTGAGGTCAATGCTCCTCTCTAGAGCCATGCAGGTCTGGAAATCAGAAGCAACCAAAATTATTTTGGCTTTGCCTTGTTTTAGATCTATTTTATTACTCTTTGGATAAGAGTAAATGGAAGAAAAGCACAGAGGAAACCTACTCCCCAGTTAAGTAGGACCTGGGAATGGGCTGACTGTCTGCTACTGCTCTTGAGCAGAACCTCAGGCATTTGAATTTTTGACTTAATAAAATTTTTTTTGTTAACTCCTCAGAGAAAATATCTTGTCCATCACTGATACCTTTAGAGGCCATTCAGGCTCTTCCCTTCCATCCATGCTCAGTTGATTTGGTAGGTTGTTGTTTTGACCATCAGATGCAGGGCAATGAGGTAAATGTGATTAATATATCAGTCCCTTAGCACCACAGCTTCCTTGCCCTGCTAAGTGAAATGAGCTCCTCTTTGCTTGTCCATAGCACATGGCTTTTGTGTTGTCCATAACAACTTGAACTGCGTCATGTTGCAAATAAGGAAAGAAAGGCTTGAGAACCCAGCGAACTGCTCTCAGTTCTTCAGAGTATCAGCAGGGATAGTTGCTGATAGAGCTGCGGGGGCGGGGGGGGGGGTTTGAATGTTACTCATTTCAGGACATTGTGACTCTGTATCCACCATAAGAGGGATAGGAGTAACTTCTCTTGGATGAGTCAATTTCAAGCCCATGTCTGAACTTGGCTAGCAAAACACTATCTGCCAATGCTGCAGATCTCTCATCTTAAGCCAAGCATACAGTGTCACGTAGGCAGCTGAGGCCATGAGGCTCAGTCTGAGGAAGAAGACGACTGTCTGGTTGGAGTTCTGCCCCCTTGGTTGACTCTAAATTCCCTGTAGGCCACCCGCTCTCCTACCTTCAATCACAGCTTGCTTGCAAAGGAAATAAAGTCACTATCATTTAAAAAAAAACATGTATTCTTTATTAATTGATTACAAAAATCGGAAGATAACTCACAACGTAGCCTGGGTGGGGTGTGGGAGGAGGGTAGAAGGGAAGGAAAAGGCCACTTTAAAACTTGTTGAATGACAGCCTTCTGTTGCTTGGGCTATCCACTGGGGTGGAATGGTTGGATGCCCGGAGCCTCCCGCACCCCCACGTTCTTGGGCATCTGGTTGAGGACGCTGTGGAACTTGGGGAGGAGGGAGGGCGGTTAAACAGGAGCTGCAGCAGCAGTCTGTGATCCTGCTGCCGTTCCTGAACCTCCACCAGATGCTGGAGCATGTCCGTTTGATCCCGCAGTAGCCCCAGCATTGCCTCATGCCTCCTCTGATCTTCCTGCCACCACCTCTCCTCATGTTCAGCCACCACTTTCCTGTACTCTGCTATTGTGTCCCTCCACATATTCTGCTGAGCTCTGTCAGTGCCAGACGACTGCATGAGCTCAGAGAACATTTAATCGTGCATGCGTTTTTTTCGCTGCCTTATCGGAGATAGCCTTTGGGACAGAGAAGGGAGGCCTGAAACATTTGCAGCTGCTGGAGGAAAAAAAGGGAGTGAAGATACATTTTACAGAACAATGGCTATACTCTTTCATGGTGAACAACACTATTCACATTACATAGCACATGTGATTTTGGAACAAGGTAGCATTTTGCATCTTATATTGAGTGCCTGCGGCTTTGGTGTTAGAGATCACACATGCAGTGCCGGGCAACAGATTTCGGCTTGCAGGCGGCCATGGTAAGCCACAGTATTTCGGCTTCTGCAACCTTCATAACAGCAGCGCCTTCCTCTCCCATACCAAGCAAAGCCCATTGAGTTGGCCATTTAGTGCTGCGGTTTTCCTGTTAATGTGCAGCAGCAGAAACCAAACTAACCACCCCCCCACCCCCCAGCCATCCAATTCTCTGGGATAATTGCTTAACCCCTCACCCCACCAAATGGCTGGTATCAGGGAAGATCCCTGCTAGCCAAACGCAAACAGCTCAGCACCAATGCCCCTCCCCCCGCCCCCCACGACGTGGCTAACTGCGGGGAGGATTTCTTTTCAGCCACAGGCAAACAGCCCAGTAGGAATGGCCACCTCTGAATGTCCCCTTAAATTAAATTCCCCTATTTCAACCAGGTTACCATGAACGATTTCACTCTCCTGAGGATAACACAGAGATAGCAGGGAGAACTGGAGGTCCTGGTGATGTCAGGGAATTATGACGTGATTGGAATAACAGAGACTTGGTGGGATAACTCACATGACTGGAGTACTGTCATGGATGGTTATAAACTGTTCAGGAAGGACAGGCAGGGCAGAAAAGGTGGGGGAGTAGCACTGTATGTAACAGAGCAGTATGACTGCTCAGAGCTCCGGTACGAAACTGCAGAAAAACTTGAGTGTCTCTGGATTAAGTTTAGAAGTGTGAGCAACAAGAGTGATGTAGTGGTGGGAGTCTGCTATAGACCACCGGATCAGGGGGATGAGGTGGATGAGGCTTTCTTCTGGCAACTCGCAGAAGCTACTAGATCGCACGCCCTGGTTCTCATGAGTGACTTTAATTTTCCTGATATTTGCTGGGAGAGCAATACAGCGGTGCACAGACAATCCAGGAAGTTTTTGGAAAGCGTAGGGGACAATTTCCTGGTGCAAGTGCTAGACGAGCCAACTAGCAGGGGAGCTTTTCTTGACCTCCTGCTCACAAACAAGGAAGAATTAGTGGGGGAAGCAAAAGTGGATGGGAATCTGGGAGGCAATGACCATGAGATGGTCGAGTTCAGGATCCTGACACAGGGAAGAAAGGTAACCAGCAGGATACGGACCCTGGACTTCAGGAAAGCAGACTGACTCCCTCAGGGAGCAGATGGGTAAGATCCCCTGGGGGACTAACATGAAGGGGAAAGGAGTCCAGGAGAGCTGGCTGTATTTCAAGGAATCCCTGTTGAGGTTACAGGGACAAACCATCCCGATGAGTCGAAAGAATAGTAAATATGGCAGGCGGCCAGCTTGGCTTAATGGTGAAATCCTAGCGGATCTTAAACATAAAAAAGAAGCTTACAAGAAGTGGAAGGTTGGACATATGACCAGGGAAGAGTATAAAAATATTGCTCGGGCATGTAGGAATGAAATCAGGAGGGCCAAATCGCACCTGGAGCTGCAGCTAGCAAGAGATGTCAAGAGTAACAAGAAGGGTTTCTTCAGGTATGTTGGCAACAAGAAGAAAGCCAAGGAAAGTGTGGGCCCCTTACTGAATGAGGGAGGCAACCTAGTGACAGAGGATGTGGAAAAAGCTAATGTACTCAATGCTTTTTTTGCCTCTGTCTTCACTAACAAGGACAGCTCCCAGACTGCTGCGCTGGGCATCGCAACATGGGGAGTAGATGGCCAGCCCTCTGTGGAGAAAGAGGTGGTTAGGGACTATTTAGAAAAGCTGGACGTGCACAAGTCCATGGGGCCGGACGAGTTGCATCCGAGAGTGCTAAAGGAATTGGCGGATGTGATTGCAGAGCCATTGGCCATTATCTTTGAAAACTCGTGGCAAACGGGGGAAGTCCCAGATGACTGGAAAAAGGCTAATGTAGTGCCAATCTTTAAAAAAGGGAAGAAGGAGGATCCTGGGAACTACAGGCCGGTCAGCCTCACCTCAGTCCCTGGAAAAATCATGGAGCAGGTCCTCAAGGAATCAATCCTGAAGCACTTACGAGAGTAAAGTGATCAAGAACAGTCAGCATGGATTCACCAAGGGAAGGTCATGCCTGACTAATCTAATAGCCTTCTATGATGAGATTACTGATTCTGTGGATGAAGGGAAAGCAGTGGATGTATTGTTTCTTGACTTTAGCAAAGCTTTTGACACGGTCTCCCACAGTATTCTTGTCAGCAAGTTAAAGAAGTATGGGCTGGATGAATGTACTATAAAGGTGGGTAGAAAGTTGGCTAGATTGTCGGGCTCAACGGGTAGTGATCAACGGCTCCATGTCTAGTTGGCAGCCGGTGTCAAGTGGAGTGCCCCAGGGGTCGGTCCTGGGGCCGGTTTTGTTCAATATCTTCATAAATGATCTGGAGGATGGTGTGGATTGCACTCTTAGCAAATTTGCGGATGATACTAAACTGGGAGGAGTGGTAGATACGTTGGAGGGCAGAGATAGGATACAGAGGGACCTAGACAAATTGGAGGATTGGGCCAAAAGAAACCTGATGAGGTTCAATAAGGATAAATGCAGGGTCCTGCACTTAGGACGGAAGAACCCAATGCACAGCTACAGACTAGGGACCAAATGGCTAGGCAGCAGTTCTGCGGAAAAGGACCTAGGGGTTACAGTGGACGAGCTGGATATGAGTCAGCAGTGAGCCCTTGTTGCCAAGAAGGCCAATGGCATTTTGGGATGTACATGTAGGGGCATAGCGAGCAAATCGAGGGACGTGATCATTCCCCTCTATTCGACATTGGTGAGGCCTCATCTGGAGTACTGTGTCCAGTTTTGGGCCCCACACTACAAGAAGGATGTGGATAAATTGGAGAGAGTCCAGCAAAGGGCAACAAAAATGATTAGGGGTCTGGAACACATGACTTATGAGGAGAGGCTGAGGGAGCTGGGATTGTTTAGTCTGCAGAAGAGAAGAATGAGGGGGGATTTGATAGCTGCTTTCAACTACCTGAGAGGTGGTTCCAAAGAGGATGGTTCTAGACTATTCTCAGTGGTAGAAGATGACAGGACAAGGAGTAATGGTCTCAAGTTGCAGTGGGGGAGGTTTAGGTTGGATATTAGGAAAAACTTTTTCACTAGGAGGGTGGTGAAACACTGGAATGCGTTACCTAGGGAGGTGGTAGAATCTCCTTCCTTAGAAATTTTTAAGGTCAGGCTTGACAAAGCCCTGGCTGGGATGATTTAATTGGGGATTGGTCCTGCTTTGAGCAGGGGGTTGGACTAGATGACCTCCTGAGGTCCCTTCCAACCCTGATATTCTATGATTCTATAAAGAACGGATGTTGCTTGAATACCAGCAAACATCGGGACCATACGCTGCCAGGCTTTGTCATGCAATGATACCAGATTATTTGCTACTAGCATGGCGTGGTAAAGTGTCCTACCATGGAGGACGGAACAAGGCTGCTCTCCCCAGAAACCTTCTGCAAAGGCTTTTAGAGTACCTCCAGGAGAACTTCATGGAGATGTCCCTGGAGGATTTCCGCTCCATCCCCAGACACGTTAACAGACTTTCCAGTAGCTGTACTGGCCACGAATGCATCCCAAGTTCTCAGGACTACTTGATCATTAAAAAACGCTGGCTTTTATAACAACATGTATTATATTTTTAAAAGGTACACTCACCAGAGGTTCCCCTCTCCGGCTTTGTTGGGTTGGGAGGGTATTTCAGTCAGGGAAGATAAAAAGATCCTGGCTGTCAGGGAGAATGGTGTGCTGTGTGCTCTCCTCAAGCTTCTCCTCCTCCTCATCTTCCCCGTCCACAAAATCCTCAGGCATGGCAGAGAGTACCCCATCATCGGAGTCCACAGACAGGGGTGGTGGTGGTGGCCCCCCCTAAAATTGCATGCAGCTCAGCGTAGAAGCGGCATATCTAGGGCTCTGTCCTGGAGCATCCGTTTGATTCTTTGGTTTTCTGGTATGCTTGTCTGAGCTCTTTAAGTTTCAAGCGGCACTGTGTTGCGTCCCTGCTGTAGCCTCTGTCCCTCATGGCCTCGGAGATTTTTTGAAATGTTCTGGCATTTCGTTTTTTGGAAAGTAGTTCTGATAGCACGGATTCCTCTCCCCATACAGCGATCAGATCCAGTACCTCCCGTTCGGTCCATGCTGGAGCTCTTTTTTGATTCTGGAACTGCATGGTCACCTGTGCTGATGAGCTCGCCTGGCCAAACAGGAAATGAGATTCAAAAGTTCCCGGGCCTTATCCTGTACACCTGGCCAGTGCATCTGAGTTCAGAGTGCTGTCCAGAGCGGTCACAATGGCGCACTGTGGGATAGCTCCCGGAGGCCAATACCTTCGAATTGCGTCCACACTAACCCTAATTCGAAATGGCGATGTCAATTTCAGCGCTAATCTCCTAGTTGGGTGGAGTACAGAAATCAGTTTTAAGAGCCCTTTATGTAAAAAAAAAAATGGTTTCGTTGTGTGGACGGGTGCATGGTTAATTCGATTTAATGCTGCTAAATCCGACAAACTCTTAATGTACACCAGGCCTTAGTCTTGCCCAGAGGGAGGCACCTATCTCCACTTGGGATTCACAGTGGAGTCTCCTCTCCTGGAGTTAGGTGCCTGAACCAGGTCAGTACTTTTCCAAGGGGAAAAAGGAAAAAGGAAAAAAAAAAAAAAAGGAGGTGGTAATGGCGTCAGTGCCACCCCCAGTCCCATAACCTTTAGCCCAGTGGCATTCACCAAGTTTGATATCTTTTACTTGTAGAGTTTATTTTTAAAAATAAATATTTAAATAAAAACATTTAAAATGAAATTATGACAATATATGTTAAGGCCTATGATGAACCATTTCAATGATTTATTAAAATTAGGGCTGTCAAGCAATTTAAAAAAATTAATTGCTCTGTTAAACAATAGAATACAAATTATTCTTTAATAATAATATTTTTGGACATTTTCAAATATATTGATTTCAATTACAACACAGAATACAAAGTGTACAGTGCTCACTTTATTTTGTTACAAATATTTGCACTGTAAAAAACAAAATAGTATTTTTCAATTCACCTAATACAAGTACTGTAATGCAATCTCTATCATCAAAGTTGAACTTACAAATGTAGAATTATGTACAAAAAAACCTGCATTCAAAAAACAAATGTAAAACTTTGGATTGTAGGCTCTAATCAGTCCTACCTCTTGTTCAGCCAATTGCTCAGACAAACAAGTTTGTTTACATTTGCAGAAGATAATGCTGCTTGTTTCTTGTTTACAATTGTCACCTGAAAGTGAGAACAGGTGTTTGTATGGCACTGTTGTAGCTAGTGTCGCAAAATATTTACATGCCAGATGCACTAAAGATTCATATGTCCCTTCATGCTTCAACCACCATTCCAGGGGACGTGTGTCCATGCTGATGACAGGTTCTGCTTGATAAGCATCCAAAGCAGTGTAGACCAACACATGCTCATTTTCATCATCATGAATCAGATGTCACCAGCAGAAGGTTGATTTTCCTTTCTGGTGGTTTGGGTTCTGTAGCTTCTGCATCAGAGTGTTGCTCTTAAGACTTCTGAAAGCATGCTCCACACCTCATCTGTCACAGATTTTGGAAGGCACTTCAGATTCTTAAACCTTGGGTCGAGTGCTGTAGCTATCTTTAGAAATTTCACATTGGTATCTTCTTTGCATTTTGTCAAATTTGCAGTGAAAGTGTTCTTAAAACGAACAACATGTGCTGGGTCATCATCTGAGACTGCCATAACATGAAATATATGGCAGAATGCGGATAAAGCAGAACAGGAGACATACACATCTCCCCCAAGGAGTTCAGTCACAAATTTAACTAACACTTTTTTTTTTAAACAAGTGTCATCAGCATGGAAGCATGTCCATTGGAACGATGGCCAAAGCACGAAGAGACACATGAATCTTTAGCACATAAGTAGCTGGCATCGCAAAAGATAACAGTGCCATGCTTTCTCACTTTCAGGTGACATTGTAATTAAGAAGTGGGTAGCATTATCTCCCGTAATGCAAACAAAAACTTATTTCTCTTAGAAATTGGCTGAACAAGAAGTCGGACTGAATGGACTTGTAGGCTCTAAAGTTTTATATTGTTCTGTTTTTGAGTGCAGTTATGGAACAAAAAAACCCTACATTTGTAAGTTGCATTTTCATGATAAAGAGATTGCACAACAATACTTGTATGAGAAGAATTGAAAATTTTTTATCTTTTATCATTTTTACAGTGCAAAAATTTGTAATAAAAAATAAAGTGAGCACTGTATACTTTGTATTCTATGTTGTAATTGAAATAGATATATTTGAAAATGTAGAAAAACATCCAAAATATTTAATAAATTTCAGTTCATATTCTATTGTTTAACAATGTGATAAACCCTGATTAATTTTTTTAATCACGTGAGTTAACTGTGATTAAATCGACAGTTCTAATTAAAATAATTTATTTTAAAATAATTAAGCAGTACTTGTTTGCTGCCAAAGTTTTAAAAAAAAGTAAATCCACTGAACTGGAAATCACTGTTTAAGTACCTGGAACCAGAGTTTGCTGAGGTGTTAAACCAGCTTTTGACAACAGTAGCCTCTTCTGCAGGTGCAGCTTTCAATATTCCTCATGGTTGTAAACACCACCTTGAGAATGTGAACCTACTGTAACCAATACAGTCATAGCTGCCTGATAGTAAATGTGATAAAATATTCTAGAGTGGAGGTTTGAATGCTTGATAGTTGTGGTGTGATCTGTGGAGTCCAGTTGTTAGGATAGTGGTAAGGTGCCTGTGGGTGGGGGAAGAGATATGTATTAGGTAGATTTTGACACTTCCTGGCCTTTGTGACTGTCTCACATATGTTGTGTTCAGCAACCTAGTTTCATTTGTTTTTTGTGTAAAATTTTCTAGTTTTTTTTGTAATACACAAGTACCTGATGTCACACCTACATGCTGGAGGATACGGGTGGGCCCAGACACGTCACTGAAATAGACATACTTAGATCTACTCACCATAGCGTCTTCACTGTGGTGAGTCGACAGCTGACACTCTCCGGTCGACTCCGCCTGCGCCTCTTGCTCCGGTGGAGTACCGGAGTCGACGGGAGAGTGCTCGGCAGTCGATTTATCATGACTAGACGTGATAAGTTGACCCCACTGGATCGATCGCTGCCCGTTGATCCTGCAGGTAATGTAGACAAGCCCAGAGCTGAAAAACACTGGGTATCAGTAAAACTCTCCCCCCAGGAAAAAAGTTTTAAACACAGCACATCTTGTTTCAGCAACTCCTCAGTTTCCTCCACTCCCAAGACCCCTCAACAAATCTCTATTTTCTGGTTTAAGCTGCAGACAGGTGTGTTCCCAAGCCACTGCCCCTTCCTTGTTGCTTGTCCAGTTTTCTTCTTTGCAGTGTTGTTGTATCCGTGTTGGTCTCAGGACATGAAAGACACAAGCTTCTCTCTCCCACCAACAGAAATTGGTCCAATAAAAGGTATTACCTCATCTACCTTCCACCCTCTTTTGAATGGGCAGTCCATCTGGTGATATTTCTGATATAATTGTCTTTTTCCTCCGCCTGCGATTTTGCATGAGAGTCAGAGTGTTGGAAGTGAGTCACTCAGGGATCAGCAAGCTATGTGTCCACAAAAAGATGTTCCTTTACGTAGGATCTCAAGTCACTGTGCTCCTTTTAAATTAATCTTTCTCATCACCTCTTTGTTCATAGGGTTCATTATACAATTAACTAAACATTCTTCTAGAAAACCAGAATTCAAATGTTCTGAGTTTGATCTGTGTCCTTTTTAAGTGTCCAGCTCTCACATCCATACAGGAGAGTTGACCATATGTAGCCCTTCAGCAATTAAGTGCAAATATTCAGTTTTGACTTTCAACAATGCAGGAGCCTTTGAAAATTACTGAATACATTTTTAGAAGCTTGATTACTGTGTCATATCTTTCATCTGATGTTGTTAGACTCCCTAAACAGGGATATCTATTCGCTTGTTCCACCATGCAACGGCCAAAGGTATAGGTGTTACCTAATTTGTGCATCACCATGTTTACTTATCATTATCATACTTCCTCACTCCATATTTCCTGCTGATACTGTTCATGGCAATAAGCATGTTCTGTTTTGCATTGCTTCAACTAGGGAAGATCTTCAGATTATTCATGTATCTTATGTTGTTGATTTGTAGACTTGTATGTCCAGATAGGTGTCTTTTAAACCTCATTATACCTTCCTACCTATATGTTAAACAGTTGGAGACAGAATGTAACCTTGATGCTGCAGTATTCAGATTTCATTCATTCATATTGCCGCTTTCTGTCCCCAAATACAGGCTTTTTATCTTGAGATCAGTTACATTCTCAAGAATCAGAGTAGCAGCCGTGTTAGTCTGTATTCGCAAAAAGAAAAGGAGGACTTGTGGCACCTTAGAGACTAACAAATTTATTTGAGCATAAGATTTCATGAGCTACAGCTCACTTCATCGGATGCATTCAGTGGAAAAAATACAGTGAGGAGATTTATATACACACAACAACATGAAAAAATGGGTGTTACCATACACACTGTAACGAGAGTGATCACTTAAGGTGAGCTATTACCAGCAGGAGAGCGGGGGAGGGGGAGCTTTTTGTAGTGATAATCAAGGTGGGCTATTTCCAGCACTTGACAAGAACGTCTGAGGAACAGTGAGGAGGAATAAACAAGGGGAAATAGTTTTACATTGTGTAATGAGCCATCCAATCCCAGTCTCTATTCAAGCCTAAGTTAATTGTATCCAGTTTGCAAATTAATTCCAATTCAGCAGTCTCTCGTTGGAGTCTGTTTTTGAAGTTTTTTTGTTGAAGAATTGCAACCTTTAGGTCTGTAATCGAGTGACCAAAGACATTGAAGTGTTCTCCAACTGGTTTTTGAATGTTATAATTCTTGACGTCTGATTTGTGTCCATTTATTCTTTTACGTAGAGACTGTCCAGTTTGACCAATGTACATGGCAGAGGGGCATTGCTGGCACATGATGGCATATAATCACATTGGTAGATGTGCAGGTGAACGAGCCTCTGATAGTGTGGCTGATGTGATTAGGCCCTATGATGGTGTCCCCTGAATAGATATGTGGACACAGTTGGCAACGGGCTTTGTTGCAAGGATAGGTTCCTGGGTTAGTGGTTCTGTTGTGCGGTGTGAGGTTGCTGGTGAGTATTTGCTTCAGATTGGGGGGCTGTCTGTAAGCAAGGACTGGCCTGTCTCCCAAGATCTGTGAGAGTGATGGGTCATCCTTCAGGATAGGTTGTAGATCCTTGATGATGCGTTGGAGAGGTTTTAGTTGGGAGCTGAAGGTGATGGCTAGTGGCGTTCTGTTATTTTCTTTGTTGGGCCGGTCCTGTAGTAGGTGACTTCTGGGTACTCTTCTGGCTCTATCAATCTGTTTCTTCACTTCAGCAGGTGGGTATTGTAGTTGTAAGAATGCTTGATAGAGATCTTGTAGGCGTTCGTCTCTGTCTGAGGAGTTGGAGCAAATGCAGTTGTATCGTAGAGCTTGGCTGTAGACAATGGATCGTGTGGTAACACCCATTGTTTCATGTTCTCTATGTATATAAATCTCCCCACTGTATTTTCCACTGAATGCATCCGATGAAGTGAGCTGTAGCTCACGAAAGCTTATGCTCAAACAAATTTGTTAGTCTCTAAGGTGCCACAAGTAATCCTTTTCTTTACTCTCATGAATGGGTGGTATCCTGTGTTGGATTTTATCAAATGCTGTCTCGCAATCTACAAACCATATATAAAATTTCCCTTTGCACTTTTATCACATGCCTGCATAAGATCCTCAGGGCAAAGATTGCCACTCTGGTTTCTACTTCAGTGAGGAAACCAAGCCAACAACACTTTTCAACAAAACTTTACATGGGTGTCTTATCAGATCTACAGTTCAATGTTGTTCACAGTCTCTGGCATTACTAACCTTCAATGCAGGAATAGAGACTGACCTTTTAAAATACTCCAGAAGTTCTCCTTGTGTGCATATCTGATTACAATTTTTAGCACACCCTACTTTTTCAGATTAACACTTAAACATTCATTACCATGTAGATAAATTTTTTTTCATTTTCATTGTTTAATATATTTAACAAGTGGATGGAGTGTAACCAATGCAGTGTTGAGGCACTGGACTTCCCCTCCAGTCCCATTTCCCCACATCCAACCTTTTGCACACATTCCTCTTCTACCCACTACTACCCCTTCACTCACCTCCTCTGTCTCACCAACAGCTATTCATCTCACAGAGCAAGGAATGAGTGGGGATCGGGGAAGTGATGAGTCACAGTAGGAGCAGGGTGGTGACCATTGTCAAGGTTTTCTTCACAATCGTTGAGGACCAGCCACTAGAAGGCATGCAACACACTCTCTCCAAACAGTTTGTACAACTGTTTCCTATGACAGCAGGAGAACAGTGGTAACAGGATTCCTTGATTCTGCTCCTAGCTCTTAGAAGAGAGTATGGTCTAGAGGTTAGAGCAAGGCCTGAAAGGATTTCGAAGTTGCTATTTGCTTGATGATATCTGCATTTAAAGTATACATTAATGTTTTCAAAAGGCTTTGTGAAGGTGGGTAGCCCCATTTTAAAGACGCACAGGCAAGCTCACATGTGTCATTCATTCTGTGAGGCAGTATAGATAAGTGTCATTCAGTTAGGTCTGCTACATTACAGACCTGGGTTGTATTTCTTACTCTGCCAGAAATGATTAAAAAAAACGAACAACAACAACAGTGTCTCAGATCCTCAGTTACCTCATCCGTAACATGTTGGGGGAAACAATACTTGACTGCCTCCTGAGGTCAGGCTATGAAACCTTCCTCTCTACACAGAAGGGCACAGATTTATCATCATCAGTGACACAGGTAAGACGAGAACTCAGCCTCCTAGCCTAGGCCAAGAGGGCCTATTTAGTCAGTGTTCCAACTACTGCTCCAGCTCTATGTCGGTCACATGCATACAATGCAGAAGGGATAAAGTGGAACATAAGCATTATGCTGCCCCTCTGCACAGAAGTGAATTTCACCCTAGAGCCTCCGTGGTTTTTCTTCTTTCCAAGATCTTTTAAAAAAAATAAAAAGACCAAGAGATTGAAATTAATTCCCAAATGCCCTTTTCATTTTTCCAATATACACCCAGTTTGAAAAGTCATGACAAAGATCTGGCAGCAGTTTAAGATATTCATGTCAGTAATTTCTGATGCACATGACTGAGAGCTGCTAACTTATATATGGTCAAGTTTCCTACATATTCCCCTACCTGCTCTTTATCAATAACATTTTTTAAACAAACCAGTACTTCCTAATTGTCCATAATGCTTTATTTTTCTTTCTAAAGACAGATTTCAAAAAGCAGATGAGTAGCGCAGTCCTTTTAGAATCATGAATTTTATCCTCCTTTACTTATTAGTTTCCCAGAGAAACAAAAACCTCACTGAGCTAGAGTTAAGGTCAAAAATAAATATTACCTGTAAAACCTTATCAGATGTGGCCCTGTGGTTGTAAGGGTGTTTGCAAGTCAGGAAATCGAAGGCTAAAGTATAGTTCCACTCTGAAAAGTGGCTGTGTAAAAATGGCATCATTGGGCTTCCTGTTTCAATAAAACAATTGTCAAAATGACTCAGTATCAGAAGAAAGAAGATAGTTTTACTAACTGTCAGCTCTGCAAAGCTTTGGAACAGTCAGACCAGGTTCTTTCCTACTCACCCATCACCATCAGCTTCCTGTAGGCCACACAAAGCCCTCAGTGTCTATAAGCATGTGGGGCATGGTCTTCGTTGATACACAACTGAAGTTTCAAAATTATTTAATAATGATGATGATGATGATGATGATGATGATGATGATGATGATGATGATATCCGATTAAGTAATCGCAATGCTTTTTTTTTTTTTTTTTTTTTTTTTTTTTAAACAGAACCTCTTTTTAGTACTGCAGGACCTTTAGAAGGTACTGTTAAAATTAACATTGACCCTGGCACCTGTCCACTGATAACCAGTAGCTGTATGTATAGAAAACTTGTACAAACTGTACCAAAGTGACAGCAGAAGATGAAGGTATATGCTAACTATAAAGGGCAGTGTGACGTTGCACTCTATGTTTATGGAAATATGCTTATGAGTATAAATATGACATAACTGGAATATGCTTTGTGCTAGATATGTCATGTAACAACTTTTCAAAGGTTATGATCTTTGATGGGAATCTGGGAGGCAGTGACCATGAGTTGGTTGAGTTCAGGATCCTGACGCAGGGAAGAAAGGTAAGCAACAGGATACGGACCCTGGACTTCAGGAAAGCGGACTTCGACTCCCTCAGGGAACAGATGGCCAGGATCCCCTGGGGGACTAACATGAAGGGGAAGGGAGTCCAGGAGAGCTGGCTGTATTTCAAGGAATCCCTGTTGAGGTTACAGGGACAAACCATCCCGATGAGTCGAAACAATAGTAAACATGGCAAGCGACCAGCTTGGCTTAATGGTGAAATCCTAGCGGATCTTAAACATAAAAAAGAAGCTTACAAGAAGTGGAAGGTTGGACATATGACCAGGGAAGAGTATAAAAATATTGCTCGGGCATGTAGGAAAGATATAAGGAGGGCCAAATCGCACCTGGAGCTGCAGCTAGCAAGAGATGTCAAGAGTAACAAGAAGGGTTTCTTCAGGTATGTTGGCAACAAGAAGAAAGCCAAGGAAAGTGTGGGCCCCTTACTGAATGAGGGAGGCAACCTAGTGACAGAGGATGTGGAAAAAGCTAATGTGCTCAATGCTTTTTTTGCCTCTGTCTTCACTAACAAGGACAGCTCCCAGACTGCTGCGCTGGGCATCACAGAATGGGGAAGAGATGGCCAGCCCTCTGTGGAGATAGAGGTGGTTAGGGACTATTTAGAAAAGCTGGACGTGCACAAGTCCATGGGGCCGGACGAGTTACATCCGAGAGTGCTGAAGGAATTGGCGGCTGTGATTGCAGAGCCCTTGGCCATTATCTTTGAAAACTCGTGGCGAACGGGGGAAGTCCCGGATGACTGGAAAAAGGCTAATGTAGTGCCAATCTTTAAAAAAGGGAAGAAGGAGGATCCTGGGAACTACAGGCCAGTCAGCCTCACCTCAGTCCCTGGAAAAATCATGGAGCAGGTCCTCAAAGAATCAATCCTGAAGCACTTACATGAGAGGAAAGTGATCAGGAACAGTCAGCATGGATTCACCAAGGGAAGGTCATGCCTGACTAATCTAATCGCCTTTTATGATGAGATTACTGGTTCTGTGGATGAAGGGAAAGCAGTGGATGTATTGTTTCTTGACTTTAGCAAAGCTTTTGACACGGTCTCCCACAGTATTCTTGTCAGCAAGTTAAGGAAGTATGGGCTAGATGAATGCACTATAAGGTGGGTAGAAAGCTGGCTAGATTGTCGGGCTCAACGGGTAGTGATCAATGGCTCCATGTCTAGTTGGCAGCCGGTGTCAAGTGGAGTGCCCCAGGGGTCGGTCCTGGGGCCGGTTTTGTTCAATATCTTCATAAATGATCTGGAGGATGGTGTGGATTGCACTCTCAGCAAATTTGCAGATGATACTAAACTGGGAGGAGTGGTAGATACGCTGGAGGGGAGGGATAGGATACAGAAGGACCTAGACAAATTGGAGGATTGGGCCAAAAGAAATCTGATGAGGTTCAATAAGGATAAGTGCAGGGTCCTGCACTTAGGATGGAAGAATCCAATGCACCGCTACAGACTAGGGACCGAATGGCTAGGCAGCAGTTCTGCAGAAAAGGACCTAGGGGTGACAGTGGACGAGAAGCTGGATATGAGTCAACAGTGTGCCCTTGTTGCCAAGAAGGCCAATGGCATTTTGGGATGTATAAGTAGGGGCATAGCGAGCAGATCGAGGGACGTGATCGTTCCCCTCTATTCGACACTGGTGAGGCCTCATCTGGAGTACTGTGTCCAGTTTTGGGCCCCACACTACAAGAAGGATGTGGATAAATTGGAGAGAGTCCAGCGAAGGGCAACAAAAATGATTAGGGGTCTAGAGCACATGACTTATGAAGAGAGGCTGAGGGAGCTGGGATTGTTTAGTCTGCAGAAGAGAAGAATGAGGGGGGATTTGATAGCTGCTTTCAACTACCTGAAAGGGGGTTCCAAAGAGGATGGCTCTAGACTGTTCTCAATGGTAGCAGATGACAGAACGAGGAGTAATGGTCTCAAGTTGCAATGGGGGAGGTTTAGATTGGATATTAGGAAAAACTTTTTCACTAAGAGGGTGGTGAAACACTGGAATGCGTTACCTAGGGAGGTGGTAGAATCTCCTTCCTTAGAGGTTTTTAAGGTCAGGCTTGACAAAGCCCTGGCTGGGATGATTTAACTGGGAATTGGTCCTGCTTTGAGCAGGGGGTTGGACTAGATGACCTTCTGGGGTCCCTTCCAACCCTGATATTCTATGATTCTATGATCTACTGAATATATTCATCCTATTTGTATGCATATATAATTTTTATATCTGAAGTTATGAGTGTTGGCTCTATGCTTGTATTTGAAGTGTTTGCTGTAGGAAACACATAAGGGAGGTTTGGCCAATATATTGTGATGGGTCTATACAAGTAACTGGGAGTACTTAATTAACAATGCACTTTTGGAGACGCCAATCCACATCTGAGCTTTCCTGGGAACGTTCAAACTAACATGTAAACAATGGCATTGGCCTGCAAAGAGCTGAATCATTCATGGACATGTAAACTGCCCAGGTGGCTACAAACTCCATCTTGTTGCTGTGATTTTGCACCGAACAACAAAGGGGTTTCTGCCCACAAGAGAGAGAATATAAAAGGACCGGGAAGCCTCTCCATTTTGTCTTCAGCTGGCTCAAGAGATGGCCTCTCCACCCCAAAGAGATGCCTGAAAGAAACTGGAACAAAGGACTGTAACTACAGGGGTGTGAGTGATTGCTGGACCCAGGCCATAAACTACAACGTTGGTCTGAAAAGGATTGTACATGAGAGAACATCTAGGGTGAGAAGTTAGTATTTGTAACTAGATCCTTAGTGTATTAAGTCAGCCTTGTATATTTTGTTTTATTTTGCTTGGTAACTTACTTTGTTCTGTCTGTTATTACTTGAAACCACTTAAATCCCACTTTTTATATTTAATAAAATCACTTCTGTTTATGAATTAACCCAGAGTAAGTGATTAATACCTGGGGGACCAAACAGCTGTGCATCTCTCTCTAATAGTGTTATAGAGGGCAGACAATTTATGAGTTCACCCTGTACTGTTACGGTCCTGCTTTTTATTTTTGGTCCATACAGATGAAACTCATTTAGGCCCTCATGATTTATCTGGATGGGTTTTTCCAAGTTTACCCATCATTATAGTATTAGAGCAGAGGTGGGCAAACTACGGCCCGCGGGACCGTCCTGCCCAGCCAGAGCTCCCAGTCATGTAGGCTAGTCCCCAGTCTCTCCCCCTCTATTGCCTTTCCCCTGCAGCCATGCTGCTGCGCGGGAAGCATGGCTTGCACCCGCCCACCTCCCAGGCTTTCCAATAAGCCTGTCCTGCTGCTCTCAGTGATATAGTGGGGGGGGGGGGGGGGAGGGAGGGATTGGATATGGGGTAGGAGCTCCCGGGGGGGGGCAGACAGGGGGCAGTTGGATGGGGCAGAGGTGGCAGTCAGGAAACAGGGAGGGTTGGATAGGGGGTGGGGTTCTGGGGGGGACAGTTAGGGACAGGGGTCCCAGGAGGGTGCGGTCAGGGGACATGGGGGGGTGTGGATAGGGGTGGGGCAGTCAGGGGATAGGGAGCGGGGGGGGGGGCGCGGTGGGTCCAGGGAAGGGGCGGTCGGGGGGGGGGGTGGAAAGGAGAATTGGATGGCTTGAGGGGGGCAGTCAGGGGGCAGGAAGTGGGATAGGCCCTCCATACCATTTTGCAACCCCGATGTGGCCCTCAGGCCAAAAATTTTGCCCACCCCTGTATTAGAGTATCTTCCACAAAGAAGTTAACACAAGTCTCTTCCACACCTACCAGTTATTGCCTTTTTTAGAAAAAATAGGCTATATGAGATGCAAGTATGCTGCTGCATTATGATTGTTACCACAAGAAAGCGAAATTGAAGTGAGGGGTATTGCATTTAGTTCTGAACTTGGAGAGGGCAGAGTTAATTCTTTTTTAGTCTGTAAACAAGCTCCACAGACTTCACCTGGCTCCTGTAAGAGTTCTTTCTCCTGAAGATCGGAGTCTTTTCCAATTTGCTAACAGTTCCATTTTTCCAATTATGTGAAGCCATCATGGGAGGTTCATCACCACAGAAAAGGCAGCTCTAACTACCTGAGAGATCACCAACACCAAGCAGGGCTTTAAAAGTCAGTACAGTGAAAATGAACTGAACTGTGTCCAACGGAGAACCAGAGTGGGAAGCTATGGAATTAGGATGATGTGTTCTTGGTAATCTGCATTACTGAAGACACAATCATATTCTAGACCGATTTAGCCTCCTCGGGGTATTGAATTTTACTGCTAAGTATAGAAAATTGCAATAATCACGCCATCTTGATTACTGTAATCCTTTCTGGCGACTCTGACATCCACATCACTCTCCTCCAACAGCTACTAAGGCCAGGTCTACATCAGAAGAAGTTTGGCAGTAAAGCTATATCAGCAAAACTTCCGAGTGTACACAGAGCTTATACCAGCTACAGAGTGCTTATACGGTTCGGCAACATGATAAGCTATACTGGCAAAGGCACTTTTACGCCAGAATCACTGCATTTGCAGTCTGGCTCTTGCTGGTACACAACTGTCACCACTCTCACGCCTCACAAAAAACCCACCCCAACCAACACTGCAATACCAGCAAAGTTTCTAGTGTACAACGGGCCTATGACCATCTTCTTTGTCCATTTCTCTAGCCACACCTGCCTTGTTCTGTTTGAATCCATTCATCAACTCCTTTTATTATCTCATATTCATGCAGAGGTGTGGGAAAGTATCCAACTGCAAAGGAAGAAATAAGGCTGCCATCCCTAGAAACCTGAAGAAGAGGACTGCAGAGTACCTCCATGAAAATTTCACTGGGATCTATCAGGAGGATTCTAGGGATGTCGCTGTGTACAGAAACAAACTGCTCTGTATAACTCTTCAGAGGAATGAAAAGCAGATACCTATCTGTGTCTCAGACCCTGCCGAGGTATCCACCATGGTCTAGGTGGTGGTGGGGTTTCTGCCAAGTATTGCATGTAGCTCTTGGTAAAAGCAAAAGGTCCATGGCTTAACACTGGATTGATTGTTGGCCTCCATGGCCTTCTGGTGTGCCTACCACAGTTCCTTGGCTTTCAGGTGGCACTGCTGCTGATCCCTGTCGTACCCCTTCTCCTGAATCCCCCATATAATCTGCTCATAGATGTCCACATTTCTATAGCTGGACCATAGCTATGCCTGCACAGCCTCTTCTCCCCACAGTCCCAGGAGATTCGGCATTTCCTATCTACTCCAGGTCAGAGCGTATCTGGAATGCATAGCCGGAATGGTTGGCTGGGCAGTTGCACACAACAAGAGAGAGATCCTAGGTGTGCACACCAAGCTGGACAATCAGGAAAAGGTATTGCAAAAAAATTGGTGGATTTTTAAGTGGCGAGGGGCAGCTTCTGGTCTCCGTGACCCCTGAGCAGTGGAGTTAACAATTGTGACCAGAATGAGCCATTTCCTTCACCCCTGGTGAGCCATACTCACTATGGCTGGTTCTATGAGTGATGCTGTGCACAAACACTCCCAAGCAGAATTGTCAATAAGCACGTTTTATTTCAAACCTTAGGGGAGCAATGGAAGGGAGTTTTGAACCTTAACTTTTGCTTTCCATTGCGACTACACTGACAATGGTACCTCTGTGTTTTATCTCTAGCTGTTGCCATCGCAACCATGCCAGATAAGGAGAAGAAAGAAGAGAACTGAAGATAACATGTTCAGCAAGACCATGCAAGCAAGTGCTGCATCAGACCATGAGCAGAAGGGCTTGGAGGGTGAATACTGCATACTGTGTGGGAAAGAAAGAGCAGACAGGACCAGCAGAAAGGCCCAAGAGTCAAAGCAGGAAAAGGAAAGGGAGTTGCACCCGGACATAATGGGTCTTCTCTAGAAGCAAACAGATGCTGCAGACTCTTGCGGAACCTACAGGTTCAACAATCAAAGGCTTCCCTCCCTTTGCTATCCATGGAGAACTCCAGTTTAGCACCTCCTTACACATACACTCTCAATGTTCCACATGGTATCAAGGGACACAACCCTACCCCTCAGGGTGGATAAAAAAAAAAAATCATTGATTTTTTTTTTAAATCAGATTTTTAAAATTTAAATTAGGTTTTTCCCTCAAAAAGCATTTTATCAAAAAAAATCCATCTCATCATGGAATAGGGATTATAAATTCTAATTCCATAGCATGAGACTATATATTCATGTAAAGTTTAAGAAAAGTTTTGTAAATGAGTTCCAACAGTTCATGATTTAGGGACCCAATCTTATGGGGTTCCAGGGGCTTCTGTACAGATTCAGGGTTAATCTTTCTATCTACCCGATGGGGCTCAGTGCTCAGTCTAGAAGATACCATCAGAGATGATTAGTTTTGCAGTTCTCAAACTGTGGATGTGTGTCTCCAGAGATAACATGCTTGTTAACAGCAAAAATGTTTTAAAATAATTAAATATATAGAGGTGAGAAATAAGACCTCAACCCTATTGTCCCTCTGCAAATCTGTACAGAGTCAATCCCTTACCTCTCTCTAAAAGTGCAAAGTTTCAAAAAGTTCAATGAATAGAAGATTGTTGGGAGCAGAATACATCTGGACAACGAGAAGAAGTCTGGAGATAACTGTGAGAAGGGAGGGACAGGCAGGAGAAACGAAAGTGAAATTGTTTGAGCAGAAGTCTTGAGATCTTTCTGAGAGTAGCCTTCATTGATTTGAGATCTACCATACCATTCTCTCACTAGAAGGGAAAACCTATAATGGCAGCAGGCCATAAAAGAGACCCAGTTTGAGGAACTTCATTAAAATATTCCCAACCTGTGGGTAAGACAGGTATGTGTGAAAAATGCAACCATGAATTGCAACCAAAAATGCAAAAAAATGCAAAAGAAATGCAAGGCCTGGTTGCCCGAATGAAACATCATCATGAGAAGTGTTCCTTCTCAAGAGGAAGCTGCATTGAAGATGATGAAAGGAACATGTCTGAAGATGCAGGATCTTCAGGTTGGTTTTTATTTCATCCTTCTTTCTTAAGGACTGCCTGTCTTCCTTATGAACTATTCTTGAATTCTCATGTTTGAGCAAAAAATATAGATGTTACTCTATGGTACTATCATTTTAGATGCAGTTGTACAATTTCACCTTTAAAGTAGTACAGGTACTGAGTGTCAGGGAATGCAATGAGGAGTACTAAATGAGCAGTATGGTAATAATAATTAAATAACTGCATTGACTTAGGAGAATCTATCCTCAACATACAGGATTCTGAAGACTATCCACCTTCAAGATCACCATCATTTTCTATAGTTTCAGAGTTATCTGCCAATGATAGTGTTTCAGTCACATCATGTATGTCACAGTCACAATATCTCACCTGTAGCAAAAAGGAAAAAAAATCTCCATCATCCAGAAACAACCACGGATAAGTCGGTGATAAGAACCGGCACATTACAAAAAGAGATAATTGTTGAAAAAATTGCCCGGTTCCTTTATGCAACGAACTCTCCTTTCCGTATGATTGAGAACCCACACTTCATTTACATGGTTCAGTCATTAAGACCAGGATACAGTCCACCCAACAGAGCAAATGTCACAGGCAAATTGCTGGATAAAGTGTATGAAAGAGAAATCGAGCAGTGTGCAAAAGGTCTAGAGGGTAAAATTGTTAACCTGAGTCTTGATGGGTGGAGCAATGTCCACAATGTTCCTGGTGTATGTGCTTGTGTGACAACAGAAGAAGGGAATGTCTTCCTTACAGATACAATTGATACATCAGGAAATCCACACACAGCAGAATATTTACAAGAAGTAGCAGTAAAAGCTATAACAAACTGTGAAAAAAAATTCAAATTTCTGTTACGCAGCTTGGTCACAGACAATGCTGCAAATATATCCAAGATGAGAAGAAATTAGTTAGAAGAGAGTCCCAAGTTAATAACATACAGTTCCGGTGCTCATTTGATGCACCTCCTAGCCAAAGACTTCAGTGTTCCAGAAATAAAGCTAATGTTGAAATTGCAAAATACTTCCGTAACAACCACTTTGCAGCAGCTGCTCTGAAAAAAAGTGGGAGGAACCAATCTAAATCTCCCACAAAATGTGCGATGGAACTCAGGAGTGGACTGTTTTGAGCACTATATCAAGAACTGGCCTAAACTGATGACAGTTTGTGAACGAAATCATGAAAAAATAGATGCCCCTGTCACAGCCAAAGGGCTCAACATTGGGCTTAAGAGAAATGTTGAACACATGCTGAGTATCCTGAAGCCTATTTCTGTAGCCTTGAACAAAATGCAGGGAAATAGCTGTTTTATTGCTGATGCTGTTGAAATTTGGAAGGAACTGAGTGAGATCTTAAGAAGAGAAATATGCAATGACAGAGTTAAATTACAAGCATTAAAAAAAACAAATGGGACAAGCACTGTCTCCAGCTCATTCTCTTGCAAATATTCTCAATACACAGTACCAGGGTCAAACCTTAACTGCTGAAGAATAGGAGTTGGCTATGACACTGACATCTGGCAATCATCCCTCCGTAATGCCAACTATAATAAACTTCAGAGCTAAGGGTGAACCATTCAAGAAAGTTTGCTGATGATGTTTTAAAGAAAGTCACACCAGTGAACTGGTGGAAGTCACTTAAGCACTTGGATTCAGAGACTGTTGAAGTGATCATCTCACTTTTAACAGCAGTAGCTTCTTCTGCTGGTGTAGAAAGAATATTTTCTTCCTTTGGAAGAATTAATTCCAAATTGAGAAATCGTTTGGGACCCGAAAAAGCAGGAAAGCTTGTTTTTCTTTTCCAGATTATGAACAAACAGGAAACCAAGGGTGAAGACGACAGACTTAGCTGCAGAAGCCAATATTTTAAGTTTCTCATGTTGACCTGGCTGACGTAGTCAATTTAATTTTTTTAAAAAAATATTTCATTTAACTATTTTAGTTAAACAATTTTAAGAAAAACAAACCTAATTTTAAAAAAACTTGAATGTTTAACTCAATTCAAAAAATCATATGCTTGTTTTGTTAAAATATTATGTGTTTGCTGTTGAAGAAAAAAATCCAGAATATACAACGTTGATGTTTTAGTTAAACAAAACTATTTAATTGTCTGTCTGGTGATGTTCTCCTCCTAAGACAGCATGGCAAGAAAATCCTCCAAATATTAATGAGTAACCTGTTGAATTGGAGATATTTATGAAGTCATTGGGAAGTAAATTATCTGCTTCAATTACCTTTGGTAAATGAAGTAACCAAACCACCATCCATTTTCTGATATAACTGTAAAACTAATCTGAAAAGTTTTCAAAATAAATCACTAAAAATGTATAGTGTGTACCTTCTAAAAATGAAACCTACATCTATCTCTGAGTTGTGAATATGTATTAAGGTTATAACAACCAACAAAAACGCACTTTTATGCAATAATCCATGATTAAATTGAGTCTTCCTGAATAGTGATTTAAATCAAATCCACGCTGCTACTCCTACCATTCCACACCAGGATAAAGTAAGGACAACCACAGCTTCATACACACTGACCTGTGAGAGCCACATTTGTTGTATGAGTAGCCAAAATGGACATGAATGTTCTTTCCTCTTGTTAAGTTCTGTTCCATTAATTTATTAAGTTTTTAAATGTATTAGCTTTTAAATTGTACAGATATTTTTGGCACACTGGTTATGTTACTCAAAATTATATTTTTTGGAAAATAATTCATCTTTAATTCCCAACATACACTGCAGAATGCCAAGTGGTACTGAAAGCACCCACTTACTTGTTATTGTACAGTGTGACAGCTCATAGGATTAGTGACAGATAGTGTAATAATTCTAAATGTACAGCAAGCACCAGAAAATTAATAAGTGCACTGACAGTATATATTCATAGACATACACCAAAACACCCCTCTGTTACGATATAGGTATTCAAGCCTGTCTGTAAAGACCTATACTTTAAGAATTTAGGTATATGTTTATCATTTAGCTAGTTATAGAGGTATAAAAGAAAACATCTGTTTAAAGGGCCTTCTCTCACTGTGACAGTCTGAGGCCCTGTTCTTAGGCGAAGGCCTTTGGCTAAGCAGCAGAGGCAGCCATAAGCTGGGAAGCATATGATCACATCCTCACATTCCAAACTTGTCATATTGAAATAAGGCAATCTGGGGCTGTTGAAAAGATGATCCCTTGCTATGGAAGTAATAGATCGGAAGAGCCTAGAAGATGTAAAAGGAAATTTACTTTGATAGTTTTCTGTCTGGTAAGAACTCAATCAATAGACACAGGTGGGAAACCCTTTTGTCTTTATAAATGTAGTTGTGAAATCCTCACTTCTGTAATGTTTTGTCATAATAGTTCCTCCTTTACTATTGTTTATTTGCATGGTCTCTGTCTGGTTCTGTGATTGTTTCTGTCTGCTGTATTATTAATTTTGCTGGGTGTAAATTAATAAGGTGGTGGGATATAATTGGTTAGCTAATCATGTTACAATATGTTAGGATTAGTTAGGTAAATTTCAGTAGAATGATTGGTTACGGTATAGCTAAGAATATTACTATATAAATTAGGGGCAAACAGGAAGTAAGTTGAAAGAAGAAAAGGAGTACTTGTGGCACCTTAGAGACTAACTAATTTATTTGAGCATAAGCTTTCGTGAACTACAGCTCACTTCATCACAAAAGCTTATGCTCAAATAAATTGGTTAGTCTCTAAGGTGCCACAAGTACTCCTTTTCTTCTTGTGAATACAGACTAACACGGCTGCTACTCTGAAACAGGAAGTAAGTTGGGATTTGAAAATAAGGAAAAAGGAACTTGGATTTAAGCTTGCTGGAAGTTCACCCCAATAAACATTGAATTGTTTGTACCTTCAGACTTCGGGTACCGTTTCTCTGTTCATACAAGAAGGACCAGAGAAGTGGGAGGGTGAAGGAATAAGCTCTCTAACACCCTCTATTCCTAATAGGCCTCAGAATTGCAGGGCAAGGAGGAACAGTTCACCAAAACACTTTACTGGGGCTCACTATTATAGTGCTCTCTCAAGGCCTTCCTCAGCCATATATCTCCACGTTGAGCTCATTTAATACCCCTTGTGTCTGACTGTTCAAACCCAGCAGATAGCCAGTCCACCTCCACATTCCACCCCGCCAGCAACTTTTCTCCCTTTGTCTCACAGATCCTATGCAGGATACAGCAGGCAGCTATAATCATGGAGATATTTTTCTCACAGAGATCCAATCTTGTGAGTAAACAATGCCATACTTCTTTTAGCATACCAAAAAAGCACATTTAACTGTCATTCAACTACAGGATCAGTAGGTGAAGAATCTTTCCTTGATGCTGTCAAGCTGGCCACTATACAGCTTCATAAGCCAAGGGTAGGCTGAGCTCCACAGGATCGTTACTGGCATTTCAATATTCTCAATAGTAATCCACATGTCAGGAAAAAGTTCCTGCTTGTAGCTTTCTGAACAGTCTTGTGTTCTTAAAGATGTGAGCATCATGCACCTTCCTTGACCAGCCCACACTGACGTCGGTGAAGAGTCCCTGGTGATCCACTTGCATAACCACAGAAAAAGTAGCCTTTTCTGTTGATGTACTGTGGGGCAAGATGAGCTGGGTGCCAAAATAGGGATATGCATGCTATCTTTCACAATGCTGCAGTTTGGGAACCCCATTACCGCAAATCCATCCACTATGTCTGGCACATTGCCAAGCGTCAGTACTGCGTAACACGAGATGAATAACGGCCCTGCACATTTGCATGACAACAGCCCCCACAGTGGCTTTTCCAACTCCAAAAATGATTTCCCACTAATGGGTAACAATCCGGCGTTGCAATCACCACTCACTTCTCCACCGCCAGTGGAGCTCTCATACTAGTGTCCTTGCGCTGGAGAGCTGGGGTGAGCTCAGCACACAGATCCAGGAATGTGGCCTTTCACGTCTGAAAGTTCTGCAGCCAATGCTTGTCATCCCAAAACATGTACAGCAGAACCTCAGTTATTAACACCAGAGTTACAAACTGACCAGTCAACCACACACCTTATTTGGAACTGGAAGTATACAATCATGCAGTGGCAGAGAGAAAAAAGCAAAGACAGTACAGTACTGTGTTAAACGTAAACTACTAAAAAAAAATAAAGGGAAAGCAGCATTTTTCTTCTACAGAATAAAGTTTCAAAGCTGTATTAAGTCAACGTTCAGTTGTAAACTTTTGAAAGAACCACCATAATGTTTTGTTCAGAGTTACAAACATTTCACAGTATGAACAATCTCCATTCCCAAGGTGTTCGTAACTCTGAGGTTCTGCTGTATTATGATGCAATCCCACCAGTCACTAATCCTTTCTTGGGCACAGAAGCCCACCAGCTCCAGCAACACCACCAGCCACCTTGAATTGGTTTTCACTACGCTCCCACAGCAATCTGTCCTCCATGAAACCATCATGCTCTCCATTGATGCGGTTCTTCTTGTGACTCTGCAAATACCAGAGGATCATGCATCCTGTGCTTGCAATGCTCAGAATAATAGCACAGAGCCGTGCAGGTTCCATGCTTCTGTCAGAGATGACGGATAGCAGGGAGGGCAGAGCATATTCACGCAATTTTTTTTTTTTTTAAAAAGGCACTAAAATTACAGACCTTGAATGACATTATGGGATGGAGAAAGTTGCATGCTGGTATGCTGACCCCTTGCACCACTTGTTTCTGCCCCACGATATATTACCAAAATTTCCCAAAACACAGTGCGCTGGACAGTGGCAATCTGCATACTGGGATATCTACTCATGGTGCACCACACTATGCATTGACAAAAGCATCTTAGGGAGTATATGCAACGCTAATGCAAGGATCCAAGTGTGCACACATACAAGCAATATACTAAATGCAGCAACTTTATGCCAACGTAACGTGCGTTAGCAAAATGTGTACTATAGACAGCCTATGTCCACAGAAGAATGCTTCCATCAATGTAACTAACTTTGTTTGGAGAGGTGATGTTCTTATACTAACGGAAAAACCCCTTCCATCAATAAAGGCTATATCTACAATGCAGGGTTATGCTGGCATAGCTACATCAGTATAGCTATTTCGGTATAGTCTCGGCAAAGTAGACATCCCCTTAGTGCTAACTGCAGAAAAGAGCTGTTAACCAGCTTCAGCAACTCTCCAAAAAAAGGAAAGTCATCCCTCAGAAATGTGAACAACTGAATTATATAAACATGCTTTATTAGAATCAACTCTCCAATCACGAAAGAAGGTTTCGTGAGGAGGTGAAAGAAGCAATGATATAAAATGGGGAAGCTGACAGCAAAGGATACAAATTTGCATTTCCTGACTGGTGACAATTGATAGGGATGCTAAAGACAGCAACAACAAAAAGGCAAAGACCAGCAGGGTTAAGGACAATAAGAAGGAATTCCTGAAATATATTAGGAACGAACAAAAATCATAACGATATAGGTCCAACACTAGATAAGGATAACTGCCAAATCATGATGCAGAATAGGCAGAAATTAATATTTCTGTTCTGTATTTGGATACAAGCAGGATGATATTTATATCAGACACTGATAATGAAATATTTTCCATTCCATCAATAACTATGGGCCATGACAAACAGCAACTATTAAAATGAAGCATTTTAAAATCTGGAGAACCCAATAATTTGCATCCAAGAGTATTAGAGGAATTGGATGAAGAGCTCCCTGAATCATTAATGTTAATTAATGGTCTAGAATACTGGAGAAGCTCCAAAGGACTGGAAAAAAACTAATATTGTCCCAGTATTTAAAAAGGAGTAAAATGGCATGTTCTACAAAGTATATGCTAGTTAGTCTGATGTCATTCCTGGACAAAATAATGGAAAGGTTGATCTGGAATGCAATCAGTAAAGAATTAAAGAACAGTAGTATAATTATTGCCAAACAACATGGTTTTACAGTAAATAGGTCTTATCAAACAAACTTTTCAGAATTTTTTGATGAGTACACAAGTTTGGTTGATAAAGGTAACTAAGTTAATATACTTGGACTTCTGTACGGCATTTGACCGGCATTTTGATATAAAACTAACACTATATAAAATCAACGTAGCCCTATTAAATGGCTAAGGACTAGTTAACTGACAGATCTCATAAAAAGTAAGTGTACACAGGAAATCACCACTCAACAAGAGAGTGTTTCTAGTGTGGTTCCACAGGGATCTGTTCTTGCCACCAATACTATTAAATATCAATGATCTGGAAGAAAATATAAGATCATTGCTGGTAAAACTTGCAGATGACAAATTGGTGGAGTGGTAAATAAAGATGGGGCCTGGTCAGTTACATACCCCAAAGTTGATCACTTGGTAAAGTGAGCTCATTCAAACTAACATCATTCATTTTAACACAGCCAAAAGCAAGATCATACATCTAGGAACAAGGACGATAGGTTGTACAAGATGGAGGACCATATCCTGGAAAGCAGTGACATTGAATAACAGGGGATAACAGCGGATAACCAACTGAACATGAGCTCCCACCTGTGCTATGCTGTAGCTAAGGGGGCAAACACAACCCTTGGATGTATAAGCAAGGAAATATCAAGGAGTAGGGCGGTACTGTTACCTCTTTATACGGCATTAGAGGGACTATTACTGTAATACTTCGTCCAGTTCCTGTGTCCACACATCAAAAGGACATGGAAAAATTACAAAGGATTCAGAAAAATGCTACAAGAATGATTTGAAGCCCAGAGACCATAATTTACACCAAAAGGCTTAAGCAGGTCAGTCTGTGTAAGCTTACCCAAGAAAAGGTTAAAAGGTGACCTGATCATCATCCACAAGTACTTACATATGTAAGAGATTTCTGGTAGTAGATGGCTCTTTAATCCAATGGTTGGAAGTTGAAGTTAGAGAAATTCAGAATAGAAATAATGCAAAAAATTTAAGTCAGGATAACTTATCAGTGGAACAATTTACCTAGGGATAGAGTGGATTCATCATCACCTGAAGCTTTTAAATCAAGAGTTCCTATCTTTCTAGAATATATGTTCTCGCTCAAATCCAAGTTACGGGTTTGAGGCAGATTTTACCAACTGAGGTTCTTTGGCCTTTGTTATGCAGGTCAGATTAGACAATTTTAAGGGTCCTTTCTGGCCTTAAAAATCAATGAATCTTTGTCTAAGATTAGAATACTGGATCAAGTAATCCATTCCCTACATGCAATAGAGGTACTGAAGAGAGAAGAGAAAACAGAAGAAAGAAATTATGGCACCTATACTGGGCCAGAGCAAGTCTGAAACTCAAGCTTAGTGCTCCCAATATTTGTTTAAATTAAAAACAGTTCTAGGTGGAACGCTCTAGTCAGAGATTTGTAGCTGTATACTCCAGATCATTCAATGTGTCCATGCTAAGAATGGTCAGCCATGCTTCCAGAGCCTCCTGTCAGCTTGTAGTCTTTGTTTATGGATCTAATTAAGGGAATTATATCTGGGGCCTGCCAGCACATACAACTTAATAATTTTGGCAGCCAAAAAGGAAGGCTTTGCCTTTTTCTAAAGAGTAAGCGAGGAAAGATCTCCCCTTCTATTCAACTATGGCTGTTTGAGTATTTAATAAGGATGTTGTATGATCGATCAGACCCTCAAAGAATCAGATGGCATGATCTTAGTGTGCAAGAATGGAATGTCCCCCTCTCCTTCATACCTATGGGGAGGGCAGGCAAAGGAGAGGTAGAACTGCATAGATTCTCAGGCTCTGAAGGGTGGCATTCCTTAGAATTGGAGATCAGTGCTCACTCAGAGGGAAGAACCCCAGGAGAAAAGCAGCAGGGCAGTAGCTTCTTCAATTACATAGGAAACCGAGTCCCTTGCTGAGGAGCAGACTGCACTGAAGTGCTAAGCCACTTCTTTAGTGTCCCACCAGAAGCCCTAGGCAGGCATGGGCCTCATCACAAGACAGCCAAGAAGAGGCTGTCACAACTGTCAGACTGATGCTATTGCAGATACTGCACCTGCCTCTCAGGGTATGTGTACACTGCAATTAGACACCAGCAAATGGCCCGTGCCAGCGGACTCAGACTCACAGCACTCAGGCTAAGGGTTGTTTAATTCTGGTGTAAATGTTTGGGCTCAAGCAGCAACCCAAACTCTGGGACCAGCTCAGGCAGGGTCCTCAAGCCCAGGCTCCAGCCTGAATGCCTATACCACAATTAAACAGCCCCTTAGCCAGAGCCCCATGGGCCAGCTGCAGGTTTTGAATTGCAGTGTGGATATATCCCCAGTCTTTCCTTTTCTATTTATGCCTTGCTGGGCTGCATGTGTTACCAGGGTCCCAGAGTTCAAAGTGCTGCACAAACAAAACCCACCTCAAAACGTTACAAAAACCAGAAATTAAATACGATCACATGACTCCCCAACCTGGTTCTGAATTTAAAACCCTGTTAGAATTCAAAATGATCTTGACAAATTAGAAAAGAGCTGTGAAATCAAGATGATGAAATTCAATACAGACAAGTTCAAAGTACTTCACTTAGGACAAATCAAATGCGCAACTACAAAATGGAGAATAACTGGCTATTCGCTAGTACTGCTGAAAAGGCTCTGGGAGGCTATAATAGATCACAAATTGAATGAGTCAACAATGTGATGCAGTTGTAAAAAAGGCTAATATTTTGGAGTGTATTAACAGTGTTGTTGTATTTCAGACACAGAAGGTAATTGCACCACTCGGCACTGGTAAGAACTCAGCAGAAATACAGCATCCAGTTCTGGGTGCCACACTTGAAGGAACATGTGGATGAACTGGAGAGAGTCCAGAGGAGAGCAAAACAGTGATAAAAGGTTTAAAAACCTGATCTATGAGGAAAGGCTAAAAAAACGGGGCATGTTTAGTCTTGAGAATAGAAGACTGAGGGGGCACCTGACAGTCTTCAAACATGTTAAGGGATGTTATAAAGAGGAAGGTGATCAATTGTTCTCCATGTCCATAGAAGGCAGGACAAGTAGTAATGGCTTAATTTGCAGCAACAGAGATTTAGTTTAGATATGAGGAAAAATTGTCTAACTCTAAGGATAGTTAAGCACTGGACCAGGTTACCAAAGGAGGTTGTGGAATCCCCGTCTTTGAAGGTTTTTATAAACAGGTTGGACAAACATCAGTAAGGAATGGTCTAGGTTTACTTGGTCCTGCCACAGTGAGGGGACTGGACTAGATGACCTCTCTATGTCCTTACCAGCCCTACATTTCCAGGATTCTAATTAATCTGTGTAATTCATCCTATAGTTTACACTCTCATCCTTCAAAGCATAGACAGTGAGTAACTAGTCAATAGGTCTGGTATTCATGTGCTCAGAACTGAAGACCAAACTTGTGTGCAATCTCCCCAGAGCCACAGAAAAAAATCACCATCTTTGCAGTCCATGACACAGTGCTGTTGCACACCTAGCCCAAAACTTCACTGGCAGCTGCTTTCTATTTTATTTTCCACCATCATCCCTACATTTATGACACAAGATACACTGACATACAGACCCCAATACAAAATTGCAAGTTTAAATAATTCACTTTCAACTATGATGTCTATTCTCTTTCTTTTTCAAATGGTAGTTACATTTCTATTGGGTTTAAAGGAGTTAAGATTTTAAAGAATTACTTACCAGTCCCTCATTATCTTCCGAGGTTCTCTGGAAGTGTGCTGCTAGAGCAACATAATCCTGTGCCTGCTTGTTACATTCAAGACACTTTAGTCCATGACGGATTAGTCTCAATGGGTCTGCATACAGAGGCATGGCTGGGTGAGTGTTGATAGAGGTTCCTGTCCCACTTCCTGATGTAGCACTGGGTTTACATGAAAGAGCTGGGAAATGCAAAGTCTGAGGGGCCAAAGACACTGAAGAGTTTGTAGGAGAAGGTGAAAACATTTCATCTAAGGAAATTGGTTTCATTAACAGCTGAGAACATTGCATAATCAATCCTTTGCTCTTGTGCTCTCTTGCATGTTTAAGCAAACTACACTTGTTAAAGAACAGCAGCAGAGTTGAACACTGAGTACACATGACTTCAATGTGGACACTTCGCCTACTATAGTGTTGAGTTAGGCTTTTTTCTAAGGCAAATGAATCTCCACATTCCAGGCAACAATACCCAGATGCAGGTAACTGAATATTACTGTCAGGTGGTGGGCTGAGGTTTGGAGAATACACTGACACAAGATTGTTACTGTTTAGTACTTTATTAAATTCCTCCACAATTACAGGAGCAGCTTTCTTTACTTGATGCACCAGTGGCACTGACATTTGGGTTAGCTGAGGCTGACTTCGCCTTTGCACAGACGATTTTGCTGTGACGGAAGCAGCAACACTGTGTGGAACTAAATTGAGATTTGCTAGATGTACGGCCTTGGGAAGGAGGCTGGAAGTGGTGGGGTTAGATGGCTGCGTCACAATACCTTGATGCTGCCTCTTGTTGGGCTGCTGCCCTACATTACCTATTTTTATGGCATCACTGCCACAGTTTGGCAGTGGAGACGAAGACACTTTGGGTGTGCTGTTGTCAGTAGTCTCTGTTTTCATATCATCTATACAGGGGCTCGCAACATTTGACACTTGAATAGCTGTGGCAGCTGCATTTTTTGTGGAACCCTTGCTTGCCTCATTTTCCATGACTGCACTAGTATCAGGTGAAGGGAAGGACTTAGTAAACTCTTCTGCGGCCGAACCTTCTGCAGATGACTCCTCAGGAGATTTGCCCAACTCTTCAGCTTCTGGCAAGATTCTAGTTACAGTTCTTTTAATTTCACCAGAAGACATCTTAATAGTTTTTATTCTAACTTTGGGAATAGCTGGCGGAGAGCCAGCTGCCACGGATGGAGAGCCTTTTCCACTACTATCACTGCACACACTCCGAGGACTCTCAGGCTGCTTGTTGGCCTTTTTTACCACCTCTAGGGGGCTTCTTGGGCTCTTTGGTGACTTAGGCATTTTGGGGCTTCCTTTCATGCCATCTTTAAAATGGCCAGAAGGTTCTTTTGTAAGGCTTGTTTGATCTTCTTTTGGAATACATGCAACTTTTTTGGCCTGAAGAGCTACTAATGCAGCAACACAAGATGACAATTTTGAGTGAGCTGGCTTTAGACGTTGGCGAGGTGGGACTGATGAAGAAAAGTTCACCTCAGGCATAGACCCTCTGCTTTCCTTCAAGTTATTGTTGTGGAAGCTTCCAAACGCCAAGCCTTCTCCAAGGAAGTTGTTGGTATCCACTAGATCTTTGCTGGATTCTACTAACTTCTCTGCTACTCTGTCTTGTTCTTTTCTGCTCAATTCCAGCCTATTTTCTTGCTGGCTATGAATCTCCATCTTTTGTTCTTTTTTACAATATTGATCAAACATACTCAATTCTGGCTCTGGTACCTTCCTAAGTGAATCTAGAACTGAAGCCGCAGATGGAATATACATTGGAGTTGGTGGGAAATATGGAGTTTGGGCATGTTTTGGTTTATTGTCAATACTGTTTTCTTTGAAAGCATCCTCCGGTTCAGGGCTGGAGATAGGGCTGAACTGACTGAATGTGGGTAAAGGTTCTGACTTCGACTGGTCCAGTTTTTCAGAATAGTTTTTCGAACTATCACCATTAATAAAAGCAGAATCAAATTTCCCATAATTGTGCACTAAGTTGTGAGCCTCTGACGGCAGATCAGACCCACGGAACCCATTGTGTAACAGACCAGCTCCAAGGTGATTCCCCTCCTTCTCTGCTTCAAAGGACTCCTGACGACTTGTGTTCTTCACAATAACACTCACAACAGGGATATCAGGAGCCGGCACTGATTGGGACAAGGACACATTTTCATCTATACAAATTCCTGATGGCTTTAAGTGATTTTCGTTCTCTTCACCAGTTGACTGTATGGTCTCCTTGGCATCAAGGCTAGTTGGGTCTGGGATGTCAAAAGCAGCCAAAAGGTCATCGAAGTCTGGGGTTTTCATGTCCCCCATGATGAAAGCTGCAATTAAAAGCGAAACACACTATCAAAGTTTGTCTCTGGGAAAAAAAAAATCTATTAAACTCTTACTTGGATTTACTCTAATGAAGAAAAAAATTAGGACTCTAGCCACTACAGGGAAGCTAGGATGGGAAGTTTCAACATGCTATCACTTAAACTTCCAGTTTAAACACTGTGGGATTTTATTGTTCATTTGTAGATGGACTAACTCAGTGCCATTCAGCCTTTCTGGCCCCAGGGCCTAATGTGTTACTTTAAAAGGCCAAGGAGCTGCAATCAAGACTCTGGGGCAGATCCTCTACTGTTCTGCTCCCTATAGACTGCTCAGGCAGCACAAGCCACCTGCAAATACCCTGTTGTGGATTCCTAACATAGAGGAGCCCCCAGTGGGCATCCAGCTGTCTCCTACACTCCCCTAGCACAGCTGTGCCAGACTGGGAGGGGATTAGCTGCAATGTGCTGTGCTCTGGCTACCCCACTTGGTGCATGGTTCCTTGGGACTACTGGCAGCTGGTGCAAGTTAGAACAGCTGGAAGTCTGCCTTAACCTGGGCTGGGAAAAGAATCAGGGAGCTGTAAGTTAGTGGTTGTTCTCAGTTTCTCTTCGTGCCCCATTCCTATATTGCCCTGAGTGGCTATGTAGAAGAGGGGCACATCCTTTCCTAGGTGCCCTCTACATTCAGCCAAAGCCAGTCAAACTTCAACCCTGCTCTCCCTAGAGCTCCCATAGCCTGAAGGGGAAGCAGCTAATGAAGCAATTGATGCTACTCTCCCCTCCCTCCTGTGCAACCCAACAGGGAGCCAGTGGGGTAACTGCAGCACCTGCTGCTCCTGGAGCTACAGGGAAAGCTGTGGAGGGCAGTGCCCCCTACCTCCTCCTTCCATAGGTACAGGGCTGATCCAGACACTTCAGTGTAAAAAATAAAAATCACAGAGCATGGCTCAGGGAGCACTCTTCAATTGACCAAACAGAGTCACGCTGAAGGACCACCAACATAAGGCCTCAAGGATCACAGAATGGATACCTCTGGACAAACTCAAAAGTGAAACTAGTATGATCTGCAAATAACACAAGCTGTTACTTCCTGGAAAGGTTTCAGAGTAGCAGCCATGTTAGTCTGTATCCGCAAAAAGAAAAGGAGTACTTGTGGCACCTTAGAGACTAACAAATTTATTTGAGCATAAGCTTTTGTGAGCTACAACTCACTTCATCGGATGCATGCAGCAGAAAATGCAGTGGGAAGATTTTATATACATAGAGAACATGAAACAATGGGTGTGACCATACACACTGTAACAAGAGTGATCAGGTACAGGGAGCTATTACCCGCGGGGGGGGGGGGTTTGAAGGAGACGGACGACGGGATACCTTTGTAGTGATAATCAAGGTGGGCCATTTCCAGCAGCTGACAAGAACGTGTGAGGAACAGTGGGGGGTGGGGGGAGGGGAGGAGGAATAAACATGGGGAAATAGTTTTACGATGTGTAATGACACATCCATTTCCCTGGAAAGGGTACAGTGTAGCCAGACCTCAACTATTTAGTACTGTCAATCACCTGGTGAAAAGCCAGAAGCAATTGGCCAGCCCAAGAGAAACAGCATTGAAAAACGAGGTTCCAGGTTTCTGCCAAAGCTACCTAAATAATAAAAAAGTCTTTACTAAATATTTAGTATGTTGTGTACAGCACCTGGAGCACTCAGTTGTGGATTACTGTAAAAGAGGGCTGATCCTATAGTCCTTTATTAGCTAATAAAATCACTGAAGAGTTTTGCCAGAGCACAGAATAAAGAATCATGCCTAAAAAATCATAATCCAAACCAAAAGTTTCTGAGCATTTCTTTGGTTATAACTGTCTACAAAGGAAGGTAAAGATTACACAGGCACTGACTGCAGCTTCACAATTATACACCTTCTCTAACACAGAAAAGAGATTTGTTATTACTGTAAAGGACTAAATATCCTCCCCCAGTAGTTGTACATAAATTCATGAAATATTTAAATTATACCTTAAAATGAGACCTTTTTGAAATTTTTTAAGACCACTCATGTTTTTTCAGCCACATCTAACTTGAAAATGGCAAGTTTATGAATCCAGAACTGGTACATACTGTATGCATAACAACACTTGTGCAGAGTTCTTTTGCCTCCCCTCCGGGGGGGGGGACGGGGGGGAAGATGGGTAAATTAAACAAAGAGGTTGTTTCCATTTTTCATTACTAATGACTAACACCTTCTCATAGAAGCCACCACTTAACATTTTAACAGTTGAAAGTCACATTTAAAATATATTCCCTTCCGGAAAGCTGCTACATGGAACAACTTCTATGTGAACTGACAACTAAACACTACACTTTGTTACAAAACAATGGAACATACCGAATGGTCTCTGCTCTCTCTTCACCCCACTCTACCACTTCTGTACTGAGAAGAAACTAAGTTAACCATTAATCACATTATTGTGGGGCCTCAGGACCAATCAAGAATTGGTTCTCTTTGTGCTAGACTCTGTACAAACACTAAGTAGCAGATGGTCCCTGCCCCGAAGTTCTTAAAAACTAAATAGACAAGAGACACAGACTGGGCAGAGGTGGGGATGAGGAAGGGATATCACACAGAAGCAGAGTGAACAATATGATAATGGAAAACGTTATTTTAGTGTCAGGATTTTTTGACTACAGTCCTCTTTCCACACTACCTAACTGGTTGATCCTCAAGCACAGTTACAAAATTTACGGCTTGTCTACAAACAAAGAGCATTGGTTTAATTAAAAGGTTTTAAATTGTAGTTTAAACCAGTGAAAAGGCTTTATGGATACTTCTTTTGCTTTAAGAATGGCTAACTTCAGGTTAGATTAAACCTGTTCTAATTGACCTAAACTAAACCAAAATAAGAGCATCTACACAGGGGTTTGTACCAGTTTAAGACCATACCTTTAGTTAAATCAGTGTAATTCTGTATTTAGACAAGCCCTTGGAAGTTCAGAAGATGATCCATAAAGTGCTTAAGAACAGTGCCAGTCTATGGCGAGTTATCATGCACCATAAGGACTACAGCTGCTGGCAAGAAGCATCGATGTAGGACCTTCCACTTACTTTTGGAGAGAAAAGTCTGTGCCAGCTGGAAGAGAAGACTAGACATCCTTCATTTTCTGGCACACAAGTAATTATACAATGAAGACTGTTCATTCCTTACAGCAGGGATCGGCAACCTTTGGCAGGCGGCCCACTAGGGTAAGCCCCCCCTGGCGGGCCGGGCCGGTTTGTTTACCTGCCACATCCGCAGGTTCGGCCAATCACAGCTCCCACTGGCCGTGGTACACCGCTCCAGGCCAATGGGGGCTGCGGGAAGTGGTGGCCAGCACATCCCTCGGCACGCGCCGCTTACCGCAGCCCCCATTGGCCTGGAGCGGCGAAACGCGGCCAGCCGAACCCGCAGACGCAGCAGGTAAACAAACTGGCCCAGCCCGCCAGGGGGCTTACGCTGGCGAGCCGCATGCCAAAGGTTGCTGATCCCTGCCTTACAGCATAATGCCCATGTCTTTATGCACAGAAAGTAAATCACCACATCATTTTAGGCACATAAAATTTCTATGATTAAAAGATTTCAGTGCACCAAGACTTATATACAGAATGCTTTAAACAAAAAATTTCATGAACAGCATGGTACGCAGTCCAACCTGTTACATCTCCTTTTCCTAGCTTCAGCTAAATCCGCAGATTGCAGTCCACCAATTTATACTGAGAACTGGAATGTTTCAGAGCACTGAATTTGGCTCCATACGAGTCAGAAGCACCACACAGACTGGGCTCACTAATAAGCAATGTAGACAAAGATTAGCTGAAAATAAGTCTGCAGAGAGGGGACCAAGGGCCAGACTTTTTAAAAGGATTTAGGTGCCTAGTAGGATTTCCAAAAGCACTTTAAAAGCTTTTGGAAATGTCCCTAGACAGATAAAGAGGCAGATAGGTGCTGGCATACTTTTAAAAATTTGGTCCTAGATAACTACAGTAGGACAAGAACTGGGACTCCTCACCACATATAGCTTTATGGGAAATAGTCCAGTGTTTGCAGGACAGTCTGTGTACATATTTAAGTCCCACAGCAGCTTAATTTATATACTCTCTCTGTTGTACAGAGTGTAAGTCTCTCCTTTGCTCATATTGCAATATTTCTTCATAAAAGTTTATTTTAAGAAGTTATATTTTCTCAGAGTAAAGCAGAATCAGACTCAGGATCTGGAGAAAACTGTACAAACATTTCCAGTTAAAAAGATTTTAAAATAACCAAAATTTTAAAGAGAAGTAAATTGTCGAATATTTCTGTATGTTCCTAAATATTGAAAAGAGAATCAAGTTATAATTCAATGTATTGAAGTTTCTATCGTACCTTCTGCATTATAGAAAAATCAACATTTGTCATTCTTATATAAATGTGAATGTTTGTCACTGGAGTGAGTGTAAAAAGTATGGGTACAGACAAATTTTTAAATTACAACTTAAAACAAAAAAAATTGAAGAAGCTGAAATTTGCAAAGTGTAACAGGTCATCAAACAGGCTGATAAATGACAATTACTTGCACAATAACCAAGTCTGTATATGTTTTGTTGGCCAAAAACCAACCAAGCAAGAATATACATTTCAACAAGAAGGCACGGGGAATGAAAGGAGACAAAGATCTTAGCTCTTAACTCTCTAGGGCACTGAAGGAACTGTAGGCCTGGTAGAACTGTAAACTCACAAGGCCCTTTGCTACATCTACGCTCCAAGACGCACTGAATTCCAAAGGAGTTACTGTAATATCAATGCTCCACATGCACACTACATTCACTTTTCATTGGGAGTATTATTTCTGTGGACTTTTTGAGATCTGCAATAGGTCCAGAAGACTTTACAGCAACATGAAACATTCTGTTCAAAGAAGAAGTTCAAGATTGCCATCTAATATTAGAGTATGAAAACACAGTTATACAAAAGTAAGTTACAGTCCTAAAAAGCTAAGTATTTAGAAGTATGCAAGTTAAGGGACAATAGAAAAATACCCCAAAAGCCAGGCTTAATTTTTAGACAGGACAGCGTGGGAAAGCAAAGTCTCTTTGCCAGCAGAGTACTTTCAGAGAACTTGAAGATCAGGCTCATGGACTTAGTAAACACAGAAAGTGTACAACAACTGGCAGTAAAAGATGAAGCTCAGTTTGTCGAAGGAGACATTTGTCTAGGGAATGTCAGGAGGGAGTGGGTTTTGGGATGCTAAAGGGACAGAAAGATTAGCCAGCTAGGAGAATAAATTGGAGGCTTCCACAACACATAGGGGTGGATTCAGGCTTCAAAGTTTCAACATACAGTAAAGTACAGGAAACACAGAGTAGAAGAACAGAGTAGGCAGGTCCCAAAACAAACTCCGTGGACAACTTAATGTACATGGCTTGGTGTGAATGTGGCCTGTTGATTTACCATACAGGCTGGGTAGACAGTTGTGCTCTAGGTCAGCAGTTCTCAAACTAGTGTCCAGGGACCCCAGGGGTCCTTAGAAACTGCACATGGGGTCTGCAAAATGTCAACCATCAAGCCAAGGATAGACAGATTCTCCAATAAGAAGCAGGTACACCCACCTCACTGACATCTGTAAGTGCTCTTATACTTTTTTCTTAAAGCATTACTAACAGTACTTGTTTATATGAAGTACACATACACCTTTGTCAATCAGTTTCTCAGTCGTAGGTCCGCGATTAACATTGCATTTGAAAAGGGGTCCATCCACAAAAAAAAGTTTGAGAACCTCTGCTCTAGGTGACCAAACTTTGGGCTGGAAGTGGCAATTTCTGGGCTCTAACCCTTACTCTGCCAGTGACTTGCTGTGTGCCTTTGGGCAAGTCACTAAAACTACTCTGTGCCTCTGTTTCCCCACTATGAAGCAGGAACCTCCCACTTACCTATCTTCATCAAGAGCTTCAAGATCAAAAGAAAAAAAGAGAGACTAACCCCCAGAGCAATAGTGTTAGGCTAAAGCCAACCCCCAGCGTCCAGACGGGCCATCCCGGCGGGAAGGCCACACACACTGCTCAGTGGCCTTCGTCCCAGGCGGTGAGGGAGAGGGGAGAAGTCTTCTGCCCCCAGCTGGCAGCAGTGCCTGTCCCACCGGCAAGGGAAGATCTCTGTGGGGCCAGACAGGCCAGGGTACAGTCACAGCCATTCCCTGGGGCGGGAGGTGCAGTCAGTCCGCCCGCCCGCCCCATGGCGTGGGCAGGGTAGGCTGTCTCCTGTCCATGGGGCTGGAAGTGCTTTGTGGGGCTGGCGGGAGCCGGCCTATCTGTGCGGCCCCAAGGGGCAGCAGGAGAGTCACGTCAGTCTGTCTGTCTGTCTGTTTGCTCACCCAAAGGGTCGGCAGGGGGGTGTCCGCCTGCACCGCGGACTGGGGGAGGGGAGTGGGCAGTAGTGAGCCCCACGGGGGGGTGCTGGAGTCCGTCTGTCAGGGCAGGGAGCTGTGCGTCTGAGCGGGACTCGGTCCGTCCGCGGGGGTCAGTGGCCGGCCCGGCCAAGCCGCACTTACCAGCGCAGGCAGCTCCTCCGGGGCCCGCACAGGCCTCACCCAGCGCCGGGCAGCAACGGCCGCAACATGGCGGCGGCGGGGCAGGGCGGGGCCGGGCCTGGGAAGACCTGCCCCGCTCCGCCCCTTTGGCCCCGACTCCGCTCCCTGCCGCGCCCCCGGGGACCGCCCCGCTCGCGGCTCTCTGCCCTGCCCCGCCTCCCCCCGGAAACCGCCCCGCCCCCAGGGACCGCCACGCCCCCCCGGGGAACCGCCCCGCCCCCTTGGCCCCACCCCGCCTCCGCTCCCTGCCGCGCCCCCAGGGACCGCCCCGCCCGCGGCTCTCTGCCCTGCCCCGCCCCCTTGGCCCCACCCCGCCCCCGCTCCCTGCCGCGCCCCCAGGGACCGCCCCGCTCGGCAGCCCGCGACGCTGTGCCCGTTTCCGCCCCGCCCCTGCGCGCGCCGCTCAGGCCCAGGTCTCGCTGCGCTCCTCGGCGCGCTCCCGCTGCTGCGCAGCCCTGGAGCCCTGTCCTCCGCGCCCACCTCTCGCGCGCGCCCCGGGCCCCGCCGCCCGCGCTCGAGCCGCTCCGGGGCGTTACACGGGCCGTGAGAGGCCCAGGCTGAGGCCCGGGTGCGACGATTCACACCGTCATTCCGCGGGCGCGCTTGCTGCCACGGGCGGTCCCGCGCCAAAGGGGCGCCCGGCGAGCTGGGCTTGGGCCTGGGGGCGAGTCCCGGAGCACGGCTCCCTCGTGCTGGGGTAACGGCTCCGGCGTTAGGAGCGGGGCGCTCGCTGGTCTCGGGGCTGGGCTGGGAAACCTGTGTGCCCTGACCCGCGCTGCTGTGGCACGGAGCCTGGTGCTGTGTCTGCGCTGGCCGAGCGGTGTGCGGGTCTCGAGAGCCGTTCCTGGGGCTAGCTGCCTGCCTGAGAAAGCCGAGAGGAGGTAAGGTACAGGTGGTTTGTGTACCTCCTCCTCCCCCCAGCTGGCGGTCACCCCAGGGAAAACCACAGGGCCTTGTCTCCAGCAGCCTGTCACAAGAGAACTACTCAGCTATGCGGCCTCCCTGGAAATACACACCTTTTTGGCACTGAAGACAGCGCCTCAGTCTTCAGCGGGGAACAATAGGCACAATCCCCCAGTCAGTCAACACCATTGCTGGGTATCTGTGTACCCTGAAGACGGGTTGAATATAGGACCCTGAGGCTGCAGTTCAGGCGATGGGTGGGTGCTTTTGCTGGAGCTCTTGAAGGCACTGTGGTGACACGAGGTGCCAGCCTCAGAGGGTGCAGACCTTCATATTACGATCATCCTTCTTTTTTTCTTGTGTGCTTTAAAAATGACCTACAACACTGTTGAATCTTTCTCGCAGCCTTCACTTGTTATTAGCAGGTAGGTTTTTAAGACCTCCTAATAATTAAAACAGCAACAAAACAACCTTCTGTCTTTTATTTCTCTTTGTAATTTGCCTTTTGGATGCACCCTGTCCCATCAGCAACTCATGTAATTTCTGTGAAATAGTGACATCACAAATCTGAGCTCCTACTAGTGTGAATTTTGTGCCCTCCCATGTTTTCTGGACCAGGACACAACAATGTAGCAATGTATAGGTGTGATAGGTTTCCCCGGGGTGCCACTTTGAACTGGGGTACCACTGAGGCCGCCTGACCCATGAGCCTGGGCTCCCTTTAACTGTACTGCTGTGACAAGCTGCAGACCTGCTCCTGGTCTCTCACTTTCACCAGCCTACATATGGGTAGGGACACACCCAGCTGTAGTAACAGGCTTTCTGACTAGCCCCCTGCATGGGAAGGCTTCAGCTAAGGAAGTGCTCAGATACTCAAGTGCACACCCCCCTCTGGAGTGCAAATCCAATATAGTATTGTCTTGCGCTGCACAGAGAACTATACAGCATATGTGATGTTGCACTCCATATGTTTATGGAAATATGCTTATGAGTGTAAATATAATATAACTGGAATGCAAAAGGTCTCTTGTAAGGTATCATTGCAAAGCTTATCTACTGAGTGTGTTCATCCTATTTATATGAATGTATCATTCTTGTATCTGAAGCTAGAAATATGAAGTATTACTCTGAAGTCCTATTGTAACTATGCAAAGTGTGGGCCATTAATGGTGGCTTGGAATCTTGATGGCTTCCATTAACTAGTACAATTGGTTGTAAATGGCTCCTTTTCTTTTTGCGAATACAGACTAACAGGGCTGCTACTCTGAAATCTGTTTACTTGTAAGCCTTCCTGTATACCTGGGTGCTAGCCAGTGAGTAATGAAGTCTCACAGGACATGTGAACATGTCACATGATACTGGAATCCATCTTAAACCTGGTGCTTTTCCATTTAGAGAAGGAAGGGTGGGAACCCAGAGAGAGAGAGAGACAAAGGATTCTCGCCTTGTGCCAAAGATATAAAAGGAGGTGGAACAGAACAAAGGGGGCTGCCAGTCATGGAAATCCCCTAGTTACCACCTGAGCTGGAACTAGCAAGAACTGTACCAGGGGAAAGGATTGGGCCCAGACTAAGAAGGAGTCTAGTCTGTGAAAGAAGCTTATTGGAACATCTGAGGGTGAGATTTACCTGTATTCAGTTTCTTAAATGTATTAGGCTTAGACTTGTGTGTTTTGTTTTATTTTGCTTGGTAACTTACTTTGTTCTGTTTGTTTTTACTTGAAACCACCTAAATCATACTTTTTATACTTAATGCAATCACTTTTGTTTATTAATTAACCCAGAGTAAGTGATTAATACCTGGTGGAGCAAACAGCTGTGCATATCTCTGTGATGGGTTGGATCACAGAAGCCCCCTGGGAGCTGCCACCTGATGTGCCAAGACTACTTCTGCCCCCGCTTTCCCTGCCAGCTTAGGACTCCAGCACCCTGTCTTGCTGAGCCAGACACACCAGTCTGTTCCCAGCACAGACCCAGGGTCTGAACCACGTACCCCAAAGCTGCAGACTTAACTGAAAGCAAGTTAAAAAGTGTTCCTGCCTTTAACACTCAGATGCCAAACTCCCAATGGGGTCCAAACCCTAAATAAATATGTTTTACCCTGTATAAAGCTTATACAGGGTAAACTCATAAATTGTTCGCCCTCTCTAACACTGATAGAGAGATATGCACGGCTGTTTGCCCTCCCCGCCCCCAAGTATTAATACATACTCTGGGTTAATTAATAAGTAAAAAGTGATTTTATTAAATACAGAAAGTAGGATTTCATAGAATCATAGAATATCAGGGTTGGAAGGGAACTCAGGAGGTCATCTAGTCCAACCCCAACCCCCTGCTCAAAGCAGGACCAATCCCCAACTAAATCATCCCAGCCAGGGCTTTGTCAAGCCTGACCTTAAAAACCTCAAATGAAGGAGATTCCACCACCTCCCTAGGCAACGCATTCCAGTGCTTCACCACCCTCTTAGTGAAAAAGTTTTTCCTAATATCCAATCTAAACCTCCCCCACTGCAACTTGAGACCATTACTCCTTATTCTGTCATCTACTACCACTGAGAACAGTCTAGATCCATCCTCTTTGGAACCCCCTTTCAGGTAGTTGAAAGCAGCTATCAAATCCCCCCTCATTCTTCTCTACCGCAGACTAAACAATCCCAGTTCCTTCAGCCTCTCCTCATAAGTCATGTGTTCCAGTCCCCTAATCATTTTTGTTGCCCTCCACTGGACGCTTTCCAATTTTTCCACATCCTTCTTGTAGTGTGGGGCCCAACACTGGACACAGTACTCCGGATGAGGCCTCACCAATGTCAAATAGAGGGGAACGATCACATCCCTCGATCTGCTGGCGGTGCCCCTACTTATATAGCCCAAAATGCTGTTAGCCTTCTTGGCAACTGTTGACTCATATCCAAAGCAGATTTAATTGGTTCCAAGTAGTAACAGACAGAACAAACTGAATTACCAAGCAAAATAAAATAAAACATGCAAGTCTATGTCTAGTACAGCAATAAAACTGAATACAGATAAAAACCTCACCAGTTCGAGCAAGCTTTCTTTTACAGACTAGTCTCCTTCTAGTCTGGGTCCAGCAATCACTCACACCCCCTGTAGTTACTGTCCTTTGTTCCAGTTTCTTTCAGGTATCTTTGGGGGTGGAGAGGCTCTCTCTTTAGCCAGCTGAAGACAAAATGGAGGGGTCTCCCAGGGGTTTAAATAAGCTTTCTCTTGTGGGTGGAGACCCCCTCCTCTCTCCTATGCAAAGTCCAGCTACAAAATGGAGTGTTGGAGTCACTTGGGCAAGTCACATGTCCATGAATGACTGAGTTCCTTACCAGCCAAGCCACATCCCTGGGAAAGCCCAGATGTGGATTGGCGTCTCCAAGTTCATTGTTGGCTTAAGGGCTTCTTGATTGGGCACTTACTGGGAATAGTCTTTTCTCAGGAAGCTGACCAACTGCTTCACTAAAACCTACTCAGAATCAAACAAGTATGCAGCCAATATTCATAACTTCAAATACAAAAATGATACTTGCATACAAATAGGAGTAATAGATTCAGTAGATCATAACCTTTACAGGGATATGTTACATGGCATATGTAGCATAAAACACATTCCAGTTATGTCATATATACATTCATAAGTATATTTCCATAAAGCCTTATGGGGGGCACCGTCACAATCTCTCTATGAGTGTTATAGAGGGTGGACAATTTATGAGTTTACCCTGTATAAGCTTTATGCAGAGTAAAATGGATTTATATGGATCCCATTGAGAGCTGGGTGACTGGGTGCTGGAGATAGGTGACTTGCTGAGCAGTTTTTGGTTAAAGTCTTCAGTTTTCGGGGCATGGACCAGACCTGGGTCTGTGTTGCAGCAGACTAGCATGTCTGGCTCAACAAGGCAGGGTTCTGGATTCCCAAGTTGGCAGTGGAAAACGGGCTCAGAGGTAATTCCAGTACATTAGGTGACAGCCTCAAGGGGGGTCTCTGTGACTGAACCCGTCACAGCGTAAGCTCATTGAAATTCACCCCTTCTCTGTGTGGAGGAAGATATGCACAGCTTTTTGCCCCCCCCATCCCCATTATGAATTCCACAAACTGGTTTTAGAGAAAACAAATACAAGTTTATTCGCTACAAAAGATAGATTTTAAGTGATTATAAGGGTTAGCAAAAAGATCAAAGCAGATTACCATAGGAAATAAACAAAACCACAAACTAAGCTTAAGATACTAACACAACTGGTTACAAGTAACAAATTCTCACCCTAAATGTTGTTTTAGGCAGATTGTAGAGTTTCTTGAAGGCAAGCTGCTCTTGCTTACAGCTTAAAACTCCATGTATTTCTTTCACAGGCCCCACCCCCCCTAGCCTGGGTTCAATCCTTCCCCCCCCCCCACTCTTTGTCTTTGTTTCTTATGTTTTCAGCAGTCATCCTGGGTGGGGATTCAGTGAAGAAGGAACCCTGATTATGGCACTCCTCTGCCTTAAATAGGTTTTTCGTATGGCTGGAATCCTTTGTTTTCCAGTGTGTCGTCCCCGTCCCCCCCCCCCCCCGCCACCAGTGGAAAAATACTGGTATTCTATCATGGAATCCAGGACCAGATGACTTGATCACATGACCCTGCAGTGTCAAAGGAGCCATGAGGCAGAGGCTGTTTGTAGCATCCCAGGAAAGCTTCTCAGGAAAGTAGGAGATTAGTATCTTCAAAGACCTATTGTTCTCCCTAATGGTCCATTGACTTGTTTCCAGCTAGCCAGCCAGACTGATTGCATTCTGTCTGGTGGGCGTTCCCCAGGTGCAAACACTTTTGTAGTATAGATATATAGTCAATATTCCTAACTTTAGATACAAAAAAGATACATGCATAAAAATAGGATAATCATAGTCAGTAAATCATACCCTTTCCAATGATACCTCACATGATCTATCTTGCATAAAATACATGATGATTATGACAATCATATCATAATATTACTATGAAAATACGGGAAGCGGTGTCAAAACAGGTAAAGTGATAGAGGGGAGAATGCTGTTTGTTTCTGCTTGGCATGCAGATAGCAGTGATGTTGGCAGGGCAGAATAATTTTTTAGAGAAAGGCAGAGCTAATATTTTTCATAAAAATAAAACAGGGATTTTGACAAAAAAGCAGAAATTGATCTTCACGAACCATGGGCACCTGCAACGGTTTGTCCAATGGTGAGAGCACCACACAGGGTGAGATCCACACGCTGTTCATTCTCTCCCATAAACAGCCTGTGTCACCTTGGGCAAGTCACTCAGGGCTAAATCAACAGAAGTACTTCAGTGTTCATTGGTGCAGGGACTTAAGTTTCTTATATCCCAGCTGAGTGCCCTAATCACTGGGCAGTAGTTAGTCTCTCTTTGGCCCACTGAATATTTTTTTATACAAAGTATAAAGCTTCAACAGGAGAGATTGAGAGAGCCTAACCCAGAATACCCCAAAAGCATACTGGTGGGGGCACTCCCCTGGGATATAGGAAACCTGGGTTCAGACCCATTCTTCCAATCAGGCAGAGCGGAGATTTGAACTTGGGTCTGCTAAAGCCTAAGTAAGTGCATGAGGCGCACACACATACCCACCCTGAAAATTCATGACCTGCTTCCCCATGGCTGCCTTGTGTTTTAAACATTGTCTGAGAATGCCTAGGGGATCAGACTCCACTGGCAAGATAGGCGGAGGGAATGCCTAGTTTGAGGGGGCCACCAGCCCTTTATTGAGGGCTTCAAGAGCTTGTTAGTTATCTGGCAGTGTTAGCATTTAGGTGGCTTTGCACACATGTACTGGTGGAAAAATAGGCACCTACAGCTGCTGAGTGGTGGTTTTGAGAATGTCAGTGGCACCTAAATGTTGGACTTAGGCACATAAGTAACTTCATGGATCTAGCCTTTCATCTCTCTGTGCCTCAGTTCCCCCTCAGTAAATGGGTATAACAGTATTTCCCTATCTCACAAACATGTTCTTGGGATAAATACATTAAAGACTGTGAGATGCTCAAATACTGTGGCGATGGGGGCTAAATAAGTACCAAAACTAGATAGAGTCCCAAGCTGAAAAAGTGAACAAACGCAAAAGCTTTGCAGATCACCTTGAGAGTATGTCTTCACTGAAGTTAACTTGTGTGATTGACGCTCGGGTTAGCCTAGCCCAGATGTAAGCAGATAGGCTGCAGAGCCCTTCCTGGATGACTGTGTTCTGACAGGTGTTGCATTCTCCAGGTGTGTGTCGCTAGGACTTACGGGGGCATAGCCTATGGTTTTTTGTGGTGCAGTAAACTGAGCTGCTCTATGATTCTTTTGCAGTGAATTGTGGGAGAACTTGTCTGTCCTTCTGGACAAATGCGGGAGAGGGAATCATGAGACACTGGAACACTATCAGCACCTGAGTGATGTGGCCTCCTCCAAAATGGGTGGGTTAGCCAGCCAACTGAAAGCAGCATCCAGACTTTAGCCTACAGCCCCACACAAGACAGATGGCTAGAGCTGATAACATCACTAAATTGGGGTCACAGTTTTCATAGAATGTGAGGCCAGAAGGGACCATTAGATCATCTAGTCTGAACTACTGTATAACACAGGCCATTAAATTTCACCCAGTTACCCTTGTGTTGAGCCTAATAACTATAGTTAGACCAAAACATTTTAGTCCTTAAGAACATAAGAACATTGGTCAGACCAATGATCCATCTAGCCCAATATCCTGTCTTCCAACAGTGGCCAACGCCAGGTGCTTCAGAGGGAACAAACAGAACAGATAATCATCGGGTGGTCCATCCCCCGCCATCCACTCCCAGCTTCTGGCAGTCAGAGACTAGGGACACCCAGAGCATGGTTTTACATCCCTGACCATCTTGGCTAATAGCTAGGACCCTACCAAATTCATGGCCCATTTTGGTCAATTTCACAGTCATAGGATTTTGAACATCGTAAATGTTATGATTTAAGCTATTTAAATATGAAATTTCACAGTGTTGTAATCGTAGGGGTCCTGACCCAAAAAGAAGTTGTGGGGGTGGTTTCACGGTTGTGGTACTGCTACCCTTACTTCTGCGCTGCTGCTCATGGTGGCGGTGCTTTCAGAGCTGGGCAGCTGGAGAGCAGTGGTTGCTGGCTGGTAGCCCAACTCTGAAGGCAGAGCTGCTGCCAGCAGCAGCACAGAAGTAAAGATGGCACGGTATGGTATTGCCGCCCTTCATTCTGCGCTGCTGCTTGCAGAGCTGGGCCCTCAGTCAGCAGCCGCCACTCTCCAGCTCCCAGCTCTGAAGGCAGCAGGGCAGAAGTAAGGGTTGCATGGTAGGGTATTGCCACACTTACTTCTGCGCTGCTGCTGGTGAGGTGCTGCCTTCAGAGCTGGGTGCCCGGCCACCAGCCGCTGCTCTCCAGCCACCCATCTCTGAAGGCAACACAGAAATAAGGGTGGCAATACTGCAGCCTCACTAAAAACATTGCGAGCTCCCTGCAACTCCCTTTTGGGTCAGGACCCCCAATTTGAGAAATACTGGTCTCCCATGAAATCTCTATAAGATAGGGTAAAAGCACTCAAAAGACCAGATTTCATGGTGGGAGACCAGATTTCATAGTCCATGATGCATTTTTCATAGCTGTGAATTTGATAGGGCCCTACTAATATCCATTGATGGACCTATCCTCCATAAACTTATCTACTTCTTTTTTGAACCCCGTTATGCTTTCAGCTTTCATGACATCCCCTAGCAATGAAGGCTAAACTGTTGTGAGCCACAGGCAGAGAACAGGAGATCCCAAAGTGCCACCAATGTCTGAGTCCCCTGTAATGGCAAGGAATTAGGTAGGGTACACCCAGATGTTTCTAGCAGACAATCTATGCCCCATGCTGCAAAGGAGGGCAAAAACCCTCCAAGGTGCCTGCCAATCTAGCCTGGGGGAAAATTCCTTCCTGACCCCTAATCTGGTGATCAGTTTGACCCTGACCATGTGACCAAGACCCACTACCTCCGCATCTAAGAAAAAGGATTCTCTCTACCACCTCAGCACTGGTCCACCCCATCTAGCGTCCCACTGCCAGCCACAAACAAACACACACCTGAATACATCCAGCCTATTTGCAGGGGGGGAGGGGGAGAAATCAGTGATGGGTTGAATCTCTGAAGCATGAGATTGGATTATAGTCATTGTATTAATACAGAACTGCAAATGTCATGACCATGTGGAGAGCAATGCAAGCGCTCCTATTCTCTGCATAACCCTTGAAAGAAGGGGTTGAACAGGGATGCATAGATTCCAGGGCCAGAAGGGACCACTATGACTGCCAGTCTATAGTTGCATGGGTCATCACATTTTATATATTGGACCTACTGTTTTCCATGGGACCCCTGTATAGAATGGACAGTGAACAAGACAGGGTTTTGTATGGAGTCAGATGGGATCTGGAGGAGGGGAAAAAATGCCAAAAACTTGATCTAGTCTAGTCCTCAAGGCTAAGATGGTCTGATTGTTGTGTTAATTTACATAGTAGGTAAACCTCAGACAATTAATTCAAATTGCCAGGAGTCAAATGTAATATAGCCACAAAATCAGGAGTAGTTGGTGATTTTTGCCAGCAGACCAGAAAAGGAAAAGGCCAAAACTCAAGAATTTAGGATGCCTGGGCAACCTTTATTTGGCCCCCTTGTGCATATGCATAATGATACACTATTACATGATCACACAGTATTTTTTCTACAGGACCCCACCTCATTCAGTGCACAGGATGGACAGTGAATGAGGTCAGGGCTGCAAAAAGGAAAGATACTCTTATGCCTCAGGCACTGTAGCAGAACCAAGAAGAGTTTGGTTATCTCTGGCTCTACCACTGATTCCCTATGTGACATGACACAAGGCATCAAACAAGTATTCTGAGGAGATGCTAATTATCAGTGCCCAGCTGGACACACCTAGGGCCAAGTTTTCAGAAGGGTCAACTCCTGCTGAAGTCATTGGGCGCTATGGGTGCTCAGCACCATTTAAAAAGACTTCAGGTATTAGGTTTGACACCTGCTTATTGAGGCATTCAAAATTAGTGGACATTTTTGAAAAGATTGTCTGTAATCTCCCTGTGCCTCATTTGACATTAATAAAATGGGAGTGCTGTGAAGATAAGTCCATTCATGTTTGAGAGGTGCTCAGACACTGTGATGAGGGGCACCTGAGACAATTAATCATTCTGTATTCAGGACAAAGTTTGAATCTTGTGCAGTAAATAAGACCTGGACCAATCAGTGAATTTTGGGGAGAAAAGAAGCAGAAGAAGGAGTGCCTCATTCTTTGAGCACCATCCATCTTGAGGAAGGGTTCTTGTGGAACAAAAATGTGTCTCAGTCTCACACTAATGAATATTTTCAGCCCCTCAGCAAGGATTTATTTATGCCCCTGTGGTGTGCCCATCACTGTGGTATCCAAGTACTTGTTTTACTAGGGCCTTATCCCAAGGAAAGATGACAAATTCAGAAGAAAATGAAAAGAAAATTCTTCTCTACCATAGCTCCAACTAATAATGAATAAAAAAGGGAATTACCTTGATCTCATCTTCCTGTCTCCCATAAACTTCATCTAAAAATTAATTAATGCCCCTGTTTGCTTTCACAGCCTGCTCCATTTCTTCCAGAGTTGTTCTTTTCTCAGTTTAGCAAATGACTTGCTGCTGTATGATTGATGCTGCTGCATAGACAAGCTATTGCAGCCTCTATGTCTATCACCACATCTGATCTCTCCTTCCGACAAGCTGCAGAGCTTTGGTTTCCACATAGTCACGCCATTCTGATCAGACAGGCATACTAGTATTGGGAGAAGAGCTTTATCATAGACCCTCAGCAACCCTTCATGGGAACAGATCAGCTCCACAGCAATTCACAGATGGTGCATGCTGTCAGGAGAAGGTGAGTATTTAACAACATTCATTACTTCCCTAAAGAGGTCATAGCTTTCAGTAACACCTGGGATTCCTCTAACTCCTAGGATGAAATACATTATTGGTCCATGGACTCAGCAGCTTGTGATTCCAAAAGCTGCTTTCTGTTTTAACAATGACTTTCTCTTACATCTCCTGATCCCCAGAGAGAACCCTAGAAGTTTATATTCTCCCTCTCTTCCCCATCTGTGCTTGGGTCCTATCCTACGCATATCAGGGCTTGAAATGGAAAAATATGCTGGCATGCTCTCCAACCCTTACTGCAGGGATAGGAAGCCTGGACATCCTAGTGTATCCCCTCCTTCTATGACAATCTTTCCCCCACTTTCCATCTCTCCAGGGACTAATGCTAGACACCCAATCCATGGTCAGTACATAAACAAAAGTTTTTATTCCCAACTCTGGAATTCAGCAACTACGTTTAGGTATTTACATTTGAAAATATTTCCTATAGTTTTAAGTTTAAAAGTGGCCAAATACATTGTGTGATTTCTGACTCCCTTCGAGTCTTGTGAATTTGAGATGGAGCTGTGGACCAGAACATTTTCAGCCTTACATTCCCCAGATCGTTATATATGCATAATGTTTTAATTAGTAGCTTGTAAGATGTCCTAAAATATATTTCCCTAACCAGACTGCTTGCAAAAACCTGGGCTTTCCAAGCTGTGTCTTAGAAAATAAGCATGTACCACTTATTTTCAGAGCAGTACAGCTGTTGAAGAGCGAGGTCATACTGACAAAGAGAAAGTAGCTAGAAATTGTTTGCCACTCATTTCACTGTTAGGTGAGAACCTCCATACAAAGAATGCCAGTGACAACAAACAGAAAGGCTGATTACCATATTGCAGCCAAGGGCTTAGTATAGGTTGGGGTGAGCAAACTTTTTGGCCCGAGGGCCACATTGGGGTGCAAAACTGTATGGAGGGCTGGGTAGGGAAGGTGGTGCCCCGAAACAGCCTGGCCCCTGCCCCCTATTCGCCCCCTCCCACTTCTCGCCCCCTGACTGTTTCCCCTCAGAACTCCTGACCCATCCAATCCCCCCTGCTCCTTGTTCCCTGATTGCCCCCTCCTGGGACCCCTCCACCCCAAACTGCCCACCCCGGGATCCCACCCCCTATCCAACCCCCCCCCCATTCCCTGACCGCCCCAGAACCTCCATCCTATCCAACCGCCCCCTGCTCCCTGCCCCCCAGGGCCCCCAGTCCCTAGCCACCCGCTGCTCCCTGACTGCCCCGAGACCCCCTATCTACCCAACCCCCCACGCCGCTGCGTGCGCTGCTGCCACCCCCTTACCATGCCGCTCAAAGCGGCAGGAGCTCACAGTCCCAGCTGCCCGCGTGGCTGCAAGGGAGGGGGAACAGGTAGGGAGGGGCTGGGGGCTAGCCTCCCGGACCAGGAGCTATGGGGCCGGGCAGGACGGTCCCGCGGGTGATAGTTTGCCCACCTCTGGTATAGGTAGATGCCAAAAGGGACTAGTGAATTATATCTATAAACAACATCCACCGTTACATTAGATAGGATACAATAATAAGCCTTCTCCTTCAGCGTATGAGCCAGACTCTAAATTTTCCCTTGGGAAGGTTTTTCCATAACTGTCCATTATGGGGCTTCTTGCACCTTTCTCTGAAGCATCTGATACTGGTCACTGTCAGAGGTAGGATACTGAGCTAGATGGCCCTCTGCTTTTATCCTCCGTGGCATTTTCTATGTTCTTGTATTCCCTCTCCTGATGGTGATGTTTGCAGAGTAGTTTGTAAGTGTCATAATGCAATGTTCGTCAGTCTCTAATATGGCGGCGGGTGTTCCCATTTCTTTAAAGAAGTATCACACTTTCTGGCCATCTTGAGAGCTTTTCCTGCTGTAATAATATTTTAAGCTGTCTACACAAGTTAAGATTTTTTTTTTTCCCCTCAGAGTGTCCACTGTAATGTAACAAATAAAACAATGGGAATTCAGAGGCACTTTCTGGCAATGGTGCGGGGATTATGGCTGCAGTGTATTCAGTGTAGGGCTCCAAACCTTGAGTTTCTCTGCTATCCCAGATGCTGCACACCTGGTTATAAAAACTCACGCTGAGCCAGCTTTACTCAGACTTCATGCTGCTCTTGGTGTCTAAGCACTTCCTCTCTAGAGGTGTTTCTCTAGGGAGAACACTGTGATTAAAACATCAGTAATAAAACAAACTACGTGATTCAAACTCTCGTTCATCACAAATTGAAGAATAGCAGGTGAATCTAATGCATCATATGGCATCTTGTCAGTGGGTATTTACCACAACATTCTATGCAATGCCTTATGAAGTGTTCCTCACAAAGCATTACATCATCATCATCATCATCATAGCAGCCCCTAGGACCCCAGTCATAGAGTTTAAGGCCAGAAGGGACCAGTAGATCATATAGTCTGACCTCCTGTATCTCACAGGCCACCAACACCACCTCATGATAAACCCAACAACCAAAATGAGACCAAAGTAAATAAGACCCACAGGAGACTAGACTATTATGTGCCACAGGCAGAGAATAGGAGGAACCAAGATCAACCAGTGCTCAAGGTCCCTCTAGTGACAGACAAATGATTAAATGAGATATACGTAGATAATCCTGGCAAGTGACCCACACCCACATGCTGCAAAAGAAGGTAAAAAAAAAAAAAAATCAAGGTCAATGTCAATCTGACGTCGGGAAAATTCTTTCCCAACCCCATATGGCAATCAGTTAGACCCTGAGCATGTGAGCAAGAACCAGCCAGCCAAGGACCTGAGAGAGAATGCTCAGTGCCACCTCAGAGACCTGGCCTACCTTGCCTAGTATCCCATCTCCAGCCATGGTGTCAAGGCTAATTCCCCGCTCTGACGCTTTGAGTGCAGAAGGTGGGGGCCTGCAAGGATTCTAAAAATTAATACTGGCCACTCAAGGCTTGTATTAAACTCCCAAGGTTACAGCTTCTCGCTGACCTTGGATGGGTAGATGCTGCCACCACCCAAGTGCAAACACCCCCCCCCCCAAAAAAAACAAAAAACACACACACACCCACCACCAAATCCCTTTCGACCCAGGAAGGCACATTTGGGAATTCCTCCCTGTGTGGTACCTCAAGCACTTACACCCCCACTCCAGGGAAGAGCTGAGAAGAAAACAAAGGAAATCAGCTGTTGTCACCAGCTAATTCAACAACGTGCACAAACCTCTTAAAACCCAATCCTGTTCTTTAAAAAGGTAAATTGTATTAAAAACAAATTAAAAAAAAGAAAATACATCTGGAACTTAGGCTATTGCTAGATTTTAAAAGGGCAACTATAATAATTAAGCATCAAGAATGGTTTTCTTGAGGTCCAGCTTAAAGGTACAAGCAAAACAAAAGCACCTGGGGTTAGCACTGAGAAGTCTACAAGCCATAAAGAAATAAGAAAGGTAAACCTAATTGCGTCTTCCCAGACATTTCCTGATCTACTTACATATCTGGGGTTTCAAATAAGTAGTTTCTAGGTATGATCTGATGGTTTTTCATACCTGGCTCAAAGCTTCTTACAGCATAGTCCAGCCTTGTCCCTGCTCTCTGGGATAACAACCACAGACAGACAAAAGTGGAGTCTTGTTCAGTTTTTAAAAGTTCTAGCTCTTTTGGCCAGGTTCCCACTCAGTTCTTTTTACCTATGCATTCAGTCAGACTTTTTAACCCTTTACAGGTAATAGAGAACAGCTACCAAGAGGGATTTTATAGCTAACTGGCTGGCGGTCCATAAAAGGGAGCTACCCCTCCCCACTTTATTTATCACACATGGCCATCCCTGATGCTTCAGAGGAAGGAGATTTAAAAAAAACCCTCCCAGAATACATAGGGAGGCACACGTATAGCTGGTGGCCAGCTAAATCCCTTAAGCATGAGCTTTAGGAACACAGGACATAAGCCAGAGTGAGCCCCAGGGCTGTTGAGTCTACTCCTGACTATTGCAAGCAACTCTGTCATACAATCACACTCAAATCTGTCCAGCTCTCTCAAACTAATTAAGTTGCTTGCCTCCACAACTCCTATTGGGAGGCTGTTCCAGAACCTCACTCCTCTGATGATTACAAACCTCCTTCTAATATCCAGACTGACTTTGTTCATGGCCAATTTATACACATTTGTTCTTGTGCCAAGAAGGAGATGAGGTTTATGGTCATCCTAAGCATCTTCAGAACAAATTGCAAAACCCACTTCCTTGTCCTGCCTTCCCACATAACAAAACCCCACATAGTGAAACAGCAACAAATTCTGACTACAGAGTGGGGAAACGAGAGGGAGAGACACATAGGGAACTTCTTTTTATCACCTGAATTTGTCAGGCGTCTATCACCCAGCACCATGTAATTTAGATAGATCTAAAACTTATCCTTGCCAAACCCACAAGATACCCATCATAGTCACTGGTCTGAAGATGCTGAGGTTCATGGTCATCCTAATCTCTTCCAGCACTGAGCTCTAGATTCCCAGGCTGAGTGCCAAGACACAATTGTCTCCCGCACACCCGAATCTCAGTCTTGAGGGTGACATTTTCATTGTTCCCATGGACTGTAGCTGCCATGGAAGGTCACGATCAAGCATGGAGAAGCCATCCTGTGGTAAACTTGGGAATAGAAGGCTTTAAAGACAGGACCAAACCCTTCAATTTCACCAAATACTCAACAAGGAGCTAGTGTAGAGAGCAGAGCACAAATCACAAATTTATGGTCCAGTCTGGATAAGTCTGAATCTGACCCAAGGGTTGGAGTCTCCTGCCCAGTAGTAGGTGGCAAAGGACATTTTGCATCCAGGCCTGTTTGGTTATCAAACCTTTTTTATTAATGATCTGGAAGAGGGAGAAAACAGAACATTAACAATTCTACAACACTAAATTGTGAGGAGTTGGGAACACCAGTGAGGACAGAGAAATAATACATTAGAAATGAGATGGAGGTGTTTAATACCTAGTTTGCTTCAGTCTTCACTAAAAAGGTGAATGGTGACTAGACACTCAACACAACTAATATTAACAACAAGGGGGAAGGAATGCAAGCCAAACTGGGGAAAGAACAGGTTAAAGAATATTTAGATAAATTTGCTGTCCAACTGGAAGTGGGTATCTAGTGTGGTCACACAGGAGTCAGTCCTGGGACTGGTACTAGTCAATATTTTCATTAATGACTTGGATAATGGAGTGGAGAGTAGGGTTATAAAATTTGCAGATGACACCAACCCAGGAGGGGTTGCAAGCACTTTAGAGGACAGGATCAGAATTCAAAACAACCTAGCCAAATTGGAGAATTGGTCTGAAATCAACAAGATGAAATTCAATAAAAACAAGTTCAAAGTACTTCACGTAGGAAGGAAAAAATCTGATGCACAACTACAAAATAGGAAATAATTGGCTAGGCGGCAGTACTGCTGAGAAGGGTCTAGAGGTTATAGTGGATCACAAATTGAATATGAATCAACAATGGGATGCAGTTGTGAAAAAGGCAATACCATGCTGGGGTGTATTAACAGGAGCGTTGTATGTAAGACATGGGAAGGAATTGTCCCACTCTACTCGGCACTGGTGAGTTGGAGTCCTGTGTCCAGTTCTTGGTGCCATACTTGAAGGAAAATTTGGACAAACAGGAGAGAGTCCAGAGGACAGCAGCAAAAACAACAGATTTGGAAAACCTGGCCTATGAGGAAAGGTTAAAAAACCTGGGCATGTTAGATCTTGAAGAATAGGGCGGGCTAATAACAGTCTTCAAATATGTTAAGGGCTGTTATAGGAGTGGACAAGTAATGGTCTTAATCTGCAGCAAGGGAGTTTTATATTAGATATTAGGAAAAGCTTTCAAACTATAAGGGTAGTGAATCTCTGGAATAGGCTTCCAAGGGAGGTTGTGGAATCACCATCACTAAAGGTTTTTAGGAACAGGTTGGACAAATACCTCTCAGGGATGGTCTAGGTGTACTTCTTATGTTCTTATGTCCTGCCACTATGCAGAGGGCTGAACTAAATTACTTCTCAAGGTCCCTTCCAGCCCTACGATTCTATGATTAAAGAGACCTTGCTGAGATGAGGGCAATGACTTTTTGAAAGCCAATAGTGTGCTTAGTGAAGTACTGAAAAGAGATGAAGACAGTGTTCCTGGCCTGACTATTTCATTCTAAGAGGTTTGCCATCCATCAGCTAGTTTACAATCTAAGAAGTAGGATGTTGGGATGACATTAGAGAAGGGAAGAGTAGGTGTTTGATAGTGAGATGTATTAGGTTTTGTTTGGCATTGCCTCCAAAGGAAAGTGATGAAAGTATCCTCACTTAAGACATTTCATATGATATTGGACAAAGCACTAAAACCAGAAGGTAGGAATCAGTCCTGCAGTGGCCTCCAGGGGTGGCCTAACTGCCCCTTTACAGCTCTGACTCCCTACAGGTTACCATGATGGGAAGTCCCTTCAGCTGTCCTCATTCCTGGCTCAGATTTCTCTTGCTTGTGCACCAGCCTAGAATTCTCTCCCATTTATTCCTCCAAACTCTTTAAATCAGAAATGCTACTCAGGAATCAGAGGCAATAAAGTGTTCCAAGCCACATAGGCCCCCTGGTCTTACTCTGTCTGCACCACTGTTTGTCTTGCACCTTTTATTTTGGGTCTTTGTCCTACCTTCGTTTTCATCTACCTTCAGGAAGCAAAGGATCAAGAGAGGGAAAGACAGTAGATGGGGAATAAGGATGAGAGGAGGTGGGGAGCATCAGGCAGGGAATGGCGTCGGAGGAGGAGACCATGGCACGTGCAGTTCTCCTTGGTTATTAAGGAAGATCTGTGCTGACAGCACATGCTCTTTAATTTGATTTTTGAAGGGATACATTTTTCTAAACTGTCTTCCATTCTAGGAATGGTTAGAAAACAATTACATCAATATGGGGGGAGGGTGACTTTCTTGAGGTTCCTGCCCCCTAAATGATTCCAAGATTCCTGCATTGAGACACAGTACTATTGGATTATGCTGGGCTACTGTCTACTTTGTTTCCATTTAAAGTAAACATGGATGTGTGTTAGGCACCATTTATTCACTGCTGCCTTGTGGTGCAAAGGGCAAATCTAGGCCAGCCACTTCACAAAGTGCTGACATTTCCTCTAAGGCTAAGATTTTTCAAAGGAGTCCAAGTGAGTCAGGCATCCAGGTCCTATTGATATTCTCTGGGAGTTGGGTACCTAGCACCTAAGACTTCTTTGAAAATACCAACATATCAGTAAACATTTATAAAGTGCCTAAGTCCTTTAGGAGCCCATGGCTTATTGACTTTCTGAACATCTTAAACTCCTTGGAAGTTGATCGACAAAGAGGACATAGGTACTGCAATGCAGTACCTAACTTTAGGCACTCTGCCACCCAGGGGATTTCACAGCCTTGGGTTAGGTACCCAGGCTCCCTAGAAAATTAATGGGGAGAGTTAGGCACCTAAGAATGGGATCCTTAAAAGCCAGCAAGCTGAGCAGTGAATTGCCTAAGCTAGCCAATAGGAAATGCCAAGGAGAGGGGTGGGGACTAAGCATCTATCTATGAGTTCTCCTGCAGTTAGGTGTCTAAGCCATGCGAGGGTGAGCTATGTACGCCAATGGGCAGGGCACTTACCTGGGCTGTAGAATACTTGGGTTGAGATCCCCCTGCTGCCTAGTTCAGATCAGGGGCTGGAACCCAGGTTTCCCACTTCCCAGCAGAGTGCCCTAACAAAGAGTATAATGGGATGGGGCTTTCTTAATTTCTCCTGTTGAAGCTGTTTCACTTTGTATATATTTAAATATTCATTGACCCAGAGAGAGAGAGAGAAACAGGGTCAATGAATCAGGGAACTCTATGATTCTGGCACTCACCTAGCATGTGAGACTCACGTTTTTCCTGCAGAGTAGGCAAAGCAGGAAGCTGAAGGTCAGCCCCACCCAGACCAATGCCCAAGCCACTGGGCTGTTCTACAGCAAGCCTTTCTCAGTCTCTCCTGATCACACAGTTCCCCTTTGTATGAAATATTCATTCATCAGAGAGAGTGAGTGAGACTGACTCTGTAGCCCAGTAGTTAGTGCAGCCTGTCGGGAGACCTAGGTTCCAATCCCTGTTCCAATACATAAGAAACAATCTGTGTTTAGGGAAGACAATATTCTCCACATCCACAGTCTGAGCAGACCATAGGACTCTTTTCCTAGCACTGAGGCATATGAATGTAGCAGGAGTGTTCCACGTCAGGGTGAAGCCCTGTGTGCCCAGAGATGAGTGTTGGTGAGATTTTCATACTTCTGTTTGAGCTCTCCTTTTCTGTAAGGGCGCACAAAAGGCTCTTCCCAGATAGTGCAAGGACTGTGGCTAGATACGGATTTGGGGCCATTGTTTTTCGTCAATGTTTCTGTTAAGTCTAATAATCTTTGTGTCTGTGTAAATATTCATCAGGCTCTGCAGAGGGACTGATGTGCATGGTTGTAGTGAGGGGCCCTTTTCTCCATATCTGGAATAAAATAGTCTGTATTTGGTCTGTGCTTTTTTCTGAAGGTGAAGAAGGATGTGCGTCTCTCACCCCCTTGCAGCACTCACATTAGATCTACCAAAGAGACAATGGCATGTTATTAGGCATCAGCGGCTGTTTCACTCCAACATACTAGGATAGGTGTGTTAGGACCAACAAGTGCATCAGGCAAAAAGTGTGCCAAGCAGAAGGATTATATGACTGTGGGGCTAGCTGACCAGCGAGACCAGCCTTATGAGTCTATGGAACACAGAATATGAGTTTACAAAACCCAGGAATCATGGCAGGCCTGATCCACAGCCAGCTGAAAGCAATGGAAAGACTTCCATCGTCAACAAGAGACTTGGAGACAGACACTTAAGGATTGGAGAGTTCTCTTTTGTTTGTAAGGCCTTCTGAACATAGTGTGTGTGTTACTGGTCTCATGGACAACAGGGATGTCATTGTGGAATATTTGTTATGGGGTAAGTTAATGAGCATGAAGGAGCCTGTCTGCAAATCCTGGAGCAGCTGATATGATGGGACCTGAAGTAAACTCCAGTTATGCACAGGCCTTGAGGAGGGTTGTGACATATAGGCCTGTGTTATTGGTGAGACCCCCCCATCCTGTACGTTAGGGGTTGGATATAGAGTACACTTCCAAGTCACTAGGAGGTTGTAGCCAACTTCAGACTTGGTGCCTGTTTTTCTGTGTTGCTTAATATCAATTATAAAATATTAAATCAGATAAATACCTTTGGCCTTTCTGAATGATAAGAAAATACATTTTTTCTAACTCCTCAAATGCTGTTTTCCCTGGAAATGCTAATGGCATTATGTAAAAGGTTATTTCATCCTTCTTAATCTGAAGACAGTGGCACAGTTGTGATGCCCTTTGTTTATGCCTTTTTAATGATGGCTTTTATCTCTGAGAATCTGAGGCCTCACTTACAGACTCTGAGGCTTTGCATCTTCAAAGCCTCTCACTTCAGGTTTCTCATTCAGTCTTATCAAGTACCCTTTGGTGAGGCTATAATCCATGTTAATGAGCTTCTGGAAGCAGCTGGCAGCTTCTTTATGAGTTGGGAAGTGTTGCTTTGTGTTTTATCAGTTCAGTTTGCATAGCACAAGAAGAGGCTGAGAGATTGGGGTCCTTTCCTTCAAGAAAAGATATATGCATCCTCACCTTCACATTTAAAACTTGAACTCCGGTGAATCAGAGATATTTGGGAGGTGTTGATAGCACTGAGCTCCTGGGACATAGGAAGAATTTAGTGTGTGTCTGTATATGTGTGGTGTATGCCCATCTTTGTATAAATGTAGGCGCATGACTGTATGTTTATACAAGCTGTATATTTATGTGCATATAGTGTGTGTCTGTGTCCATGGGGGGGTGGCAGTACCTATTTGTGTCTACGTGCATGTGTTTGTGAATGCACAGAATTTTTTATTAGAAGAGTGTGTGAAATTGTCCACACGCATCCTCTCAGTGATGCAGAGCCAGAAATAACAGTAGTGATAGGGCCCATAGCCAGCATGCCATGTATAGCTGCTGTGGAATCCACCCCTTGCTGAGGAATTGTGCCCCAGAGCCCAAGATGTCATTTACAATATGTTTCTGGCCTTTATGGTAGTGAAGTAGACCTTGAAAATGTGAGCTGAGTGTAAGAGATGCAGACTTGTCTTCCCAACTTTGCAAAAAAGCCTGGAACAATGGATTAACTCTGAAAAGTAAAGATAAAATGAGCAGTCATGAAATAGTTAACAATGACATTTAATCAGAGAGACAAGGTGGGTGGGATAATATCTTTTATTGAACCAGCTTCTGTTGGTGAGAGAGAAGCTTTCCTACCTCACCTACCTTGTCTCTCTAGTATTCTGGGACTGACAGGGCTACAACTACACTGCATACAACATTTTATCAGAAACACCCAACTAGTGGGTTCATCCTACAATCCCAAGCCCTCCTGTGCCGCCAGAGGTGCCATACACTCTAACTGCCCTCTAACCCACTGCCACAATCTCCAGTGGCCTTTCAATGAAACGCTTGTGAGTGTGCAGTTGAGAATGTGCTAAAGTGCTTTGAATCGGTTGCCATCTTAACTATGGAAAGGGATTGCTGCCTCTCCATAATAAAGCACTGTCATGGGAGCCACGAGACAGTGGTGGGTGTTGAGGCCAGTCCCATAGCAGTACAGCAGCTACGTCAGTGCCTCAGCTGTTGTGTACATGCCTCATTTTTTCCATTCTGCTAGCTGCATCTCCCACAGTTCTTGACCTCTAGGCTGCCCTCCTCTTTCTGCAGCTCAAGGAGGCAGATTAGAGTTTTGCAGCCTCATGGTCTGGTCTTGTCCCACCAGCTGCTGCTTACTTCCACGATTCTCCTCTGGCTGGTCACTTTGGCCGATTCAAGATCCAGGCTCTGGTGTCGAGGAGTTTCTGGTAGCTGGCTCTCCATGCTTCGGTTGTGACCTCTGTGCCCAGACCAAAACCCTCCCTGTGAAACTGCTGGGCCTCCTTCAGCTCTTGCCCACACCACCTCAGCCTTGGGCCATTGTGCTGATGAACACCACATGGAGCTACCACCTCTCAAGGTTACACCATGATGCAAGTAGTAGTTGATCTCCTGATGACAATGGTGCATCTGATATCATGCCGCTGCCTCCCCACTGCTCAGAAAATATCCATCACTTTCATGGGTTGCCCACAAGCATAGTATCCAACTGGAGGGCCTAGTTCATTTCCCACTTAGGAGGTGCAGAAATTCCCTCCAAGGTACCTCAACTGCTTACCACGTTAGCACCAATGGTCAGGCAAAGAGGGTCAGGCAAAATCAACAGTGCTTCCTAAATTACCACCAGGACAATTGGCTGGCACTTTCCCCCATGCCGAATTTGCCTACAACAAGTCCACACACGCCATGACCCAGTGGACCCCTTTTTTGCTTGCTTTGATGATTTTTTAGTGTGGTTTGGGGGTGGGGGGGTTTGTGGGTTTTTTGCTCACTTAGGCAGTGTATGAGCTCTGTTACGGCTCTGGTGAGACCTTGTGTGGCTAGCCTTGCTGAGGGCCTGAAATCCTCTCGTGGGATCTCTTTCTGACTCCTCACCTGCAGTTTCAGATTCCCCATGGGAGTCAGGAGGGGAAACACGTTCAGTGCCCCACTGTTCAAATTGGGAAGGAGTGTGGGCTGGCTTATGAGACCTGCTTCTTTCCCTAGGGTGTTCAGGACCCATTTTAGGATTTGTGACTCCACAAGGCTGCCTCTCTGTTCTCCAGGGTCTCCTTGAGACTTACTCTGAGTCAGCTGATTGGGGTCTTCCTTGTCTTTGGAGCCACTCCTTGTTCTGCCCTGAGACTTCCGGTTCATTTTTCCACATTGGAGTTACAGCTGCTCTGGTGGGTAGGGGATGCCACTTTCCTGTCCAACTCATAGCCCCGGGACCTAAAATAGTCAGGGATGGGAGGCTGGGTGCAGGCTGGGCGCAAGTTACCCACTGTCTGTTGAGCCTAAGAGTGCAGTTTCGCAGATGGAGTAACATTTGATTTCATTCAGTGCTTTTTAGGTTGCTCTGCCCTGCCTGGCTGGAAGGTGCAGAGGAGCCAGCAGAGAGGCACTGCAGCTGAGACTCCAGGGAGTTCCAGAAATGGCACGAGGCAGAGCTTTCGGGGAGATCACTGCTCACCACTGCCCCAAAGTTTGACAAAAAAACCCATCTTAGGTAGATTTGAAGGTGGGAGTTGTAAAAACTGCTACCCGCACACTGGAAGCGAGCAGGAGCTGAGAGGACATGGTCAGATCATGTGGCTCCAAAACTCTGATCTGCCTCCATAAGCTGTAGAGAGGAGACATGCCCAAGTGTCAATAATTGTGGGAGACACTGGGCTGCAGAAATGCAGTAATTTATTAGTCCGTTCTTTGATTCAAGGTTCTGGAAAGTCATAGCCAAAATCTCTACCTTGCCTCTTCAATCACTGTTTATTTGTAAGGTTTAATAACACATCTGTTTCATCAGCTTGACACTGTGGCAAGAAACTCAAACTCAGCAAAGGCAGAATTATCAAAGAGATTTTAGTTCTTAATCATGGCGTGAGAGGTCATGCCAGTGCTTTTTGTGCGTGTGGAGTTTGGTCGATAACTTCAAAGGGTGTCTTCATCCTTTGTCAAGATGTAAGATGACCATTATATTTGAAATGGTCATTGATAAGGAATAAAATTGTCTACATCTCTGAAGATGAGAGAAAAATCTCAAGTGTTTCATGACGTCTCATCTTTTTGCAAAATACTTTTCTGTTCCGAGACCCAATATCACTGAGGTAATTAATAACAGCAGAACGGGATGTGAAATAAGTGTTGAAAGAAGTTAAGAATAGTGGAACCGTATAAAGAGACAGCAATATCAGTAAATTTCATTTCTGTTCATTAATAAAACATAAGTTACGTGATTCAACATGGCACAAACACTGCTTCTGTCTCTGTGTATTTAGACTGGCATATGCCCCTCAGTATTGTAGGAGCTGCTTGCTGGAGCGTACTTTGGTAGGATTGCATTTCAGTTCCCTCTCATTTCTAACCGTGCTGACTTTCACGATTTCCCCCCGCTCTTTTCTAAACCCACAGTCAGCTTTAGTTTGGTATAACTTCAAAAAGATCCCTTTGGTTGTTTTCATTTTTGATGAGAACAGAAATATTTGTCATTTCCAAAGCTCCTTGCAGTGCCAGGGCTAAACAGAATGCACATACATTAGCAAACTAGGCAAGAATGCATAAACATGTCCTTTTGCTGGGTCTTCATGTGCAAATGTGATGGATGAAGGTCCAGCTTTTATAGTTCCATACTTTATAGACCTTTGGCCCTGTGTGTCCACAGAGAATTTACCATTACCTGGTATTTCAGTGTGTTCAAATCCATTCTCAAGTGTCAAGAAAAATTTTAGGAACATAAGAACTGCCATGTCAGATCAACCCAATGGTCCATCTTGTCCAATACCTTGTCTCTGAGGAAGGCATGAGAGCTCCCAGTAATTTTATAACTTGCTCAGAGAAGAAATTTCTCCCAGCCCTACAAATTAGTGGTTGACTTATGCCTTGAACCATAATCATCCTAAATAATTTTATCCTATTGGTATATGTAAGAAATTACATTAAAAAAACCTGTTAAAATGCTATATCAAGATGTAAGGGGGTCAGCACCTGCCTCTCGCAAGTGCCCCCTTCCCTGGCTGATAGTGCCTGCAATCACAGTTCTTTTGACCAGGTCTTCAGCAACTCAGCCTTCTGGCTAAGCCTCATTCACCATCCCCCCTTCCAGGGTATACAGTCTCAGGTTCTTTTCCCAGTCCTGGTGTGGGGCTCTAAGGCTTCTTTCCATTGGCCCTGCCTTCGTAAACAACCCAACCAGGGCCCATCTCAGTACCTGCAGCTGTGGTCCTTTCAGCAGTCCTCCCTGGGCTCAGTCTGCAACCAGACCAGCTGGGCCCATCCTGGTGCCCTTGGCTGGTCAGGCCAGGTTCTGGGCTCAGCCTGCCCACCTTGACCGGTCCACAGTCCTGCTACTCAGCCAGGCACCTGGTCCTCCCTCTTCAAGCTCCAAGCAGGAACTGAACTCTCTGCTCTGCTGCTTGTCTTTTATATAGCCCTTCTGGCCCCTGATTGGTTGCTTCTCTGCAGCCACTCTAGGCTGCCTGGAGGACTTCTTTGCTACTCTGTTTTGGGGTGGCCTTCATTGTCCTTATCCTGAGAAATGTTCTGACCAGCGCAGGGCAGAGAGTGGGACCCAGATGACATTGCCAAGTCCACCAGCTCCAGCTAACTCCCAAACACCACCTGAGATGTGAGACTTTGGTTCACGTTATCATCACCCGCCTCTCCGCCACTCCCATGTGTGTCCTTCGGCAACTTATTTCTTCTCTTTCCTATTCCTCTCCTTTTGCCTACTGCAGTGGTTCCCAAACTTGTTCCGCTGCTTGTGCAGGGAAAGCCCCTGGTGGGCCGGGCCGGTTTGTTTACCTGCCACGTCCGTAGGTTCACCCGATCGTGGCTCCCAGTGGCCGCGGTTTGCTGCTCCAGGCCAATGGGAGCTGCTGTTTAATGAGAGTCTGGATTAACTGGCCAAGGCTACATATTTTGCTACACTGCTGTGAGCCTGTCATCAGAAAGGCAGCTAAAAGCAATGTCCTAAACAGCTAGACATTGGTACAAGTTTGGTATATCTTGGGAGTGGCTAATCAGACCGTGTGCTGTGCTGGAGTTCCTCCAGCAGTGTCGTTACAAGTGAGAGTCAACACCAGAGACAGAAGCTGCATTTTCTCTCTTTGCTGTTCTTTTCTCTTCCCTTTTGTATATGTTCATCTTGTAGGATACACCATTGACTTTAACAACAGCAGCAACATCTCCAGCTCCTGCCCTCTACAGGAGGTCAGACTAGATGATCATAATAGTCCCTCTGGCCTTGGATTCTATTAATCTGTGAATAATCTCAACTACTTTTCCTCTTTTCCCCAAAAAGGACTGTTATTACCGTCTTTAATATCATCTAAAAGATGGTCAGACAGTGGCGTTTTCCTTCTAAAAATTATCTGTGGCTAAAGGGAAAGGGAATAAAGGATATTGTTAAAATGATAGTCTTGCTACTTTACATTTCAAATGTTTTAACTATTTTGAGATCTTTTTCTGTACCTTTAATAAAAGGTTAGGAAGATTTTTAATGGTGTGTTTGCCAGGGGACGAAGCAGGTCGAGCTCTCTGTATTCTTGAACCTTAACTCTTTAGTGTTTTAAAGTGACAGGGTCATGTTTGAGTTTCTGAGTCCATTTGTTATTCCATCAAAACTAAAACAATATCCTATCTGGGAAGATAGGCCCACATCGGACTTAAGTGAAATATGGTTTTAAATTAAATTTGGATATTAGCATGATTGATAGGCCAAGACATGTGACCACAAAGAATGCGATCAGAAGAAAGAAGAGTTGTTTGTGTTAAACTTGTGGTGACCTTTGAAATACCAGTGTTACCTTATTTAAGGTTTGGGCTGACATAATAGAAATAAAGAAAACAAGGTGCCAGGTGCAGGTTATATACGTTTGTTTAATTTACTGTAAAGAAATGCTTAGTACTTAGTGTCAGGGCCGAGACATTGATGGCCGGGTCTAGAGGTTGGAGTAGGAGTCAGAGTTGGGAATCAAGCCAAGGGAGCTGGAATAAGAGTTAGAGAGTTCCGCCAAGGATCAGAGACAGATTCAGAGACCAGGGGCAAGGATCAGGAACAGCCCAGGAAAGCAGGAACCAGGAGCAAGGCAGGAAAGCAGGACTCAGGAGTGAGGCAAGACAACAGGGTCCAAAGTAGTAGCCATAGAGAGCCCAGTTTTGTGGACAAATGCCTGTGCCTCTCTTTGGGTTTAAATAGGAAGCCCTGACCAATCAGAGTTCATGGTGCTCCTCCAATCAGACCCAGGGAAACCCTCCCTGATGTAACTTCAGATTTCATGGTTTCTCTTACTCAGTTAGTTAGCTGCAAGCTGCTGGGTGAGCGTGGGGTGGCACTAGCTGATGGGAAGCCAGAAGCCCTGTGCACCTGGGTTTGAGAATTGTGGAGTCATGATAGTTAGGGAGAACTGTAGCAAAGTGAGGTAAGAAGAAAACCTTGAAGATACCAGTATTCAACTCCAAACTGCTTCATCTGGCTTTAACTAAGCTCCAGATGACTTGTTTATTATAGTGTATAAAAATACAAGGTTTTTAGGGGTTTCTTTGTCAAAGATTTCCTTACCCCTCTGGAGGCAGGCCATGATGGGAAGGTGTCACCTGGATCTGATCCTGTTATACATATTTTGGGCAATACATATAACTGTATTGTTGCTATGATATGGTGTAGCAGTGCATACATGCTTGTATTTTTATTCTGGATGTAATCAACACCAGGTGGCCTTTAGACTAATAAAGGAATGCTTGTGTGGAAACTAAGTTGCAATAAACCTTAGGAAAACTATTTCCAACATCTCACATCCCAGATGAGTGCCCTGACCACCAGGCTATCAGCTATTCTGGGTTTTGACCATAAAATCCATGCTGGACCTGAGCAACCTTTCTCAGCGGAAGTTTTGTCAAACCCAGGACATTCCTGCAAACAATTTTGAATTCAATGAATCAGCATTTTTTGACAAAACACTGTTTTGTCAAAATATTCCTGACCAGCTTTAATTATGATAGTTTTTCATGACATGCTCACATGCTGGTTTTTTCAGCCAGATCCCTGCCTCATTCAGTGAATGAGCAATTATTTAATATTTATGTTTATCCTCATTCAGCCTCACATAAGAATTCTATGGCAGGCATAGAATCCAGTTCTCCAGGATGACATTCAACTGCCTTGCCTTGACACCATCCTTTCTATTTCTGCAATTCCCAGCCTCATTCGCTACACACCTTCCAACTTCTGCAACGAATGACACAAGGATCTACAGACAACAGCCGCCTTCATTGCACATCACTGTTTCACTCTCAGAGAACCTTCCATCCTGTGCATTGAATGAGGCAGGGTCCCGTGGAAAGTGTAATCTGTGATCATGTCATTACAGACTGTATCACAGTGCATACTCACAAGGGGGCTGAACTGAGACTGCATGGGCATAGTTAATTCTGGCATGTCTTAATTTTTGAAGCTTGACTTTGCACCTTATATATTCTTTTAATATAGGGTGGTTTTGTTTGTTTGTTTGTTTGTTTGTGATGTAATTTCCTAGTTAAAAAAACACTGAAAACCCAGAAATTCTATCACATGCAATCCTATTGACTCCCAGACTGGGTCAGCAGCAGGATGTGGACCTTGAGGTATACAGCACTCTGTTAGTCCCACTGGCAGTGGCCTGTAATTGGCAGCAGTGGTGGGTTGTTATCCTCTGTGTGGATTAGCCATTAGAAGGTTATGAGTGTGACACTCTGTATCTCGGGGGAACACCCTGCATGCCTATGTTCATCCTTATAATATGATTGTGTGGTATCCATTGCAAAGTTTGTCATGTCGGGTGTCTTCAGAAGGCTCATGATGCACTGAGCATTGTTGTTATAGTAAGATTATAGTAATGTTATAGGTTGTAATTTCATGTATACAGTTATGAGGCTGAAAATGTGTCCTCATGGCTTAAAACAAACCCAGGAAAAACTCTCCAGGAACAGAGGGGCAGTTCACACCTCATCAGGGCATGTATGGGACAAGCCTCAGCCTCACAGGAATAAAGGACACTGGCCTAGGCAGCAACAAAGGATCTGTTGGACTCTCCAGTGAGTCACCCCACTTCCCTTGGTCAGTCAGGGACTGCGATGAAGTAATGCTCACCTGACTCTGAAGGTGGGGGGCAAAGCCAAGAGGGAAGAAAGAACATGATAAAAGGGAGAGATGTTTGCCATTCTCTTCCTCTCTCTTCCACCTCCATCTACAGACATCACCACCAAGCGACTGAAGCGCTGATCAAAGGAGAGAGCCTGGCTGAAGGGCAACCAGCGAGCCTGTGGTGAGAAGCATCTAAGTTTGTAAGGGCACTGAAAGTGTTAAGATCAGCTTAGAATGTGTTTTCCTTTTATTTCATTTGACCAAATCTGACTTCTTGTGCTTTGACTTATAATGACTTAAAATCCATCTGTTGTAGTTAATAAATTTGTTTGTTTATTTTACCTGAAGCAGTGCGTTTGCTTTGAAGCGTGTCAGAGACTCCCCTTGGGATAACAAGCCTGGTGCATATCAATTTCTTTGTTAAATTGACGTACTCATATAAGCTTGCAGCGTCCAGCAGGCATAACTGGACACTGCAAGACGGAAGTTCCTATGGTTGTGTCTGGGACCGGAGATATTGGCTAGTGTCATTCAGTTGCACAATTCAGGCATGCCAGAACAGCCCAGGAGTGCGGGTTCTCACAGCAGAGCAGGGTAAGGATGGCTCCCAGAGTCAAGGATTGGAGTGACCTAGCAGATCACCGGTCCAGATAACACCAGGGGAACGTCACAATGAGCCACTCACTTTGTTGATGGGTTTCAAAGGTGTTTGCTGATAGCAGAGGAAGGGTGAGACTCAGGAATCCTGGATTCAGTACCAGTTTCTGGAGGGCAAAGTGCTGTAGTAGGATAGACGCTTTAGTCCATGTACCTTCAGCCCATGCATGTCCCCTTGGGTCCTGGCCCACTCTCCTTCTGCTCCTGTGGAACCCCCACCTTCATCCTGACTCCTGCCTGTCTGCTGCTATCCAACCCCTTCCCCAGCCTTTGGGTTCTGCCTTCCTGCATCGGTTCCTATCCCCCTCACCTTCTGGCTCAGGGCAGTGGAGGGGGTGCTGAGGTTTAGGACTAAGGGGTGTACATCAGGCACAGAGGGAGCTCTGGCAGTGATGGAGGGTGAGAGGACAGGCACTCGACTTGGAGACACACGGCAGGCTGAGGAAGCGGCATGCTCAGGGTAGCTATGGTGGCGTGATGTTCCACTCCCATAGGTGGCACATGAACTCCTCCTTCGGGGAGGCTAGTCCCACAGTCACGGCCCTTCTTCCACCCCCGCCACTCGCTGGAGTCCCAAGCCCCTCACTGTGGCTGAAGGAGTTCTGACCGGGCTTCCCCGAGCACCGGTCCACCTGCCCCAGCCACCGTAGGCCACTGGCTGGCCCGCCCCAGCTGCCCTGTGTCCCGGGCTGCCAGCTGGCCCAAGTCAGCCCAAGCACCAGCCTGCCCCGCCCCAGCTGCCCCAAACCACCAGTGGCCAACCCCAGCTGCAGAATTTTAAAATACTGTGCGCAGAATTTTTAATTTTTTGGCGCAGAATTCCCTCCGGAGTAACTAGCGTTTCTCAATGAAACAGTTGTAAGAATTGTTTTTTTAACATAGACAAAACATTGTATTTTTCCCTAATTTCTTTCTTGGAAATGACTGCATTGGTTTAGCTTAAAGTAAAAAAAATTATCCCAATGCAGAAACCCTGCATAGAAAATTTCAGTTCAGAAGGTTAAAGTTGGGCAAAGTGATAAGCAAATGAAAACAGGGTCTTATAATTGGACCTGTCAGGCTACTTTAACAATAATTCAGACACTTTCGACCCCCGGAAACATTGCACCTTTAGCACAGAGTCATAGGGCCAGGTTCTATTAATTTTCGTTATGGGAGTTTAATGAATGTTTTAAAGTTACTATTAGTTTGGTGTCTGACAAGCAAAACTGAGTCACCAGCAAAAGAACTCCAAGCCCCAATTACCATTAATGTCATGAGGCTTACAACATCCTGCAACCCTATCCAACCTGCCCAATAATTCCTTGGGCTTTTCATGCTCTGGTATGTAAGCAGCAGATGTTGGCACAGAGCTTGCTGTGGCCCAACATATCTAATCAGCCTTCAGATGCCAAGGAACTACACCAGATAGACAGACATGCCTGCACACCCAATGGTATTGTGATGTGCTGAGCTGCTTTCCAGGATGCCATCCACACATTACAAAGTCACTGTCACATGCTGCAGGAGACAGCCCCTTGAAGGCCCACGTTCAGACTTGGCGGGGAATGAGGGGGACTTGGTGACTGCCATCACCCTGGTAAGACATGACTGTACACTGTGGCAAGCATTGTGCATGATGCTCTGAGTGTGCGCTCCAGCAGAGCTCCCTCTCTCACCACCGCTGCTCAGTGCACAAAGGCTGGTTCCTGTCTCTCTTCTCAGCACACAGACTTCAGTGGAGCTATATAGCAGCTGAACATCCACCCCTCATTCTTCTGCAGAGAGGCAGCACAAGGCCTATGGATCTCTTCAGCCCTCAAAATAGGATTTACATGAAATTTAACTGGTATCTTCAGTCTGTGACAGCCATTGCACAGGGGAGCTTCCCGCTAGGTGAATCATTTGCTACAGCCGTGCAATCTACACTGGAAGGGTCCTTCATTTCTTCAAAAAGAAAACACCAAGCAATTCCCACACGAGGAAAACTGACAATTTACAGTTAAGGCTGCAGTCATGTTATCTAAGTACTAGAAAGAAAATCCACACCTTAATACACAGGGTGGCAGTCACAAAGGGGAATAGTTAGATATTCAGTGGGCCAGAGAGTGAGAATGATTTCATAGCCCAGAAGCTATAGCACCCACCTGGGAAGAGGGAGGCCCACATGCCAGGCCCTTACTCCAAAGAATATTTAATAGAAAGCACACTCTGTGTGCCTGCCCACCCACTAAAATTTAGGCATCTCAGGGACTTTGGCAATGGACACCCCAGGGTTAGGGGTAGCTGAGAAGGAGTTTTGTGAATGCCAGTGGTGCCTAAATGTTGGACCTACGCACCTTTAGTGGCAATTAGATGCCTAAATCCCCCTTGTGAATCTCACCCACAGATGCCCAAAACCACTCAGACACTAGAGAACACTAGGTTAAAGCATCCAGCTACATCAGACGCATCCCACAAACACTGTCATTTAGAATATAACAAAACCTTTAACTCTGACCCACGTTAGAACCAGGGGAAAAACAATGTAATAAATATGTTAAAATACATTAAAATTATGTGCATTCGCAAAATGATATCAGAAGGTGGTTTAGAGAAAAATGAACATAATCCCAAATACAAAGATCAAATATATCCTTTAGAAACACAAATATACGTTATTGTACAATTGTTTTTTGCATGTTCCTATTAGATAGAAAAGCCTAACACCATTTCAGCATCACATACTGAACACAACTACACAGTCATACAATTTTACTTTTGTCATTTGTTAATTCTTTGTAATATTTATACAGAGTTGAGAGAACTGTTTACTTTTTTAATTGTATCTGTGGTTGTATCAGACGTGCCTGCAAGGTCCTTGGTCTCTTCACTTACCATTTCTTACAGTTTTGTCAGTGCTTGATATAGACATTTGTATATTAAAGTGTGACTCTCAAAGCAGCTCAGTTGCCAACACTGGCTGTAAATGAATGACATTTGCTGTTCGGGAATGTGATGACTCATGTCAGTCACACTGTCTAGTGGACAGTAAAATCAGCCATCTGCAGAAGGCCCTTGTTTTAAACAGCTTATAGCTTTGCCTGTGAATCAGATAAAGCTCACTAGGACTCCCTGTTAATGGGATGAGAGGAGAAACCCTTTCAACAGCAGCCTTGACCATCTGGTTGTGATCCACGCCAGACTGGAGAAGAGCTCAGACTAGAATACAGATTATGGGAGTTGTCTGGTTTGTAACTTGAAATACAGTCTGCTGATAGTGAGATGAACTCCCCCACGTCAAGGACAATCCTGCCCTGGGCCAGTCCTTTGTAGTGCTGAGCAGAGGCTGCTCAGGTCACTCTCATCGTTTTCCTCCGGCTCGCTGCATATGTTTGACTGGCTGCTACATTGCCAGCTGTGTCTGGGCTCTGCTGTCAGAGAGCTGGGGCCCTCATGGGCTACAGTCACATCAGGGGCATCCTTGGGGCACATGGTGGCAGCAGCCTCTTGGCCCGCCATGCTGGATGGGTTTGCAGAGCTTTTCGGGCTGAACAGTTTTGCTAGCAGAGATTTCTGGAGGATTTTCTGCAGACTCTCGCAAGCCCTCTGCTTGGTGCCCAGCTGGGTGTAATGCAAATCCAGCTGCAGCAGCACATCAGTCTGGGGAAAGAGCAGAAGACTCAGAATGAATCAGAGATGAAAACCTAAAGCAGGCTTCACTTCAACCACCACCAACGGACCAAAGGCTGGACTGGGTGCTCTTGGGAGCTCACTGCCCCCAAACACTGTCTGCAGCACGTAACTCTGGCCAGGAGACCCAGGTCACTGACAAACTTCACCGGGACACATTCACGACTAGCTAACTGTGTTATTGCATCTGCTTACACCAGCAGTGAATCTGGCCCATTGTCTACCTACTGGACTTCCTGGCTTCCATTGAAATGAGCTCTCTTGGCGACAGGATAAGCTGTGCTTGGGATGTACCCTTTGTCACTGGTGACATCGCAGAAGTTTGGCTAAGTGGAGCCAGGGGCTCTGTGGGAGGCTGCTCCTCTTATGGTGAGGATTGCGATTTCTTATGAAAGTGTTGCAATGTTGTTGTTTTGAATCAGTCATCTTGGCCATAGGTTTAGGCCCAGGGAAGGCACCAGGGAAGGCAGGTCTGGCATTAGGGCTCAAAATGAATTCAGTTCGGCACATTCTGGGGATTAAAAGCTGACTGACCTCAAAATGTAGTTGTTAATGGGGAACTGTCAATGAATAGGGGTGTTTCTAGTGGGATCTGTTCTTGGCCCATTGCTATTCAATATTTTTACCAATGATCTGGAAGAAAATATAAAATCATGGCTGGTAAGTCTGCAGAAGACACAAACTGGGGAAGTGATAAGTAGCGAGAACAGATCACTGACACAGAGCAATCTGGATCACTTCGTACACTGGATGCAATGAAACAACATGCACGTAACACAGTCAAATATAAGATCATTTGTGTAGGAAGAAAGAATGTATGGCACACTTACAGAATAGGCGACTGTATCCTGGAAAGCAGCGACTCTGAAGAGGACTTAGGGGTTATGACAGATAAACAATTGATAAACAAAAGTGAAATGCTGTGGCTGAGAGAGCATATAGAGTCCTTGGATGTATAAGTAGATCACTGAAGAGGAGTGGGGGAATGGTAGTACATCTGTATAAGGCATTAGCAAGACCATTATTGCAATATTGTGCCCAGTTCTGGTATCCACACTTAAAACAGATGTTGACCAATTGGAAGGGTTTTGAAGCAAGGGATAAGAGGTGATTTGATCGCAGTTTATAAGGAGCTTGTGACAGAGTGCTGAGGTCTAATAGATGGGCCAGCACTCTGATCACTGTACCTGCACTTAGTTTCTCCAGCGACGGTCGATTGAGGAAATAGGGAGGAATTAACTAATGAGACGGGGAAGCAGGGTGAGTTAAGGGACTAATTGGCCCATCAGCTGACTAGCTTGATAAAAGACAGGGTTAGCAGGGAAAAAGGAGAGGACAGAGCTAGCTGTACGCAGATTGAAGGTAATCCCAAGGAAGAGAGATCTCTTTTCCTCCCAGGGCCCTGATGAACAGAGGTTGATTGTTCTAGAGTCATAGGTATTAGAATTGTGGCATTGCCCTGTATAGGTGTTGGTGGAGGGGACTTGAATAAATTACATGGAGTAGACACTAAAAGAAAAGACTGTGAGCAGTTTCTGCAGTGATCAAGGACTGGGGGGATCTACGCCCCATTACAAGTGTGGGTTTGTCTGGGATATGGATTCCCCTGCAGGGGTGACTGAAAATTTGTCAGGGGGAGTTGGTGTGAAGGCTCAGCATCCAGACACAGCAGACTCTGCCGTGGTTGGCTGAGGAGCAGAAAGAGCTGCAAAACACTATGCAGACATTCCAGCAATCCCACCGATTTGAATGTCAATCCCTGCTGGTGTGGCAAGCGAAGCAGCAGAAAAGCCTCCAGGAATTAGTCAGTTGTTACAGAAGTTAGTGAGTCCTAGTGCAGAGACTGGGAGTCATACACCAGGAGTGACTCTATGCAAAGCAGGCCCAACTGATGATCTTGACTCATTCCTGGTAACATTTGAGAGGGTAGCCACAGGCGCCAGATGGGGTAAAGAAATGTGGGCCCTCCAGGTGGCACTCTAGCTCACTGGGAAAACTCTGTGGCTTACCGGCCCTGAATAAGGAACAGGCCCAGGACTAAGATGTTATGAAGGCCACCATTTTAGACTGGGTAGAGCTGTCTGTTGAAAAATACCAGCAGAAATTTTGGGCCACTAGAGGGGTACGACCCAGGGCATATGCACAAAAGCTGACAGCCTGGGCGGCCCACTGGCTGAAGCCAGGTATTGGATCTGTGGGGGAAATTACAGATCTGGTAGTACTAGACCAATTTCTCCTGAGCCTCCCAGAGAATACCAGAATCTGGGTCAGGCAGCACCAGCCCAGCATCCTAGAGGTCACAATTTAACTCTCCAAAGAGTTTGCAGAAACCAATTTTCCCAGAAGAATGGTCCAGCTACTTATGGGTCTGGAGCCAAGGGGGCTGGGGGCGGGGGTGGGAACTGAAAAGCCCCAAGAAGAAAAGTGAGGAAGCAAAAGGAACTCTTTCAGGGAATTGGGCACTAGTATGCTAACAATGTGGAAGGTCAGGACATATTAAGCGGGACTGCCCCAGGATGCAATGCAGGTTCCCAGAGTTCTGTGGATGGACTGGGACTGCCAGGGGGGAAGGAAAAGGAAAATGCCTACCATCCCTATAAAGATGGGAATAAGGGGGATTGTGGACATTGCCTCAGGATGCTTATTGATCTGGGGGGATTTAGTGAAGCCCCACTGGAGGCTCCCAAGGGAGAAGGGAGAGTTAACATGCATTCAAGGGGAGAAGAACATGCCCAATGGCAGAGGTATCCCTAGCGGTAAAGGGGAAATGCAGATGGAAGCAGGTGGGAGTAATGGAGAGGCTACCCCATCTGGCTACAGAGGGTACGGACTGAGCCCCTTCCCCTATAAAAAGAAAGCAAGTGGCCATGGCCCCACATGCTAGAAAAAGGAGCAAATGAGGAACGGCCTGAGTTAACAGAATCAGAACACCCTAGGCAGAATGATACAAGCCAAGGTGAAAATTGAACTGCTCCAGCGGAAAAGAGGGAGAAAAAGGAAAAGGTAGAACTAGGTTCGGGGGAGAAGAACAGCCCAAGAGTTGGACAGTCCCAGGTCACTGCATGGCAGAAAGGGTGAGGGGAGGAACCCAGGGGCCAGTTCGTGGGACTGGGAGAACCAGAGGCCTTAGAGAAGGAAGAGAAAGGGGGACAACCCGGAGACAAGAAGGAAGAAGATAAGGAGAGTGGACCTGTAGGTGTGAAGCTCTGTGGGCTAAGACTGAATTATGGGAGCAATTTCTGCAGGTGGAGGATGGAATGTATAGAGGCAAGAACCTCCTACAAGGAGGGGAAGGTGCAAAAAACCCCCAAACCCACTCTTAGGTAGAGGAGGGATGTGTGTGACAGAGTGCTGAGGTCTAATAGATGGGTCAGCACTCTGCTCGCTGCAGCCTTAGTGAGTTTCCCCAGTGATGGTCGATGGGGGGAGCTGGATGAAGGAACTAATTGGCCCATCAGCTGACTAGCTTGATAAAAGGCAGGGTTAGCAGGGAAAAGGGGGGAGGACAGAGCTAGTTGTGCTCAGACTGAAGCCAAGCCCAAAGAAGGGAGATCTCTTTTCCTTCCAGGGCCTGGATAAACAGGGGCTGACGGTCATAGCGTAATAGGGAATTAGAATCGTTATATTGCATTTTATAGGTGTTAAGGGGGGGCACTTGAATACATTATATGGAATACACACTAAAAACCTGAGACTGAGCAGGTTTTGTGGTGATTAAGGATGGGGGACACACGCCCCTTTACATTCCTATGCAGAGAAGGGACATCTGACGTAGGGGGCTTTTTAATCTAGCTGATAAAGGAATAAGAAGATCCTGTGACTGGAAGTTGGGTCCTAAAAATTCAAATTAGAAATAAGGTGCAATTTTGTAACAATGAGGCGATTATCCATTGGCACCAGGTTATGGACGGATTTCATGGATTCTCCATTTCCTGGAGTTTTCACCCCAAGTCTGGATGCTTTTGTGAGGATACGCTGTGGCTAAGCTGCAAAGTATTGGGCCCCCAGAATAGCAGGGAAGAACCAGTCCCAGCACCGCAGGGCTGACTGACTGAGGGTCTCTGGCCTATGCTAGGCAGCAGGTCAGACTAGATAACCATAGGTTTCAGAGTAACAGCCGTGTTAGTCTGTATTCGCAAAAAGAAAAGGAGGACTTGTGGCACCTTAGAGACTAACCAATTTGCTCATGCTCAAATAAATTGGTTAGTCTCTAAGGTGCCACAAGTCCTCCTTTTCTTTTTTAGATAACCATAACGATCCCTCTTTCTGGCCTTGCAGTTTATTACTCATCCGCTCTGAATGAGCAGCTTTGTCCATCTATGGGATAGGTAAGTGTCTCTTGATGGAATTAAATTTTTTTATAAGCCACTGGAGATGGGCCTGGTCTTTGCTTGTGGCCCGGCCATCTGTCTGAAACCGAAAGGACTGGGGAAAACATGCTTTCTGGTCTCAGGGGCTAGAAAGGAAGTTTGAGCAAAGGGGACAGATCTTTTGTGCCCCAACAGTGATTTGCCCTGACAGCAGCAGCGTTGGCTTCGTCATTAATCTGCCACAGGAGAGTTCAAGGCCCAGGGAGAGGCCGCAGCACCATGGCCATATCTGAGCCAATGTTTCCCTTCACACCCAGGAACATGGGTCAGGAATGCTTGAGGATGATGTATGTCTCCTGCAAGGATGGTCTGGGAGGCACCAGCTGCTCTCTGGGGCAGTAAAGCCAGTAGTGAGGTTTCCACAGAGAATAGCTTTTTTACCTGAATTTTCTGTAGGCCACAGAGCCGGAGCACACAGTCCAATTCCTCTTGCTCATACAGTGAGACAAGGAGCGACACCATCCGGTCAGACTGGCAGTCACTCAGCATGGCCAGTTCTTGCACCTCCTGGAGCAGACAGACAAGAATAAACAAAAAAGCATTCTCAGCACAAGCCAAAGAAGCCAGAGAGCTCTGGTTAAGGTAAATACTGCATTTTCTAATACAAATGCTACAAAAGGGAAGTGTAAGAACATAGGGACAGTTTCTGAGCATTCACTTTTGTGCTGTTCTGGTGGCACAAAGCAGCCAGAGAACTGTAGGGCTTTTGCCAGCATAAAGATAGTAAAAACAAATGTACATCCCTACTTGATGTTACCTGCCCTCGCTTAACAGGGAGTCTGTAATACGCTGGCCTGCTATGTGGGATCATGAGGCCCTCTAGTGGCGCATTCCAGCAACTACAACAGCCCTTCCAAATTCATGGGTAATGTCTACGCAGCCCATCAGCAAGCCTCCCAGCCCAGGTTAGCAGGGCTTGCGCTGGTGCGCTAAAAATAGCTGTGTAGACAGTGCTTTGATGTTGCAGCTTGGTCTGAAGCCCACCCCACTCCCTAGGTTTCAGAGCCTGACCTCCAGCCCAAGCCGCAACTTCAAAGCGCTGTCTGAAGAGCTATTTTTAGAGAACTAGTGTGAGCCCCGCTAACCCGAGTCTGTCGACCTGGGCTGGGAAGCTCACTGACATGGGCTGGGTAGAGCAGAGGTACCCTAAAAGACTTGGCCAGATCCTTAGGTGTGCTGGCTGTTCTGCCCTGCCCCGCCAGTGCTCGCTGGCTGCAAGAGCTGCCAAATGGCTCGGGAGCCTCCTCTGAGCCAAGTGTGAACTGCTGTGGCATACAGCTGGTGTTCGGGCTTGTTCCCCACAAAAGCCCCCTGCAGTCAGTGTACGAGGACAGGACTGACGCTGCACTGACCCCAGGCTAGCTGTTCAATGCCATCTGGCCATTGCAGGCAGGTGTAATGCAGTACAGCCCTCAGAATGGAGCACAGTTTGTAAGAAGTGACACTAGCAGCAAGACAGACCAGTGGGCATGTTACACCAACTTTCACATCTGCTCTGATCTCCCATTTGTGCACGTGGGGAGGTTTGGAGTCTTGGCACAAGCTTGGTGCACTGGTGCTGAAGCTCCTGAGTTCAATCCCTGCTGCTAACAGGCATGTCTGTACATGAAGGGCAAGTGACAGCAGGAGGGTTTGCTGCATGAACAGAAGCAATCGGTGACCTAGCTCCTGTTACCGCGATTCAGGCTTCATTTTGGAGGAACTGGATAAATGCAAATACCTTGGAGATTGGAGTATTTTTGTACAAACCAACGTGACCTGAAGATGCGTCTGTTTCCAAGTACTTGGTGCATCAGAGAGATGCAGATGGGAGGGAGCTCGGAAAAGAGCAACAATGGTTGAGGCAAAGAGTTAGGAGGAAACATTAAAGGGCAGCATTCTTGCTGCTGAGGGTAGAACATAGCATTGTAAAGGGGTGGAGTTCCACACCCAGTCCAACCCCCTGGTCAGTTACTTCAAACCATCTGAAATTGTTCCTCGGGGCTGCACTGTTCTGTGTTGGTCTCAGGTGGAAGGTGACTAGGCTACGTCTTCTCTGCTGAATTAGCTCGAGTTAACTCTTTGAGTTAGCTTTGCTCAAGTGAGAGCAGCCACACTGTGACCCAGCACTGGAGCTGCACAGAGCGCCTGGATTAGCAACACAGTATTTATATGACAAGCATAGAGTAGCTGCGTCTGCACTGCATTAGTAGCTCCAGCATCAGCAGCACCCAAGCTCCAATCCCCAACCCCTGATGGGCTAGCTCATGCGAGTGTAAAGCACCATTAAACTCAAGCTAGAGATTTGTCTATGTGCATGGGAGTTTGGTTGGGGTAACAGCAGAGTTATACCTGGTGCTAACTCTGCTGTGAAGACAGGCTGTTCGTCTGGAACAGAACAAAAGGAATATTCCACCCCATGTGTTCTCCTTGGATCACAGCCCATTTGAACTTCACAGCCACTACTTCCACCTCCCTCCCTCACACTGAATCCCCATCCTTAAGCTGCTCTTGCCCAGGTCTCTAACGATCAGTTTCTGGTCAAATCTCAAGGCCTCTGCGCCACCTTCACCTCAACTTTTGACACGTTATCATAGAATCATAGAATATCAGGGTTGGAAGGGACCTCAGGAGGTCATCTAGTCCAACCCCCTGCTCAAAGCAGGACCAATCCCCAACTAAATCATCCTAGCCAGGGCTTTCTCAAGCCTGACCTTAAAAATATCTAAGGAAGGAGATTCCACCACTTCCCTAGGTAATGCATTCCAGCGTTTCACCACCCTCCTAGTGAAAAAGTTTTTCCTAATATCCAACCTAAACCTCCCCCACTGCAACTTGAGACCATTACTCCTTGTTCTGTCATCAGCTACCACTGAGAACAGTCTAGATCCATCCTCTTTGGAACCCCCTTTCAGGTAGTTGAAAGCAGCTATCAAAACCCCCCTCATTCTTCTCTTCCGCAGACTAAACAATCCCAGTTCCCTCAGCCTCAGTCATGTGTTCCAGTCCCCTAATCATTTTTGTTGCCCTCCGCTGGACTCTTTCCAATTTTTCCACAATTTTTCATCTTCTCTTCTCTTGCCATTTGTAATCCTGTCTTCTCCTGGCTCATTGCCCTCCTCCCTCCCCACCAGCATTTCCTTCAGTGTCTCTCCAGGCAGCTCCTCCCCTGCCATTCCCTTGCTGCCTGCAGCATTCATTCTCCTCCCTTGTGGCATGCATTACCCAGTCTGTAATGTTTGGCTTTGCAATCTCATGAACACCCTTAGCAGAGAGCCTCGCTGTACATCATAAATCTTCCAGCCGTTAAAAATAGTGATACTCTATCCCCAAGACAAACAATCACAACCTTGATCCCCATACTTACATGATGCACCTCTTCTCCCTATCCTCTGTCTGCCTGTCTGTCGCCTCTCGTGGGGAAGGCTTGTCCCTCATTTTGTCTTTGTAAAGTGCCCAACAGATGGCCCAGTGGGTAGGATCCCAGTCTAGGACTAAAGACACCATCATTCAATCCCCTGTTCTCCTACAGACTTCCTGTGTGCCCGTGGGCAAGCCACTTAGTCTCTCTGTACATTGGGGAAAGCAGCACTGCCTTAACCCACTGCAAGGATAACTGCGTTAAAGATTATGATGTGCTTTGAGAGTGACTGATGAAAAGGGCTAAGTATTATTATACTGTGGGCACTGCTAGAATCTATATAACCAGATTCCAGAATTTGTCTGCGAGTCACTCTGAAGCCGCAAATGGCTGAGTCAGTGCGGAGTGATGGAAACAGTAGCAGGCATGGTTGTGTTGACTAACGTATGCTGGCTACCATATAAATATATTAATAACATGCATCATCCACACCATATACATATAAGTATACATTAAGCACAAACATTGTAACAGTGAGATAGCCTAAACTGGCCAATACTATAATCCTGTTCACTTATGCTAAGTATCCCATAACACCTTGCATTAGCTGAAGTAAGCTTTGGCTTAAGTAGACAGGAAAACTGTCAGTATCAGGACATATCATTGTTCCCTCATTGCAACAGAAAGTGAGTTACCCTATTTATAACCAAACCTATTTATCCTGCTACACAGGTGCAAGAAGCAGGAGGGCAGATGCCCTGTCCCGCATGGATGAACTTGCTGGGTCATGCACAACACCGCATTCAACCATCCTTATGCCATCACCCTTTGTCCTGGGACCAGTGGACAGGGACCTGGTGTCACTCATTCAATCGCTGCTGCCTCACAACCCCTTTACCACCCAGACCTGCCAGAGCCTGGGTGATGCGGACCCCAGGTTGGTTCAGAGTTGCGATTGCAGAATGGAATTCTATACTACGGACAACGCATTTCTGTTCCGGACTGCCAGCCTAGATTCAAGGGTCTTGAAGTACGTTATGAGTCCCAGCTCGCCAGCCATTTTGGCCAAACTAAAACCAGGAACTTGGTTTTGTGAAATTTCTGGTGGCCGGGTATACACGCATATGTCAGGAAATACACTGACTCCTGCTGTGATCGGTGTTCCCGGGCCAAGAACCCTTGTGTTCTCCTTCAGTCCATATACACCCTCTCTCAGCCCTGGTCTACTGTGTCCCTGGATTTTATAGCAGAACTACCCCACTCCCAGGGATGTACAATTGGGTTGGTTGCTGTTGATTACTTGCCCAAGGTGGCCTGTTTGATCCCCTCTTGTGCAGTTCTCGCTGCCCTGGAAAACACCCACCTCTTTCTTGAACACATCTTTTGGCTCCACGGACTATTGACTGGCATTGTGTCAGACCAAGTCCCACAGTTTGTCTCCCACGTCTGATGAGAGCTCTACAATCCCTTGGGGGTAGAATGCCCTGAACTGCCCTACTCTCCTGGCTGATGTAATAGCTATTGCAAATGCTACCTTTGTTGAAATGTATAACAGAGAGCAAGTTGCTAGACGCTCAAAATGGGGGATCCATCGGCTTTGATAAAACTGAATTCAGACGTCAGTGTGGAATAGGACTCCGTACCTGCAGAAACACCCTGTCCAAGCCCCTCAAAAACCTTATGACCAACGGGTTGGAAAAAAGGGAGCAGTTATCCACCGGAAGGTGAAATGTCAATACAGCTGCTAGCTGTGTCCTAATTAAGCTAATCGCTAATCCTTGATGTTTCAGGTACAAAATATAGTCCTTCACATGCTGAACAGAAGCAAAGATGGGGAAGACCCCGCCCCCCCCCTTCAGCCTCCATCAAATGGAAAATCTTTTCCATTCAGCCAGGACGGGTCGACCTTGTTGATGGCTTTCTACTATTCAGCACTACCTCCTGTATCTCTCTTGAGTAGGACTCCTCTGCTGATGTTAGCCATGAAGCCTCCAGGCCAACAGGTGGAGAGCTTCGAGGCTGGGGTAGAGGAGGCAGCTATGATTCTGCAGAACTAGGTCTGTGGGAAGTGGGAGCAAAAGCGGGAGACTGATAGGTCCAAAAGCTGAGAAAAACAGTGTTGATGGGTAGAGTTGCCAGGCATCCGGTTTTCGATTGGAATGCCCGGCCAAAAAGGGACCCTGGCAGCTCCAGTCAGCACAGCCGACCAGGCCATTAGAAGTCCGGTTGGTGGTGCTGCGGGTCTAAGGCAGGCTAGTCCCTTCCTGTCCTGGCACCACGCTGCGCCCCGGAAGCTGCCAGCAAGTCCGGCTCCTGGGGAGAGGAGGGGTGGGGCTCCATGTGCTGTCCCCACGCCAAGCACCCGCTCCACACTCCTATTGGCTGGGAACAGTGGCAAATGAGAGCTGGGGGGGTGGTGCCTGCAGGCAAGAGCAGCGCACTGAGCCTCCTGGCACCCCCGCCTAGGAGCCAGACCCGCTGGCCACTTCCGGGGTGCAGCTCAGTGCCAGGATTGGCAGGGACTGTGCCTTAGCCATGCAGCACCGCTGACTGGGAGCTGCCTGAGCTAAGCCCGCACCTCAACTACGATCCCCAACCCCCTTCCCCAGCCCTGAGCTCCCCCAAACCCAGAGCCCCCTCCTGCACCCCAAACGCTTCATCTCCGGGCCCACACCAGAGCCTGCACCCACAGCTGGAGCCCCCACACCCCCTGCACCTCAACCCCCTACCCCAGCCCAGAGCCCCCTCCCAAACCCTAAACCCCTCATGCCTGACCCCATCCCAGAGTCTGCACCACCAGCCCAGAGCCCATACCCCCTCCCACAGCCCACTCCCCTGCCTCAACCTGCAGCCCCCTCCCACATTCCGAATCCCTCGGCCCCATCCCCCAGCCTGGAGCTCCTTCCTGCACCCCAAGCCCCTCATCCCCAGCCCCACCCCCAGCCGGAGCCCTCATCCCCTCCCACACCCTGAACCCCTCATTTCTGGCCCCACCCCAGAGCCCGGACCCCCAGTTAGAGCCCTTACCCCCTCCCGCACCCCAACCCCCTGTCCCCGCTCAGTGAAAGTGAGTGAAGGTGGGAGAGAACAAGCCACTGAGGGATGGGGAATGTAGTCAGTGGGGGCGGGTTCCTGGGGAAGGGGTGGGGCTAGGGTGTTCCATTTTGTGCGATTAGAAAGTTGGCAACCCTACTGACGGGACCAAGCTGGGTTGATCAGTATAAGATTGGCTTTGTCCTGCTTGACCTGGCACAGAACTTTGAAAAGAAGAGGAATGGGGGAAAAGGATCCATCAACAAACCCAGCTGTGTCCTGCTCTGGAACAGAGCTAGTGACATTTTGGTTGTCCCTTGTTACAAGCAAATCCACTTGGGGAGTTCCCGAGAGCTGGAAAATGGACCTTACTATATCTGGGCAAACGGACCCCTGTGGAGATTGATAAACAACTTGCTTAGGTGGTTTGCCAGCATATTCTGAGCCCTCGCAGAGACAGCCAGTTCTATTATTCTAGATACGCATCTTTATTTGACAAATCATTGAACAAAACTTCCAAACTGCTGAGAAAAACTTCTTTTATATATTCCCCATCTGTAAATGGCTTTCCGTTTTTTCAAATGCACTGTGCAATCTTGTAACTTCCTTCTGTGGCTTGATTTTTACTTATACTTAAGCATTTAGACACACTGCTTTGTTTCTCATATCCTGCTACTGCCTTTTTGATCAATTCAGTCTTGTCTGCTTCGTCAAGAAAGGTTTTCTCGTGCTTCATTTGAAAATGTTGTCAAATAGCTGATGTGCGACAAACAACACTTTCACAACAGAAAGCACAAACAGCATGGTCCTTTTGAATAAATCCAAATGTGCCTGTCCAAGGAAGCTGAAATAAACGGACATTTATCTTTGCTTTCTTAGGAGCTGACATTTTGTCAAATGTACCCCTCAACTTACAGTGGGAAAAAAAATGGCGACAGACAGCACGCACGTCAAATGCAATGAGCTGTTCCACGTGACGTGATAGTGATGTAAGCAGTAAATCAGGACTTAAAAATATCCCAGTACAGTGGCTCTGGAACAATTTTTAAGGTGGGGGTGCTGAGCTGTGCCCTCTCTTGCCCCTGTCTGCACCTCTCACTGCCCCAGGACACTCTGCAGTACCGAGGAATGAAGAGATGTTGATGCAAGTCCATCGGGAGCCGGTCTCAACAGGCCCCGTTGGGCTCTGGAGTCAATGAACTCCCCTAGTTAGAGGTGTGCTGTGGGGAGTGCTTCCTCTTAGAACACCTTCCCAAGTCCTTAGCAGAGTCAACCTCTTTGAATCCCTCAATGACCCTGGTATTGAATCCAATTTCCGATGCCTCTTCTTCGGTACTGGAGATGCTGATCTGCCCCTCACTACCAGTAGCACCAGAGGTGTGCTACTGACCAACGCCGAGGTGCTCAGAGCCCAGAGTAGAGGTCTCAAATGGAGGCTGCAGCACCTACTCCAAGAGCAGATATTTTAATCTGGCTCCTCTTTTTATTTTTCCAACTGGGCCTACAGCCCTTGCAAAATGCCCTTGCATTTAAGGGAGCTGGGGTGTGGCTCACTATTCAGCATGGCCTTGCCACAAGAATGTCAGGGCTTGAAACCCCGAGAGCGTGGCTTACATCTGGTACTGGGGCGAGTCCCCAACACTGGGTGCTGGAACCCACACAAACAACAAAAACAATTTTTTGTTTACTAAGAAACTAATTGACTGACTAACTACTCATACGATACACAGGTGCTATAAGCAGATAACAGGAAAGATTTGCAGAAGCAAGGCCAGGAAGCTCCAACAACCATCAGTGGTGACAGGAAGGAACTGAGGAGGGTCCGGGGTTGCTCAGCCCTTTGTGCCTACACGATGTGTGTGAGGCAGCAGAGGGCATTCAAGCTGTCCCAACAAGTCCTGCTAAAGGTAAAAACTCTTTGACAACTGTGCACGGGAGCACAGAAAGCCCTACTGTGGAATGGACATGTGCGATCACTTGAAGAAGAATTCAGAGTAACAGCCGTGTTAGTCTGTATTCGCAAAAAGAAAAGGAGGACTTGTGGCACCTTAGAGACTAACCAATTTATTTGAGCATGAGCTTTCGTGAGCTACAGCTCACTTCATCGGATGCATACTGTGGAAATTGCAGAAGACATTATATACACAGACACCATGAAACAATACCTCCTCCCACCCCACTCTCCTGCTGGTAATAGCTTATCTAAAGTGATCATCAGGTTGGGCCATTTCCAGCACAAATCCAGGTTTTCTCACCCTCCGCCCCCCCACAGACAAACTCACTCTCTTGCTGGTAATAGCCCATCCAAAGTGACCACTCTCTTCACAATGTGTATGATAATCAAGGTGGGCCATTTCCTGCAGAAATCCAGGTTCTCTCACCCCCTCACCCCCCTCCAAAAACCACACACACAAACTCACTCTCCTGCTGGTAATAGCCTATCCAAAGTGACCACTCTCCTTACACTCCTTAGAGAGTGGTCACTTTGGATGGGCTATTACCAGCAAGAGAGTGAGTTTGTCTGTGGGGGGGCAGAGGGTGAGAAAACCTGGATTTGTGCTGGAAATGGCCCAACCTGATGATCACTTTAGATAAGCTATTACCAGCAGGAGAGTGGGGTGGGAGGAGGTATTGTTTCATGGTGTCTGTGTATATAATGTCTTCTGCAATTTCCACAGTATGCATCCGATGAAGTGAGCTGTAGCTCACGAAAGCTCATGCTCAAATAAATTGGTTAGTCTCTAAGGTGCCACAAGTCCTCCTTTTCTTTTTGAAGAAGAATGTGATTTCCCCTGCTTGAATGTGACCCCGAGGTAAATCAAGAGACATTGGAAACACATTTACATAAAAGGTAAACAAAGCCTTGGCATTGCACATCGTCTCTGCATTTAGAACGTTTGTTCTGTGGCTTGGACTGATGGAACCCTGAACAGCCTCAGGGGGATGCCCTGAATCACCAGTCCTGATTGCTGCCAGGAGCGGAGGGCCATCCCTCCCAGTAGGTGTGAAATGGGCCCATGGTGGTGCCGGTTGTGCCTGCTGTTGCCTAGCGCCTGCCGTAAGAGGAGCACACTCCTGGGAAATGTTCCCCACCCAGCACTTCAGCCCCTGCTCATGCACTGCCACTCAGCCCACACAAGCTCTTCCCTCTGGGAAGGGCATTGCACTGAGCTGTCTCCAGCAGCATCTGACATCCCTCCAGTGTCTCTGTCCCCAGGATACAGCAAGCCAGCCTGTGGTGCTCTGTCCCCATGCTGGAGCATGTAGGGTCCAGCATGGCTGATTCCTGCTGGCTACAGGATCCCAGGCAGGACTCTCTTCCTCACTGAGTGAGCATCCTTGGGCAGAGCAAAGAGCCCCAGATCCCCCACTTTATGATGGTCAGAAATGCAGTTCCCCAGAGAGCTGCCAGACAAACACCCTAGAAACAGAGTGATATGCCCATTCTACAGCTCATCCCCAACCCGCCTTTCAACATTCACTGCCCCTTGCCTGGCCCCTGAACACACCTACCCCAACAGCACTACCTCAGGCTTCCACCCACCCACCCAAACACTCCCAGCTCCCCTCCCCACCATCCCAAATGTACATCCCACCTTCTCTACACACTGAGCCCCTCAGCCTCTCCTGGACGTATACTCCCTCCCAAACCTTACCCACACAGCACACACCCCACTCACACTATACACACACCACCCACACTACACAACCCCCACTTGCACACTGTTCCTCCTTCCTGCCCAACCACTGGCATTACTATTTCTGCTGCCTTTTCAATCCTGCTGAAAAAAGGGGCTGAAGGGAAGTTCAGGACACTAGCCTGAGGTCCCCAGCCAAAGGCATGATGGAGCTCACCGCAGGTCTGCAGAGCAGGAGTCGGATGTCGGTGACGTGCGGAGGAGGAGCCTGCAGCTTTGCACTCACGTGCATTACGTTAGAGAAAACCACCTGGAAGCGTAGTTCCACTTGGATGCCACATGGAAAAGTCAGTGTCTCCTTCAGCAACTCTGTAAGTGAAATCAGAGGAGGAGTCATGGCAGAGGCCAGAATGCACAGCACACCAAGCGCTCTCTGTCTCATTGCTGTGCCCTGTCAGCAGATGGGAATGATTCATAGATTCTACTGGACCACTGTGATCACCTAGGCTGACCGCCGTAACACCAGCCAGAGAACTGCCCCACAATAATTCCTAGAGCAGACCCAACATCTTCCCTTGACTGAAAAATTGTCAGCAATGGAAAATCCACCATGACCCTTGGTAAATTGTTCCAGTGGTTAATTACTCTCACTGTTAAAAATGTATGTAGTATTTCCGGTTTGAATTTCTCCAGCTTCAACTTCCAGCCATTGGCTTGTGTTAGACCTTTCTCTGCTGGACTGAAGAGACCATCATTAACTATTTGTTCCCCAAGTAGGTACTGTTTTAGGGTAAATTCGTAAGCTTCATTACCGCTTGTGAGTTCAACTGTAAGAAGTGAGCGTAAGTTCATAAGATGTCACAGTAACCTGGAACAGCCAATGTTGGTGGGAAAAGGCATGAAAGGGAGACAAAAAGACTGAGCTAGTCCAAACAAAAAGGCCTTCTGATATAACTCAAGGATTGTGTTAAGATCATTTTTGGTTTACCAAGCATGATTTTAACACAGTCCTTGAGTGTGAAACCAGAAATTAGTGAACCAAAGTTGGTGCTTCGGAAACAAGGCCTAATTAGTGGACAAAATAATGAGGGGATGAGCTATTCTGCCCATCACTCCCTTTTGGGGTCCTTGAAGAAAAGAGACTTTGGGAGAAAAATTGGCTACTGGGATGAGATTCACAATTATGACTGCCACCCCCACCATCTCCTGGGACCCCAGGCCTTCATCATCCTGGTCCTGAGAGATGTCCTGACTGGACAGGGCCAGAGAAAAGGACCCAGATGACCTCACCACATCCACCAGCTCCAGCTGATTCCCAACCATCACCTGGGATGAAACAGGATTGGACCTTAATAATAAAGAGAGCTCCAGCCCATCTCAACTAACTTCTTCTCTGTTCTCCAAAAGGACAGTTATTACCAGCTTTGATACCATCTTAGAGACTGTCAGACACAGGGATTCTTCCTTCTAAAAACTCTCTCCAGCTAACAAGAAAGGGAACAAGGTATGCTGTTAAAATGAAAGCCTTATTTAATACTTTATATTGTAAAGGCTTTAACTGTGTTCCCCTCTTTTCTTTATCTTTAATAAAAGGTTAAAAGGATTTTTAATGGTGTGTTTGCCATGGGACTAAGTAGGCTGAAGTCTCTGTAGACCAAACCCCAAGCCTTAACACTGTTTAATACTGGACAGTGGCTAGGTTATGTTAATGCCTTTACATCTAAATTAATACAACAGTGCTTATAGACTGTTATCAAGTCACCCCTTAAGTATCTCTTTTTTAAGTTAAACAGATTGAGCTCCTTCCATCTATCGATATAAGACATGTTTTCTAACCCTTCTTGAACTGTGAACACCAGAACTGGATGCAGTATTCCAGCAGTGGTCACTCTAGCGCCAAATACAGAGGTAAAATAACCTCTTTACTCCTACTTGAAATTCCCCTGTTTATGCATCCAAGGATTGCATTAGCCCTTTTGGTCACTATGTTGCCCCAGCTGATTATCCCACCACGACCCTCAAATCTTTTTCAGAATCCCTACTTCCCAGGATAGAATCCCCCATCCTGTAAGTAGGGCCTACATTCTTTGTGCCTAGATATATGTGTGACAGAATATACCTAGGTGTTCACACCCTACATGTTATTGCAATAATTTTTGTACAAAGATATGCCTTATAAGGTATCATCTGAAAACTCATAATTTACTGGTCAGTATGGTCCTGATAAAATTTGTGTGGCAACATTGTACGTAAAGTTATAACAGTTCCCTGTATGATGTTATTAACACATGTTGCAAACCCCACAGCCCTGCTCAAACAGAGGTTGGCAAACAGTCTGTCCTAAACAAAGGAATGTGTGCTCTGCTTAATTTACCTTAAGCAGTAAACAGAGTCATCAAGATGAAGGGAAACAAAGGATGCTCACTGATGAGAAAAGGGGAACATCCTTCCACATAGACTTTCTGCCTTCTAGTGCCCAGCTGGAAATGTTTTTCAAGAGAGGGACTGAAACTTTAAAAAGAAGGGACAAATACCCCAAGGCACCCACTCTCTCTCTGCCTGCCCATCACATTCACTGCAACTGAAGCAACAAAGGAAGCAGTCGTTGGACTCTGGGGGATGGGTACTGGTCAGTAAGACTGCTGAAAGAAAGCACATGGTGAGAAATTTTGCTTGAATCTGATATAGTTTAAGTTAGGTATTAGTAAACATTTTATGTTTATTTTCCTTGTTACCATTTCTGATTTTTATGCTCATGACTTGTACTCACTTAAAATCTCTCTTTTTGTAGTTAACAAACTTGTTTTACTGTTTTATCTAATCCAATGTGTTTAAACTGAAGTGTCTGAATAACTATTTGAGATAATAACCCTGCACATTATTCCCTTTAAGGAATAACGGACATAAAATATTTTGTACTGTCCCCGAGAGTTCTAGGCAGAACACGACGTACATTTCTGGGGGGAAATATGGGTCTGGGGGTATGTTGGGGTCACCCTGCAGTATAACCCAGGATGGTGAGACTTAGAGTATAACCCAAGTATGGCTGACAGGCTGCAGTCACACACAGACACTCTGGGTGTAACTTCCATGCTGGTGGCTGTTTGTGAGCAGCCCAGGTGGGAGATACTTTATCAAGGCATTGTAAGAACGGAAGAACGGCCATACTGGGTCAGACCAAAGGTCCATCTAGCCCAGTATCCTGTCTTCTGACAGTGGCCAATGCCAGGTGCACCAGAGAGAATGAACAGGACAAGTAATCATCAAGTGATCCAACCCCTGCCACCCATTCCCAGCTTCTGGAAAACAGAGGCACCCAAGGTTGCAGGGCAGGGGTGATACAGCTGCTCATTAGTCTGGATTGTACCCTGGTATGTCACAATATGCATTTACATTTAGCTGTAATAAAATGCACATTCGTTGCTTGTGCCCAGTTTGCCAAGTGACCCAGATCACTCTGTACCAGAGACCTGTCCTCTTCATTATTTACCACTCCCACAATTTTTGTGCCATCTGCAAACGTTATCAATGTTTTCTTCCAGGTCATTAATAAACATATTACATAGCGTAGGGCCAAGAACTGATCCCTGTGGAACCCCCTAAAACCACACCCATTTGATGATGATTCTCTGTTTACAGTTACATTTTGAGAGGGTGCCCCTCCTGTCCCAGCCGTTATTTTCTCCGCCTGCAGTGCTTGAGTTACCCCTGCAGTGTGGGAAGGTATGTATAGTTGTTGTAAATTGCTGGCCCATGGCTGGGCAGTGATCCCTGGGATACTCCTTGTGACCTGCCCTGGCCCAGGCTGCTACCCTGGGTACCAGTGGATTGATCTCCTCTTTGAGCCTGCCACTGCCATTCTGCAAATTCCCTGCTGCTGCTGTTCTCTTTGCCCCATCCCATTATTTCCACTATAATTCCCTGGACAGGAATCGCTTCAGTGTTCAGCCAGCAGCTGAGTCACCTCCTCACTGGCCACACTTCTTCAAGCCTGCTGGCTTGCCTTGCAAGCTTCCTGCTCCAATCCCAGCAGGGCCTGAACCTGCCAGGAAAAGCCTCTTGCTCGACAGTGGCAGCGGGACCTCCCTCTATTTGCTGCTCCCCACTCTCTGGGTGCTGCCGCTGCTTCTCCCCCATCTGACTCTTATGGCAAGAGACCCTTAGGCCCCCACCCCATTCTGTGCTGTATGCCCAGACCCCAGCAGCATCCCCCTCTGGATTCACCCACCCCAACCCCTTCCCAAAATGGTTCCCACAGCTCTGCTAGCCCTCTCCATGGCCTGGACCACTTCCTGGAGGGGGTGGCAGAGAAGCAGCACCCTGAGGCGCCCCCTTATGGGGGGGCAGTGTAGCTGTGAACAGGGCGCAGCGTGAAGCAGGAGCAGTGAATCCCAAATACAACATTGTGCACTATTGATGTTAGACATATTTAAGAACCAGATGCTAATGTACCTTGCCTGGGACCCCCAGGGCCGGGGCTGAGACAGCGTGGCTAAGGGCTCTGCACTGGTCTCTTACCATGGCTGTGTCCCCAGAGCTCTGCAGTTGGCCCAGTGGTGCAGATGGGGTCTGTCAGTGCCCGGGCTTCCTTCAGAGTGTGCTTGATCTCCATCACCTGCTTTCCAGTTACCAAGGGGTCCCGGCCAATGTCTGGGGGAGAAAGAGCTGCCTGAGGAATGGTTCAAAGGGATAAGGTGCAAAGGGTGCTGAGGCAGCCAGCTCCCACTGAGAGTCAGTGGGGTTTGGGCACCCACTTCCTTTTTGTGCCTTTGAATTTTCCCCCTAAATTGGGGGCCTGGCTCACACCGTGCCTGCAGCCATTCCGGTCTCTCCACATACAGTTCCTACTGCGCCCCCTCACTCTCCTGGCCCAACTCGGAACCCCCCACTGTATATTCTATGAGCTACTGAGCAGTACTGCACCCAGGAGCCAAGCGAAGGGTGGAATATTAGGGTGTTGGAATATTCACCATCCCATTCCTTACGCATCCTAACATCTTGTTTGGTTTCTGAACCGCGCCTACACACTGAGCAGAGGTTTCATGTAGCTGCCTGCAGCAACCCCCAGGTCCCTGTCCCGAGTGAGTACAGTCCATTGAGAATCCAGCAATGTGAATGAAGAGTTCAGATCGCTCCTCACCTCGCATTTGTCACACTGGATTTCAACTGCCACTGAATCATCAGCAAACATTGCCACCTCACTTCTCCAGATTATTCACAAATATGACAAACAGCACCAGACTTAGTATGGGGACCCCACTGCTTCCCTTGTGCCTTGAGGAACACTGACCATTCCTTTCTACACTTTGTTCTGTCTCAGCCCGTTTCTGACTTGTCACATCTACACACAACTAATTCATTTCCTTAATAACCTCTTGCGAGGGCCTTTGCCAGGGATTTTTGAAGGACTGGGTAAATGCTATCAGCTGGTTCTCCTGTCGCCCCTGCTTTGTTGTTGCCATGATTAGAGAATTGTAGTAGATGGCAAAGGCAGGATTTTTGTTTGCAGAAGCTGTGCTGGTTTATACCCAGTATGCCAATTTCACCCAGGTGGTTTGTTATTCTAATGAAACCAGTGTACTTTGCTATGATGTGAGGCTTCCTGGCCTCTAATGCCCAGGATCACCTCTAGAGCCTTTTGTAAAGAAAGATACAATGGCCATCCCCCTGCGTATTCACTGATTTTAACAAGAGATGGATTTTATTACTCTGATGCTCTTGGACACACTGTCTGGGCCTGGAGACTCATTGGCCTTTCATTTGTCTGTTTGTTCCATCTCCCCTTCCTTTGAATCCTTGATCAATGACTGTACCTCAACTTTACTACCTGGAACAAGTAGCTTCCAGCTTTAACTAAACAACTTCTGGTGCAATATTTACCTTCCAACACATCCTCCAGCACGTGGGTCACTTTCTTTTCCTGCAGAATGTGCTTTTTCAGATACTTCATGAAGATCCCAGAACTGAACTCCCCATCCTGAACTTCATAGGCTTCTGCATCTTCACTCCTTAGAAGGCAAGCACACGACCCTCAGCTGCTTGCCACACAGACATGGCGCAGGAGCACCCGTAAACCCCAGAGACACACTTTGATTCAGGATTTCCTTTCTATTGGCCTAGTTATTGCTTTGGCCATATTAAGAGGGACCCTGGAAAGTCAATTGCCAATTCTGGGGGAATAATACAGAATCCTTGCAAACTCAAGGGGCTGAAAAATTGGAGTAATATATGCTGCTCATTTGGATGAAGGATCATGAGCACCTATATTTGCTTCAGAGTATTGGTCCTCTAATTATAAGGTTGCATTGAACTGATGGCCTTTCTGTAGTTTCTGTTGCTGTTTGCATTGTGAGCCACTGGGCATATCTGCAGCATTTTAGTGCAATACAGAGGCTTGTTTTAATGAAAATTAAACTGCATTGTATTGTTTCAGGGGCAGAGTTACGACAGCTCAGCACATCTGAAAATCTCCCCCACAATGATCTCCTGGCCTTGGAAAAAGTTCTGTGACTCATGGGGTGCCCTGTGCACTGCCCCAGGGTGTGTCAATTGAATTATCCAATTGTAACCCTGAAGGAGGTGCTGCCATCCAGAACAGCCAACTCTGTATCTAACTTTAGGATCCTACAGCTCAGGCTGGATGTGTCCTGGCTTGTTGGCGAGACTCCATTACAAATACTCACTGATATTAGGCCACAAAAGGGTGCTACAATCTTAACTGTGGATCAGCCACAGCTGCCAGCACAGGGCTGTAGGGAGAGATGAGGGTACACATCAGGAAAGCCAGGGAGAAAGTGTGAGAACCAGAGATCAGAGACAGGCCCGGCCTGCACTAGGGATGTCCAGCGGCAGCAGTACTAGCTGGCAAATGGAGACAGGGCCGTTGCAGCTTCTGGCAGTCTCAGCACCTCCCCCTGTCACTGGCACTTGATCTGATGGCCAGAGTTCCAGCCCTGCAGAAGCAAGAGCCTCAAGCCTCAAGCACAGCCACTGGGAAGTGCCAAAGGTCTCCAGTCACAAGCAATCAGCAGATACTTACGTGGCATAGCCATAAACCGTATTCCCCCAGGGCTCCAGCGGCTGTACCTGCGACAGCGCACACTGCGGGTTGTACCTAGAGATGAAAGGATGTAACAGGTGAACTGGGTGAAGGGGGATTTGCTTTCACACACGTACAGGATGGCCCCATCCCTGGGCACAAACAGAACCCATATGTCCAACGCAATGACGTCTGCTGAGTGACAGCAATGCACTCGACAATTACATCAAACCCAATTTCTAAACACTTACCTGCAAGGAAAGCCATGGAGGATGGTGTAGCAATGGCCATGGGGTCTTTTCAACAGCTGAGAGCTCCCCCAGCCCAGCCAGACTCTGGGCAATTTGTGCTGCTGGGGCTGAGCAAAGGGGAAAATGTCTGTCTGAAATCTGTAGGGCTGACTCCTTGGTGGAGCTGAGGGTGCAGCTGGAAAGGAGCCATCTGGGGCTCTGATCCTGGGGCTGATTTTCTACCAGCATAGTGGAGAGCTGCATCAGGACTCATAACAGCTCATACACTGGTTCATACTGCCCCCCCGGGACTACTACACCGGAGAGGATTGCTGGAGCACACACCTCTTCCCTTCCCCAGGGAGCTGGCTAGGCCAGCCAGCCCTCTGCAATGTCAGAGGAATCCCCCACTGCCCTGTTAGGGCAGCTTTAGTGAAGAGTGGCCTTGCTGTGGCCAAGGAGTTGACCCATAATTTCCAAGATCAGGTAAAGGGTGTCAGGGCTGATTTGGTGTGAAAGGCTTGACTTCTACCACAAAGTACCTGAGAGATCCTTTGTGCATGGCCTTAGTCACTGGGTCTGCATAGGAGGTTGCTATCTGCAGCCTACCGGGGAAGAATTAGCTTTGCACAATATCTCTGGGCACTGAAGATACCTGTGCATAGGGAGGGCCAGAGTCTCTCTCATTTACACCAGGTTTACACCAGTGCAGCGGAGTCACTCCCAGTTTGCACATGTGGAACTGAGGTCAAAGCCAGGCCCAGAGTATCGTCCGCAGCAGTGTTATCAGCTCCGTTGTGGTCTGGCCTGCTGAGGAGGAAGTACAGGATGTCCCTGTTTCACAGAGTCAGCAGCAGATAGCAGGCTGTTTGTTTATAACTTGTGACCAGGAACCAGTGGGCCACTGGATGGCAATGTTTGTCTGGCTTGCACCTACTTTTCAAACACACCCAGAAGTCACAATGACAGGCATGAGGTACGTTTCTAAATAAAATCAATGAATGGATAGATTTATCTGCCCTCAGCTGCTCCAGACAAACACATGAGCAACTAGAGGATTCCAGACACAGGAACAACAAGACGTCATATCCCAGAATAAGCTAGAGCCCTCACTGGCCCCACACAGCGCGCAATGTGCGTCTAATCCATGGGCTACGCTCAGCTGCTTTGGTGCAAACAGACACACACACACAGCGACAGAACAGCCAGCCTAGCACAAGGAGTGGAAAAATCGGTTCGGGTTTGTTTGCCTTGACTGAGGACAAGGCTCAGCTGGAACATGTTTTCAGAGCATGATGGAGCAGAGACATCCTTGGCAATGGAAATGATGGGCAGGGTTAGCGCCCAGACACTGGGCCTGATTCTCATCTCATTTACATCACTGTAGCTCACTGGCTTCAATTATTTACGTGCCATGTAGGTGGGAGGAGATTTATGTCCATTTGTCTTAGGCGACATGCCCTAGAAATGCCAACAAGACAATAAGCTTGATTGTGTTCTCACGCAGGGGTAAACCAGGAGCAATTCCACTGAATTCAATGACGTGATACCTGTGTAAAGCAGGTGCAAGTACAACTGGAATCTGGGACAAGGTAGCCCAATAATGACAGCCCCAGACACAGATCACTTTGTCCTGGTCCTCATAGTCCCAAGATCCCAAAGTGCTCAGACATCTCAGTGATGCGTACAGGCTAAAAACCTAAATAGAACAGAAAATGGGAACAGCATCTACCAAATGGCTAGTTTTAATGCACTATGTATGGCGCTGCTACACATAGGAGGAGGGCTTCAGCTTCAAAAACGTTGCAGAAATCCAATGTGTGAGCAAGTAAGGGAGGCAGGGTGGGGGCCCACTCCTTAGTTTCTGTCCTGGGCTCCAGCGAGTCTAATGCTGGCCCTGCTAGGGAGCATGATCAGTGCAGATGGAATGATCACAGATTTGAGCAACAAGCCTCTAACAAGCTCTACTTCAAATGTGCAAGTGATGATTTTCTGCAGCTTACAACGTGGCCATATCTGGACAGATTTCCACGGAGACAACAAAAGACTCTTCTTTAACCCCAGGACCACCCCCTTGCCAAATTTCATGTTTCTGCTCCAAAGCATGAAGGCACTAAAGCTCTTCACAGGTAATCAAGGGCCCCTACAAGTACGCATACCAATGGGACACTAATTTTTACATTTGCTGTATCAGGTCTCATGACTGGGGAAATTCACAGGTATTATCAGTGTGGGCACCGGTAATACTGTTTTACCCTGTTCTGTTTCCTGTTTAATATAATTACTATGTTGAAGATATTGTGTGTGCTTGTGTTATTTCTTGGGAGTTTCCAACTCTCTGGCAAGTAAGTGGAGGTTACCCTGTGGTTACAATTTCCCTCTGCCACAGTCCTGGGGAGGATGGTAGGGCTTGGGACACCCATGGGAGGACTACAGCTCCCCCCCCAGCACCTGCCCTCACAGAATGCTCAGGCAAGGGGTCTGCTCAAATGAGGCACTCTCCAGCTTACTCTCCTGCTGAAGAGCGTTCATGCCAGAGGTGTCTGTGGGCCCCAATGGGCCTGGAGTTAAGCTCACTGTCATTATCTCTTAATTAAGGCCTTGATTCAGCATGGCAGTTGGGTGTGTGTAGCTTTAATCACATGAACAGAGCCTTAGAAGCCAATGGCCACCTCTCACACCATGAACTTTAGGCCTGTGCCAAAGGAGCCAGCTGAACTGAGCCAAAGTCAGGGGTTCTTTCCCTGTCTCCCCTCTGGGTTGTGAAAGCAACTACTGCTAACCCCACTGTCCCGGGGAGGTGGGGGAAAGGAACAGAACCTACCATTTCCTGCAGGTGTCCAGCAGGATGAGGTTGAGGGCTGTCTGCCTCTGCTGCATCTTCTGGAGGATCCTCTGCACGCTGATGCAGTTCTCGGGGGCGTAGGGCTGTGGGGCGTCAATGGGGACCATGTAGTTTCTCCCAGAATGTTCATATCCATGCCCAGCATAGTAGAATATGGCTGCAAACCATGGACAAGAGAGGGAGAGTTATGGGAAGAGGCCAGGCTTTGCGCCGAGAGGCATGGAAAACACAGGGTGCTGTTTGTTACCAGGGCAACTGCTCCAATGTCCAGCACGCCTCCCTTCCCCCACCATACAGCAGATGTGTTACACCACAGCCCGTTCCCCTCCTCATGGGATCCTGTATCATCTCAGAGCAGGTGTGTTACACCACAGCCCACCCCCTCGTCCTGGGCGCTACAAAACCTCAGAGCAGGTGTGTGGCACCACATCCCACCTCCTCCTCCCCGGCGCTTCGACACCTCAGAATGGGTATGTGGCAACACAACTCACCCCCCTCCTCACAGGTTCTGTGAGGCCTCAAAGCAGGTGTGTTGTTCCCCCCATTCATGGTGGGGACACCTCACTATGCAGGCAATAACCTGGCTGTCATTTGATTGTCGGTCTAACCTAATCTGCTCCCCCACCATCACCCGGCCAGTGGTCCTAAGTCCTACAACTCTGAGAGAAGCCCTTTCTAGTATCAGCCTAAACCTGTCCTCCTCACAGCCTCTGCTGACATATAGAATCATAGAATTAAGGGACCATTATGATCATCTAGTCTGACCTTCTGCACAACGCAGGCCACAGAATCTCACCCACCCACTCCTGTAACAACCCCTAACTTATGTCTAAGCTATTGAAGTCCTCAAATTGTGGTTTAAAGACTTCAAGATGCAGAGAATCCTCCAGCAAGTGACCCGTGCCACACGCTGCAGAAGGAGGCGAAAAACCCCCAGGGCCTCTGCCAATCTGCCCTGGGGCAAAATTCCTTCCTGACCCCAAATATGGCGATCAGCTAAACCCTAAGTATGTGGGCAAGACTCACCAGCCAGACACCCAGGAAAGAATTCTCTGTAGTAACTCAGATCCCACCCCATCTAACATCCCATCACAGGCCATTGGGCATATCTACCACTAGTAGTCGAAGATCAATTAATTGCCAAAATTAGACCTTCATCATGGCTCCTCCTGACTGGACAAATCCATCCATGGATTTCAGCTCCCTAATGGGGACCTGAGCACCTGAAAGCAGTCACCTCATCACTTCATTCCTCAGTTCAGTAGAACTTCTGGAGCTGCAGGGGTGGGGCTGGAGTAGCCGCACCTGGGAATCAGGGAGCTGTAACCAGTTCATGCATGGTGCCCTCCTCACCTCTTGTGCTGAGTGGATCTTGGTGGAAGAGAGAAACTAGCACATCAGCTCTTCTAACCTTTGCCTTTAAGCGAGGGTCACTGTATCATGCAGCAAATTGGAACTAAATTAATTTTGCATCCTTAATGTTTCTTTAATACAGCTCTGTGTATCTGATAATAGTCAGCACTGCCAATAGTTATGGTTGCCCAACGCTTCCCATTATAAGAACCTGTTTTCAGTTGCTTATAACTTTGCCAATAACTGGGCTAAAATATTCCATGCCAAGTGTTTGCTTCAAGCTGAATATTTCTGGGAAGATTCAGCTAAAATGGTTCAGCTGTTTCTGAGAATGAGGCTGCAGAAAAATACATTGTTTTCCCCACATTAAAAAAAATGACTACAACCATTTCATTGAGGAGTTCTAGCAGCTCTGTGCTTTGGAGCAGGGCCTTGACATTTGGCGCATGGTCACCTTGGTGTTAGGGAGGTGCTGTTTGCTGCCCTCATGAGAATCTACCCACATTTGTTTAGTTTAAGTGTCTGAAAAATCAGTTTGCACGTACCAAAGATTCTGTCTGCCTGGAAGATAGAGTCGTAGATTCCAAGGCCAGAAGGGACTGTTGTGATCACCTAGTCTGCCCTCCCGCATAGCACAGGCCAGAGAACTTCCCCAAGTAATCCTAGCGCATACTCCAGCCCGTCACAGCGTCTACATGCCAACCATGGCAAATGCCCCTTCCTCACAGAGCGACTGAGACGGTGCCATGCCGGGGCTGAGCTGGACTTTCCCTACAATTGCTCCTCCCAGCTTGCGGGGAGGGGGGGGAGGGGGTGGGTGGTGTGACAGAAGGCACTACAACTGAGAGCAGAAAGACCACTTCCTATTCTCTCAATGCTCTGCCTGCTGGCCCCCAGGCAGCAGGGAGGAGGAGGAAGTCCTCTGACTTAAACACAAGAGGAGTGAGGTCAGGGGGAGGTGAGGAGGGGGAACAGTTGCAGCATTGGAGGGAGGGCAGAAACAAGCTGGGGAAAGAGGAGGGTTAGAAGCTGGAGCTGGAGGGTGGGGAGGGAGCAGTGGGGATGGTGGAATAGGGCCAGAAAGGGAGAGGAAGAGGCTGGAGATGCAGGGGCAGAAGGGTCTGTAACCATGCAGGGTTGCCAACAATTTTGTATTATAAGGGTCGGCCCTTATTTAAATAAAAACATTGCCTGGCCTGTACTAAATTGGTTTGGGATGCCTTTTATCCCACATTTCCACCAGGGGTGTAATGCTGCCGGAGTGGTCTGGAGCATTGTTCTGGCACCTGAACCCCTGACAGAGTGGGGCTCGAGCACGTCTCTTTGCAAAGTGCTGCCAGTTGGCCACTTGACCTGGCACATGGGATTGCAATGCCCCTCAGATTTGGCCCAGCTCCCCCTCCAGCTCTAGGCCCTGCTGAAAGTTGCACACCCCCCCACCCCCATTGAAATCTGAACTGGTGCCCCTACCGGTTGCAGCGAAGCCTCCTCTAGGTGTACCTTCCAAGTCCACAGCCATTCTTGCAGTCCCTACCCCGGCAGCGCATGGCACTGCAGCAGGTGGAAACCAGCAACTGCAGCTGCTGACTCAGTTTGCGCCCCATACAGAATGTGAACAGGACCCACAATGGCTGCCCAGCCCAGTATCTGAGGCCCTGAGTTCTCTGCAGCGCCAGAGCTAGAGAGAGAGATCCCCTAGGATGGACAAGGGAGGAGAAGAACTCACCGCTAAGGTTCAAGTTAAGACTGGGGACAGCTGAGGTCTGTCCTGTATTTCTGAAATACAGCAACTCCTAGCTTAACGTTGCAGTTATGTTCCTGAAAAATGCGACTTTAAGGGAAATGATGTTAAGCGAATCCAATTTCCCCATAAGAACTAATGTAAATAGAGGGGGTAGGTTTTTATACACACACACACACACACACACACACACACACACACACACACACACACACAGAGTATAAGTTTTAAATAAACAATTTAATACTGTACACAGCAATGATGACTGTGAAGCTTGGTTGAGGTGGTGGAGTCAGAGGGTGGGATATTTCCCAGGGAATGCCTTACTGCTAAATGATGAACTAGCACTCAGCTGAGCCCTCAAGGGTTAACACATTGTTGTAAATGTAGCCTCACATTCTACAAGGCAGCACAAATGGAGGGAGGGGAGACAGCATGGCAGAGAGAGACAGAGACACACACTGTGTGTGTGTGTGTGAGAGAGAGAGAGAGAGAGAGAGAGAGAGACGCACTGCCCCTTTAAGGACGCTGACTGCACTCTAAGTACATTGCCTTTTTAAGTAGATCAGCAAGTTGAGACAGCAGCTGCTGCCAGCAAGCTCCCTCCATCCTGAGCCCTGTCATGTCCCCCCCGCTTTATGGAGATGGGGTAAGCGGGGGGCAGGAGCAGTGGGAGCGGGACACCCTGACATTAGCCCCTTCTTCTCCCCCCCGCGCACAGCAAGCAGGAGGCTCCCTGGAGCAGCTCCAAGGCAGAGGGCAGGAGCAGCACAAGGCAGTGCGGGGAGGGACAGCTGAACTGCCGGGCAACTGATAGCCTGCTGGGTGGTTGCTGCACAGGGAACTTAGGGGAGCTGATGTGGGGCTGCCGGTCCACCTTGGTTCCAAGCGCCCACCACTGGCTCCAATGGGCTGCTCTTCCTGCAAGCAGTGGACAAAGCAGGTGGCTGCCAAACAACGTTATAAGGGAGCATTGCGCAACTTTAAACAAGCATGTTCCCTAATTGATCAGCAAGTAACAATGTTAACCGGGACGACTTTAAGTGAGGAGTTACTGTACAATGTTATCAACCGTATTAACCACTATAGAACACTGCACTAACTGGAACTGAACCCGTTAGTCCTGAGTCTCAGCATATAGCTGTGAAGCCCACCAGCAAAACATGTCTTCACCCCTCTCCAGTGGCTGCTCCACAGAAAAGATAAAAGCCTTCTACTGCTCCCAGTTACTCCATTAGCTCTAGTGAAGGAGAACTGTGCTTTGGATCTCAAGATCCTAACCCTGCTGATGACCCAGTGAGAGGGTCAGCATCGTTCCACGGGCTGGAATTTTTGTTTTCAATTTTTACGTTTTTAAAAAACGTAGACAATTACATAAAAAACTGTGTTAAAAGAACATTATTAAAGTTTGGCAAGTCAAACACTCAAAAGCTAGGAAATGCCAGAATTAAGCTTGCCTGTGTAACTTTAATTCACCTCCCCTGTGCATATGCATGATGGTATAGTCTATAATTACACACTCACATACAATTTTTTCCATAGGACCCCTGCATCATTTTTCCTCATTCCCACTGCCACTGTTGTCTATAGGACCCTGCCTCAGTTGCTGCTGAAGTTGAAAGGTGCGTAGTGAATGAGGCAGGGGACTGCAGAAAGGATGAGCTCGTAGTTAGGGCAGTTGAATGCTGCCCTGGAGAATTGGATTCTATTGCCACCTGTCCCCACAGAATTCCTACCTGGTGCCAGGCAAGTCACTTAAACCACAATTTTCACAGGTGGCCTCTGTGTGTTTCTCATTTTCTGGGTACCCAACTTGAGACACTGGTGGTTTGATTTGTAGAGGTATCGAACACTCACAACTGTAACTGAAGTCAATGTGAGTTGTGCAATGATTATGTGAAGTGATATAAAATGCTACATAAGGCTGTAGGCTTCTCAAATTCGGCACCCAAAATTAGTTGACAATTTTTTCCTTTAATTTCTGTGCTTCAGTTCCTCATGTATAAAATGGGGATAATACCAGTCCCTCACTTCACAGGAGTGTCGTGAAGATAAATGTATTATGTTTGTAAGGAATTCAGAGACCATGAGAGCACCACAGGATAGCCCATGAGGAAACGAATAATTCTGTATGCAGTACTTGTGGCACCTTAGAGACTAACCAATTTATTTGAGCATTATTTAGTCTCTAAGGTGCTACAAGTCCTCCTTTTCTTTTTGCAAATACAGACTAACACGGCTGCTACTCTGAAATCTGTATGCAGTGCAAGCTTTGGATTGGGTGCAGTAAATAAGGAAGGGGCCCACAAACTGAATATGAGGTTAAACAGAGATATTGAATTATCCATTCAGTAAGCACCGTCCATCCTGTGCACTGAATGAGGCAGGGGTGCTGTGGAAAACATAGTACATGATCATGTAATTAAAGACTGTACCACAATGCATATGTACAAGGGGTGAATTAAATTTTCACAGGCAACCTGGACTCTGGCACTTCCTAACTTCTGAGTGCTTGCTTTTGCAACCTTAACATTAATGTGTTTTAATATAATATATAAATATAAACTACATTAAAATAATGGTATTAAAGTTGCAAAATCAGCCTTATGCCAGATTTATGTTGCCCATGCAGCTGTAATTCAGCCCCCTTGTGTGCATGCATTATGTGAGGCAGATATGCCTGCCTATAAAAATTGAACCCCAAAATTGTGAGTTTAGAAAGAAAATACCTTTTTACTCTACCCAAGTTAAAGATTAACCTTTCGCCCAGATTTTGTGTGGCAAACAAATGCTGTTCAAAGATGAGCTGCTGAGTACCAAAATATAAAGGGGAAGCTACAAGCATCTGTTCATAAAACAGGAACTGCCCCTCTCTGGCCACGGCTGAGTATATGTGTGCGTGGTGCATTCCTGTATTATCACTTACAACATTTTTCTATCTTTGTATTTCTGAAATTATCTTTGAGTTGGGACTTTTTTTACGAGGGCTGAGATAACGCCTATGGACTGGGCAATGACCTCAAACATCTCAAAATACCTACACACCTGCTGATTGACTGACTGATGGTAGATTTTTGGTCTGTGGATTTTCCAAGCCCAGAGTTACTGGAATGGGGCGTTTCAGAGTAACAGCCGTGTTAGTCTGTATTCGCAAAAAGAAAAGGAGTACTTGTGGCACCTTAGAGACTAACCAATTTATTTGAGCATAAGCTTTCGTGAGCTACAGCTCACTTCATCGGATGCATACTGTGGAAAATACAGAAGATGTTTTTATACACACAAATCATGAAAAAATGGGTGTTTATCACTATAAAAGGTTTTCTCTCCCCCCACCCCACTCTCCTGCTGGTAATAGCTTATGTAAAGTGATCACTCTCCTTACAATGTGTATGATAATCAAGGTGGGCCATTTCCCGCACAAATCCAGGTTTTCTCCCCCCCCCCCACCCTCCCCAAACAAACCCACTCTCCTGCTGGTAATAGCTTATCTAAAGTGATCACTCTCCTTACAATGTGTATGATAATCAAGGTGGGCCATTTCCCGCACAAATCCAGGTTTTCTCCCCCCCGCTCCCCCCCACACACAAACCCACTCTCCTGTTGGTAATAGCTTATCTAAAGTGATCACTCTCCTTACAATGTGTATGATAATCAAGGTGGGCCATTTCCAGCAGAAATCCAGGGTTTAACAGGAACGCCTGGGTGGGGGGGGGGTTAGGAAAACAAGGGGAAATAGGCTTGAATAGAGACTGGGAGTGGCTAAGTCATTATGCAAGGTAACCTAAGTTAACTGTATCCAATTTGCAAATGAATTCCAATTCAGCAGTCTCTCGCTGGAGTCTGGATTTGAAGTTTTTCTGTTGTAATATCGCAACTTTCATGTCTGTAATCGCATGACCAGAGAGATTGAAGTGTTCTCCTACTGGTTTATGAATGTTATCATTCTTGACATCTGATTTGTGTCCATTTATTCTTTTACGTAGAGACTGTCCAGTTTGACCAATGTACATGGCAGAGGGGCATTGCTGGCACATGATGGCATATATCACATTGGTAGATGTGCAAGTGAACGAGCCTCTGATAGTGTGGCTGATGTTATTAGGCCCTGTGATGGTGTCCCCTGAATAGATATGTGGGCACAGTTGGCAACGGGCTTTGTTGCAAGGATAGGTTCCTGGGTTAGTGGTTCTGTTGTGTGGTATGGGGTTGCTGGTGAGTATTCGCTTCAGGTTGGGGGGCTGTCTGTAGGCAAGGACTGGCCTGTCTCCCAAGATTTGTGAGAGTGTTGGGTCATCCTTCAGGATAGGTTGTAGATCCTTGATAATGCGTTGGAGGGGTTTTAGTCGGGGGCTGAAGGTGACGGCTAGTGGCGTTCTGTTATTTTCTTTGTTAGGCCTGTCCTGTAGTAGGTGACTTCTGGGAACTCTTCTGGCTCTATCAATCTGTTTCTTCACTTCCGCAGGTGGGTATTGTAGTTGTAAGAATGCTTGATAGAGATCTTGTAGGTGTTTGTCTCTGTCTGAGGGGTTGGAGCAAATGCGGTTGTATCGCAAAGCTTGGCTGTAGACAATGGATCGTGTGGTGTGGTCAGGGTGAAAGCTGGAGGCATGTAGGTAGGAATAGCGGCCAGTAGGTTTCCAGTATAGGGTGGTGTTTATGTGACCATCGTTTATTAGCATTGTAGTGTCCAGGAAGTGGATCTCTTGTGTGGACTGGACCAGGCTGAGGTTGATGGTGGGATGGAAATTGTTGAAATCATGGTGGAATTCCTCAAGAGCTTCTTTTCCATGGGTCCAGACGATGAAGATGTCATCAATATAGCGCAAGTAGAGTAGGGGCGTTAGGGGACGAGAGCTGAGGAAGTGTTGTTCTAAGTCAGCCATAAAAATGTTGGCATACTGTGGGGCCATACAGGTACCCATAGCAGTGCCGCTGATTTGAAGGTATACATTGTCCCCAAATGAAAAATAGTTATGGGTAAGGACAAAGTCACAAAGTTCAGCCACCAGGTTAGCCGTGACATTATCGGGGATAGTGTTCTTGATGGCTTGTAGTCCATCTTTGTGTGGAATGTCAGTGTAGAGGGCTTCTGGATTTGTGCTGGAAATGGCCCACCTTGATTATCATACACATTGTAAGGAGAGTGATCACTTTACATAAGCTATTACCAACAGGAGAGTGGGGTGGGGGGAGAGAAAACCTTCTGTAGTGATAAACACCCATTTTTTCATGATTTGTGTGTATAAAAACATCTTCTGTATTTTCCACAGTATGCATCCGATGAAGTGAGCTGTAGCTCACGAAAGCTTATGCTCAAATAAATTGGTTAGTCTCTGAGGTGCCACAAGTACTCCTTTTCTTTTTGGAATGGGGAGATTCCTCATTTGCAGCAAGGGGACCTAATCAGACCCCACTGAGTGATTCCAGTCACCACAGAAGAGGAGGTCCCATTCTGATTCTCCAAGAAGTTTCTGAGAGGAGTTTCAAGGGGGAGGAACCAGCCAGGCCACCATCTTCAAAAATTGAATGAAAAGAAGAAGCCCTGATGCTGCTGCTGGCTTGCTTCTGGCTTCTGTTGGATGCTGGCTGCTGGCCTCTGGCTAGGCAACGGGACCACACATGACTAAGAAACCTGTGCTTTCTCCACCCCTCCATGGATATGAGTCCAGCAACATGCAACAGCTAAGATTTGACAACTACAAGCAAATGACCTCTAACCAGCCAACAAGTCTGCTGACATTAAACACTGGAGCCAATAAGACCACCGGCTGATCTTTTCAAACACGCACTGGCTTCCTAAAGCTGATTGAAACCACAAGTCATGAAACCATTCTGCATAAGTATCAACCTTCTGGGTTTAGTTTTATTTCACATTTGCTGTAGCGGGATGCCTCTACCTCAGCATTTTTGCACTTGTTTTTAAACTCCAGCAGATGGTTAGTAGTGAGCGTTGTGTATGGCTAGAACCCATAGAATCTATTTGAGAATGGAGCCTATAGAATAGTTCCTCAGATACCTAACAGCCCTAGGTTAAACAACCTTGCTGCCTAAAAGATCACACATCCATAAATTTCAGGGGTTAGGAGTTGTATATTTAATCCTGAGAAATCATGTTATTTTCACCTAAATTTGTCATTTGAACATTATATGTAACAAGCTGAGTCATCTTGAATTGTATTGGAATATTTCATTTTAACCTTATCTTGTATGTGGGGAGAATGGATAGCCAATAATTTGGGCAGGCAACCTTAATTGGCATCAGAATTGCAGTGATTTTACCCTCCTTGTATTAGCTATTCGGCTGGAACCTAAATACAGTAACACCTCGCTTAACGTTGTAGTTATGTTCCGGAAAAATGCGACTTTAAGAGAAATTATGTTAAGCAAATCCAATTTCCCCATAAGAATTAATGTAAATAGGGGGGGTTAGGTTCCAGGGACATTTTTTTCACCAGACAAAAGACTACATATATATATATATATATGGACAGTATAAGTTTTAAACAATTAAATACTGTACACAGCAATGATGATTGTGAAGCTTGGTTGAGGTGGTGGAGTCAGAGGGTGGAAGAGGGTAGGATATTTCCCAGGGAATGCCTTACTGCTGAATGATGAACTAGCACTCAGCTGAGCCCTCAAGGGTTAACACATTGTTGTAAATGTAGCCTCACACTCTACAAGGCAGCACAAATGGAAGGAGGGGAGACAGGATGGCAGACAGAAACACACGCCCTGTGTGTGGGAGAGAGATGCACATTGCCCCTTTAAGTACGCTGACTGCACTCTAAGTACATTGCCTTTTTAAGTAGATCCGGAAGTTGAGACAGCTGCTGCTACCAGCAAGCTCCCTCCCTACCGAGTCCTGTTGTGTTCCCCCCACACAGACACACTCTATGGAGATGTGGTAAGCAGGATGCAGGAGAAGGGGAGAGAGGGGACACCCTGACATTAGCACCCCTCTTCCCCCCCACCTCCACACAGCAGGCAGGAGGCTCTGGAGAGCAGCTCCAAGGCAAAGGGCAGGAGCAGCACATGGCAGTGCAGGGAGGGACAGCTGAACTGCCGGCAGATGTTAGCCTGCTGGGTGGCTGCCGCACAGGGAACTTAGGGGAGTGGGGAGCTGATGGGGGGCTGCTGGTCCACTCTGGTTCCAAGCCCCCACCACTAGCTCCAGCAGGCTGCTCTTTCTGCAAGCAGTGGACAAAGCAGGTGGCTGCCAAATGACGTTATAAGAGAGCACTGCGCAACTTTAAACGAGCAAGTTTCCTAATTGATCAGCAACGTAACAACGTTAACCGGGACGACTTTAAGTGAGGAGTTCCTGTATATTGATTGGCACTGAGACTGATAATGCCCTGTTACTTTGGAGCTGATAGTTAAACCAGACTGTGGCCTCTCCAAATTATGACACAGAGTTTATAAGTAATTGTGTAATACACAATTGACCAGATGTCCCGATTTTATAGGGACAGTCCCGGTTTGGGGGTCTTTTTCTTATATAGGCTCCTATGTGTATTTCACATGGTTTAAGCAACCTGATAATTAGATTCATTTGATATGAGTTAACTCACATTCTTGTAATTTGATTGGTTTGTATGTATTTTATGCTATTGCTAAGTTATTTAGTTTAGTTAAGAAAACACATAAAACTGGGATGTTTGGTTTGGATGTTTCCTTCACCGATAACACGGTAAGATTTTTAGGCTCCCGAGGACCACGTTATATCGGGATAGAGGTGTATGTGGCCCAACTTTATTTACTGCACACCCTGCAAACCCTACACTGAATATGGAATGATAAGCTGCTTCATGGGCCTTTCTCTGGTGCTCATCACCACAGTGACAGCCCCACAAACATAAATAAATTTATCTTCACTGCCCTTACCTGAGATAACAGAGCATGAATTTACATATGTGGAACTGAGGCATAGAGGGGTTAAAGCCAAAATTGTCAAAAGTGCCCACTAATTTTGGGTTCCCAAACGGAGACACCGAAGGACTGCATTTCTGAGGTCTGAGCATTTCTGTAGCACTTTACAGCTTGAAAGAGCAGCTCCAGTTGACTTCAATTGCAGCACTTCTGCAAACCAAAAGCCAGGTGTCTCAAGGTGGCACCCAGAAAAGGAGGAACTGACAGTTAGTGTCCAGCTGTGAAAACCGTGGTTTAAATGAGTTCCTTGCACCACTCAGGAGCTCTGTGGCAGAGCTGGCAATAGATCCCAGTTCTTCTGGGTAGCAGTTACACCTTAGCTACATTCACTACACACCTTCCAACTTCTGCAACCAATGAGGCAGGGATCCTACAGTCAACAGCCTCCTTCACTACACTGCCCTGATTCATTCCCAGAGCAGCTCCAGCCTGCTCTGAATGAGGCAGGAGGCCTGTTGAAAAAACTAGTCTGTGATAATATATTCAAAAACTGTATCATCATGCATGCACACAACGGGGCTGAGTCAATAGATTCCAAGGCCAGAAGGGACCACTGTGATTATCTTGTCTGACCTCCTGTACAGCACAACACACACCCCTTCTATTATCAGCAGCATTTGCTCCCTCAACTTTCCACACTGCACCACAGAGCTGGATGACTTGAGCTAAGGAGCTACCTCCATCACCAAGCTGCAGACGGCTGTTCTACTATGTGCACCAGCCACTGGTGGAGGAAGCATAACACATTGAAACAGTGGGTTAAATATGCATGCTTAGCCCTGTTTTGCTGACAGTATAGCCAAGTTCAAAAATGGGGCTAAGAGTTGCGGCGACCATAGGAGAACTGGTTCTGTTCCCAGCTCATGTAACTTCTCAATGGCATAGGTTTGTGAAGGGCAGTGATGAAGTGGGGGATTTTTTTAATGGTTTGCATGTGTGCTGCATGTTTAATGAGGTGGCGGGAGAGGGTGTTTATTGTTGCAGAGGACCAGGTGTACCTCGCCTTGCAGCCTGGATCCCAGACAACAGCCTGGACACAGTGGTACATAGCAACTGGTGACCCAGAGACCCACCCCAGCTTGGAAGCCAGCTGGTTCTGGCCAGTGGGAGGACAAAGGGCAGAGGAGAGAGGGCCCCAGTGATCTGTTTGTCTAGGAAAGAAGACAAAGGACGGAGGAGAAGCTGTTGGGGAGGTGATGTAGGATAGTTGACTGAAAGGAGGTTGCTTCTGGACTGGGGACAAAGAGCAGCCTGAGCCCACCTGGACTGGGATAGACTCAGTTGGACGGTGCTGGAACTTTCTAGGCTCAACAGCCCTGAGAACTTCCTGTGCTGTGTTCAGATGTTCAATAAACTCTTCAGTTTTACGCTGGCTGAGAGTCACTGCAGTCTAGAGATCAGGGTTGCATTGCTCCCTCTGGGTGTGGAGGCCCCAGGGGTCAAGAGCGAGTGGACTCCCTGATGGGACTCAGAGAGAGAGACAGGCGTGCTGAAGGCTCAGAGAGGTGCAGCTCCAGGAGGTGGTGGAGCCCAGGGCTTAACCCCCCGAGAGTGAGAGTGACCCCTGACAAGGGCTGTCACACTGAAGGGGATGCCTCCCAGGGACCGTACAGAGTTGAGAGAGCACGGGGCCTGTGAGTGCGTGACAAGGGCACAGTGATTAACACCAATCTGTAGAAGAATTGTGATTTCTTGGTCTCCTGCTTCCCTGCCCAATGCATCTTCCCCTGGGCTGAAGGGTATTTTGATGGGAGAAAGTCCTGCTGCAAACCATAGAGGATCTAGAGCTTTAAAAACCAAACCAAAACCCCCCGCCAAACAAACAAAAAGCACCCAACAATCAGAACAATTTGATAAAGAAAATGTAAGGCAACCTTAACACAGGGCTCACTGCCACACCCCCTGAAATACTAATGACCACTGCTAACTGCTCTCTGGTTTGCTGCCCGGGGTGGCTGTCTGCTTGGCCTGTATTCTGGGGAAGGTGGCTTTGGAGAGCTTCTCAGGTTGCAACTTACCATAGACTCCTTTCCCCAGGAGTTGCAGGAACTGATTGACAGCTATCAGCATCTCTGTCTTGTTCAGGTCCAGGAGGGAGACCACCCGGAATCCCAGTCGCTTTAGGAGAAGGCTGAGTTCAAACACATCAGTGATGGGAGCCATCAGGTGCGGATGATTCCAATAATGGTTGTTGCCCACCAAAAGAGCGACCTTGTCTGTTGCTGGCAGAAATATCAAGTGACAAGCAAAGATGTAAGTGTCTAAGCAAGGAGCAAGGTCCTTGATTGATCTACCAGCATCCAAAGCTCCTGGAATGGGTTCTGCTGGTTACTCAAGATTATACATAAATTGCAGGACTCCTCAAGGCTGTTTGATCAGGAAGCAGCCCAGGAAGGGGGGCGGGGGAGGCAGAGGTCTGATTGCTCATTGCTGGGGACACGTTCTGCCCCACGCCAGTCAGGGTTGAACAGGGGCAGTCCCACTACATGAGGAGGGTAGGATTTGGTACATTGAACTCTCCATATGGCCCGGAACTCTCCTCCCTGCAAGGCAGCACATAGTGTGGAACAAGGCCACAGAAGCCACAGAAAGGCGAGGGCACAAAGGCCACAGACTGGGCTCTACCGGAGAAAGACTCCTGCACCCTGCCCCATGCATCTACCCCAGGGCCTGACCCACCTAGTTTGGCTGGCTATTGTGCTCTGGATTTGCCCCACAGGGGCATTAAAAACCGTTATTAACCTGTTCTGTAATTGTTGTTCTTTGAGATGTGCGGCATGTGTCCATTCCACTTCAGGTATGTGCGCGCCCAGTGCAGCAGAGTCAGAGATTTTTCCCTTAGCAATACCTGTCAGGGCAGTGCATGTGCCCTCAACCTCCTCGTCCTGGTGTGGGTGGAGCCACCCTGGACCTTCCTCAGTTCCTTCTTACCAGACAGACTCCAACAGAGAGGGGGAGGAGAGTGGGTCATGGAATGGACGTGGACAGCAGTTACAGAAGAACAGCAATTACAGAACAAGTTAATAACCGTTTTTTCCTTCTTTGAGTGATTGTCCCTGTCCATTCCACTTCAGTTCAACCTGCAGGTGGGTTTCAGAGTCGACCTGAACAATGACTGAAGATCTACACATCCTGGCATTGTCTCTGGAATGCTGAGATACAGCACAGTGAGTAGTTCCGGTACGTACCAATGACCAAGTTGCAGCTCTACAAATGTCTGCTCTAGGTACTTGGTCCAAAAAAGCTGCGGAAGCTGCTTGACATTTTGCAGAGCGCTGCCACACTGCATGGAGAGGGCACCTTGGCAAGGTTATAGTGCAGGCGTATGCAGGATAAAATCCTCTGTGTCAAGCCTGGAAGGCCTTTCTTCCTGGCCATGACGACACAAACAGGTGGGACGATGATCTAAAAGGCCTAGTTCTGTCCAAGTGAAAAGCTAACACCCTTCTAACACCCAAGCTATGGAGCTTCTCCTCATCCTTATGAGGACAGGGCTTAGGAAAGAAAGTCAGTAAGCATATGCCTTGAGTGAGGTGGAATTCTGATGCTACTTAGTCAGGAAATTCAAGTGTGGATATACATATAACTTGTCCCTATAAAAAACTGTGTAAGGAGGGTCAGTTGCCAATGCTTGTAACTCCAGCAGCTTTCTCACGGAGGTAATAGCTACCAAAAATGCTGCTTTCTTAGAAAGATCCAGTAAAGCGGACATAGCCGTTGGTTCAAAGGGTGGACCCACCAACCTTGTTAGCACCAGATCTAGGTCCCACGGATGGGTGGGATCCATGACATGGGGATATAACCTGTCTAGACACTTTAAGAATCTGACTGACACAGGATTAGAAAACACTGGGTGGTCTGCAGTTGGTAGGTAGAAAACGGAGACTGCTGCCCGGTGAACTCCAGATGGAACTAGTCAATAGGTCTTGTTGTTTCAAGTGGAACAAACAGTCTAAACCATGTTGGCTAGAAGAGGCTTGTTTCCATTTGAACAAGTGAGTGTACCTCGTAGATGGCTTCCTGCTGCTCAGGAGAACGTTTTGCACGTTCCACAAACACTCCACCTCCTGTGGCATTAATACAGAGCATCCAGGCTGGAACTTGGAGAGTGGCTGGGCTGGGATGTAGCAGGTGACCTGGGTCCTGAGAGATCAGGTTGGGATCTGTGGGGAGTCTCACCGCTGTGCCCTTTTTTGTTCAGGGTTTGAAGTCCCTGCAAATCTGGCAGTGGCCTTGAATATGACCCTCACTGAGGCACTTCAGGTAGGTGGAACGTGGGAGAAGGCTCCACACGTGCACCACAATTGAGGCATATCCTGGTACAAGGCATCAGTACCCTGTGAGTAAGGGGGAACCCATGCTCCAAGAAAAAATAACTCAGAAAACCTACACTAATCTAACACTAATGAATACCACTAACTTATAAAGGGAGAAACTTGCAGTAGCAAGCCCATGGGCTCTGACTACTGATCATGAGTGGGGAGAAGGAACTTAGAGGGTCAGAGGCAGCTCCACCCTTTTTACCACTGTGCAACAGCATAAGATTGCGGAGGACACATGTGCCACCTTGATGGGTACAGCTAAGGGAAAAATCTCTGACCCTGGTTCACAGGGAGTACGCACACCAGCAGTGGAATGGACACGTACAATCACTCAAAGAACTGATGTTTCCTATTTTATCTGTGAGACCGTGGTGTGAGATGGTACATGCTGGTCATTGGGGAGGGGTGCCTGGCGTGGTCTGGTTGTACAGCTGTATTTGACAAATGTGCCAAGGCGCTGTTAGAGCAGAGGACAGGTGCTGGGTCCTCTGGAAGGAGTGTGTCAATCAAAATAAGTTACAGCTTCATTGCACTTTGGACACAGGTTTGTTTTGACAGGAAGAGACAAACACAGCACTCACCAAAAAACGGATCTGCCAGACACGTACCTGCAAAATGACAGGGAGGAAATCAACCCCCAAGCACACACCCTGGATCCCAAGTGCTAACTCAGGTCAGTCGTCTGACACCAACAGTCCCTGATTAAACAGGCCTTCCCCCCACCCCCCAATATAACGCTGAATCTAACAGCTCCACACTCTACTCTGACACAGAACAGCAGAGGGGGTGAGAAGCCCAAGGCCAGGATGGAGGCATCGATCTTTCATGTTACACAGGAGTAAGTCAGTGATGCCTGCTACTGTGCACCAAGGGGACGAGCGGGGCGGGGCCCAGCTTTACCCCCCAATACGTCAGCTGGCATAGCTCTGAGTTGCTGGGATCACCGAACATTACTACCCCCGGCACAAGAGGCAGGCAGGCAGAACTGTGCTTCCCAGGAGCACCATTCCTTCCCTGCCCTGCCCCAGGGGTAGCAGCTACTTGCTGCCCCATGCATAGGCCCTCTAGCAAACCAGCCTCACCCTAAAGATATTGGCCTAGCTTCTCAAAAGGAACTGGGCATTTTGGGTATTCAGCAGATACCCCTGAAAGGGGCTTGGTTCCCAGCAAGGGCCAAGTACCCACTCCTCGAAAACCAGTCCCCCCTATGGTGTGTGAGGCAAAGTGAGGAAGTGAGGGTGGGAAGGTGCATGGCAGCTGAATTCCCCCCAAGACAAAGGTCAGGGACGGACTGGCAAGGAAGGCAAAGAAGCAGGGTCAGTCTCCAAAAGGGAGGGAGACAAGGAGGAGTCCAGGGGTTGATAGCAGCAGCCTGGAAGTCTGATGGAATGAAGGTCAGAGGAGGGGCAGGAGGGGGCTGATGGTGGAAGGTTGGAAATGGCAGAGGGGCAGGTGGCAGGATGAAGGGGAGGAGCCAAATGCCACCAGCCTGTCTCTTCTTGTTCCTGATGTAGTCTAGCGCTTCTCCATATTCAGGGCATCCTGCTAGGAACTGCCCCTGCCCCTAGGCTGCTACTCTCTGCCTGTGCAACTATCTGCTCCCCGAATGGCAAAGGAAAAGAAAAACAAAATCAAAATCTCCAATCACATCAGCCTCCAGCCCAAATCGCTCAGGCCAGCAGTTCTCAGCCTTTTCAGGCTGGCAACCCCTAATTCAAAGTCAAAAACGTGCCTGACCTCCTCCCATTTATTACAAAATGCAGGAAAAAGGGGGGCCAGTGCTAACAAGGATAAACCTAGATAACTGAGTGGTGTGTGTGTTTTGAGAGGCTGATGGAGAGCACTCGACCATGCAGGGTAAGGGGAGGCAGAGAGCGGGAGAGTGAGATTTTCTTTGCTTTAGATTTGTGCCCTCCCCGCCCCGCCGCAACTGCCTTTAGTGACCCACCTGGGGTGTGACCAACTGGTTGACAAATACTGGCCTGCCTATTTGGTGACCCATCTTACTTGCCATGTGTTTGGAATGATTATCTGAACCCAGCAGGACAGCACACCTCACTCGCTGACACACACCAGTGAGCTATTAGTTTTCAAATGATACCTCACGAGGCATATTTTGTACAGAGATTATTACCATAGCGTGTAGGAAGTGAATACAGGGGTGCGTTCGGTCACCACCACATTTATTATTTTGTAAATTATTTTATAAATGATTTTTAAGCCAATCTCATGATTTGGCGGGGGTGGGGGGTGGAGCTGACTCATGAGTTTGAACATGTCGGGTGGTGACTCTTCTAATTCTATATGGGGAGAGGGGACTGACTCCGTCCACTTCCCTCGGAAATAGCCCATTTGTCCCCATCTCCCTCTGGCCGTCTGTATCTTGTGGGCACTGGCTCTGTCGTGTAGGTTAGGGCAGCTGTTACTTGTTTCAGTTTGTTTGAATTCATGCAGTGCTCTATTTCACCACATCCTGCACCCTGTGACGGCTCCACCAGTTACTGAGAAGGTGGGGATACTGGGCTAGCTTCCATAGTCTGCCCATTTGCATTGCAAAGGGGCTGTAAAGCTAGCTGAACAGACTAGCCAAGGACTCCCCCAGCATGGGAGAGTCCCCAGCCAATGCAGATCTGGCATAGCCATCCTTATGGCACCACTGCCTCAAACCCCAGACAAAAGGCATGGCCAGCATCAGGTGTGTGGCTAGGGCATGGCCAGTTCAGATGCTCTGAGTTACACTGGATACAAACTAGTCCCTGGACTTCCCCACAATTGGGGAGCTACCCAAATGCAATGGAACCTTGGTGGAAGAGGGGGGCCCATGAGGACCCGCCCCTCTCTGTGGCCCACCCCTGCTCCTTCTCTTCCCCCCAAGGCTCCACTCCTGCTCCTTGTCTTCCCTTGAGGCCCCACCCATTTCCATGGCCCCACCCCCTGTTCCCCCTCTTCCCCCTGAGGCCCTGCTATGGGGCGGTGACACAGACCAGGGGCTGCTCTCGGCACCCTAGCACCCCACCCAGGACAGGTGGAAGGTCCAGGGCTCCCCACAGTGGCCTGGGCTCCCTAGGCAGCTCTTACCCTGCTCAGCTCCAGCTTGCGGCCTGGCCAGGGGGCAGGTCCTCAGGGGGAAGAGGACGAGCAGAGGTGGGGCCATGGAGAGGGACCAGGCCTCATGGCGAGGAGGGGCTAAGACCCACCTCAGCCCCCCACACCAGGAAGAGACTGGGGCCACTGGCAGCGGGGAGAGTTGATCACTTTATCAGCTCCCCTGCCATGAAGCACAGCTCCTGCCGGGGCCACTCTGTGCCTGCCCGAGGCTTGCAGTTTGGAGGGGCAATGCAGCCCTCTGCCTGCCAAACTACGCTCATGTTAAAGGATGCGTGGGCATGGCCCTCCTGGTCCCCCCCAGTTCCAGCGCCCCTGCCTTTGCCCCACCCTCCCGGGGTTCCAAGACAAGCACATCTCGGCCAGTCCCAGGAATCAGGCCTACTGACTTCCATGTCCCTATAGCATATGTATCCCTGACATTTTTACCAGCTCTGTGTGTTCAGCATTTGCTAATGTGGTATGCTAGATTCCTAAGATTAGTTCCTGCAGTGCAAACACAATCCTTCTCATCCAAGATTATTGTGGGTAAGAGCTGTGAAATCTACATCTCCGTAGCCCAAGAATGCCAAAGTGAGAATCTTGCAGCACATTATAATGCAACAGCTTTTCTATGACACTGCTGGGGATTCCTTAGAAACCATTCATTGTTTTAATCTGATACTGACAGAAAACACATGGCCAAGCTCTTAGTATTCAGCTGTGCTCCTGACCTGAGCTCTCTGGGCAGAGCAGATCTGCAGGGCTAGTGAATGAATTGCTTAGACCCAGCTCAGTTCTCTGGTTGATTCGACAATGTCACGGCCTCTCTGGGGTTACCAAGGAATTTCATGTGACTGCTGTATGTAACTCTGAGCCTTGCAGGATAAAAGCGGAGGGCAACCCTTTGCATTTCAATCTTTTTGTTACGGGAAAAGAGCCACACTCCTTGTCTGAGTGGCAGCACAGACGTTATTTCCCCCCCCTTATAATTATAGATTCCACTTCCTGGGCTAAATTTAAAACTCTCCCCTTCTCATGGAATTCCAGGAATGCCATTATCGCTGCTCTGAGCCAGGGCTGGTAGACAGCTACTTTCTCAGGTCGAGTGAGCTGGCGCTGCTCCACTGAGGCCACTGCTTCAAGTCAAGGTATTTACTGGGCATGAGAAACCATTCTACAGGCTGTCTTTGTGACAGGCGTTGCCAGGACACCTCCGAATTCTCTGCGGCCTATAGGACGTCGAGTTGCTACAACTACAAAGAGCATTCTTGGTTCAGCAAGAGTTGCCCCTGATATTACTCCAAATCCAGTCTCATCCGCCCAGGACTGCAGGAGTAGATAGGCATCGCACGCATTTCTCAGATCAGGAACTGAGTCAGAGAAGTTAAACGCCAAAGTTTCGACAGTGGCCGCTGATTTCTGGGATGCCTGTTTTCAGGCGTGCATAAAGATTCTAAAGTTGGACTCACAGAATTACCAGTCCCTTTTGCTGATGTTAGCCGACCTGGCTCACCCAAGGCCAGAGAGGGAGTCAGTGTCAAAGCCCACGTGCTGGATCACCCAACCTCATGGTGCTCAGTCCCACACTTACCCACATAGGCCACACTGACGCTGGCCCAGAGATAACACCATGGCACTCGCCCGCACCCCGAGGTTACTGCTCTGAAATCCAGCCTCTCCCAATATCTTTCAAACTGAACACCCATTTGTAACACAGCAGGATGTGAATTAGATCTGCTCACCTATGTGAATCTCCACGGCATCAGTCCAGTGTTCCCCTTGGCCATTGGCTGCACAGCAAAGGTACGTGCCAGAGTCACTCAGCTTCGCAGAGTTGATCTGAAGAGATTGACAGTAACATCAAATCGTTTTCACCTGGAGTTTGTCCCCCCAGATTACAGCTGCCAAGTACCCATTGCCCCAAAGCCTTTCACAATTACTTATCAGGCCTCACAGTTAAGGCTACATTTTAGTCACGGGTATTTTTAGTAAAGGGCCGGACAGGTCACAGACAGTAAACAAAAATTCACGGCCCGTGACCTGTCCATGACTTTTACTAAAAATACCAGTGAATAAAACTTTTTTTTTGGGGGGGGGGCTGCCCAGGGGCCCCACGGGTGCTAGGGGAGCACAGCCTGGCTGCTGGGGGGAAGGGAGGCCGTCCGGTGGTGCACAGTTCAAGACCCCCGCGGGTGCTGGCGCTGGCACCTGCAGGCACCGCCCCCGCAGCTCCCACTGGCCACGGATCCTGGCCAATGGAAGCTGTGAAGCCAGTGCTCTGGGTGGAGGCAGCATGCAGAGCTGCCTGGCCACACCTCCACCTAGCAGCTGAGCAAGGGGGATGTCGCCGCTTCCAGGTAGCCCCCCAGGTAGTGCCGCCCAGAGACCGCCTTACCCCATCCCATGCCCAACCCCCTGCCCCCTCTCACACCCAAACTCTGCTGCTGGGGGGGGGTGCCACGGCGGCCCGAGACTGCCCCATCAGCACCGGTGTCCCTGGTGTAGGGGCTGCCTGAGCTGCCCCTGAGCCAGGTGCACCGGCCGTTGCAGAAGTCACGGAGGTCACGGAAAGTCACGGAATCTGTGACTCCCATGACCTTCGTGAAAAACTCGCAGACTTACTCATAGTGTATGAGTCCCAAAGAGCTTGCAGTCCACATAGACAAGGGCCATAGAGATTTGGCCACATCCATACAGGGAGTCTATGGCAGAACCAGGGAGTGAATGCAGATCTCCTGAGTCCCGCACTAACGCCTCAAATGAAGCCCATCCTGCCTCGCTAAGACCCACGATCACAGCCACATTCTGCAGGGGGGAGCATAGGTGGGGGAACTAGGGATGTGGGGGGTGCTGCAGGTTTTACACGGGGCTCTGCTCCGGGCCCCACACCTGGGATCCTGGCTGCTGGTCCCACGCCCAGGGCTCTGCTCCCAGCCTCACATGTGGGGTCCCAGCTCCTGGCCCCACGCCCAAGGCTTTGCTCCTGGGCCCACACCTGAGGCCCCACTGCCGGTCCCACACCCAGGGCTCTGCTCCTGGTGCTGTGCCCAGGGCTCTGCTCCTGGCCCCGCATGCAGGTTCCTGGTTCCTGGCCCCATGCCCAAGGCTCTGCTCCCAGCCTTGTGCCCAGAGTCCCAGCTGCCAGCTCCGCCCCTGCCCCCCTTGGCTCCCTTACCCTGTCTGCATTCCCCCCTCCCACAGCCCTGGCCCTTTTCCCAGCTCGAGCTTTAGAGGCGGGGCGGGGGAGGGAGGGGTACAGACAGGGGTAAGGCGGGGGGGCACGAGGTAAAAACTTTGGGGACCACTGCTTTGCAGTTTTGCTGACTTCCAGCATCCCCGCTATAAAAAGTGTTCCAGGGCCACTGGTAGGGAGATTCGTGCATATCTGCAAGCTTTAATGACAGGAGGTTTCCTGCTCAGACTCGAAGGACAATGAGGTGCATTGACGGCCTGATCCTAAACCTGTACTACATGGAATGGACAGAATACCCAGGAGACCAACCTACTTGCCAGAGGTGCTGAACACCCACAGCTCCTGGCTGCTCAGGACCTCCCAAAATCAGGCCCAAAGTGTCTCTTAAATTGGGCACCCAGTAACTGAGTCACCCCAAAATAGTGGCGACTTCTGCTTATCTGTCGAGAGAGCCTGGTTCCAAAAGGGTTAAAGAAAGGATAGTGTCCTGCCCTGTGATGCGGTGTTCACCCCACACTTGCCCTGAAGGAGTTAATGTAGGCTAAGAAGGGGCTAATTAACCAGACAGGCCACAACTGAAGTGAATCAAGTGGCTTAAGTAATCCCGACTGAATAATGAGGGGGCCCAGCTGAGAGGAATGAGCTGGGTGGGGTTTATAAAGACAGGAAGCTGGCAGCTGAGAGGAAACCAGAGGCTGTAGTCACTCTCCGGAAGAAGGGAGACTGTTGTTTGGGAGCTATAGCGCCAAAGTAGCCTACACTCATTCCTTGGGAGGAGGGAGTTTTGGGACTGGCAACCACAGGGGAGGGAGGGAGGGAGCGAGCCAGCAGGTTAGGAAAGAAGCAGTAAGGGCCAGAATAGAACAGACCATGGCTGCTGATTAGAAGGTCCCTAAGATGGAGTAGAAGGCAGGCCTGGGTTCCCCTGCCAGCTACTGGAGAAGTGAGACTGGCTGGGCAGTGAATGGGCAGGCTGCCTGAGCCTGTTCATAAGAAGAAACTTTGACACCCTGGAAGGGGAGAACATGTGACTTGGCCAGAGGGCTAAACCACAAACACAGAGCATCTTGCCTCTCTGAGAGCCAGGAAGAGAAGGCAGGGTGTGCGGCAAGAGGCGGAATGGAGGCATCAGACTGGGAATCAGCTAATCCCCAGAGTGACCAGGAGGAGGTGCAGCAGCAGACCCCGTGCAGCACCCCCATGCTCAGATTCTCCATGTACAGGAGTGGTCTGGGGGCAAGTTCATGCCAATGTGTCCCGTTTAAAGTGACCATTTCTATTGCTCTCCTGGGAGGGCTGTGCATTGTCGCCTCGGTGTCTGGCAAAGTCCTTCCTTCATTTCTAGGATTCTCCTGTACTCACACGCAGCCTCTGCAAAGTCACAGCCACCCAAGAGATAGAGGGGGTACCTGGGCTGTGCCCACCCAACCCCAGAGAACCAAACAGTGCAAAGAGCTTACAGCCTGCATTGCAGGGAAACCTGACTCAATTCAAGATGGTTTCTCTAAGGTCAAAGAAGCAGGGAGTAGTGACATTGCATGTAATTTTGCTTGACTGCATAAACTAAAGCCCTGGAAGCAATGAGGGATGTCCCACGTGGCTGGAGAAAAGCAGTGTCACCTGTGGCTCCAGTAACCAAGGTGATGATGACACTAGGATATCAGTCACTCACAGGTCTTTCATGCCTATTCCAAGCCAGCAGTAAATGAAATGCCAAGAACCACATCTGCTTTCTGGTGGCTGACTGGGATGGGGGCAGTTCTCTCATGCTCAAAGCCCAGTCATAAACACCCTCTTCCCATCCCGGCACCATTACACTGAGCCAAAGCTTATGAACCGCCTAAAGACAACATTACCAAGAGTTTCTTCTTCTTCTGATGCTTCATGGGGGTCCCATTGTGGTACCACTGGTAGTGTGGGGCTGGCACCCCCAGAGCGGCACACTGCAGCTGGAGTGGCTTGCCCACCTGTACCTCTGGCGCAGTGGGATTGAGGACTACGACGGGTTCTCCTTGCCACAGCTCAGGGAGCAGGCCTGGCAAGCAACATTACAACTGAATTAGAGCACATTTCTTTGCCACAGCATGATGAAAGAGGATGAATGGCTCCTCAAAGCAAGAGTCTGAGTTAAAACCCAGAAGTGTGAACTTTCCCCATGTGTTTCCCTTCCCTTCTAAGGCATGCCAGGCCTCTCAAATGCACTAGCTATCCCATAGCAAGCCCTCTCCATCCACCATGCAGTTTCTGGAATTACACCTTCCCAAAACAGCTCATGGCACAGTCTGCAACCACCACCTTCAGTGGTACCCCAGGCTCTGACTCATGCTCATCTTCCACACAAAATTTAAAGGCAACTATGCCTGGGATTCATAGATTCCAAGGGCAGAAGGGACTACTGTGGTTATCTAGTCTGACCTCCTATTGAGCATAGGCCAAAGAACTGCTCCTAAATAATCCCTATAGCAGATCTTTTAGAAAAACAGCCAGTCTTGATTGAAAAATTGCCAGTGATGGAGAATCCACCACAACCTTTGGTAAATTGTTCCAATGGTTAATTACCCTCCCTGTTAAAAATTCACTAAGGCTGTCAATTAATCACAGTTAACACCTGCAATTAACTGAAAACAAAATTAATGGGTTAATCGCATAGAACTGGGTGAGGAGGGAGGCATCTGGGGGGGAGGGCTGAAGCACCAACCAGGAGCCCTGTGCCCCAAGGGGGGCAGGAGCTTGCTGGGAGCCTGGAGCCCAGAGGGGAGCTAAAAGTAGGAGGTCACAATTATTTTTTAAGTACAAATGGGGTCACCAGCACAAAAAGTTTGAGAAACACTGCTATAGAGAATAGGGGCCTGGTGAGCTCAGCCTCCCTGCACCCACCTCTCCTCCCCTGCTTCAGCCCAAGTCCCTGAGGTAAAATCCACCCTCCCTTGCAAACAGGGGCTCACTCAGCTGAAGGGAGTTATGTAAAAATAATAATAATTCTACTTTTGTAAGTTCAACTTGCATGAAAGAGATTGCACTACAGTACTTGTGTAAGGTGAATTGAAAGGCTATTTTTTACAGTGTAAATATTTGTCATCAAAAATAAAGTGACACTGTACACTTTGTAGTCTGTTGTGATTGAAATTAGTATTTGAAAGTATAGAACACATCCAAAATATTTAAATAAATGATATTCTATTATTGTTTAACAGTGCAATTAAAATGGATTAATTGCAATTTTTTTAATCTCATGATTAATCACTATTAATTTTTTTTAATTGCTTGACAGCCCTAAAATTTACCCCTTATTTCTAGCCTGAATTTGTCTAGCTTCAACTGCCAGCCATTGGATGGCGTTAGACCTTTCTCTGATAGACTGAAGAGCCTATTAGTAAATATTTGTTCCCTATGTAGATACTTAGACGTTATTAAGTCACCCCTTAACCTTCTCTTTGTTAAACTAAATAGATCAAGCTACAGTCTATCACTATGCAGTATGTTTTTTAATCAGAGTCTGCAGTCTTTGCTCCTAGATGTAAACATTTACATTTAGCCTTATTAAATTGCATATTGTTTGCTTGTGTCCAGTTTACCAAGCAATCCAGATCACTCTGAATTACTCACCTGTCCTCTTCATTATTTACCATTCCCCCAGTTTTTGTATCAGCTACAAACTTTATCGGTGGTGGGGTTTTTTCTGCCCAGAGAGTGATAAAAATGTTAAATAGCATAGGCCAAGAACCAATCCTGGCAGGACCCCCCTCGAAACACACCCCTTCAATGACAACTCCCCATTTACAGTTACATTTTGAGACCTACCAGTGGGCCAGTTTTTATCCATTTAATGTGTGCCATGTTAATTTTATATTTTAGTTTTTTAATCAAAATGTCAGGTGGTACCAAGTCAAATGCTTTACAGAAGTCTTTTATGTCAACGTTATTATCTTTAACAACCAAACTTTTGCATTAATTACATTACCCTCCTTTAATTCCTTATTAAGCGTTCTGTATCAGCTGCTCCATTATCTTGCCTGGGATCGACATCAGGCTGACAGGTCTGTAATTACCCAGGTCATCCCATGTACATTTTTTAATAATTGACACAACATTCACTTTCTTCCAGTCTTCTGGAACTTTCCCAGTGCTCCAGGACAATGAAAAATCAACATTAATGGTCCAGCGAGCTCCTTGGCTAGCTCTTTTAAAACTCTTGGTTGCAAGTTATCTGGACATGCTAATTTTAAAATATCTAACTTTAGTAGCTTCTGTCTAACATCCTCCTGAGATACTTGTGGAATGGAAAGTGTGTTCTCATGGCCATATGACCAGACTGCGTCACCTGTTTTTTCCCCAAATACAGAATAGAAGTATTTATTGAACACTTCGGCCTTTTCAGCATTATTATTGATAATTCTATCAGTTCCAGCTAGTACTCGACCAATAGCACTTTCAGGATTCATTTTGTTCCTAATATATTTTAAAAACTCCTTCTTACTCTTTTTAACTCTGCTGGCCATAAATTTCTCCTTGTGTCCTCTTGCTTCCTTTTTGGTTTTCCACAATTCCCAACTTCTGATTTATACTCATTGTTATCAATTTCCTCCTTCTTCCATTTGTTACATATTAACTTATTTTTTACAGTTGCCTTCACTTCCCCTCTAAACCAGGCTGATATTTTAACCAATACTGCCTTCTTCCTCAGTTGTGGGATTATGGCTTTTGGGGGATTTAGTAAGGTTTTCTCAATGATTCCCAACTATCATTCACATTTTTCTGATTAAATTCTTCCTCCCAGCTCATTTGGCTCATAATTGTTTTCAGCTTTGGGAAATTGGCCCAAGCACCAAATATATATATATTACTGGTCTGGACTTTATTCTGTTTGCACATTATAAATGTGATCAAGTCATGAACACTTGTACCTAAGCTATCATTAATTTTTAGTCCTGTGATCATCTCCTTTTTATCTGTTACAACGAGGTCCAATAAAGAATTCCGTCCTCCTGGCTGCAATGCTTTTTGAGTTAGGAAATTGTCATCTCTTATGTTTTGAAATTCCAGGGATGTTTTAGTCCTGGCAGCATATGTGCCTCAAATTGAAGTCCCCCATGATTACATGACTTTTTTCCCTATACATGGTTGATAGGTGTGTAAGGAGCCAACCATCCTGTTCACTATTGTGATCTGGCAGACACTAACTAGTAACCCATTTGTGCTTTATCTGTGAGTTCAGAGTGTTAATTTTGCTCCCTCTCTCATAGCTTCAGAGACTTCCTATTATCCAAGTCCCTTTGATAAACACAGGCACAAAGCCCAGTGGGTAACACTGTCTGGGAGTGCTGGCGTGAGTGTTATAAACAGGAGACACAGAGATCCAGAGCCCCACACTCAGGGGATAAGGACACTGATTTAAATGGTTTGGGAGCACAGAGACAGCTGTCTGTCTTGGACACATTGGCAGGATCACATTGCTAGAGCCTGCTTTCCCTTGATATCAAGTGATGGGCTGGCCTAGCATGCTTCCACTGAGGATATCCTCTGGAGGGTCTCTGTGTTCTAAGGGAAGGTGAGCGCTCACTAGAAGGATGCGGGCTGTGTGGGGGAAGGAAAATCGTGTACCTTTGGGAATATGCTGATGGACCTCTACTCTCACCCAGTTAGAGAAGGTGACGTTTTTGTGCAGGTCATTGATTCGGCAGATGTACAGTCGGGTTTCCCTTGCAGTGATGAGCAAATCTGGCTCCGTGGCCCCCACAATCTGGCAGCAAGCAGACTGAAAAGAAAATGCAACCTGTGGACATGGCACAAAGTCCTTTCTCTTCACCAGTACGTTTGTAACCCAAAGGCACCAGCAGGCTCTTGGAGAGAGACACTACCACAGAGACTGGGAGAACCTCCTTGCCTCAAGCCCTGTTAACCAGACTGATGGATGATGCAGAGATGGGTACAGGGGAGAGGAGCTCATTTGACAACTCCCAGCAGCAACTTGCCATTGATGCACCATGGGTCTGAATAACCAAACACATCCCACTTCCCCCCATTCTCTTTGTTTTTGGTTTCCTAGCCTCCTGGTTCCAAACCTGGCCAGCTCCAGAATGGACCCAGCTCTGTTACACCATGGCTGTGTAAGCAGTAGGGCAGGCTGAAGCAGCCCTGTCCTGGTGCAAGAATGGATCAGAATGAGCCAGGAAGGCAGAGCATGCAATCAGGTATCGCCAGGTAGGAAAATGGAGCTGAGATTCCCAGGCTGCATGGATGCATCCTGCTGGTTGCACTGCTGTGAATGCAAAGACAGGGGCTCCTATTCCTGCTCTCCTGTGTGTGTCTGTCAAACCTGTCCTAGCAGCAGGATTCGTCCCAGCAAAGATGACTGAGACAAACTGCCCCATTTAACTGGGTTCCTTTCCTGCATCAAGATGAGCATTTGGGGTGAGCAGGGGACTGCACAACAAGCCTGCCTGAGATGGATGTGAATGCCAAAGAAGGGAAAGGTGTGCGTGTGCACATGTCTGCATGTTGGTGGAGGGGGTTCGCAGGGAGAGTGGCTGTTTCCAATGTTTTAATCTGAAATCAGATGTTAATGGCAAGTGTGGCAGAGCAGCCCACGGGGAGGGTGGAGCAGGCCCAGGCCCAAGGGGATGCAGTGCCGCTATTCCACCTTGTTCTCAACATCTGTGCCGGGCTCTGCTTTATCAACATTGCAGGCCTGATTTTCTGCTATCTGGCCCCTTGTCACCTGCTGCCTGTGCAGACTCAGAGTCAGGCTCTTACCCCTGTGGCAGTGAGCAGCGGGGAGCCTGGGTGCAGCACTTACTTCAGATGCCCAGCAATGGAGAATCAGGCCCTGAGAGCAGCGACTCCTGGTCTCCCATTGCATGCCCAAGAGAAGAGGCTGCCATCCTGCACAGTCACTTGGCTTACCAATGAACCTTACTGTGCCTTGTCTCATACCCTCCTGCTTCCCCTGCACGCACCTTTCCCTCCTCTAAGCTGGCTTGGTCCAGCTCTCGCTGCCCTCTCCCTTGGAGGGCTATAACTTGTCCCCCTGGCTCCTCCTCCCTAAGTGACTTCACAGGCCCTGCTGACAGTCCTTCCAGCTCTGCTGCCTCCCTTCCTCTCCCTGCTTCCTTGTTTGACCACAATTACTGGGCCAATGCGTTTATCCCTCCCAAGACACAGGCAATCCTGCCACCCCCACACTCTGTTCTCCCAGTGCCTGCATTCCTTCTCATCCCTCAGTGCCACTCATTCCTCTTCAGGCCCTCCCTCTGTCACAATCCACCAGTCTCTCCCTTGCTTTGACTCCTCCTTCAACCACACTGGCCTCTCTTGCTCTTGTTGACTCCATGTTCTGCTCCCCATCCCCAGGCTTTTACTCTCACCAGGCAAGCGCCTCTCCCTGAGCTGAGCACCTCTGGAAAAAAGCCAGCAGCTGGGGATTTCCCCCTCTGCTCTTTTTCATCCAGGTCTGCTGCCTTCCTTGCTAAACAAATCTATTTCTCATTGAACTGCTCCTGCACCTCCAGCCACCCACACTGTTTCTTCTACCTTCAGCTCCCCCGCTAACCCTCTGCCCCTCTCTGTTCTCTACCAGCTTCTTTACAGACAGTGCTAGTGTGAACGATCAGCAGGCTGCCCTGTCACACACCAGTCTGAGTGGCAACTGCTGCTCCTACCATCTTCCTTCAGCCCACGCAGATGGCCCCCGGATCCAGCCTACTCCCCACTCGTGGCCACTCAGCCTTTCAGACATGGCAGCTTTGCGCTGAGAGGGCTAAGGGGGGTTCTCTGCCCATCCCCGTAACTGGTGCGTGTGGCACAGTGGCTGGGGTGGGGAGGGGAGCCTCTGTCTTGCAGTCGCAGATATGCTTTCCCCTGGCCTTACCTGGCACTGGTAGAACCACTGGTACTGTGGGGAGGTGCAGGCTGTGGCCCTACATCGCAGCGTGAGGGAGTAACCGACAGGGACGGAGGTGGAGGCCGGCTGCTCAGTGATCACAATAGCTAGAGAGAAGCAGATGCAGAGTGGTAATGGCAACCATGGGAACAGAGAGAGGAGCAGCAAAGTGGCCTGGTGCTCTGGGCCCTAAATATTCAACTTGTTTCCCCTCGAGTTGGATGGCCAGATGGCCCAGTATGATGCAGGGCGTTCTTTTGCCAGGCCAATCTGTAGAGCTAGATTGAGCCCTGGCCCTGCAAGGGCTGGAAGGGAAGGGTGGTGACTGGAGCCCTCCTTCATCTTGTGCCCCAAACAGTTCTTGAGCTTGAGACACCATAGACTCCTGGTGAGAAGCCACCTCCATGGGGGCAGGCTGGGCCCTGGGCTCATCCCTCTCTGTGCCACTTCACTCAGCTGGCCAGGCACATGATGCTGCACCATCCGAAGGGTGCTCCTGCCCTGTGCTGAGAAGCTCTGGGAGGGGCTGTGTCCATCTGCTCAGGCTGATGCTCCTCACCTGTAGAACTGCTGGGCATTCCTCCTCAGCGGCTGGGGTCTAGCATGCTGCCATCACTACTTTTACAATGTTTAAACTTATGGGCTACAGCACCCAGAGCTGTACGATTTGTATATTGATCGTCTGAACAGTAGCAACTGCACATCTGGTGTCATTAATAAAGATGGCCTGCAGAAATGCTCCATTACACCTGGCTAATGAGCAGAGCATCATACACCAGCTCTTCTGGAAGCACCAATGGTGGCTCCATCATTAAGGGTCAGTTAAGTTTTGGGAGAAAAATAACAGTAGAGTCAACCCCAAACATTAAAAAAAGCGAGTCAAGCCCTGGAAAACATGAGATGATTTTAAATATTGTGAGATTTCAACAAAACACATTGTGTTATTTTTCTTTGCTTTCTGGTGTTGGAGGGTTCCTGGCACGCATTGCCCAGGTTTTCTCTGCAAACCAAGGGGGTAGAAACTTGGTTTCTTATTTAAAATGGAAGCTGAGATTCTCCCGTAATCACATGATTCCAGCAGCTGGGGCTTTGGGAAAAGCACCAAAGAGTGAGACCCATAGTTGTGTGCCACACCTGCAGCACGGCAATACAGATGTGTATTTAAACTCATCTGTTACGCTTTGGGGGTGGGCAGAAGAGAGAAATAGCTACTATGGATCATAGTGAAGGGAGCCCTATCCCCTCAACATGGCGGAGTGCTGCTCACCTTTTGGCATTGCTTAATCAGCAGCTTGGTCTTCTACGGGCATAGGCGTCAGCAATTGAGTGCCTCGCTCCCTGGCCACTCTCCCTCTAGGAAGCAGCACCTCCCTGGAAAGAGGCAGAGGGTCTTTGTGAGAAAGGAAACTTCTGGCCCACATGCCAGCATACCAAAGCAGAGAGGCAGCTGGCTGTTGCCATGTTACTCAGCATAAAGGGCCCACAGGCCAACTGCGCGCCATGGGTCCTTACTAACTGGCACATAGATTGTTCCTTTGGTGGCCTGTTGCTGCAGCAGCATGCTGGGGTAACAAAAGCAGACACATGTTCCCTCTACCCTCACCCCCCAGGCAGGAGAAGGTAGAAGAGGGGCAGGTGAGGGGCACTGCAGGATGTCAGGGGCCTTAGCTTTCCTGGGTAAGGAGTGTGCTGTGCTTGGAGGATGGGGCAAAGGGATGAGTCTGAAATGTGCCAGGGTGGGGGACTGGGGAACCCAGAAATGCAGGTTGAGAGCAGCCAGGGCTCCCCAGAACTGTGCCAGGCTTGGAGGTGGAGGGGGCACCACAGCTGTGCAGAGGGAGCAGGGCCTGTGCTCTCCAGTGGGAGTGGGGAGGCTGCCTGATATCTGCCAAGGGGAGCATGGGGGCAGATGCTAAAGGAGGGTTGGTAGTTCTGGAGCTTGGACAGAGGGACATCAGGGAACCATCCAAAGAAGTGGTCTGGGTAGTCAGGGCTTCTTTCCCCCTGCTCATCCCCCCCATAGCCTTGCTTCTATCCCCATTTCGCTCCCCACAATCTGCCCTGCTCCCCTCTCCCCGCCCAGCTCCATCCCTCTGCCATTCACAGACCTCAACAGGACAAGCCCTGGAGGACTGGGAGCCAGGACTCCCTGCTGCCCCACCTGTTCCCCTCCCTCCTTTGTTTCCTCCACCCTGCAATATAGGGTCAGAATCCAGCTGAGAGGGATGGGGGACTGCAAAGGAGTCAGATGCAGCTCCTCAGTCCCAGGTCTGTTTTGTCTGATCTGTGGAGTAGTTCAGAGCAGCTGTACTGCACCGGCACTTTGGCCACATCCCTGACACACTCACTGTGCCGGGGTCTCTGCTGCTGGCAGATCTCCTGGCTTACCCACAACACATACTGCCATGAGGACACAGTCTGCGTGGCAAGTGAGGGCTGGTCGGATATGGTAGCAGTGATAACAGCTTCCAGGAAGATGCAGTGGCGTGGGGAACTCCCTGGTTGCAGGGGAAGCTCTTCAGGGAAGAGCGTGGCTCCGTGTGACATGAGCAGCAATGTGACGATAACAGTGGTTGCTGCCGGTAGCACCACAGATCCACGTGGCATGTCCCCAGAATAGAAACACACAGAAATCTCTTATTCATTGATGATTTCTGTACATTTCTCAGAGCTCCCCTTTGGCCCACCCCGACACATCCCAGCAGCAGGGATAAATTGTGAGTGCTGCCCCAACCTCTCTAGGTGGATCCCTTCCACCAACACTCCGGGGGGGTGGGGTGGGGGGTTGAGGACCCCAGCATAGACTCTGAGCAGCAGCCTCACTTTCACATTTGAATCTTACTAAAGTCCAGCCCCCAGCTGTGCTCAGCACTGCATCCATAGGAAGCAAATCCTCTGTCACTGGCATCGTGGCTTTTAACATATGAACTTTACCAGGAGAACTGTAAGCCTCACTGTAGGATAAGTCTTGCCACGGGCATCACTGCATTAAGGTACTCAGATGCTATGGTGATGGGCCCACAACAAGTACCTAGCCAGATCACACATGCACATGAAACAAACGATGGCCCTGATTCTGCATATATTAAGGCATGTGAATAACTTGACACACTGGAATAGTCTCAATGAACTCAAAGGGATGATGTACATCAGTGGTTCCCAAACTTTAACAGCCTGTGCACCCCTTTCACTAAATTGTGAAATCTCGTGAACCTCCTCCTAAAAATGAATATTTCCAGGGATTTAAGTTTAAATTTCCTCCGCACTCCGTGGGGCTCCTGCTCCTGGACCCCATTGACTGCCCCAGTCAACTGAGCTCCACTGAGCTCGGGCTGCAGATCCCGCTGACCACCGGGGCTCGGGCTGCCAGCCCAACTACAGGACCCCGCTCTCCCTGGGGCTCGGGCTGCCAGCCCCAGGCGGAGCGCTGGGGTTCGGGCGGCCAGCTCCCCTGCTGACGGGGGCAGGGCTCGGGCTGCCAGCCCCAGCTGCCTGGCCCCACTCTTCCTGGGGCTCGGGCTGCCAGCCCCAACTGCCTGGCCCCGCTCTCCCTGGGGCTCGGGCTGTCTGCCCTGCAACCGGGTCCCACCTGCTGCCTCCAATGCCCGGAGTCCTCTGGCTGCCATTAGTGAATTTTTTCTTGCAAACCCCCTGTAACGTTCTACAAACCCCAGTTTGGGAACCACTGATGTACACGTACATGAAGTTACTGATGTGCCTACAAGTTTGCAGGGTTGTGGCCTATGGATGAGCTTTACTCAAGCTGCTTTCTTGAACCTGTACAACTCTTTTGTGTATGTTGAGAAAATAAAATCTTTCGTTTCAATGACAGGTGGTGTTTGGGATCCTTCTAATCTGTAGGAACATTACTTTACCACTCCCTGTAATTTGCTCTAGACAATGCCAGGTGGCATAGCTAGCTGAAAGTAACATTCCTTTAGCTGGTTAGAAAATCCTAAGAATAAAATTTAAAACCAGACCTGTAGCTTTCGCCCTGCCTCAGGCCCCGGCAGAGCATGTGTGACTGCGGTTCCACCCGATAAATGAAAGTATCATTTCTCACATATTAATGCTTTCACATCCCTTTTAAAGCTCAGAAGATACCAGCATTCTTCAGCCTCCTGTTAGATGTGCAGCTTCAAAACTTTGCCTAGAGGCCCCATTCAGCCCTTTGGTAGAAAGATAGAGTCTTGTGACTGTCACCAAAGCAAACTCCAGCTTAGCTGGCAATTTCCAGGCTGGCAGGCTGCATGGGGGATCAAAGAAGCCTCCTTTGTGCCTCTTTCTACCTTCACCACAAAAGAAAATAAAAAGAGCAACAGACGTCAGAAAGGACAGTGATTCCCCTGGGGAAAACGCCAGGTAACTTACCAGGTGTTCGGCTTCGTAACCTGCGGGAGAGTCACTTTTTGCAACCTGCTGCTCAGACAGTTCCTGGGTGTACAGTGATCCAGCACTTCCTCATTTCTGCAGTGGTTTGGTGAGGAGTCTCACACCAGCACAACAGGCTGAGTCACTAGCCAATCCCAAAACAAGTCCAAGCCCTGAAAGTGAAACTGGGGAAAAACTTCTCTGAGTGCAAGTGAGTCTCCTCCCTCCTGGTGAGACACACGTTAGCCGAGGAAACAGATTTGTTAACAGCACTGGTCCCACACAAGCAGAGATCTCAGCACAGACAAAGTGAACAAATTTTCCTGCCAAAGGCTTCCCTGGAAGGGGACTTCCCAGACAGCAGGACAGCCTGCCTATGAATCAGCTCTCAGATTTCCTTCCAGAACTCAGTATTTCTTAAAGGAGCAATAGCAGCCATTAGTCATAGTACTGCTCCTTTCTCTCCACAACTCCTACAAGTTCATCCTCTCTGCTGTTCCTGCCCACCACAAACAGCTGCCGTGCCCTCTAGCTAAGCCAGCTTTGCTGCCAGATAATTAGGTTAAACAGGGGAGAAACTGTCATCTCTCTTTTTAAAGTACTTTTATTTTGCAACTTTTTGACTGTGTGGATTCAGAAAAGGGATGGGAGAGCCAAGCCAGAAAAACAACCAGAGACAGCTGCATCACACTTTGCCCTAAGAATCATGGGAACATCAAAGGGAAGCGTGAATCACCAGAATCTGGAGATGATTCAGGAACTGGTTGTGACTAGGGCTAGTTTAAAGCAACCTGGGGCCTTAGGGTCCTCCAAAAATGGGATGCCCCATAGCTCTGCTCCTCCAGCCCAGACTTCGTTGTGGTCTCACACACCTCCTTTGGAGGGCTGGTGGAAGGGGACCTCCTTCCCCCAAGACAAACAGAGGCAGCAGCAGGGGAGGCCCTCAGTGTTTATTCCAGCCGCCAGGGAATATCTGCTGGGGCGGATGGGCCATCTGCTGCGCTCTGTCTCTCCTGCCACACAGAGTCTTGTGTTGGGGTGATGCTGCTGGTGGGGCTGTCCAGAGCAGCAGGCCTCAGAGTTAACACCCCATTGAGATGAATGGGGCAGACCCCCCTCAGCGCTATTGTTTCAAGCTCTCTGCAGACTCGGCAGTTACCTTCAAGTCATGTTTTCTAATAGTCTTTCCCAACCATGGGTGCTAGAAACTATTAAAAACTGAAACTGAGATGATCATGTCACTCCATGAGCTAGGGCCCTAGTTATGCCTTAATCCAGAGGTGGCCAAACTATGGCTCGGGGGCCACATCCGGCCCTCCAGATATTTTAATCAGGGCCTTGAGCTCCCTCTGGGAAGTGGGGTCTGGGGCTTGCCCGTCAGGGTCTTGCTCCACTCCGCATGGCTCCTGGAAGCAGCGGCACATCCCCGCTCCAGCTCCTATGTGTAGGGGCAGCCAGGGGGCTCCACACGCTGCCCCCACCCCAAACGCCATCCCCTGCAGCTCCCATTGGCCAGGAACCACAGCCAATGGGAACTGCAGGGGCAGCACCTGGAGACAGGAAAGCACGCAAAGCCGCCTGGCCACGCCTCCATATAGGAGCTGGAGAGGGGACATGTTGCTGTGTCTGGGAGCTGCTTGAGGTAAGCATCACCCAGAGCCTGCCACCCTGACTCCCTCCTGTGCCCCAAACCCGCGTCCCAGCCCTGATCCCCCTCCCGCCCTCTGAACCCCTCGGTCCCAGCCCAGATCACCCTCCTACAGCCCCAACCCCCAATTTTGTGAGCCTTCATGGCCTGCCATACAATTTCCATACCCAGATGTGGCCTTCGGGCCAAAAAGTTTGCCCACCCCTTCCTTAATCTGACCCTGGTCTCAACCTAATAGTTAAGGGTGAGTTGAGTTGTTCAATTAAAGCAGGGATTCAACCTCTTAGCTATGTAGGAAGAATACAAAGTATCCTCCTAAAATCCCAGCATTCACTCTTTGGGCACAGATTGAATTGTCTGAGAATTTACAAGTTAATTAGCTAATTCATTTAGGAATTACATTTCATTCTTAAATGGGTCTATAAGGGAATTTAGCTGTCCATGTCAGTCTATTTTTTGTCCCAAATGATCCTAATAGCAGAATAGCCAACTCCTCAAACTTCCCTTGTAGTTACTGAAACTCTCTGAAATCCTGCCTGTAGGCTGTATCTGAAGAAACTTGATTGGAGTTATACTAAGATATTCACTCTGGTTGTATCTCATAGCTCGGATTGTAGTCTAGAGCCAGGGCTCTGTCAATAGCTCAGGTCTAGCTAATTTGCATACTGCAGTTCAATAAATTGAAATGAGTCAGCTCCATGAGCATATCAGAGTTGGGTTACTTGGCCCAAGCTGTCACCACTCCCAACAGTGCTGTGGCCACATGCTGGCTTCTGTAGCCCATCAGACAGAGTCCTGGTCTGAGGGGCTGGGTCAGGTTAACTGGAGTGGGACTCTTCTGGGCAAGCTGAACAGCACTCTCGGACCATAGAGACATCAACGAGGGGCCATGAGTGGAAGGATATGGGTGCCCCCACTATGCCCTAATCTTTCAGCAATTCTGGGGAGACCATTCTGGTCCATCACTTTTTTGAACAAGTCCCTTCTCTGCCTGTCTCATGATGACATCATGCAATGTAAGGACTGCCTGCAAAGGTGCTCATGAAATTAATAACCTGCACCCTTCAAACCCCCAGCCCCCTACCCATGCAACGCCCCCAAACCCTGCTGCCCACATCTGGCTTCCAAGTTCGAAATCCCTAGCCCAAACCACAAGCCCTGCTCCCTACGCCCATCCACCACACCAACAGCAGAAGTTCCCATGCAAAGGAGAAGTAAGGTGGAAAATGCCTTGTCAGATCCAAGCTCCCCCCAGACTGGAGGAGACTATGCAAATGGTATTCCAAAACTGAGGGGAGTGTGACATTTTCTCATTATTGCCATGGAGACTTGAATTACTATAATAACTCCTTGTTCTGTTTCTCAGCTCCCCCAGATCCTGCACCTGACACCCCATGCACCTGACAGCCCCAGCTTACAGCAGCCTCTGCTTTCACTCTGCCTCACTGCCCAGCCACGTGCTCCAAGATGAATTCCAAGCAGGGTACGGCCTTATGTTGGATCATATTAAAGAAGTTCTGTATTAAAATCACAAATGAGTTTGATTCCCCATAGTTTAAATTCCAGGGTATTACTAATTAAGAGGTCTCTTGGTTTTTGGTACTGTTTCTCTCCCTCTATGTGTGAAACTTGCAAGCTGCTAATTGTGTTAGTACATTCTAAGACAGAGTCTGATCTCAAAGCAATTCACAGAGAGAGAGAGACCCAAAGCAATACTCTAACAACAGAAACAGCACCCAGAGACTCCCCGCTCTTTTGTTGTATTAACAATTGTGATTAAAATAGAGATAGAGGATGTATGTGGATGGATGCTTGGTGTGGATAATAACTGAATGATCAGGGAGGTGCCAGCCTAAGAATCCAGTGTCCATCGGCTGAAGAAGGCGTCAAGTGGAAATAACCAGAGGACCCCCAGAGGGCAGACTGGAATCCACCCAACAGCCTCAAGAATGGGAGAACCAAAGAACAAGATAACATCTTGGAGCCATCAGGAATGTGCTATCTGCTGATTGATTCAGCAACAGCATGATGAAGCAATTCCCATAGACTGGCATAGGAAGAAATTCCTATAAAAATAGACTCTAAAAAGTGAGAACTTTGGGGTCTGATTCTGCAAAGCAACTTCCAGGAGCGTCAGATGAGCATCTGACAAGGCCCTGCTCCCTCCTCATGTCCAGGCCACCTGGCCAGTGGCTTGGCATGAGCAACTCTAAGGCTGGTAACTATGATGACAACCTTGCAGAACCTCTGTGTGTGTGTGTGTGTGTGTGTGTGTGTGTGTGAATGAATGTGTGAATAAAGATGAGATTGAATGGAATGTTACAGCTATAACTAACTGCTTACTATGATTCTTTCTGTATTCACAATAAATGTGGTATTTTGCCTTTTTCCCTTTAATAAGATCCTGCTGGTTTTTATTTTATTGGTACAACACCTGCACCTGACACCCCACGCACCTGACAGCCCCAGCTTACAGCAGCCTCTGCTTTCACTCTGCCTCACTGCCCAGCCACGTGCTCCAAGATGAATTCCAAGCAGGGTACGGCCAATCTATCTAGACATCAGAAAAGCATTTGATACAGCGCCAGAAGGGAACCAGTTTTAGTTAAGATAGAGACTATGGGGATTAGTACAAGAATTGGAAAGTGGGTATGGAACTGGCTAAAAGGGCGATGACAATGGGTTGTGCTGAAAGGGAAATGATCAAGCTGCAGGGAGGTTACTAGTGGAGCCCCTCACTGCACTAATCTTCGGATGGATCTTATTTAATATTTTCATTAGTGACCTTGGCACAAAAAGCAGAAGTATGCTAATGAAATTTGCTGATGACACATCGTGGGGAGGTGTTATCAACACAGAGAAGGATCATACAAGAAGAACTGGATGACCTAGAGGACTGAAATAAAAGAAACAAGATGAATTGTAATAGAAGAAAGTACAAGGTAATGCACTTAGAGACTAGTACCAATAATTTTTGCTAGAAGCTAGGAGCTCATCAGTTGGAAACGACAGAGGAGAAGAAAAACCTGGGCGTATTAGTCGATGGCAGGATGATGATGAGTGAGGCTCAGATTTTGTCAGCATTATTTTTCGTTGAAGTCATGGACAGATCACGGGCAATAAACAAAAATTCACAGCCAGTGACCTGTCCCTGATTTTAGGGGCTGCAGAGTACTGGTTCTAGCCCCAGTTGCAGGGCAGGTGTGCACAGTCCTGCCTCCAGCCCTGGCTTCAGCTGCTGACACGTCACGGAGGTTTGATAAAGTCATGGAATCTGTGACTGCCGTGCCCTCCATGACTAAATCATAGCCTTAATGATGAGCCACCAATGTCATGGGGCAGTGAAAGAAGCAAATGTAATCCTAAAATGTATCAGGCAAGATATTTCCAGTGGAGATAGGAAAGTGTTATTACCATTGTACAAGGTAAGATCTCATCTGGAATTCTGTGTGCAATTCTGATCACCCATGTTCAAGAAAGTTGATTTTAAACTGAAACAGGTGCAGAGAAGGGCTGCTAGGATGATCAGGGGAATGAAGAATCTGTATTGTCAGAGGAGGCTAAAAGAGCTGAAATTGGTTTAGCCTAGCAAAACAAAAGCTGAGAAGAGATCTGACTGATCTCTATGAATACATCAGGAGGGAACACCAGGGATGGAGATGAGCTACCGAAGCTAAAGGACAACACTGGCACAAGAATAAATGCATATAAACTGGTCATGGATAAACTGAGGCTGGAAATTAGAAGGTTTCTAACCATCAGAGTAGTGAGGTTCTGGAACAGCCTCCCAATAGGAGTAGTGAGGGCAAGAAAACTGACTGGTTTTTAAATGGAGCTTGACAAGGTTCTAAACAGGATTACATGGTGGATTGCCTGTGGGATTCAGTGAGCCATGAGGTCCCTTCCAGTTTGGTGTTCTGATGTTCTTATTTCACATGGGCAAGCCGTGATGTAGTCATGCAAATTGCATTGTATGTATTATTACAAGTCAAACCACCACAGCAAATGCAGGAATCAGGGTGGCCTGCACAAGCAGGACTGCAGCAGGCATCTATATGTGTGTGATACGTCTCACACTGGCACTAGCAACACTGTATATTCTGCTGCCCTGACATGATGTCCTGGGAGGTGTGCTGCCTGCCTGGTGCCCACGTCCAAGATGTTACGGAAAGGTTGCCAAGGCTCATCCATCCCTCTGACCTCTACTCCACACTGACATGGGCACTAATGGTATTGTCATGTATGACGCTGAGAAGATCAGTAGTGACTACAGGGCTCTGGGTGCAAAAGTGAAGGATTGGGGGTGCAGACTATGTTCTCATCCATCCTTCCAGTTGAAGGTAAGTTCCCAGGCAGAGACACCCACATCCTGGAGATGCATGCATGGCTGTGCACGTGGGTGTCAATGGGAGGGCTTCGGTTTCCTTGACACAGGATGCTGTTCTGGGAAGAAGGTCTGCTGGGAAGAGTTGGGGTCCACCAGACCAAAAACGGGAACAGCATCTTTGCACACCGGCTCGCCAACCTAGTGAGGAGGGTTTTAAACTAGGTTCAAAGGTGGCAGGTGACAAAAGCCCATAGGTAAGCATTAAAAAAGACAACCTTCATACAGGGATAGATGTTGGGGGTTCATGGAAAACCCTAAACTTAGGGCGTGGAACCGTACCCTTAAAAAGCTTAACCCTAGAGTCGGGAGCACTACCTATAGGAATCCTAAACCTAGGGCAGTGATCCATGCCCATAGGAACTGCAACCCTAGGGCAGGGAACCCTACCCCTGGGAACCCTAACCCTAGGGTGGGAAGCCTTATCCATAGAAACCCGAACCTTAGGGCAAAGCGCCCTACCCATAGGAACCCTAACCCTAGAGTGGGGAGTCCTAACCATAAGAACCCTAATCCTAACTCCAAGAGGCCTACCCATGGGAACCCTAATGCTAGGGCAGAGAGCCGTACAATTAGGAACCTTAAACTTTACTCCAAGTGGCCTACCGATAGGAACCCTAACCATAACTCCCAAGCTGCCTACCCATAGGAACCCTAACCCTAGGTGGGAGAGCCCTACCCATGGGAACCTTAACCCTGGGAATCGCAGCCTTACCCATAGGAAACCTAATCCTAACTCCAAGTGGCCTACCCATAGGAACCCTAACCCTAGGGCAGCAAGCCCTACGCATGAGAACCTAACCTTATGGCGGGGAGCACTACACATGCGAACCCTAACCCTAACTCCAAGTGGTCTACCCATGGAATCCTAACCCTAACTCCAAGTGGCCTAACCATAGGAACCCTAACCTTAGGGCAGGGAGCCCTACACATGGGAACCCTAACCTTATGGCGGGGAGCCCTACCCATGGGAACCCTAACTCCAAGAGGCCTACCCATAGGAACCCTAACGTTAGGGAAGGGAGTCATACCAATAGGAACCTTAAAATTTACCCCAACTTGCCTCCCCATAGGAACCCTAACCCTAGGGTGAACAGCCCTACCCATGGGAGCCCTAACCTTAGGGTGGGGACCCCTACCCATGGGAAGGCCAGCCCTAGAATGGGGAGCCTTATCAATAGGAACCCTAACTCTAGGGCAGGGAGCCCTAACGATAGGAACCCTAACCCCAACTCCAAGTGGCCTACCCATAGGAATGCTAACCTGAACTCTAAGTGGCGTAGGCATAGGAATCCTAACGCTTGGGCGGGGAGCCCTATGTATGGGAACCCAAACCTTAGGGCAGAGAGCCCTACCCATAGGAACCTTAACCCTAGGGCAGTGAGCCCTACCTATAGGAACTCAAACCCTAACTCCATGTGGCCTATCTATAGGAACCCTAATGCTAGGGAGGGGAGCCGTACCAATAGGAACCTTAAACTTTACTCCAAGTGGCCTACACATAGGAATACTAACCATAACTCCAAGCTGCCTACCCATAAGAACCCTAACTGTAGGGCGGGGAGCACTACCCATAGGAACCCTAACCCTAGGGCGGGGAGCCCTACACATAGGAACCTGTAGCAGGGTAAGTACCCACTCCAGCTCTGAAGGGGTTAGAAAAGCCCTGCAAAGGGCTACGGAAGGGAGCAAAAGCCTGGCTGACTAGGGGAAGTGGTGGCAGCTGTGGGCCACACCCCAATCAGGGCCCAGCTGGCTCTATAAAGGCTTTGAGCCAGATGTTCCAGTAGAGATGCTCTCTAGCTTGGAGAGAGAAGGACCTGACTGCAAGGGCTGAGAAAGTACCTAGATTGGGAGCAGGTCTGTGGAAGGCCAAGGGAGCTGGGAAGCTTGGGCTAGGAAAACCCCAGGCTGCAGACCTGGGAAGGTCTATTAGGTATGGGGGTTGCAGGGGCAGCCACGGTAGGCAGAGACAGCAGGTCCAAACCCCCTTGCCTGAGATCAGTGGTATATACTGCAGTCTGCCCCAGGGACTGGTGGCTAGTTGGTGACTGGCAGTAGCCTAAGACTGAGGTGAGGTGGGGATAGTGGGTGGGGGTTCCCCTGGGAGGGGGAGACCCAGAACTGTGGGGGTACTGCCAGGGGGCAGCACCCAAGATGAGAGCACCAGGGTCCAGGAGGGACATGGGGGCCAGGGGTGGTGAGACACTGGCCTGAAGGAGGTGCTCTGGAGGCTGGATGCTAATTCCCTGAGATGACCAGCAGGAGGTGCTGCTGGGTGAGTCTGTACCCTGTGACAGAACCCTTACCCTAATTCAAATTGGCCATCCCATAGGAACCCTAAATCTAGGATGGGGAGCTCTACCAATGGGACTCCTAAACCTATCTCCAAGTGGCCTAACCATAGGCATGCTAACCCTAGGGCCAGGGCCGTCCTTAAGATTTATGGGGCCCTATGCAGTGTTGTTAAACTGGTGCCCCTATGTCTGACATCAGCCTGGGCTCATAGCCCAGGGGAGGGGGGTAGGAGGGACAAGGCAGCAAGTATACCGAGCCGCCTGGCCTGCCTCATGGCGGTGGAGTGTTACAGTTCCCCACAGAGACACTCTCCCTCACGCAGAACATGTGGCCCTGGTGCATTTGGCTCTATGAACATGGCCCCTGCCTAAGGAGACTGCAGCACATGCTGGGTGTGTGGGAGCTGACCCTCTCTTACCTGCTGTCCTGGGCGGTGGGTAAAGCTGCCGCTTGGGGAGGCTAGCTCCCCAGCCCACCACTTCTGCCTGTGGCTCTACCCATACTCCACTCCTGCTCTGCCTCAGGCCCTGCCCCCCCAACCCACTGTCTCCCCTTTCCAGCCAGATCCCTGAACCCAAATGAAGCAAATGACATTTGAAAAAAACACTCTTCTGCAATTTCTTTCTCAAGAAAATGGAGCATGTTTTCCACTGCATGGCAGATGGTGAAGACTGGACACGCAGAAGGTAGCTAATTAAAAGCACTAAACTTGAGAATAAAAAATGTCAGTCACAGGTTTTTTGATATACCCTGAAGTTTGTCAGATTTATTTGCAAAAACTTTGTAGTAAGGGCAAGTCAGCTGTCCTGCTGAATACAACATGAAATATTATGGAATACATGATGCAGCTCTTCTCAGTTTTACGTTTTTCTTAATCAGTATTTCTAAGCTGATTTTATATTGTACTCTTAAGCCTTCATAAAGTAATCATTCCAGTTTACCACATATTTAACTCACTGAAACAAAGACATTATTTTAAATTCATCAGTCACAGAGGTTTAGTGTGTTCATAACAATGTTCATTGCTTTTAGAAAAAGGGAACACTAATTTACTTTGTGAGAGCTCCATAACAATAGACATGTTTATGAAATTTCACCGATTTTAAAAAATATATTTCCAAAGATTTTTAGGCATAACAAAGGATTTTATATCTTACTAAAGTACTGATTTTGCTTGCGGGTTCTCTTAAAACTAGTTCATTAAATAGTCAGAAGTAAAGAGAGGGAAACTTGTTTGTCCAGCTATCTGGAAGGAAAGGGGTGTTGTCCTTTGAAGGGCTCGCTTAAACAGGGGGGTGAAGAGAGAAAGGGATGGACAGAAAGACTTTGGAAACAAGTTTTTTTGTACTATAGTAGTTAAAATTAAAATGTGTATTTTAGATAAATGCGGTCTTCTGAAAGATTTATTTTAAAAACTAGATGTCTGAAGATCCAAGCATTTAAGACTAAAGATGAATACTCAGATTGTGCATCTAAAAGTCTATGCGAGGATTTTTTTAGAGATGTGATTTTATAATCTTCAGCAACAAAATAATGAAGTATTTTTAAAGCAAATTTTAAATTAAGATCCTGTAGACTAACATGTTCTGAGTAAATATTACAATAATGCACAACTGTTTTTGTCAGTAAATTCAGAAACTGACAGTATATACCTGGGGGTTGGCAAATGCCTGTTTGGATTCATTACCACTTGAATGGCTCTTTAACAGTTTTAGTGTTGTGCTAATAGGTCTGGCAGGCTGGAAGCCTTTTTCACTTTTAAGTTACTAGATCCCCTTCAAAGGAAGACTCGCCAGGCTGCAGCAGCCAGCTGTGGTGGGAGCCTGCAGGAAGCGTTAAAACAGGGATAGGAAGAGGCGGGAGGATAGACATGAAGACCCAGGGGTGCCCCAAATTATCAGGTGCCCTACAGAGCCGCGTATGCCTGAGGATGGCCCTGCCTAGGGCAGGGAGCTCAACCCATAGAAACCCTAAGCCTGACTCCAAGAAGCCTACCCATGGAAACTGTAACCCTAGGGTGGGGAGCACTATCCAGGAGAAACCTAACCCTGAGGCAGGGAGCCCTCCTCATAGGAACATGAACCCTAGGGCAGGGAGCCCTTCCCATAGGAACCCTAAGTCCAAGTGGTGTAACCATAACCCTAACTCCAAGTGCCCTACCCATGGGAACCCTAACTCTAGGGCAGGGAGCCAAACCCTTTAGGGTCATAGGAGCAACAAGAGGGAAATGAGAGATGGAATCTATTCAACTTCTTAGATGTCTATACACAAATGCAAGATATTTGGGGAATAAAGTGGAAGAACTGGAAGTATTAGTACATAAGCTAAATTGTGACTGAATTGGCATCACAGAGACTTGGTGGGAAAAGTCTCATGACTGGAATATTGGTATAGAGGGGTGTCAAGGTTCCTCCCCCACTCTGAACGCTAGGGTACAGATGTGGGGACCTGCATGAAATCCTCCTAAGCTTATCTTTACCAGCTTAGGTCAAAAACTTCCCCAAGGTACAAAATATTCTACCCTTTGTCCTTAGATTGGCTGCTACCACCACCAAACAAATACTGGTTACTGGGGAAGAGCTGTTTGGAAACATCTTTCCCCCCCAAAATACTTCCCAAACCCTTGCACCCCACTTCCTGGACAAGGTTTGGTACAAAGCCTCGCCAATTTGCCTAGGTGACTACAGACCCAGACCCTTGGATCTTAAGAACAATGAACAATCCTCCTAAAACTTGCACCCCCCCCCCTTTTCCTGGGAAATGTTGGATTAAAAAGCCTCACCAATTTGCATAGGTGACCACAGACCCAAACCCTTGGATCTGAGAACAATGAAAAAGCATTCAGTTTTCTTACAAGAAGACTTTTAATAGAAATAGGAGTAAATAGAAGTAAAGAAATCCCCTCTGTAAAATCAGGATGGTAGATACCTTACAGGGTAATTAGATTCAAAACACAGAGAATCCCTCTAGGCAAAACCTTAAGTTACAAAAAAGATACACAGACAGAAATAGTTATTCTATTCAGCACAATTCTTTTCTCAGCCATTTAAAGAAATCATAATCTAACGCATACCTAGCTAGATTACTTACTACAAGTTCTAAGACTCCATTCCTGTTCTATCCCCGACAAAAGCAGCATATAGACAGACAGAGATCCTTTGTTTCTCTCCCTCCTCCCGGCTTTTGAAAGTATCTTGTCTCCTCATTGGTCATTTTGGTCAGGTGCCAGCGAGGTTACCTTTAGCTTTTTAACCCTTTACAGGTGAGAGGAGTTTTCCTCTGGCCAGGAGGGATTTTAAAGGGGTTTACCCTTCCCTTTATATTTATGACAAGGGGTATAGGATGGACAAGGAGGAGGTGTTGCATTATTCATTAAAAACATATACACCTGTTCTGAGGTCCAGAAGGCAGTGGGAGGCAGGCCAGCTCCAAGTCTCTGCGTAAAGATGAAGGGGGTAAAAAATAGGGGTGAGTAGGGGTTCTACTATACACCACCAAATCTGGCAGGCTCCCTACCCAGCTCCGTGTGTTCCTGCAGCTCCTAGGTGGCAGAGGGGCCAGGAGGCTCTGCGCAGCTCCCATTGGCTGGGAACTCTGCCTAGGAGCTGCAGGGCCATGCCAATGGGAACAAGGGAGCCCCCACCCCAAGGTAAGCGATTCTCCCTCCCACCCTCAACTGCTGAGCCAGCCCCCTTCCACACACCCAAACTGTTGCTGCTGGCCCCTGCAGAAGTCACGGAGGTCATGGAAATTCATGGAATCCGTGACCTCTGTGACAGACTCACAGCCTTAACCATGGGATATGTGCCCAGAAATCTTAGCACCACATCTGAATGGACACATTGCCAGTGTGGGCACGAGGCATTGCAGCAATGCCCACAGCATCAACTGTTAGTCTGTAGTGTGGCCACTTACCCTTGGGTAAGCAGGGGATTTGTCCCACTGTAATAGGGGACTTTCTCTGTGCACCCCCAGCTGAACAGAGTGAAAAAAGGATCCGAGTCCCTGCCCTGATTCACTTCACCCCAGTACCTGCCCACCTTGACCTTCCCTCCCAGCCCACCTGTGAGCAGAACTCACACAGGGAAAACTGAGACCAGGGGCTCCTGGGTGTTTACCTCAATCTCTCTGTGAGCAACTCTGGGCAGGGACGAGGTTGCTCTTCAGGATATGCCTAACTCGCTCGTCACCCTATTAACCTGCAATCACTGCAATTCACTTAAATATACATACAATGTATTTACACCAAAACTGTTTCTTTGGGGATTAAAGAACCCTTCACGGTGTCAGGCCTGTGAGGAAATTACTTGGTTGCAGTTCAATGCAGCAGTCTCTAAAATGCAATACACTTACGGTTACAATAAATTTACGAGTCTGCTGTCTCTTTCCTGGACAGGATGTGCTGCTGTGATGCTGCTGGTGGCACTCTCCCAGGATGGGTTTGGGCTCTAGGTGACAGGACCCGTTCTCCGCCTTCAGTTCTGGCCCTCCTGTCAGGCCACCTCCCTCCCTGGGTCTGGCACTTAATGCCCTCCCCATTGGCAATGTCCCATGCTGGGTCTGGCTCTTAACACCCTCTCCACAGACTTTGAGAAAGGGGCCTGTCTCTCCCCCTCTCCCATGACCAGCGCACATGATCCTGCTGCGACAGCAGGAGACTCATCCCACCACTATCACTACAATGCTTCTCTGGCTCCGGCTGTTGGTCTGGGCTGCTGCCCTCTCCCCAACTCACCTCTGGCTCTGGGTTGCTGCCCTCTCCCCTGCTCAGCTCCAGGCCGGCTGCACTCTCTCTCTGCCCTGACAAGCCCAGCAGCAGCTCACACAGAGCTCTGGACTCTTGATTTCCTCATTGGCTTGCCCACCCTGTCAATCAGCTGACTTGGAGTGCTGGCCTCCCCCGTTGGCCTGGGGACCTGTCAGCCCTGGGATCCTGGCTCCTCTTTGGCCCTTCCCCTTTCTCCTGGTATTGGGAGAGGGTCAACTGAAAACCCCCTAGATTTCAGGAAGTGTCCAACATCCCCTTACCTTTGTGATACCTCCTGCATGTGAGCCTAAGGCAAGACTCGAGTGAATGTGGCCCTGGCACCTCAGCGTGCTCCTGTGCTGACAGAGGCAATGCCCTGACAACGGAAACTGGTGCCCCACACACCCGCCCCAACTGAGGTGTCCTGGTTGATGGAGGACCAGGCCGGCCCAGTGTTTTCCCCAGGAATTGAAATTAGGGGGGTGTTCAAAAATACAGGGGTGAGGTGAGGACTGATGAGGGGTGAGACTGTTAGGGTGAAGGTGGGCCTTATGACAGCATAGTAAAAACTGAAAAATGTTTCACGACCATTTTATTAGATTTAAATCATCACACAAATTTAAGTTGGCTACACTTAACACTTAACCTACTATCTACATTCTTCTTGGTTTCTTGTTGTAATTTTGTACAACTCTGTTAATTAACTTCTCAAATGCAGTGCATTCATTTTTGATGGCTTCTCATGTGTCCGGTACTTCCAGTCCTTCATGATATGCTCATGATCACGCAGAAAGCGACTTCTTTCAGAACACAAAATTCTATTGAATGAGGAAAAAGAACGCTCAACTGTAGCTGTTGTAACTGGGGCTAGAAAGAGATGAATTTCTACTTCTTTCATCTCAGGAAACATAGAACAAAAATTGGGTCAAACCACTAGTGATGATAAAAAAAGTTGAAGTCAAATCTTCATTTGTTCATCATATGATATTCCATTCTGTGTTCAAATTCTCTGTTCTGTCCTGATCACATGGCAGCCCCATTGCTGGTAGTGCCTCACTCCACTCATCTGTCAGTGCTTTATAAGACAGGCACCTGTAAAAGCTACGTAGAGGTTGATAGAATCTAGAAGTTGGTGTTGTACAGATGTAAGAATCAAATCTGTGTACTTTACTTTTTCAGCTGGCTTAACAAAAACTTTTTGTCCCCTTCATTTAAGTGTAAGTAGAGTCAGGATGAGCTCCACCCTGACATCTGGTGGTGAGGTGTGGCAAGTTGTGGAAAAGAACTTCAGGGGCTGATCTCATTTGCATAGGCACACCCACCCCGCCTAGAATGAGGCCAGAGGTGCCCAAATGGTCACTTTGGCTGCTGTGGGATTCCCAGTGTCTCTGTTATTGGGGCAGGAAGAATAAATTGTTATTACCCTGATTATGGGAATCAAGGACAGTGGAACTGCACTTGGCCTTTTGTTATGATGGAGGGACTTGCCATCACCTAAGTAGCACTCGCTAGGCAAGGGACATGGGTTCCAAAACTCTGTGAATTGAGAGAGGCTGGGGACAGGCATTAATACCTGATGGTATGGGCCTTACATGCTAATTGCACTTCCTCCTCTCTCCACTGTGGAATATCAGAGCTAATTTTGATTCTATTAGGAGTCTAGCTATAGGCTGCTGAGCTGAATTCACTTTGGGCTAATGGTGCACCAGCACTGAGGCTCCCCTACTACAAGCTGAAATCACAAAAGAGCTAAACTTACTAAGAGCTGAAATCACTGAGTGTTGTGTTAAGTAGTGGGGGAGCCTGAAGATATATGATGGAGCAGTTTGCGGGACGGTGAGCAGAGCGGCTGGTGGAGCAGAGCAGTTTGTTGGATGTCTAGAGCAGCCCATGGGGTGGCTCGCAGAGCGGAGCCCCATGGAGAGGTGGGGCCATCAGCTTTAGACCATGTAAGGTGTCCCTTACTCTCCCCCCCCTCAAATCTCCACCCAGGTTGGGAGGTAAAACTCCGCAGATAAACTTTTGAACTCTGGGGCTGCCCTGACCAGGAACAGAGACTTTTGGGACTTTGGGTGATTTGGGTTGCTGGACTCAAGAACCAAAGGGAAAGGACATGCCCCAATTTGCTTGGGGTGGGATTTTTGCTCATGGGTTGTGTTATGAATCCTGTTGTGGTGTTTCCCCAACATAATGCCACATTGTTTCTCTCTGTTATTAAAAGGCTTTTTGCTACACTCAGACTGTGTGCTTGCGAGAGGGGAAGTATTGCCTCCCAAGAGGGGAAGTATTGCCTCTTGGAGGCACCCAGCGGGGGTGGTATATATTTGTCCCAGGTCACTGGGTGGGGGCTCGAGCCGGTTTTGCATTGTGTTATTGGAATGGAACCCCTAGATACTGAACCCGGCCCTTGTTGCTGCCAACTCTGACAGGCAGAAGGGTTACATAAGGAGCCAATACAAATGCTCTAATTAGTCAACTTCTGAACTGAAGTCTGTCTTCCAGTACATTTTCAATGGATATCTCTCTGATTGATCCAAGTGTAGCTTCCATTCCTGGACAGAAATCTACTACTGTTGTAGCAGATGCTTGGATGGCATTGTTTAATGACCCAAGTGGTTTCAACAGTAGACTTACAAGAGAGAACGGTGATTGTCTTCTCTGAACTTGGTAGCAAAAGTAGTCCACCAGCCTTACTACTTAGATCCGTCCCATCTCGGTAGATACTTTCCAAAGCCAATAATAATGGTTGCAGTAATTTTAAGACAACAGCCAAGGATTGCTTATGGTTTTCCAGGTTGGACTAATTTGAACTTCAGTCCCAGTGCATCTTCTATATTTTCCAAGATGTTCAGTCCTTTTGGACTCTAGCTGAAAAAAAAAGTATAATGAAGACATTAAATTTATAGCTTTTAAAATGCCCTTTGAAGATTCTGCAGCTCGTACTAGAGCTAGCTGGAGTAGATGGCCTCTGCAGTGTGTATAGGAGAGATTAGAGTTACACTTTTTTCTGAGAAAAGCTTGTACTCCACTATGTCTTCCAGAGACGTTTGCAGCTCCATCAAATGCACAAGCAGCCATCTGTTTGGGGTTCAATTTACAAGCATTTAACTCTTCTAAGACGTGGGTTGTCAGAAATGCAGCCGATTTGTCTTCTATAACCGGAACATCTAGAAATTCATCTACTGGCCTACTACAGACATCAAGATAACCTACGCAGTGACTTAATACTTGACTCCCATTTGCATCGGTTCATTCATCAGTCATATATGCACATTTTTTGAATGGGGTGGGAGAGTTCTTCACTTTTTCAACTGCTGAGTCTTTCACTGTTGCACTGCATGCTTCTAACCAGTCAGTTGAGTTTCTTGCAGAAAGATAGTGAGCATTTGCTGGTCTTGGTTGGAAAAAGTGTCCAACTTCAGGATGAACAAATGACAATGCACTTAACATTGGCCTCCAGTTTGTAGTGTGTGATGTCTCTTGCTTAAAGAGAAAGTATGATGTGACAGCCATGTTTGTTTGAATAAACAGTCTCCAGCATTTTTAACAGCCTCATTAAGTAGTTCTAAAGTTGGCTTTGATAATGATTGGCTTATAAGGTTTTCTGCATGTCAATGCAGTCCAGAGAATTGGTGTTTTTGCAGCCTTTTCACATAGTTTGTCAGCATTGGCTTTGCTAATCGGTGTAGCAAACCAAGCTCCTCCACTTTTATTATATAAATCCATGGTATGCTCACACCTTGAATTGTGAGTGCAGTTCTGGTTTGCCCCATTTCAAAAAAGATCTATTGGAGTTGGAAAAGGTACAGAGAGAGGCAACTAAAATGATGAGGTGTATGGAACAGCTTCCATAGGAGGAGAGAATAAAAAGACTGGGACTTTTTAGCTTGGAAAAGAGACAACTAAGAGGGGATATGATATAGGTCTATAAAATCTTGACTGGTGTGGAGAAAGCGAATAAGTTCCTTCACATAAAACAAGAACTAGGGATGAATTAAATTAATAGGCAGCAGGTTTAAAACAAACAAAAGGAAATACTACTTCACACAACACACAGTCAACCTGTGTGACTTTTTGCCAGGGGGTGTTGTGAAGGCCAAAACTATAACAGGGTTCAAAAAAGAACTAGATAAGTTCATGGAGGATATGTCCATCAATGGCTGTTAGCCAGGATGGGCAGGGATGCAACACTGTGCTCTGAGAGCCTCTGCTGGTCAGAAGCTGGGAGTTGATGACAGAGGATGGGTCACTCAATAAATTGCCCTGTTCTGTTATTCCCTTTGAAGCACCTGGCATTGTCCACTGTTGGAAGACAGATTATTGGGCTAGATGGACCATTGGTCTGACCCAATATGGCCATTCTTATGTAAAAATTAATTATAATGTTTAGTACAGAAACTCCACAAGATAACAACCTCTCGAGATAATGATCTTGACAAATAATGCATTTTTTAAAAAAAATCTTGGCCTACTAGGAAATGTATATTTATATAAGTTTCTTAGACATAAATCTAGCATTCTGGAGCAAAGTCAGTAAAACACAGCCCAACAAACAAATGTTCCTTTAATATGTCCCTCCCTTCTCCCTCTACTACACCCCACTCGTAGTTGTTGTCCTTGGTCAGTGAAGACCCACAGTTCAGAGGTGCTTTCGCATGAGTTCACCTCCCACCGCCCACCTCCCACCTCCCTTCGCATGAGTTGCACCTTGCTCATTCCTCCAGCTGCTTGCCACTTGTTCCGGCTGCTTACTTTGGCTGCTGTTTGTCATGCCACAATTCACTCCACCACTCCATTGCCGCTGGCCTTGTGCCATCTCCTTCTGCTGCCACTGTGACCTCTGTGAGTCGGTCTCTTGAGGTTCCACCCAGCTCTCAGTGATTTCAGCTCTCAGTGGGGGAACCTCACAGCGAGTGCAGGCTGGGCTGTCTTTTCCACAGACATGCTGTCCTGCAGGAGGTCTAAGCACTTAGACCTGATTATTAGTGATTTCAGCTCTAGTGACCACTTAACAAAATAAAAAAGACTCTCAAAAGAGTCTAATAAGCTCTATCTTTACATAGGGGAGAGGAGCAAGTCAAATAGTGCCTGTGACTCTTCGGCACAGACCACGCCACCAAGCAAAACCCCTGTCCCGTCCCCCCATCTCTTTCCACTGGGATCTGCCATGCAAACCCCTTGCTTAGCAAGTGCAGTTCAGCTGAGGGTGACCAGTGCTTAATTTGTAATGAAAGAGGTGACAGGGCTCAAGCAAGTTTTTTACTTGCAAAACTGATGTGGCAAGCCCACAGGTCTCAGGGCTATGAACCGACAAGCCTAGAGGTGCCGGGGCTCTGCCCTGGCAAAAATTAAGAATTGAGGGTGACCCCTCTCAATCAGGACAGGCTAAGTACAGTTCTGCTGCCCTTTACTCCTACAATAAGGATAACAACATTTCATGACACCCCCCCCCTCCACACACATTCAATACTAAAATGATTTGTATCCCAACACCAGCCAAAATTGATCACCTGGGCAGCACAGTTCTGTCTGCTGGATATCTAGGACGAGTAGGTGAGTTCATGTAAATACAGTCTGGTCCTGAAGCCTTCCCCCACTCCCCTGGCTCATTACTAGCTGTCAGGGGAGAGAGCTCATTCAGACCTTGCTTACAAATCATAATTTGAAATTATAAGGTTGGCCAACATTGCCAAAACAAATGTGCCAACATTGTCAGGAAAAACAAGAGCTGGGTGAAGAAGCTAGTCTTTGTTCATCATTTCAAACCTATTACACTTTTTCAGGTACACCTATTTTATCATATACTATATATATATATATATATATTTTAAAGTGTGTATTAATGTTTCATTTTCAATTCAAATTTCCAATGACTAAATTGGCAACACTGCATAACTACTAGTTGACCACTGGGGGGGGGGGGGCTATTTGGGGAAATTCCTGGGGTGTAGGGAAATCCCTACAACCCGCTGCAGAAGGCACTGTTTTGAGAAGTGGCCTGGAGATCAGAAAGCCAGGGAGGCTGAGAGAGAGCAAAAAGAAAAGGAGTACTTGTGGCACCTTAGAGACTAATAGTCCTTTTTCTTTTTGCGGATACAGACTAACATGGCTGCTACGCTGAAACCTGTCAGAAAGAGCAGTCATTGGCCGGCTAACTGGGGCTGGGTTAGCTGGCATGAGGCTTTAGCCTCATTTGATAGATGTAACAGGAACCGTGGAAGACAATGGACCCTGACCCCGTCATGTGATGGGGTAATAACTTTGTCACTCCAACCAGGTCATGTGGCTGGGACCAGACAATACAATTCAGCCTTATACCCTTATTACAGCGGGAGGGTCATGGGAGATCCCCAGTGCTGGGGAGCAGAGAGGGGGAGTAGGGTGATCCTGTGGCCCAGGTGAAGGGAGGGATGGGCGAGGGAGAAAGGAATCCTGGGGCGCAGACAAGGAGAGGGACAGGAGGTGGTGGAAAGCAGTGCCTGGGTGGGGAGGGGTCCCAGTTCCCACGGCTGGGATGGTAGGAGGATATTGGTGTCCAGGCAGTTAGAGGAGTGTGCGTGGAGGTGGGTGGGGGGCGGGTTCTGGAGCCGGGGTTCCCGGCGGTCCTTGTGCCCAGTGTCCAAGTATGGGGATCCCGGTGTCCAGTGCGGGAGGTCACGGTGCAGGGGTCCTTGTGCCCAGTGTCCCAGTGCGGGGATCCCGGGCGTGGGGTCCTGGTGCCCAATGTCCCAGTGCGGGGCTGCAGGTGCTCGGTTTGGGAGGTCCCGGTGCCGGAACCTGGCTGCGGGGTGCCCCAGGCTGTCCGGCTCCGAGTGAGTGACAGCCCCATGTGCGGTGAGGCGCGGCGCCCGGGGCCTGGAAATGCTGACAGAAGCGCTGGTGCCTAAAAATAGCCGCTGATGGAGCGGGGCGGGCGCTACGCAGGGAGCCGGGGGCGCAGGATAGGTCGGGGACCGCCCCGCGGGCAGCCCGCTCCCCCAGTGCGCCCCGGGACGCGCAGTCCTCCTGTCGTCCGGGCTCCGGGAGGGCGGGCGCCGCCAGGTGGAGATGGGCTCCCGCCGGAGACCCCTGAGCCGCTCCTACTCGGGCAACGGGCGCTACTCGCTCTACAGCCCCAGCAGCTCCCCCGGCCCCGGGGCGGAGAGCGAGGAGGGCGAGGGCCCCGGCTGGAGCGCCCGGCCCGACAGCCGCAGCTACCTGCTCAGCATCCGGCCAGAGAACAGGTGAGGGCCGGCCGGGGTGTGGGCGCTAGGCTTGGCGGGAGCCCCAGCCCCGACGCGGGGCTGGGTCCGAGCAGCGCGGGGCGGGGCGGGGCGGGGTGGCGGGGGGAGGGTAACTGGGCTGCGGAGCCGGGCTGGGGGCCGGGGAAGGGGTTGGGTGCTGGGCTGGAGGTGTCTAAGAGCGGGGCTGCAGGCTAGGCCGGTGGGGGCAGCGGGGGTGGGCTAGGGAAGGAGCCGGGGGCCCCGCGGGCGGGCGGGCGCAGTGGCTGCGGGGGAGGCCTGGCGTTGGCCCTGAAGCTCCTTGCGCCCCGCAGCTGCAGCTTGGCGCAGCTCAAAGGACGCTGGGCGCAGGGACTGCCGCCTGTCGGGTCCCTGGCACGTGGGGCAGCAGCCAAGGCTCCCGCGGTGGAGAAGGCCGCCCTTAGAGGAGCACCCACGTGTCGGTCCAGGGTCAGTGCTGGCCAAACCCCAGTGCTTTGTCTCCTCTAGGGCACCTGTGCCCTCCCAGCCCAGCCCGGACTAGCCAGGGTACAGTCGGAGCCTGTCCCCTAGGAAAGTTCCCTTGGTAACTGGCCCAGGTGCAGGATTGGGGCTAAGGCCAGCTGAAGAAAGCCGGGCTGGTGTGTAGGACTGAGTGCTGGGGCCCTTTCTGGGAATGGGTAATCCAGACGGTCAGATGTGTGTGTGCCCTACGTGTGGCGTTGGGTCATTTCGCCTCTCCCCTTGTGAATTTCCCTGAGTGTGTTTGTGTAACTGCCAGCCATTCTGGCAGCCAGTTTAGGAACTATCAGTAGGGAATGCTATTATCAAGGCTTGCCCTGAAGTGCGGGTGAGCTCACACTGTGCATTACACCCAGGTAACTAACACAGAAACACAAATGGCATCAGTGGGCAATAGCAATGAATATTGTAGGAAGCAGAAGAGCAGTAGCATGCTTCTTCTATCTGTAATGGGAAATGTAATGGCAGAAAAGCCAAAAAGCCCAGTGCTTCTCTTCTACCTAAAGTGGGTCCCTTTCCCCATTCCCCTGACCCCCAAACAGTTGCTGAGTTTGTGTGGAACTTGGGAAGGTTTGTTGTAACTCTTGTATAAGCACCTAGTAATATACTTTGATGGATGACTTAGAAATCAATAAAAAGAATGACACTTTAGGGCCCACAGTGGAGAGGCATTATTCCAATGAGGCACTTGTTTCTGAATGATAGAATAGTCCTTTGGAACAACACATAGCTTTGCACTTAGGAGACGCGAGGGCACTGGCTGGCAGTGATCCTCAAGAGAGGAAGAATGAGCTTGTATTTGGTGTGACAATCCTAGGTCTGTCACAGATTTCCCGGGTGACTGGGCAAACTGCTTACACAAACTGAGGGCTGACTTTGCAAAACTCAGGTACCCAATCTGCCTCCTATACATAACCCTGGAATCTGTGCTCCTTATGAGAAGAAAAGCAAGTGCATTGTTGCTGCCTTCTGCTTCAGTCTCGGGTTGGGAGGGGTAACTCCTGTGAGTGGTGTTCTGGTTTTATTGCTGGTGGAAAGCCGAGGAGCAGGAGGTTGGATTTGTATCTGGAATAAGCTCTCCCTCCTGCTCTCTGGAATCTCATTCTTGTTTAGAATGTCCTGATTTTATAGGGACAGTCTTGATATTTGAGGCTTTGCCTTCTATAGGCACCAATTACCCACCACTCCGTGTCCTGATTTTTCACACTTGCTCTCTGGTCACCCTAGTCTTGTTATGACAGCTCCATTGTACCTGAGGGGTGCAGTTTTCTTGCAAGGCTTCTGTGATGGAGAGGAGGAGATTCCTTTGGTAGCTTGGGCCCACTATATGGTGGAGTGATACATGTATGCCACAAAGTCCCTAAAGTTGCATAGTAGTAACCTGTGATTCACAGTATCAAATGTTGTACATATGTCCAGTAATGAGCACAGAGATGTGCCTGCTGCCCATGGCTGAGGAGATCAGTGTGATCAAAGAGCTGTGTCCCACTCTACAGCCCGTGGGAGAAGGCTCCAGTACATGGGTGAAAGCAGCTACTACTGGAGTTGGCTCTTTAATAGTGTCTTGAGTCTTGCCAAAAAATGGCAGCTTAGACACTGGGTTAGTGGGTTGGAAATCTGATTGTGTCCGGTAATTGCTCCTTAAATGCTCTTGTCAGAAGAGTGAAAAGCGTCATGATGTTCTGGTCATTTGTCTCTCAATGACTGTCAGAATTGCTCTGCTTACAGGTAAAAACATCTGCAATCCTTACAAACTCAGCCTGGGCTCTGAGACTGACACTCGGTTCTCTGCTTCTCACGTGTCCAGACTCTAATCAATACCCTGCAGGCCAAATTATGCATTAAATCTCATCTTTGCAACCTATGAATGTTATGAAGGGGCGAGTAGAATTTGGCAAACAATTGTCTTAATTCACTGGAAAGAAAGTGATTGTTTGCTACATTTTACAGGAGTAAAAATACAAGTTGAAAATTAGGTGATGAGGGAATTTGAAGAGCAATTGTTTATACATAAAACAAACTTATGCATTCGAAGCAGGAATCTTGTGAGAATTTTAAGACAGATCACAGGGAGTGAAGAAGCACTTAAGTGGGATAAGAACAGTGCAGAGAGGACAAGTTGCATCAGTCTTTGCCACACAGGATGCTAGAGGTACCTACCTCAAACCTATACTTTTTGGGTAATAAAGAGGTACTAAGAGAATGAAGTGTCAAAAGGAGGTATTGGAACAAAGTCATAAATAGCAGAATAACAAGTCATCAAAACCAGATAATACATGCCAGAGTTCTGAATGAATTTAAGAATGAAGTGGCTGAGCAGCTACCAAATATTTTCAGTCTCATTTAAAACAGTTACTATACCAGAGAAATAGGTATAATATTTTCATTTTATAATGTGGGAAGAAAATGAATTAGGGGAGACCGGAGAATTACAGATCTGTGAGGCTTCCTTGGTGTGATAACTAAAATAAAGGAAAGTCATGCCTTTGCAATCTACTAGCATTCTTTCAACTTTATCTTTACTGGATAAAGGAGAGCTGATTGCTCTAATGTATTTGGACTGTGAAAAAGTCTTTGACAGTTCTTCACAATCGCTAGTAAGAAGACTAGGGATAGGTCTTCATTGTCAAAACACCTGTGGTTTTACAGGTTGAGCTGACTTCAGATGGTTATCTTGCTGTAAAATCCCTCATGGAGTCAAGGTCCTCTATCTGGGCTTATCTACACTGGTACTTTACAGCGCTGCAACTTTCTCGCTCAGGTAAACCCCCCCCGAGTGCTGCAAGTTTCAGTGCTGTAAAGTGCCAGTGTAGACAGTGCACCAGCGCTGGTAGCTATTCCCCTTGTGGAGGTGGGTTGTTTTTTTTTATAGCGCTGGGAGAACTCTCTCCCAGTGCTATGCTGCTACTCAGCGCTTTAACGTTGCTAGTGAAGACATGCCCTTGGTTTACTGCAGTATAGGTAGGTAAAGTCAACTGTTGGTGGAGGGGGAGACAGTATTGACCTCAGTTAACTACCTGTGCCTTGTCTCCACTAAGATTTCACAGGGAGTGTGTGTGTGATCATCTCACTATAATTTTACTGCTAAAAAGGGGTGTTGACATAGCCTAGGTAGTCATGAGGAGAGAGTTGTAAACTACTGTCCTGGATTAGAAACGGGCTAAAGCAGTAGGAATAAAGCCTTTTCTTCACTAGGAAAAAAGATGTGTCACCTGTGCTAGCTAATTCAAGATAGCTAACTTGAGGTAATTCTTAGTGAAGACAAGGCTGTTGGTAGTTTTCACACAGTAGCACGTCAAGGTAAACTTTAATTCACGTGAAGACTACAGACTTGCTTGCTTTCACTGGGATTTTAATGTGAGTTAAGAACACACCTATTTTCTAGTGAAGAGACATGGTCAGTGGTCAGTTTGCAGCATGGCAAAAGGCTAACGGTGCCCCAAGGATTCTGGGGTTGGCGGCAGTAAATATCTACCAATTATATACAGAAAAATCAAGAGCATGAAGATTGGACAGTCAGGAGCTCAAAAGTTGGGAAGTGTCAGAATTAGGGTTGCCTGGGCGCCCTACTCTGCACAGTTTGTGTTATGATGCAGTCTCTAATTACATGATCACATGCTGTTATTTCCACAAGACTGCTGCCTCACCCAGTGCACAGGACAGATGGTGCTCACAGAGTGGCTAGCTGTTCAGTATTTATTATTCCCATCATTCAGTATGATCTCAGGCTGGATATATTGCACACCCTCCAAAACCAGACCTGAATACAGAATTAATTTCTTCATTTTTATGGTGGCTGTCTCCACAGTATCTGAATACAGTGTGAACATTAATGAATTTATTCTTACCACCACTCTGGTGAGGGGGTGGTATTATCCTCCGTCTATAGCTGGGAGTTGGAAATAGAAATGATGTATAAATCATTCATTGATTTGGTGGGGGTGGTTTGTTTGGTTTTTTTTTTTTGGGTGCCAACATGAGGTGCCTCGGGCCTGGTTTTTTTTCCCAGAGAACTTTGTATGTTCAAAGCACAGCTCCAGTCAGTCGACTTTTGCAGCTGCGAGTGCTTCTCATTTCTGCAAGTTAGGCCTCAAGTTGGGCACCTAAGAAAATGAGGCACACACAATTAGTGACCACTTGGGAAAACTTTGGTTTAAATGGATTGTCCAGCATCACACAGGAACTCTGTGGCAAAGAGAGAATCCAATGCTGCTTATGGCATGCAACTGCCCTAACCACACAACCATCCTTTCTCCCTGAAATCACCTGCCTCCTTCCCAACACACCTTATTTCTGCAACAAATGAGGCAGGGATCCTACAGCCAACAGTCTCCCTCATTATACAGCCCTGATTCATTCCCTAGGCACTGTCCATCCTGTGCACTGAGGGCTTGACCTGGCTCCCATTGAAGTTGATGGCAAAATTCCCTTGTCTTCTGTAGTGCAGGGTCAGAGCCTGAATAAAGCAAGGTACTGTGGGGAGTAAATAGTTTGCAATCATGTAATTAAAGACTGTGCCCTAACAAGATTGAAAAGGGAGTGAGCCATGATGCTGTATCGCTTGTAAATGACTGCTATTTAGGTTAGTCCAATCTAGATAAGACTAAGGAACTTCAGAAGGACCTAAGAAGTTAGGTGAGTGAACAGCAAAATAGTAGACAGAATGCAATATTGACACATGCTAGGTAATGCATATCTGAATTACTGATCTACGCTTCTGGGTTCTTAATTAACTGTAGGCACTCAGGCAAACTCCCTGGGCATCACTGTGGCCATGTTAAGGAAAACTTCGGGTAACTTCACAGTGGTAGTTAAAAAAGCAAACTAGATGTTATGCTTTAAAGAAAGGAATAGATAACACTGACAGTACAATGCCATTATATATAAATCAGGGGTGTCCCTTCACCTGGAACGCTGCATGCAGTTCTCCACACCCTCGCTCCAGAGAATTAGAAGGGGCGTAAGGTGGTGAAAATGATTAGATGCATGCAGACTTCTACATGAGTAGAGACTGGGAAGGACTGCTTACTTTAGAGGAAATGAATAAGCAAATACATAACCTGGGTAGTCTCTGACCTTTCTTACAATACAAGAACGAGGGAGCGTCACAGGAAACTTAAAGGGAGCACATTTTAAACTGGTAAAATATATTTATTTGGGAGTTAACTTACTCATTGCCAAAGCCAAGTGATTTGCAGTATTAAGGGCTAGACCTGGACCAGGCCTCAGAGATTGGGAATATTTGGGTGGGTGGGTGTGTCCCCAGAATATCCAGTAGCTCAACGGTTAGAGCACTCAGTTGGGTAGTGGGACCCAGATTCAAATCCCTGCTCTGGCTGACTTGGACCCAGGTCTCCTATCTCCCAGGTGAGCACCCTGATTGCCAGGCTATTGGATATTTTGGGGTGGTGCTCTGTTTCTCTGGTTGAAGCTGTTCGACTCTATAAATATTCATTGCGCAAGAGCAAGAAAGAGTTTGAATCTGTAGCCCGCTGGTCAGGGCACTCACCTGGGACGCGGTACAGTCAAGTTCCAGTCCTGCTCCAAATCAGCCAGAGCAGGGATTTGAATATGGGTTTCCCACATCCCAGCTGAGTGCCCTAGCACTGGGGCTATTGGTTGTAAAGGGGTGGGGTTCCCCTTTCTGGTTTGTGAGAAATGGCTGATCTGGCTGAGATTTCTTACTGCAGGAGAGGGTTCATGGCTAAGAATCCTGGACAGAGATAGGGGTCTCCCTCCAGCCTGTCAGGCAGGCACTTAAGCACCTGGGATTGAAGTCCCAACGCTTTTCTCTGCATGTCACTCCTGGCTGGCTTAGACAGATTCCCACTCAGTGTGCTGGCTCCTGAAAGGTGCCCAAGGATACATCCACACTGAGCACGCCTTACAGTGGCATGTAGAGTACATAGGTGGCACACCAAGTACCATTGGTGTATATAGCAATGTAGATGGTGAGGCACTGCTTAGGCGAGGAGATTAAAGACACATCTGAACCCTTAGGGTACATACCCTACACTGCTCTGCACGTGCCCAAGCAGTGCTTCCCCTGCCTACACTGCTATTTTTATAAGTATAGTGTCCCACTGCCAGAGCCTTTCCCCACCATAGGGAAAGACTCTGGCAGTGGGGAAAGGCTCCAGCAGCTCCCTGCTGCTTCCCTCCTGTGAGAGCCTTTCACTGCTGCTTGTAGCTACACACCACAGTGTGGATGCAGCCCACTTTTCACTGCAGCAGGTAGCTATGCATACTCTACATGCTGCCACCACTGGTGGCAGCATAGAAATAAACAAACTCTCCCTGTGCTTTGTGTGAGGAATTTGGGCGCCTAACTCAGGGCTGACAATACCAGTATGTGGCAGGGTGCATAGGAGTTGGCACTTGGCATTGTCCCTTTATGGATCTAGCCCCTTGTCAAGGTTTCTTCCCCACTCTGAACTCAGGGTACAGATGTGGGGACCTGCATGAAAGACCCCCTAAGCTTATTCTTACCAGCTTAGGTTAAAAACTTCCTCAAGGTACAAACTTTGCCTTGTCCTTGAACCCTATGCTGCCACCACCAAGCGTGTTAAACAAAGATCAGGGAAAGAGCCCACTTGGAGACGTCTTCCCCCCAAGCCCTACACTCCCTTTCCTGGGGAAGGCCTTGATAAAAATCCTCACCAATTTGTACAGGTGAACACAGACCCAAACCCTTGGATCTTAAGAACAATGAAAAAGCAATCAGGTTCTTAAAAGAAGACTTTTAATTAACGAAAAAGTAAAAGAATCACCTCTGTAAAAATCCGGATGGTAAATACCTTACAGGGTAATCAGATTCAAAATCCATCTAGGCAAACTTTAAGTTACAAAAAGACAAAAAAACAGGAATATACATTCCATTCAGCACAGCTATTTTACCAGCCATTAAACAAAAGAAATCTAACGCATTTCTAGCTAGATTACTTACTAACTTTTTATGGGAGTTCTGAGCTGCATTCCTGATCTGTTCCCGGCAAAAGCATCACACAGACAGACAGACCCTTTCTTCTCCCTCTCCTCCCCCCCCAGCTTTGAAAGTATCTTGTCTCCTCATTGGTCATTCTGGTCAGGTGCCAGCGAGGTTATCTTAGCTTCTTAACCCTTTACAGGTGAAAGGGTTTTGCCTCTGGCCAGGAGGGATTTTATAGTTCTGTATACAGAAAGGTTGTTACCCTTCCCTTTATATTTATGCCACCTCTCTTAGCCTTGTCTTGGATAACTTTCTTGCATCCGATGAAGTGAGCTGTAGCTCACGAAAGCTTATGCTCAAATAAATTTGTTAGTCTCTAAGGTGCCACAAGTACTCCTTTTCTTTTTGTGAATACAGACTAACACAGCTGCTACTCTGAAACCTTTCTTTTCCATTGTAGACCAGCTCAGAGAGATGCTACTATCACCCAGCATATGGAATGAATTTCTAAGTTCTCTGCTTTTCTGACCAGGAATTGCTCCTGGACCTACATGTCTTGCATCAGCATATACTATAAAGTGAAGGTGAAAGATCTGGCTGTAATACAACAGGCTGAGAACACGGGCATCCATTTAGTTCCTGAAAAGCATGCTCCGCTTCCTTATTTTATAGAGGTTCCTTCTTGGATGGTTTGGCTTTTGTAAGCTCCTTAAAGAGTTTGCTTTGTCAGTAAATGTTTGCTAAGAAACCAACTCAAGGAAGGACTTAACGTCCTTGTTATTATGGGATGTGGGGATTTCGGTGTGCTGATGTTGTCTGGACAATGTCCCAATCTCGGAAAGGTAGCGGGACCATTAGTCGCTCCGAAAGCATAAATAACTCTTCATGAGATGGTCTCTAGATAGTAGCTTTTTAGGGCAGAGACCTCTCTTTTTGTTCTGGGTTTGTGTAGCACCCAGCACAAGGAGGCCCCGGTCCATGACTGTGCTACATTTTCAGGCCTCTTCCGAAGAGACCTGCCAATATCAACTAGCTATATCGTGAGTGGTCAAGTGCTGTGCACCTGTGAGCTGGTCCAGAATCAGTGTGTGGGAAGAGACTGAAACTGACCCCCTTTATAAAGCTCTTTGAGATCTAGTGATGAAAAGCTTTATATAAGAACTAGGTATTATTAATTGGTTGTGCCTCTCTCTTCTAGCATTGTTCAACCTGTGTGTGTGAATTTTAGTCTTCCTTTCGAACAGTAATAAAGTGATGGCCACAGACTCTGAATGAATCCCACTAACATGTCCTGCACTTGGGCTTCTCCCATCTGATGGAGGTATGCAGAATGGTCTCTGAAACATGCAGCTCCTGTATCAGTACAGTGTTCTGTCAAGAGTCCGTTCCAGCCTTTGCAGTAACCTTAACTTTGAATTGTCAGATGCAAACCAAACACTACAAGCTCTTTGCAGAAATTATTTTCAGTTCAGAAAATGTCTCCTACTATTCATTGAGCCCTAATTCTGACACTCCCTTTGTGACCTTGGCCAAGTCACTTAACCCATCGGTGCCTTCATATTCCAGTCCATAAAATGGTGAGTGATACTACTAAAAAAATCTTGTAAAGCTCTCTGTATTCTACTGATAAAGTAGTGCCCTATACTAATTACCACTGTGCATGAAGCAGTAAGCACATTTGTGACATAAATGCTGATGCATGATATTTGGTAGGAAATGGGATACTTCATTACAGGAAATACTTGAAAGCAGACTAAGATCACAACATGTATGTGATAGCTTCATTGTTTTTTTCGTCTTAAACTCAAAATGCAAACAAAATCAACTCAAACTCAAACTCCCTCAGAGTTCCACCACAACTTCAACACCGACCTGTCCATTAAACTCTGGAATGCTCCCACACTAGCATCAACTTCCTGGACACCATGATCAGCTTCAACAATGGAATCCTACAGCCAACCATATACAAGAAATGCCTGGATCACCACACCTACCTTCATAGATCCAGTAACTACCACAAACACACCAAGAAATCAGTTATCTACCGCCAGACACTCAGATACTGCAGAATGTGCTCTGAGGAGAAAGTCTGGGATATACACTTTAGCACACTTAAAACCACATTCACCAAACAACGAACGGGCCTCATGGAACGGGCCGCCTAAATAGCCTGAGAGAACCTGCTTCAATACAGAAATAAAACCCCTCTGACCTCACACCCCTACCACCCCACACTGGAACCCCTGTGGGGTATCATCAAACAATACTGCCATACTCAATGGGGTCCCCATCCTGAAAGAAATCTTTCCTGAGCCCTCACTTCTGGCCTTCAAACCACCCCACAGCCTCTCCAAGTGGCAAGTTCATCATCAGAAGCAAGCTCCCCACAGACCAGGACACACCCACTCAAAGCGGCACCAGAACAACAGATGGAAAACCTTCAGACAGCTCTCCAGTGCTACAGTGATCAACACCCCCCACAATTCACCTTTCAAGAGTCTCATGGATCTTGCATATGCATATCACAGCATGTGGCAGTGCACCTCATCCAGTGCACTAAATGCTCCAATAACCACTATGTGGGTGAAACCAGACAGTTATTACACTCTCAGATTAACTCGCACAGGAAAATAAGAAACAAATATCCTATTGCTTGTCGATGAACACTTTTCACAAAGCAATCACTCTGTATCTGACCTATCAGTCCTCATCCTCAAAGGAAACCCATACAACACTTCAAAAGATGAGCCTGGGAGTTTAAATTCATAACTCTGCTAGACACTAAAAATCATGGACTTAATAGACACTAGATTTATGGCTTATTACAACAATCTGTAGCCCACTAACCCCCTCCTTTTGTGCTATGACTGCAGAGGTGTCGATGGACAACTCCTACCTTGTATGATCCTTTAGAACAGTGGTTTTCAGACTTTTTCTGGCGACCCAGTTGAAGAAAATTGTTGATGCCTGTGACTCAACGGAGCTTGGGATGAGGGGTTTGGGGTGTGGGAGGGGCTCAGGGCTGGAGCAGAGGGTTGGGGTTCAGGGGTGAGGGCTGCAGGGTGGGGCTGGGAATCGGGGTTCAGGGTGTGGGAGGGGGCTTTGGGCTGGGGTTGGGGTCAGGGCTCCTGGGTGGGGGTGCAGGCTCTGGGGTGGGGTCGGGGATGCAGGTTTTGGGGTGCAGGAAGGGGCTCTGGGTTTGGGGGGGCTCAGGGCTGGGGCAGGGGGCTGGGGTGCAGGCTTTCCTTGGGCAGCTTCTGGTCAGCGGGGCTGCTAAGGCAGGCTTCCTGCCTGTCCTGGCACCACAGACTGTGCTGTGCCCTGGAAGTGGTCAGTAGCCAGTCCGGCTCCTAGGCAGAGGCATGCAGGCACTGTCCCCTCCCCCAGCTCCCATTGGCTGGGAATCGGCCACTGGGAGTGTGGAGCTGGTGCTTGGGGCAGGAGCAGTGTGCAGAGCTCCGTGGTCCCCCTGCCTTGGAGCTGAACCTGCTGTGGGCCGCTTTCGGGTACAGCACAGTGTCACAACAGGTAGGGACTAACCTGCCTTAGCCGGGCAGCACTGCCAACGGGACCTTTAACAGCCTGGTCGGCAGTGCTGACCAGAGCTGCCGAGACCCAGTGTGTTACATTCTGCAACCCAGTACTGGGTCGTGACCTGCAGTTTGAAAACCACTGCCCCTTAGAATATGTGCTAACTACTTATGCTAAACAATCTGTTCCACCTTGTATTTAGCTGTGACCTGTGTGGTACCTTTCCCAGAGCTGAAGAAGAGCTCTGTGTGGCTTGAAAGCTTCTCTCTCTCTCAACAGAAGTTGGTCCAGCAAAAGATATTACCTCACCCACCTTGTGTCTCTTAAAAAAAAAAAAAAAAAATTCAGGGTAGTTACTGGACAGTAGAGAGATTGGAAAATGTTCAATCTGGCTCATGGCTCTAGAGGTCCCTTCCACCTCTACATTTCTTTGATCCTATGTTTCTGTTTCCAGTAGAGTTAACCTTGCAGGCAGAAAAGTTCAAATGAAATCTTAAACCAAACCGTTCGCATGTGCCAAGCGGTATCGTGTGTCAGAGTGCAGTAAAACAGATCCGACTATGTCTAGCACTAAAGTAATCATCCAGGAGATCCCACCTTCTGTCACCAGAGAGAATGAAATCCTAGCTTCACTTTGTGTGGGCCCGACTCAGATCTTTTGACCTGTGGGACAGTGGCGCGCAGGTGTGTGCGCGCACCCCCTCATCCCCCCTCTGAGGTTGCTTAAATGAGCTGCTGTGCGGGAACTGAGGATTGAAATTTGTTAGTGACTTGCTGTGTCCACTGCAGCACATGCAGCTCACTAACCAGCTATAGTGTAAAAAGAACAGGAGTACTTGTGTCACCTTAGAGACTAACAAGTTCATCTGCATATGTATGTGTGGAGCCATGCTATCCAGGTAGCCCCTCACCAACTTCTTTCCATTCCAGTATGTAGGCTTGACCAGGAAGAACACTGACATTTAACTAAACAATTAAATGGCAGGGACTACATGAAGGCAGATATTTTTGGGAGGGAGGGGGAATTCTTTTCCATCAGAGGACTTACAATTAATTGCACCAGGTACTTCTATCTTTAAAAAAATCTTACGCAAAAAATGTGATTGGGGAGTGGCACCAACACACGCACAGGTTGTCCAGTGTTGTCTTTTTTTATAAAAATTGAGTGCTGTCAATTGCTCAGCCTCCTTGGCTTGCAGGAGAACTGAAATTTGGCAGGTATTACAGTTGTACATAACAGAAGGCTTCCCTCTTTTACTGCCCCCCCACCCTTAAAGGCAAGAAATCCCCGCCTTATATAGGGCAGATGGTGCTTAGGGGATGAATCCGGTGTATTTAGTGAAGGAGGCTGTTATCTATAGAGGAAGCTGTTATGTGTAGGACCCTTTCTTGATTTGTTGCAGAAGTTGGAAAGTATGTAGTTCACAAGACAGATTGCAGGAAGAGAATGGATAGTCTTGTAGCTATGACAGATGACTGCTACAGAGAAACTGAATTCCATTTCAGCCTCTGCTACGGAATTTGAATGTGATGCTGGTTAAGCCAGTTAGTGAACAACCGTGAAAATATTGGTATAGCTGTGGTTGCCTCACTTCTTGGGTGTCCAACGCAATAAACCTAGGGCCTGATTTTCAGAGGTCGAACGCTCCACTGCAACTGAAATCCATGGGAGCTGTAGATGCTCTCACCCTGGGCAGTCAGGCAGCAGGGTCTGCAGGAATGAGCAGGAGCTGGTGTAAGTTGTCATACCCTCATGTAAATCAGTGGATCTGTGATAGCTTGGATCAGCTGAGGAGCTGCCCCAGGGAACTCAGGAGACCCTGAGTTTGAATCTTTCCTCTGCCAATGGCCTGTTCTGTGGCCTTGAGCAAGTGACTTGGAGATCATCCTTACCCACCTCCTGCCACAGTGTTGTGGATTAATTAATGTCCTCAGAGGGCTTTGTAAAATCATATAGTACTCTGGAAAAATAGGGTCCTGGGAGTCTCAGGTTAAGTGCTGTAATTTTGGCACCCAGTTTAGGCCTTGTCTAAACGTAAGCTATACCAATTGAACTAAATCTGTTTAGAAACTGATGATGTTCCCCTTGTTTGGAAATGCTTAAATTGGTTTAACTTAGTTAAATTGGTGCATCTGTGTGGAGAAAAGGCCTTAGGGGAGTTTTTCAAATTTTGGCCTGAATCTGCCTGTGCCAGTATCCTGTCCGTAAGACCCAGATCCCCACTCCTCATAGGGGTTTTGAGAAGTTACATCTGTTGTTTGAGTTGCTCAGATCCTTCAGTTATGAGCAACAACACAGAAAAGCCCAAGACCCAATGGATGACACTCCCATATTCTGTGCAGGGTTCATAGAGAGTTCAGTAAACAAAGCAGTAGCCACACATTACATGTCAAAGATCAAAACAAATAACTTGAGCAGCTTCGTTTCCTTAGCCCTGTCCATGCTGTGCACTGAGTGAGGCAGGGGTTCTGTAGAAAATGTGTAATTAGGCTATACCGTAATGCGTACACACAAGGAAACTGAGCTGTGGTTGTTCACATACCACAAATTAAGGGAGCCTTAATTGTGGCACTTCCTAATTTCTGAGTGATTTACTTTACAATCTGAAAAAACAATTTTTAATGTTGCTTTCTTGTATGTGATAAAAAGCCACTGTTGTGAACTTCCCACTTTCTCCAATAATATCTTCCAGTCTCTTTCCCAACTACCCAGGAAAAAAAGCCAGACTGGAAGGTCAAAGGGCCATAGAATCCCAGTTCAAAGTGACTAAATGCTTTAAAATCCCTGTCACGGAGCACTCTGTTCTTAGTTCTGCATCTTTGCCTAGCAACACACATTTCAGAGAAACAGCCCAGAGCACGGGTGTGCTGCTTGAGGACACTCCACATCTGTGCAGCTGCTGCTGTCTGCAGTCCTGCCCTAGACAACTGCTCTGGGGAAAGCCATCGAGAATGCGGAGCCTGAAGCACATCTCCTCTGTATGATCAATGCGGGAGGAGGAGACAGGGAAGAGAAGTAGTAGGATGTGAGTTCCCTGTTTGGGTATTTGGAAGGGTCTGTGTGGTTGGGAGATGAATGTGCTCTCCTCTAACATAGGCTGGCCAGTTACTGTCCCCACATGGTGCCCTGGGAGAGAATGTGTGGCTTGCAGAGTATGTGTTGTGAGGCATCTGAGCAGCAAGTCCCAAGGTATGTGAACAAACCCGCTCATCCTATAGAGGAATTGGCGAGCAAAGCAAGCTGTGGCACTGGAGACAGACAGGCCTACACAGATGTGACTGAAGGTTCTGAATGGGGCTAGTAACAAAGCTGAGAGACATGGTTTCCAAAACTATGATTTTCACACTGTGTCCTTCTAACTTCGGGGTTCTGGTGGACCTGACAGAGACAACGTTCCTGAGCAGGACCTTTCCTGGAGAGCAAGCCTTAGATCATTCCTCAGGTACCCTAATCCCAAGGAGAAACATTCCTCAGGTACCCTAATCCCAAGTGATGGTCAGTAACACCTCAGACTCCACCCAGTGCCATTCCCAGAGCATCAATGTTACCTGCTGCGCTTAATGAGAGAGGTGCTGCCTTCTGGATTTGCCTCTGCTTCGAGGTAGACTGAAGCTGTAGCCCCCTGTAAAGTGCATTGGTTGTGTTAACCAGCACTGGGCTTCTCCCTGGCTCCGAGGTACATGCTGTCACACCCTGTCTCTGGCATAGAGGTTTGTTCCTTTAACAGAAGTTTTCAAACAGAAAACAGTCTTACCTGTGTCCTTCGCCCCAGGACCACACCTCCAAGGGGTCTCTGGCATACCAGCTGCTGGCAGCCTCCATCCTAGAATCATAGACTTTAAGGTCAGAAGGGACCATTATGATTGTCTAGTCTGACCTCCTGCACAACACAGGCCACAGAATCTCACCCATCTACTCCTGTAACAAACCCCTAACCTACGTCTGAGCTATTGAAGTCCTCAAATCATAGTTCAAAGACTTCAAGGTGCAGAAAATCCTCTAGTAAGTGACCCGTGCCTCACGCTGCAGAGGAAGGCGAAACCCGCCCAGGACCTCTGCCAATCTTCCCTGGAGGAAAATTCCTTCCCGACCCCAAATATGGCAATCAGCTAAAAACTGAGCATGTGGGCAAGCAGGGATTTCCTCACCCCCAGTTTTGTGAACTAGTTACATGCAGTGTTGCCAATTTAGTGATTGTTTGGAAATTTGAATTGAAACATTAATACACACTTTAAAAGCATATACAGTGTAGGATAAAATACGTGGATCTGAAAAAGTATAATAGATTTGAAAAGTATGAACATCAGCTAGCTTCCTTGTACAGCTGTTTATGACCATGTCAGTGCATTCATCTCAGTGATGTTGGCCAACCTAATAATTTCAAATTCTGATTTGCAAGCAAAGTCTAAATGAGCTCTCCCTGACAGCTAGTGATAGGCTGGGGGGAAAGGCTTCAAGACCAGATTGTATTTACATTCACACCTAATCTACCTAGGTATCCAGCAAACAGAGCTGTGTTGCCCAAGTGATAGATTTTGGCTGGGGTTGGGTTACAAATCACTTGAATGGGTGTGTGTGTGTGTGTGTGTGTAATGAAATGTTGTTGTTCTTATTGTACGAGTAAAGGGCAGTAGAACTGTACTTAGCCTGTGCTGATTGAGGGCATCGAGGGGGGGGGGGGCAGGTGTTTTGCTTGATGGTCTGCCTGAGTCACAAGTACTATTAAACCTGCCCCTCTCCACTGTTTAAAGACAGAGCTGATTAGGCTCCATAGATAGTCTTTGTTTTGTTAAGTGATCACTACAGCTGAAATCACTGATGATCAGGTCTAAGTGCTTAGACCTGCTGTGGATCAGTGTTTCTGTGGAAGAGATGGCCCTAGCAGCGAGGTTCCTCCACTGAGAGCTCAGCTAAAATCACTGAGAGCTGGTGGAACCTCAAGAGACCAACTCTCAGAGGTCACAGTGGCAGGTGGCAGCAGAAGGTGATGGCACAGGGACATTGGCAACAGAGCGATAAAGTGAACGGTGGCACAACGAACAACAGTGGCCAGAGCAAACAGTGAACAGCTGGAGGAACGAGCAAGGTGCCTTCTTGCCCCCTACCTGGGAGATGAACTTATGTGAAAGCACCTCTGAACTCTGAATCTCCACTGATCAAGGACAACACCGGTGAGTGTTAATGAGGCTGTTAAGAATGTTGGAGAGACAACACAGTTCATGCGAACAAACATGGCCGTGGCATCATACTTTCTATTTAAGCAAGAGATACCACACACTACAAACTGGAGGCCAATGTTAAGTGCATTGTCACTTGTTCATCCTGAAGTTGAACACTGGTTCCGAACAAGACCAGCAAATGCTCACTATCTTTCTGCAAGAAACTCAACTGACTGGTAGACGCATGTAGTGCAACAGTGAAAGACTCAACAGTTGAAAAAGTGAAGAACTCTCCCACCCCATTCAAAAAATGTGCATATATGGCTGATGAATACACCAATGCAAATGGTCATCAAGTATTAGGTCATTGTGTACGTTATCTTGATGTCAGTGGTAGGCCAGTGGATGCATTTCTAGATGTTCAAGTTATAGAAGACAGAATGGCTGCATCTGTGACAACCCACATCTTAGAAGAGTTAAATGCATGTCAATGGGACCCCAAAAAGATGGCTGCTTGTGAATTGATGGAGCTGGAAACTTCTCTGGAAGACATGGTGGAGCACAAGCTTTGCTCAGCGAAAAGTGTAACCCTAATCTCTCCTACACACACTGCAGAGGCCATCTACTCCAACTAGAGCTAGTACGAGCTGCAGACTCTTCAAAAGACATTAAAAAAGCTATAAATTTAATGTCTTCATTATATTCTTTTTTCAGCAAGAGTCCAAAAAGACTGAATATCTTGGAAAATATAGAAGATACACTGGGACTGAAGTTCAAATTAGTCCAACCTGGGAAAATCCTCTGGCTTTCTCATGAGTGATCCTTGGGTGTTTTCTTAAAATTACTCCAGCCATTATTACTGGCTTTGGAAAGTATCTACCAAGATGGGATGGATCTAAGTAGTGAGGCTGGTGGATTACTTTTGCTACTACGTTCAGAGAAAACTATTGCCATTCTCTCTCGTAAGTCTACTGTTGAAACCACTTAGGTCATTAAACAATGCCATCCAGGCATCTGCTACAACAGTAGTAGATCTTTGTCCAGCAATAGAAGCTACATTTGGATCGATCAGAGAGCTATCTATTGAAAAAGTATTGGAAGAAGCAAAGACTTCAGTCCAGAAGTTGACTAATGAAGGCGATTCATAGATATTAAGGTCAGAAGGGACCATTATGATCATCTAGTCTGACCTCCTGCACAATGCAGGCCACAGAATCTCACCCTTAAGTGAAGAGGACAAGAAGTGTTTAAGACAACTGAAAAAGTACACAGACTTGATTCTTAAAAAACCTACAACAGAGACTTCTAGATTCTACTCAACCTCTATGTAGCTTTTACAGATCCCTGTCCTATAAAACACCGACTACCAGCAATGGGGCGGCCATGTGCTCAGGACAGAATAGAGAATTTGAACACAGAGTGGAATATCATATGACTAAAGAATGAAGATTTGACTTCAATTTCTTTTTTATCATCACTAGTGGCTCGACATGATCTTTATGCTATGTTTCCTGGGCTGAAAGAAGTAGGAATTCATCTCTTGCTACTCCCAGTCACAACAGCTACAGTTGAGCGTTCTCTTTCATCATTGAGTAGAATTTTGTGTTCTGAAAGAAGTCGCCTTCTGCCTGATCATGTGAATGAACTAATGAGCATATCAATTGAAGGAATGGAAGTACTGGACACACTAGAAGCCACCAAAGATGAATGCATTGCATTCAAGAAGTTCATTAACAGAGTTGTGCAAAATTATAACAAGAAACCAAGAAGGATGTAGATGTAGTGCTTCATAGAAGGCTTGAGTAGCCAACTTTAATTTGTGTGATGATTTTAAAATCTAATAAAATGGTCATGAAACATTTTTCAGTTTTTTACTATGGTGCTATACAGCCCACCTTCACCCTCCACGGTTTCCCCCTCATTGGTCCTGACATCCCCCCTCCCCCCGTAAATTTGACCCACCCCCCATTTCAATTCCTGAGGAAAACACTGTGGGCAAGACTCACCAGCCAGACACCCAGGAAAGAATTCTCTGTAGATCCCATCCCATCACAGGCCATTGGGCATATTTACCGCTAATAGTCAAAGATCAATTAGGATAGCCTAACTTTGGCAACTATCATACCATCCCCTCCATAAACTTATCAAGCTTAGCATTGAAGCCAGATATGTCTTTTGCCCCCACTGCTCCCCTTGAAAGGCTGTTACAGAACTTCGCTCCCTTGATGGTTAGAAACCTTTGTCTAATTTTAAGTCTAAACTTCCCGATGGCCAGTTTATATCCATTTGTTCTTGTGTCTACATTGGTACTGAGCTTAAATAATTCCTCTCCCTCCCTGGTATTTATCCCTCTGATATATTTGAGAGCAATCGTATCTCCCCCTCAGCCTTCTTTTGGTTAGGCTAAACAAGCCAAGCTCTTTGAGTCTCCTTTCATAAGACCGGTTTTCCATTCCTCGGATCATCCTAGTAGCCCTTCTCTGTACCTGTTCCAGTTTGAATTCATCCTTCTCCACTCCCTTCCTGGAGCAGCAGCCACAGGGACCCACCACAGCTAGCTTCCCTCCCCAGGGCTCAGCCTGTCTCAGGCCTGCTACTAGCCCTCTTTAAGTAGCTGCACTGGGCTCACCTGCTCTGGTCCAGGGGAGCTGTGCTTCATCTGGCCACACGGACCAGCTACCCTGTGCCCGTCTCTGGAGGGGTCAAGGGCCTGAGCATATGTAGAAAGGTCTGAGTTGATGGATGTTGCTCCCTCTGGCATGTACGTGAGCTGACGCACGTCGGAGCATGGTCTGGAAATCTGTCGTGTTCTGCCCTGTGGGGATAGGGTGGCCAGGTGTCTGGTTTTCATCCAGAAAGTCTGGTTGAAAAGGGGACCTGACAGTGTCTGGTCAGATCTACTGACTGGACACCCAAAGTCCAGTTACTGCGGACAGGGGAGGCAGGGAGGCACCGGGTCATCACCCGTGCCAGCCCCTACTCAGCTGGGCCACCTCCTATCTGCATCTGGTGGCTGCAGCTCCCAGTCCCTGCTCCACAGGCAAGTCCCTTCTGACCCGGGGTGGGAGAGGCAGGGGGCAGAGTAGAGGAAAAGCAGTGAGGAACCGGAGGAGGGAGTAGAGGAGCGAACAGGGGTGGGGCCTTGGGGGAAGGGGTGGGGCAGGGCCTTAGGGGAAGGGGCGGCAGGGGGAGGTTCCAGGACTCTTGCTAGGGTGTCCAGTTTTAAAATATTACAAAATTGGCAATCCTATGTGTGAAGCTGTCATGCTAATCCATGAGATTAGTGCCAATGACATCAGCAAAACCAGGGAACTGGATTCTACACAGAGTGCTGTAAAATGCTCAAAGCGAACAACAGAAAACATTTCCCCCCACCTGCTTTCATTGCTGATGAATTTCCAGTCACAAACTTATTTTCAAGTTGAGTGACCTTTTAACCCTAGGTAGTGAGAGTGTCCTGTGCAAGGGAATGTCACCTCTTGGTTTGCCATATTGTAAAAAGTCTCTGTGCAGCCATTTGCAAAAGCAAGTGACCTATAAGTTTAAGGGGTTTGTTCCCATTTTTTCTCATGTTGATTAGGGGCTCTACCTCCGCACATGGAAACACTGGCAGGCTTGCCAGGTGCAGTTTTCAGAGGCTGTCTTGTGTTACTTTGCTATCACTAGACTGAGTGCCTCTTTCTGTGCAATGAGGGGTGTAAGGTCTCGGATGTAATTTCAGAAGCTCAGTGGGAGGCTTGACGGTTTTGAACCTTATTTTTGTTCCCAATTGTACTGTTCCCTCATCATAGCATCTTCCTAAAATGAAGGGGAAGCTTCTTTTGGTGGTTGTGTCCTGATCCAAAGTATGCAAGATTGAGTTGACTCGATCAGTTAACAAGTACCTACACTGAGAGAAGATTCCTGATAATAGAGGGCTCCTTAGTCTGGCAGACAAAGGCAGAATAGGATCCAGTGGCTGGAAGATGAAGCTAGATGGATTCAGACTGGAAATAAAGCAGATATTGCAGCAATTTACTTCGGGCTTTGGCAAATTCTCTGTCCCTATCTCAGGATTAGGGATCTGTCTGAAAGATGTACTCTAGCTCAGTGGCTCTCAACCTTTCCGGACTACGGACCCCTTTCAGGAGTGTGGCTTGTCTTGCATAACCCCAAGTTTCACCTCACTTAAAAACTACTTGCTTACAAAATCAGTGTGGCTGTGACATTTAGACATTAAAATACATCACTGAAAAATTGCTTCCTTTCTCATTTTTACGATATAATTATAAAATAGATTACAATGTAAATATTGTACTTTCATTTCAGTATATAGAGCAATATAAACAAGTCATATGAAATTTTAGTTTGTACGGACTTCGCTGGTGCTTTTTATGCAGCCTGTTGTAAAACTAGGCAAATATTTAAATGAGCTGATGTATGCCCCAGAAGACCTCAGCATACCCCAGGGCTACATGTACTCTTGCTTGAGAACCACTGCTCTAGCTCAGCCAGAAGTCATTAGGCTCAATGCAAGACTCACTGGGCGAGGTTCTCTTATGCGGGAGGTCAGACTGTATGATGATGGTCCTTCTGCCTTTAAAAAACAAAAAACAAAAAAACCCAATCTCTGGATTAGTGCCTTCTTGCTCATTTACATGTCTCCATCCATTTGTGTAGCCATTTGCAACATGACTACAGCAGCTGACCACTCCTGTACTATGTTCTGCTGAATCTCCTTTGGAAACAAGAAAAGTAAAGCAAACTTAGTTAGCCTCTCATTGCTCCCAACATGTAAACTAATTTGTCTCCTAATTCCCTAAATTCCTCCTGGATAATAGCTGGCAAAAGAATCCTTTGTCTCTGATACCCTTCAAGTAGAACAAAGCTTCTGCTCCTCTTGGTTTGTTTCTATATGGATGATGATGTCATTACATAAAATGGCTCTATATGGGCAGCCTTCTCCCATCCCAGTCAAAGATGAGAGGGAAATCTATAGCTGGGAGAACCCCAAATCAAGGTGGGTTATACCTGTTTTGTGAGACACCGCCTCCAGAGTCCCCATAGGAGCAGTGTGCCTAGCCACGTGGCCACCAAATCTCTGTCAGCAGCAGTTGGCAGTTCAGGGGTGCATTGCATAACTTGCTTGAGCCCAGCATATCATAAAGGGAATAAACTCCCCTGCTCCCACCACATAACTGTTCTTCAGTTCCTCTGTCAGAGTGGTCACAGAGCCAGCCTCTCCCTTGCTCCATGTTTTACATATAGTTCATGAACAGGTAGACAACGTTGTGATGGGTCCCCCCGGGGTGCCACCTGGAACTGGAGTACCACTGAGCCCACCTGACCCACCAGCCTGGGCTACCTTTACACTGTACTGCTGTGACAGGCCCTCCAGCGCACACACAGGTAGGGATACACCCAGCTACAGCTACATACAGATGCTGAGATCAGCTCTGCATGGGAAAGCTTCTGCTAAGGACCTGCCCAGCTACTCAAGTGCACCCCCCGCCCCCGGAGTGTAAACTCAAAATTATACCATTTTGCCCTGCACAGAGATCTGTACAGCATAAGCTCATGAAATTCGCCCCCTCCCTCAATGTGGAGAGGAAATATACAACAGCTTTCTGCCCCAAGTTATAACTCCTACACACCGGTTCGTGATATACCAAACACAAATTTATTAACTTCAAAAGATGGATTTTAAGTGATTATAAGGGATTGCAATAGCAAATAAACAAAAACACAATCTAAGCTTAATATGCTAAAGAGATTGGATACGAGTAGCAAATTCTCACCCCTAAATGATTATTTAAGCCGGTTACAGAGATTCTTAAGGGGCAAGCTGCACTTTGTTGCAGCTTCAAATCCCAGGTATAAATTCCTTTTACAGACTTGAAATTCCTCTAGCCTGGGTCCAGCACTTCCACCCATTCAGTCCTTGCTCCTCCAGGTGTTTCCAAGAGTCTCCTTTGTCAGGGAGTCAGTGAAGAACCACAATTATGTCACTCCCCTGCCTTAAATAGCTTTTGCATGTGGCGGGAACCGTTTGTCTCCAAGTTTGATTCCAACGCCTTTCAGTGGAAAAACACTGGTATTCCAAGATGGAGTCCAGTACCAGGTGATCTGGTCACATGCTCCTGTAGTGTCATGGCAGCCATGACTCAGAAGCTGTTTACAGCGTCCTCAGGAAGGCCTCCTGGTGGGAGATTAGCCTCTTCTAAGGCCTGTTGTTTTCTCTAATGGCCCTTCTCAGTCAGCCATCTAGACCAGTGATACTCAAAGTGGTGGTCCGTGGACTGGTGCCGGTCTGCGAGCCATCGGCTGCCAGTCTGTGCGCACATTGGAAAAAAAAATTGCTGGTCTCTCACATCTGATAGCTTGAGAAGCACTGGTCTAGACTGAGTGTATTCTGCCTAGTGGGCATTCCCAGGTGTAAACATATTTGTAATACAGATACACAGTCAATATTCCTAACTTCACATACAAAAATGATGTATGCGTACAAATAGGATAATCATATTCAGTAAATCATACCCTTTCCAATGATCTCAATGGCCTATGTATAAAATACATCATAGTTATGCCATAATCATAATCCTAATATCTCCGTGAAGAATATGGGGTGCAGTGTCACAGTTGTGTCTATACTACACTTTAGTTGGACTTGGGCTGCTGCGCTGGATTATTTTTCTTTTTTGTATTGCCTCAGGCTTTTCCCAAAAGGGTTTTGAAAATGGGTTTGCTCAAGCTAGGGACCTTGACTTGAATGCTTATGTTCCCAAGTATGTTCTATCTACCATGTACCTGCAAAAGGGTCCACAGTGTTCAGCCATCCCCCTAATAAAACCATTTTTAAAGGTTTCAGAGTAGCAGCCATGTTAGTCTGTATTCGCAAAAAGAAAAGGAGGACTTGTGGCACCTTAGAGACTAATTTATTTGAGCATAAGCTTTCGTGAGCTACAGCTCACTTCATCGGATGCATTCAGTGAATAAATTTGTTAGTCTCTAAGGTGCCACAAGTACTCCTTTTCATTTTTAAAGGGTGTCTCAAACTGTCCTTCTGGGACTGTAACTTGCCATTGAACAAACCCAAAGCAGCCCTCTTGAGCCTCCCGGATCTTGCAATATCTGCCATTTCTCACTGAAGTTTTCATTTTTAGAGCCATTACTCGGTCAGGAGGGTCTGAGTTGCACGCACTTAGAGCCAACCAATTTATCCTGTGTTCCACACACAGCAGGGTGGCTACGCTTACCCCTTGACTTATGACAAAACTGCATCCGTTTTTTGTCGACCAGGCTGTGATGGAGACTGTCTCTGCTCTAAAGCCACACAGGGGAAGGGAGGCTACATGCTCTGGATGGTAGTGATGGAACAGACTGCATGTGGTCTTTGGAGAGAACTCTGCACGCCATCTCAGTTTAAAGTCTATTTCTGTGGATAAGAGATTGTGCTTAGTTATGCTATGAGCTAGTAGGCGTCCTGTATCTGAATGTCTCTGGGATCACTTGGCTAAAGGGGTAGCGTGTTTTTGCAGCATTCCCCAACCTGCAATCCATAGGACTGCTACCTGGAGTTCCATTCACACCTTTGCAAATCACTGTTCTCTGGATATTTCGGCAACAGCAGATGTTGGTTTTGAGGGGCCAGGGTTTCAGTCACTGTTTAGCACACGGGTTTCCTCTGCTTGCCTGCTAAGGGAAGTCCCAGTGGCCAGGCACCTTTGGCCAAGCTCTGTGGAAGCAATGGAGGGGAAGAAAGGCTCACTTACCAACAGTAGCTCTTGCTCTCCAAATGTGTTGCGGCCTCAGAGCTGCACTGCCACTGCGGCCCCTCCCCCCCCCCCCCCACTCCTTAGGCATCTCTGTCACAAATATGGAGCTGAGGGAAGGTTGGACAGGTCACGCATTTATGCCTTTAGTCTGTGTGGAGTGTTAGGCTCCAGGGAATGGCACATGCCCCATAGCTGCCAAATACTTCTCCAAAATGGTTCTGTGGACAGGTGCGTGACTCCCTGGAGGCAAAGTGTTTGGAGAACAGGCTCTGCTCTTGGTAAGTAACTCACCTGCGCCCATCAGATATAGGTGTTAGCATTGGAGTGTGTTTTATGAAACGGTTAGCCTTGTAACAAGTTACCACAAAGGGAATGGAGACCATGGAAGTTTTTGTGAAACATGCTTACAGTAAGCTCTCGCAGTGCCTTGGTTCAGAGCATTACGAACAGGGAGCTTTTCTGCCTCCTGGAATTCCTTCAACATGCAGATCCCACCTCTGAGCTTGGAAGTGCAGTTTGTGGCAAACATACTTGTTGCCCATCAGTAGGTGGCCAGGCCCCAGGCCTGCTCCTCAGGGCAAGTAATTTGGTTCATGGTCTCAAGTGCCATCTTATCAGGGTACCCTCTAGACTAAGTGTAGTTTCCTGCCTTGCGCATACACCGCTGTAGAGAGTGCTTGGACCACTCAGGTGCTGTTTTTTGGAAATCTAGCCTTTCAGACCCACATAAAATGTTCTTACATTTCTGCTGTTAATGACCATTTCATTTCAGTTTTGGTTACAGTTTACAATGTAGCTCGCTTATCCTGGCAAGCAGGCTAAGGCAGCTGTGGCCTTTTAATAGAGACTCTGACCTGTGCAAGGTGACTTATCATTAATCTGTCAACATAATGGTTTAATTTCTGCTTCTTTTCATGCTTTTTGGTCTAATGGTTTTGTTTGCTGTTTCTGCTTAGCTTATCAGGCAACCGATTATCTCCCTCCAGCTTTAGAAGGTAAACCTCTATTCTATTAAACTTCTCTGACCAAATCCTTTCCTGGACCTGTGACATCGTATGACTAACCTTTAGTGCTTTGGTACTAGCTGAAGAGAGCATGGCACTTATATAATGTGCACGCATGAGATTCTGCATGCTTGAGTCTCTACTACTTGCTTGAAGTGCAAACAGTCAGGCTGGTGTTTATTGCGCACAATTCTGGTAGATGCAAGGACTATCCATCTTCACCACTGAAAGGGTGGGGGTGGGGAAAGGTCTGTTCAGCTATTTCTTACTATTAAAGAGAGACTTTCATACAGGGATACGCTTTAAAAAATAGACATGCCACCTTGTTCAAATAAGAGCTCTCTCTTCCCCACAAGCTGCCCTTGCAACCCAGATTCTCCTTAGCCAGACTGCAGTGAAGCCATATTTGTGCCATAGATCTATTGTCAACGTAGACTGTTGTAAAGTCAAAGGTGTCACTATTGCTTCCCTGCAGAAGTAAGGAGGAGAGGATGAGCTGGTGGGGAAGAGGTCCTTCCAGAGTGATTGCTAGGCTCCAGGATTGCTGCCAAAAGGGGTGAGGAAAGAAAAACCACTCCAAGAGCCACAGGAAAGGGGAAGAGTTTTTTTTTTTTTTCAAGTCCGCTTTGTCCAGAGGTTTCCCTAGTACAGAAGTCCCTCTTTAATGTAAAAAGGCTATTGAATTGCCATCCTTTCATACTTCCTTCTAGAATCTGCTCAATTTATGTGCTTCTGATCTGCTGCTGCAAACAACATGCAGATGTAGGAAGGTTGAAAAGCAAACAGATACTACTTACACTCTGCAAAATTTCAGGAGCACTCAGAAAATGGGTACATCGATATATGAAGCAGCTTGAATCAGACAAGTTTTGCTGTGGCCAAATGATAAGGGATAGTGCAGCACTTTCAGGGATTCAAGGAGTTGCTGGGGAAATGACCTAAAACTGGAAGCCTCTAACAAAAAGTCTCCAACATTTACCCAGTGGCTACTGTGGTTCTTCCTCTGCAGAAGATTAAATGGGTCACCAAAGGCCACACTGCTAGCGACACATCTTGTCTGAGGCCCAGTCTCTGGTGCTTTGCCTTTTATTCAGCAGTCTTTGGAGTTTTACCTCTGGCTCTGGAGTTTGCACAATATGGGCCTAGTTTATCCCTGGCGCCACCCACTGTCATCAGTGGCGTTACACAAGGGTTGAACTCAGCTGTATATTTCAGTGTATGCATCACTAGTTTGTGGAGGATGCTGTATGGTTGGCACTCTGTTTATTTTGCTGCTACATGAAATGCTGCACTGGTGCTTGGAAAGTTCTTTGAATTTAATCTACATGAATTTGGAAAGCATTTTCTGGGACCAGGACTGAGACAACACTCTCATGAATTCATAATAAGGCCACTAAACCCCCACCAGTGACTGTCTTCATGCAGGATTGGCTGCTTTACCCTGTAGCAGTGGGAGTAGCCCCATGAGCTCTTCCTTGTGCTTGTGGAATTCAAAGTCCTGGATTTCCTGCAAACTGCCCTTAGCAGGAAGCAAGAGAATGGAAAGGGACGTAGCAGCGTTGTGATGGATCGCTTGGTAAGCTGGGCACAAGAAAACAGTGTATGTTTTAATATGGCTCAATGTAAATGTATACGTCTAGGAACAAAAAATGTAGGTCATACTTGTAGGGTAGAGGATTCTGTCCTGGGAAGCAGAGACTATCCACCATGAGCCCCAAACTGTTTGCAGAATCAGCTGAACGTGAGCTCCGAGTGTGACACTGTGGCCAAAAGTGCTAATTTAATTTTTCAGTGCATAAACAGGGGAATCTTGAGTAGGAGTAGAGGGTATTTTATCTCTATATCTGGTACTCGTGCAACTGTTGCTGGAATCCTGTGTCCACAGCTGAAGAAGGATGTTGGGGAAAACTGGAGAGGGTTCAGAGAAGAGCTAGGAGTATGGTTAAATTAATTAAAGGATTAGACACTGAGCTCCTTGAGTGTATCACTATAAGGAATAATCTATTTAGTTTAACAGAGAGAAGGTTAAGGGGTGATTTGATTAGCCTGTAAGTACTGTAGTAAACCCAGGACAAACAGCTATGGGGAGGGGAGTAATCAATCCCAGAAGGTTAAAAGGCCCCTCCCTATCCACTGAGGAGAGGTAACCACAGGTTAATAAGGTTCAACTGTAAAGGGGTAGCTAGAGAACCAATTCGGTTCAGCTGACTCCAACTGCTTGAGACCTTTTTAAACCCTCCCCTGTTAGGAAAGGGGGGGTGGGGGTGAGAAAAGCAGGGAAGCTGCCAGTAGGCTGGGTGCAGCCAAACACTGAACCTTTCCAGGAAGGGAGGCTGCATCCTCTCCCTAGAAGGGAAAGGAAAACAGGCACAAGGGACTGACTGAGGAAAGGTATAGCTTGACCTTGTGCCACCTAGAAGGACTGCCTTGCCCAAACCCTGTGTCTCCAAGGCTAAAAAGAACTGAGCCTGCTGAGGTGAACAAGGTACTTTGCCACAGTACCTATATGAGGAACAGATATTTACTAATGGGCTCTTTCAGTCTAGAAGAGAAAGGTATAACATGATCCAATGGCTGGAAGTTGAAGTTAGACAAATTCAGTGTGGAAAGAAGGTATGAATTTTTAACAATTTACTGAGGTTCATGGTGGATTCTCTATTGCTGACCATTTTTAAATCCGATTAGATGTCCTTCTGAGAGATCTGCTCTAGGAATTACTTTGGGGAAGTTCTATGGCCTGAGTGATACAGGAGGTCAGATTAGCTGTTCACCATGGTCCTGTCTGGTCTTGGAATCTATGAATCTCCTGCTAAATCTGTAGGTGATGTAGGTCCCTGCTGCCGTTGGAGCTGCGTAGGCAGCTGTCACAGCTCAGAGCCCTGACAGTGGGCTCGGCTCTGGGTCCAAGCTCTGTGTATCCATTTACTCTTTAAAAATGTAATGATGAGAGAGTATGTGATGAGAGGAACTGAATTTCCAGACCTCAGGGCTGAAGTTCGCTCACTAAACAGGTCAGCAGCAGTACCTGCCTGTGACCTAGGAGGACCCCTCTAAGAGTCAGGGGAGTACAGGCTCCTGGGACCTCCCACTTGCTCCTCCTGCTGATACTGCCCATACTGAGGCCAGCTACCACCAGTCGTGGAGCTGTCAGTAGTTGTTTCTATGAATCTCCACCCCCTACACACACTTCTCCTGCATGTTTATGGAAGCTGAACACTTTGTTTTGTCTTAAGCCTTTCCTTATTGAAGGTGGTACTGCATGAACAGTATTGCCAACTGTATGGTAGTACATGGTGTTTCTTCTAGAGCCCCAGCTCCTGGAGTCTTGTGATTATATGAGAATTTCACATTTAAAAAAGAGTAACTTTCTATCCTTTCTGGTTGTGGGGGAAAAAACTGAAAATATGATCCCTAAAGGCCCTCCAAACCAGAAGGCAAAGACCCCAATTTTTAAAATGCCAGGAAATTTTAAAAAGTACTGAAGCAAATCTCATGGTTTTTTGGGGGCCTGACTAAACTTTTTCAGCTGTGTGAGATTGACAATACTGAATCCATACATACTGTATCCTTTCAGTGCCATATGTGAATAGCACTGAAACAGCTCTAAGATACATCTTCTGAACTTTGTAGAGTCTAGTAGCTCCTTGGACAGTTCAGGCTAATGCTTCAGTCTGAACTTGCTATGCCTTCACATTTCAGTGCATGAGCTTACATGGTGTGTGGTCCCTAATGCCTAGATGCTGTAGCAGGAGCTAAAGTAAAGAAGCTTCACCTGCCAGCTTCACGGACAGTTCCCTAGCTCTGAAAGGTGTAAGCCAGGCTCAGAACCTCCTGTAGGAGGGTGGGTATGTAGGAATAAGGAACTATCACTGGCGCATGATGCCCTTAAAGGTCTTTTTACTATTGACTCAAGCCTTTGAAATAAGGGGCATGTACTTGTTAAAGGGACCATGTCAATTAAAACTTGATCCCAAAATGCCTATTCTGTAAATCCTAAACCAATGAAAAAACTTGCACAGTTAAAATAAAATTCTAATAGAGGGGCTTCCCTCCCACCCCCGCAGTGCGAGAGACCCACTCCGTGCAGCACCAGCCAGGCTAAAAGTGAGGCTGCTTTCACTGGTTTCTTTTATTTCATTGTCTGAATAAGAAACACAACAAGTAAACATAAGGTATAAATAGCGAGAAGTGAACTGGCTTTTCAGAATTCTTTCTCTGTTAGTGTTCATAGCTCTAGCTGTGCAGCAATGACTGTGAGCCAAGTACCAACCAGGGTAAGAGTGCCTGGGAGGGAATTTAAAATGAGACCATTAGAATCCAGTGAGAGGCAAGGAGGGACATCTGAAGGCAGGTGTTGGGTTGTCATAGAGTTTAAAGCCAGAAGGGAACACCAGATCATCTGATCCGATCGCCTGTAAATCACAGGCTGCCAGCACCTGCAAACTAAACCTAGCCACCAAAATTAGAAGAAAGCATTATAGCCCAGAGGCAACTAGACTGTTCTGTGCCCCAGCCAGAAACTAGGGGAGCGGCTGCACTACGCAGCTTTTAGCGACATGGCTATACTGCTACAGCCGCTAAAAGCTGTGCAGGGTAGTTGCTGTTTGTTGGCAGGAGAGAGGTCTCCTGCTGGCATAAAACTTCCATCCCCCATGAGCGGCCACGGCTTTGTCGGCAGGAGACTGCTTCTGCCGACAAAGCACTGTTTACACCAGTGCTTTTCATCAGTAAAATGTTTGTCATTGGGTTTTTTTTTTTTAAACACCCCTGAACAGCTGCCTCTGCCTCCCCGGTCCTTTAAATAGCTGCTGGAGCCCCGTTGCTTCCCCAGGGCTCCCGCAGATAATTAAAGGACTGGGGCAGTAGAAGCAGGGGAGCCCCGGGCCCTTTAAATAGGCCCCGGAGCCCCAGGCTGCTGCTGCTACTCTGGTGGGGGAGGGGGGGAGGCACTTACCTTACAGGGTGGGCTGGGGCTGGCTCTGACCCCCCTCATCCCCGCCCCTTCCACCCTAGGCCCCGCCCCTTCCAGGGGCCAGAGCTGGCCCCAGCGTACCGGTAAATCACGCGACTTACTTTCCCGCCTGCCCTAGCATATAATGAGAACCAGTCAGCCAAGCACATTATTTGATCTCTGGGTGTAGAACCCTTTACTTTGTTTCTAGTAACCTAATCTGAGCTCTAAGAATTACTTCTTGATTCTTTTAGGAGCACCTTCTGCACAATCATTGCTCAGCTGACTGAGGAGACCCAGCCGCAGTTTGAAACTACCCTCAAATCTCGCGCTGTGTCTGAGGACTCTGATGCCAAATTCACATGCATAGTAACAGGTAATGATGCCTTCAGTGAAGTGACCCACCCCTGCCCGATCCATTACTGCTCCTGGTTAGTAATAATAAAAAGGGGGAGGGGAATACAGTGTTGCCAACTCACTCAATTTTATTGGAAGATGCATTTTCATTGAATGGCTGGAAGTTGAAGCTAAACAATTCAGACTGGAAATAAGGTGTAAACTTTTAACAGTTTGGAGAGTGATTAACCATTGGAACAATTTACGAAGAATTGTGGTGGATTCTCCATCACTGGCAATCTTAAAATCAAGATTAGATTTTTTTGAAAAGATCTGCTCTAGGAATTAGTGTTGGAAGTTCTCTGGCTTGTACTAGTATCAGGGGTTCTCGTTCTCAACTTCATTGCACCGTGACCCCCTTCTGACAACAAAAATTATTATACGACCCCAGGATGTGGGGACCAAAACCTGAGCCCACCTGAGACCCACTGCCCTGGGTAGGGGGGCCAAAGCCCGAGCCCCACTGCCCTAAGCGGCGGGGTTGGGGGGAGCCAAAGCCCAAGATCTTCAACCCTAGGCAGGGGGCCTGTAACCTGAGCGCCACCAAGGACTGAAGCCCTTGGGCTTTGGCTTTGGCCAATCCTGGCAGCCCCATTAAAATGGGGTCACGACCCACTTTGGGGTTTTATGACCCACAGTTTGAGAACTGCTGTGCTAGATAACAGTGGTCCCTTCTGGCCTTGAAATCTGACACTCTCTCTACATGGTATCTTTTCTAACCCTCCAGCTGCTGGAGACAAGTGATTACATGAGAACAGCTTGAAAACATGACCCAAGTGAGACCAAAACACAAATGCAACTAACTTTAAAATCAATTTAAAAAAAATCACATTTGAGGAAGGAGTAGGGGGTGATTCATGGGTGTTGAATGCTTGGGGTTGTTAATACTGCAGCTTGCTCACTGATCACTTACAATAAAAAGCTTGCACCAGAGTGAAGCTGGCGTTGGTTACTAAACGGGAATGCCAGAATAGAACTATTTTCTTGAGTGCCTCTCAGAGGTTTGCTATCTCAGGAATGTGCAGTTAGCAGCTGAATCTCGCTCTGTTAAAGAGCATGTTTGGTCCCTCACCTTTGATCTCACACAGGGTACGTATATACAGTAAAGAAAACCCTGTGGCTGGCCCATGCCAGCCGACTGGGTCTTGTGGGCCTTGGACTGTGGGGCTGCTTCATTGCTGTATAGACTTCCAGGCTAGGGCTCCAGCCCGAGCCCAGACATCTACACAGCAATGAAACAGCCCCACAGCCTGAGCCCCAGGAGCCTGAGTTGGCTGGCATGGGCCAACCGTGGGTTTTTCTTCACTGTGTTGACATACCTCCAGGGAGAGCACAGATGGGGTTGTGCCAGTGGAAAACCCGTGCTGCTTAGAGTGCTGGGCCCTATGCGTATTCCACTGTGGGTATGCACGTGCACCATGCTCCTGGAGCTGGAGAACTTTGAAAGCTGTGCCCATTGGTTTATGCATGTGCCCTTGCTCTCCTCGTGCCTCCAACCAAGGAGATAAAGGGTGGAGACAACTGATTACCTCTCCAGTTCCTTCTTACCACCACATGGCCCAGATTGGAACCTCCAATATCCAGAGCTTTGTCCCCTTTATTTAGGCTGACCATATTTCCCTATGCTGAATATGGGACACCTGGTAGAATTACTCGTATTTAAGCAAGTTCAATGGCAATCAATCAGAACTATGCAATACAAATGTTCAAATTTAACATTAACTTGACTGAGCCCCTGTTAAAAAGAAATACTGCTGGAAAGCACTCTTCTCTCCTTCCCCTCTACACCCCCCCCACTCCAGAGCTGGCACGCAGTGGGGCTGTGCTGATGGCCTGCCACCTGCCTTTCACACCCAGCCCCCTTGACACACACACACCCCGCCGATGGTGGGTGGGTGAATGGCTGGCGAGCAGGGAACAGGCCAGCAGCCGGACCCACTGGTACTGATGGTGGGGAGAGGCAGAAAATATGGGACAATTTTCCCATTTTTAAGAAAAAGTTGGGACACCTGAAGGAGGGCTTAAATACAGGACTGTCCCTTTAAAAACAGGATGTCTGGTCACCCTATCTTTGTTTATCTGTAAAACATACATATACCTGTGAATAGTTTTTAGAAACTTTAGAGTTTATTCAGTATTTTTTTTTCTAAACATTTTTATAGTTTGATAGTTTAGCTTCCCTGTCCAGGCGTGCTCTGCCCTCCATACTCCCTTACCCCATTATGGGGACAGGACTATGCCCAGAAGTCCAGTCTTCAAAATGTATGCTTTCTGACCACATTCCTTGTCAGTCGTGATGGCCATCAGTGTACTTACTGCCTCAGGGAAGCCCACATTGTGGTAAGGTGCAGTATCTCCCTCTCGTTCCCCAGTCATATCAGAGAGGGGTGAGAGCTTCCCCTTCAGAAGCACCTAATGGAACAGGCCATGAGGTTGCCAGTCACCCAGGCACCACCCACCCCGTATATCATCCTGACTCAGCAAGCAGTGCGCCTCCCGCCATGAGGTCTGACTGAAGTGAAGGAGTCTACCGCCAGAAATCCTTTGGCAGGGTCTTCTCAGGACAGCTGGGAGCATTCTCATAAACATGAAAGCAAATCCTCCTCCAAATCCACTTCGAAGCAGTCTGGTTCAGCCCTGCCTAAATCAAGCAGCCCTTCAGAGAACATAGGATGCCCTAAGTCTCAGGGGCATGACAAGAAACCTTACAAGTCTAAGGCTCTGGCGGTACCAACTGGGATCTGTACCATCTAAGCATGAAGTCTGTGGTCCGATGGCACTGATAAAAGGGAGTCATCAGCTACCAACAGAACCGACTCTGTCTTGCTTGAGTGTGGCAAACACTGTTACTACTCTGACTCCATTGGTTCGGGCAGACCCCTTGCACTCTGGGAAGAGCCAAGTCTTAGGCTCCTCCTAGGATGTTTTTGCTGTCCTGGATCCAGTGTCTCCTTCCGTCACAAGGAAGGGCCTGACTCCACTGGGAGATGTGACTTGCGGGAGAAGCCTGTCTCCCGTGACTTCCCTTCAGCGGGACCATCAGTGCCACCAGTGGATCCAGAATCATCCTCTTCTTTCTCGGGAGACTCTGAGCCACCCTATGAACCGATGCTTCCTCCTCTGAGGCATGCTTTTAAAAATTTTTGTAAGCACTGTGTGGAACTGACAGCTGGAGGGCCCTTCCCTCCCCGTGCTGACAGCCTGACCTGCCAGCCAGGCGCCGGGCTTACAGACTCAAAAGACTGTCAGCACCGGGGCAGGGGGTGCCCAGCTATGAGTCCTATGCCCAGCTGCCAGGTTGGGCTGTCAGTGCCAGGGGTGGGGGCAGTTGTGAGCCTCACACCTGGCTGCCAGCTGGAACTGTCATGCTGGGGTGGGGGGTGAGGCAGTTAATGCCGGGGCTGGGGGCTCCAGCTGTTGGTGCCTCTCAATGCCTCCCACAGTTCAGGCAGTGGAAGCACTCCTGGTGAGGATGTGCACCACCACCAGAAGAAGCAGAATGTGGATGTGAACTGCGGCTTTAATTACTGCAGGGCTGTACATCGACTTAGCTTAAGCTGACTTAATTTTGTAGTGTAGACAAGCCCATAGTCAGTTGACCTGGGATCTGAGACTTGCTGCTGCAAGGTGTTGTTTTTGCAGTGTAGACAAACCCTGAGTTTCATGGATGTGCAGGAGGGAAGAAAATATTCTTCCCTGCCCCAACCACTTCATCGTGCAGGGTTGTCCCAAGCTATTTTGGTGCCCCACACAGCCCCCCTGCGGAGGGGGGGGGCTGTGTGGGGCCCCAGGCCTCCGTGGGGGGGGCTGTGTGGGGCCCAGCCCCAGGCCTCCGTTGCAGGGGGGAGGCTGGCCACTTCCTGTGGGAAGTGGAGTGACCAGGCCCCAGCCTGCTCTGCTCCCCTGGCTCCCAGGCTTGGGGGGGAGGGGGGAACTGCCCCCCAGCACTTGCTGGCTGCGCGGCTGGGAGCCAGGGGAGCGGAGCAGGCTGGGACCGGGTCGCTCTATTTACCGGTGAGTGCAGACCCGGCTGGCTGCCCGGCCGCTTCTGGAGTCCTTCGGGGAGTGGGGGCGGGGCTGGGGCAGAGCAGGGGCAGGGACCTGGGGAAGAGCTGGAGCAGGGGCTAGAGCAGCACGCAGCTGCTCAGGGCACCAGGAAATTTGGTACCCCAAATTTCCTGGTGCCCTACACACCTGCATACTTTGTGTATGGGTAAGGACGGCCCTGGCATTGTGGGTAAGTGACCTATGAAAGAAGTTTTTAAAAACTTGTTTGTGACTCTTCTTGCTACTTTTGGTTGCTAATGAAAGAAACTGGCAATGTATTCCTGCTTCTCTGCCTGTCATGCATGGTTGGGCTGACACCGGTGTTGGGGGTTTCAGTATGGAATGGGAGCCCTTTCATTGAAGGGGTGGGGATGTTGGCCCTTTACCAAGGAGATCTTTTCTTCAAAGTCTGTATTAGCACCTAGTTAGCTGCAATATCTAACCAAAAAAAGCCTTTCCAGCACTCTCCCTCTCCGTTCTCACAACACACTAGTTCCCCAGGCACCTGTTTCCCCTGGAACGTCACTGGATCTGATTTTTCAAATGTACAGCTCCAAGCAGCCACACGCCCATTTTGACAAAAATCTCTTTGGTTTCATTTCTCCATTATCTAGTCAATAGAAGAGGGAACGGGCATTCCTCCCCCCAGCCTTTTGCTGTGCCTGTATCCCCTTTATTGGTCTAGTTAATCCAGCTGGTTTGCACCCAGTGGCAGTTATGTTTCTTGGCTCAAGTGCTCCAGTTTTCTTGGGATAAGAGCTCTTGGATGTGGACTGTGCTCGCTACCCCTTGGGGTCTTCTCTAATTGAGGGTCACAAATGACCCTTGCTTGAAGCTGTGTGATGCTACAGCAGGGGTTCTGCTGATGGCACAGCAGATGGTACACAGCACGTTCTTACATATACTGTAGGTGCCTCAAGACGATTGTATAACATGCTGGTGCCTATTGTGCACATGGGAAAATGTCTAGTGAATAGCTAGTCTTTTAATGAAAGTGGAAGAGCCAGTAGCAAGCCAGTGCTCCATCGACCACTCTTGAGGAGGCTTTGTGCTAGGGGCTGCGATGAGGGTTCCAGACAGTGTATGCTGGAATTGATTGATAAGGCCAGCCTTCAGGAGTAAGGGCTAGGCCTGGCTCAGAACTGTCACTTGCCATCATCCATGTCTCCAAATGTTGCCCATTTTTGGGGAGGAATGCATGGGCCACTTCCTCCCTGCTGCTCCCCAACTCCCCTGTCAGCTGGGCCCCACCCTCCCTGCTGCATTATTCCCCAGTCAGCTGAACAAATCAAAGGGGCAGAGAGGGGAATGATTTGCCTGAGAGTTGGCTGGTGGGGGACTTGTGTGTGTAAGTTTGTGAAGGCAGTGGGGTAAGTGGGAGAGATGAGTGGATAGTGCCAATTATGTTGCATGATCACAGAAGGCAGAATGGGATTTATTTGATGGGTTCTCGTCCTTCCTAGTGCCACTATTGGCTGATTTGGCTGGGCTGCTGCAGTTAAGGTGATGGGAAGAAATGTGCAGGGGCTAATGTGATAGGTTCCCCCTAGCGAGCCACCTGAAATTGGGATACCACGGAGCCCTCCTCTCCCACCACTCTGGGCTCCTATTTATACTGTTCTGCTGTGACAAGCTGCCAAGCTCTCTCCAGGCTCCAGCCTGCACTTTCACCAGCGCATATACAGGTAGGGACGCACCCAACTGCAGTTACATGCAGATGCTGTGACCAGCTACTGCCTGGGAATGCTCCAGCTGGGATACTTCCCAGCTACTCAGGCACGCACCCCCTCTGGAGTGTAAACCCCAAATTATACCATCTTGCACTGCACAGGGAACTGTACAGCATAAGCTCATGAAATTTGCCCACTCCCTCGATGTGGAGAGGAATATACAACAGATTTCTGCCCCAAGTTATGACTCCCACACATTGGCTGTAGATAAAGCAAAAACAAGTTTATTAACTACAAAAGATAGATTTTAAGTGATTATAAGGGATAGCAAACAGATCAAAGCAGATTACATAACAAATAAACAAAACATGAAAACTAAGTTTAATATACTAAAGAGATAGGGTGAGGATCTGCTATTCATATCCAAAGTGATTATACCAACGGGCTGCAGATTCTTAAGGGGCAAGCTACACTAATTTACAGCTTGGAATCTCCAGGTGTTTCAGTCACAGGCTAAAAATCCCTTTAGGCTGGGTCCAGCACTCTTCTCTTCCCCCCCCCCCCCCCCCCCGCGCCCCGGTTCAATTTCTCTGTTCTTTAGGTGTTTCCAAGAGTTTCTTTGGGTGGGGAGTCAGTGAAGAACCACGATGATGTCACTCCCCTGCCTTATATAGCTTTTGCATAGGGTGGGAACCGTTTGTTTCAAGGCTTGTCAATGGAAGAATACTGACATCCCAAGATGGAGTCCAGCACTACGTGACCTGGTCACATGTCCCTGTAGTGTCTCAGCAGCCATTACTCAGAGGCTGTTTGTAGAGTTCTCAGGAAGGCTCCCAAGGTGTGAGATAAGCTTCTCCTAAGGCCTGTTGTTCTCTCTTGTGGCTCATCAACTTGAATAGGCCCTTCCCAGCCAAACATCTAGACTTTTGCCTAGTGGGTGTTGCCCAGGAATCGCTATGTGTGAAATAGATATAGTCAATATTCATAACTTTTGATACAACAATGATACATGCATACAAATAGGATAATCATATCCAGCAAATCATAACCTTTCCAATGACATCTCACATGACTTATCTTGCATAAAGTACATCATAACTATGTCATAATCATATCCTAATAATATCACTGTGAAGAATATGGGGTGCAGTGCCAGAGGCAGGATCTGGCTTTGGAAGCCCAGAAAGGAGCAGACCCCACTCAATAGCTTTTCCCACTAGTTCCATGTGCAGCTGGTACTCTTATTCAATACAATCTCTTGAGAGCCAGTCCCTTCTCTCTCCTGGGATTTGCTGGTGAGCCCTGTATGTCTGTGCTTTCTGCCCCAGAGAGCAGGATTTCTCCTCTGAGTTACAGAAGATTAAGCCCAGATGTGTGGGATGAAGTGCTGTACTGTGCATGTGTAGAGCCCCACTAGTAGCCCCAGGGCGATTATGGGGATACTCCATACCAATGAGGGCAGCAGTATCCAACCAAAGCATGCATTTGTCTGTGGTTGCCCACTGAGTGCAGACAAATCCTGCTGAGGAAGATGATCCTGTGTGCTTAGTGGTGCTTCCAGGGGAGGCTCCATCCCCATGGCTTTTGCTCTCCTTGAGGAGACAATAGGAAGCTGTAGAGGACGAGCCCCTGTCCATGGAATGTAATGTGCCACACTAAAAGGGGGGGCACTTGGCTGGCTGATGTACAAGATCACCTGCCAGCAAACCCTGTTTCTGTGCTGTCTGCATAGGGGGCAAGTCACAAAAGATCAAATGTACAAATTATGGCCACAGTTACCAGCAGGCTGTCTGTGCTGTGGTACGTGGCTAACCCCAGGGACTGTGTCTTTAGGGCATTATCATACAAAGTCAGCTGGTTGGGTTGGTTCCTTTTGAAATCTGCTCATCAGCCCCAGACACCAAGCTACTGCAGAAGAGAGGGGTTGGGGCTGCAGGGGCAAGTAGACTGTGAAGGACATGCCCTTGTAACTCTCCCAGACCAGAGACGGTTTTTTAAAACTGGAATTGTATTTAAAAAAACAAACCACCATAGCTGGCACAAGCCCTGTTGCTGCTTAATCCTTTCAAAGCACATGCAACTGTGCTGTGGCCCCTTTGGCCCTCTCAGCTGTCCTTCAAGCCTTAAAGGGACAGGGCACAGGTCAATCTAGCCCATTCTCTGTTGAGTGCTACACCCCTAGCCTCCAGGGTGTTCATCAGAACTATTCCTCCTGCCTTCAGGGAGGCAGCCTGCAGCTAGAGCTGCCAGCCCTGCAGCTTGGCCTGCACCTAGGTGTGGGGGATGAGGGGACGCTGAGGGAGGGGGGAAGGAGCTAGTCTAGTTGTTGGAAGTTTGTATTCAATAATCCCTTCTTCCCTCTACCTCACTGCTAGGAGCATAGATTCATAGACGATTAGGGTTGGAAGAGACCTCAGGAAGTCATCTAGTCCAACCCCTGCTCAAAGCAGGACCAACCCCAACTAAATCATCCCAGCCAGGGGGCTTTGTCAAGCTGGGCCTTAAAAAGCTGCTCTAAGGCTGGAGATTCCATCACTTCCTCAGGTAACCCATTCCAGTGCTTCACCACCCTCCTAGTGAAATAGGAGGAGGGGGAGGTGCCGTGGGAGCTCCCGTTACAGCTGCTTGCTCCCTGCTCAGAGCTTTCCAAAGTGGCTAGGGCCCTGCAGCAGGAAGGAGGTGAGGCGGGGGAGGTTGGTGTTCCTAACTTACAAACTAAGCAGGAAAGCAGCCTGAGGGATGGCTGCTCTCTTTAAACTCCGACTCCATCTGTACTGATGAGAGGGGGCAGGCCTGCCCAGGATGCAGCATTTGTGGTCTTGGGTCCCCTGAGACTGTTTTCAACATTAGCCAGCGGCTTGTGCTGTGGGTTGTAGCCAACCCCATGGGAATGAATCCCTTGGTGCCTGGATTGCCAGCTGGCTGAGGGGCCATAGCCGCAGCGGAAATGGAGAAGTTGGGGAAAGGGAGCCTGCAAGGGGCAGTGACTGGGGCTGGTCCAGATTGAGGGTCTGCTGCCATGCACCCTTCCTATGGCACACAGCTGAACTGAAGTCAGTGGGGCTCTTCAGGGTGGGCAGGGTTTGCCGGTAATTGAGGAAGGGGCACATTGGAGGGGTTGTTCCAAACCCTAGGGAGGAGAGAGAAATGCAAAGGGAGCCAGAGAAACCAAAGATGGGAGCTGTAGAGAGCAAATCCTTGTACATGGTAGATTGTAGGGCTGCTACTAGAAGGTCAGGCTTTTGTAGCAGATGTGGACTGGCCACCAAGCTTCCTTCCCAGAGAGACATTGGGTGTGTTCACTGTAAGATCCTTCTAATGCACGGCCAGGAATGGCTCTGTTGTGAGCTGAAGGTGTATTACACATGGCACAGCCTAGTGACTTACTGTAATAAATGCTGCTCATGTGTCTGGGAGGAATTGATCCCAGCCTGTGGGCCTGGTGGGGACGGGGAAATGGGGGAAGCAGGAACCACCAAACTAGGCCTGTGAGTGCCCAGGGAAGAAGGCATAAGGCTGCAAGGGGACTGAGGGTAGGTACATCCAATGGGCTGGAAGGGGTTGGTCCCCCAGCCCCACTTGGTCTGTCTCAGCTGCAGGGTGAGGCCTGCAGGTACCAAACGATCTGCGTCTAGTTTGCTAAGGGAGTGGGGGAAAGACACAGTTCCCCACAGTGTGGGAAAGTTCAAGGCCAGAGAGGGCTTGTTTAGGGCTTGCTTGTTTTGTGGCAGCACACTAATTTCAGTGAAGGATTGTTTAGGCTTAACATCAGGAAATGTCTCCCAGTAGGAGCACTATGAAGCTATAAAAGTACATGGCTCTTCATAGCTAAGTGCTAACTAGCAGGGACAAGGAAAAAGGCTATGAATATCTGAAACAAGTGCCACGTGGGGGCTTCACTGGAAATGATGGGATGACATTCAGAGAACTGGAGATAAATATCTGGACGAGCTTCCTGCCAGCGAGCTCTATGGCTAAATGGAGGTGTCTCCGAAGGGTGGGGTGAAGGGCTGGTGCTTGGGAATGTTAAAAAGGGTCTAGACAAAGCACTGGGCTGCTGGAAGAAGTGGTCTGTGCTTGCCTCAGGGAGGAGACTGGGCCATCTCCTAGGCCAGAAGCACAAATGGGCCCACACTGGACGAGGGGTGCCCAGAGTTGCCTCCTCTGGCTGGAGGCCCCTCAACATGTTCTCCAGCCTCCTGACTGTTCCTGGGCAGCTGCCAGAAATTTGTGGGTTATCCCTCTTCTCCCTGCTGTGGGAGGCCACTGTCTCCCCTGGCTAGTGGGTGGGCGGCAACTGTCAGGTGAGAGACTCCCTTTTTTTCTCCTTTGGCTGCTCCAGGTACTGCGGGGTTGCCGAGGGAAAGGAGAAAGTGGTTGGTTGGGCTGGAAGCTCTGACTGAGCAGTGGTGGCAGGTTTAGTGAGTTACAAGTTCCCTCCCTGCCCCCTTAGTGGAGTTGTGGGAGTAGGGGGAGATGAAGCTTCATGTCTTGCCTTCCAAATGTGGATGTGTGGAACTGAGACCCCAGATCCATCCATATGGCCAGGCCCCCTGGAATGGGGATGTTACAGGGGGGATTCATGGAACGGGGGTGGGGGGGGAGGGAAGTGATTTGAAGAAAGACAGGGCACATAGTGAGTGTTGGGACAGAAGCTGTTTCTACTGTAAGAGCTGCTGCAAAGGAGGGGAGGCAAAGGGAATGGCGGGGGCTTTGTAGGCGGTTTCACCCTTGAACTTTCCCCAGAAGATGAGGAGCCAGCGCAGAGACCCAGGATGAGGGGAAATGTGCAGATGAATGGGGCCTTGGCAGCAGGGCGGAGGGTGCATTGAATGGCCAAGGGACGCAGGCAGAGGACAAGGAGGTTGTTCTGCCGGCTGAGAAGGGGATGCGGTGGCAGGAGAAAGACGGACAGGTTCTGGCGCTGATGTAGAGAAACAAGGGTTGGGATTTAATGAGCCTGTGAGTGAGGGGGAAGGGAAGAGGAGTCCAAGATAGCCCCAGTATCAAAGCTCAGGGCCTTGGGGTTGTCATCACTGGCTGGCCTGGAAGGCCGAGGGTGAAGGAGGAAAGGCTTCCATCAAAGATATTGGGCCAAATTCTCTGTGGCATCACTGTCCCAAGCCTGCATTGCACCAGGGTACGTACCAGCTTGGCAGACTTGGGGCTGGTACAATACCCAGGAGGGACGAGTGGAGTAATGGCCCTCGGAAGTGCTGGGCACTGTATCCCTTAGGGACACTTAACACTGCCTAGAGATGATATTGGCCACCCCCACCCCTCCCCTCTCTGCCCTGGCCCCACCTCCCATCTCTCACAGACTTGCTGACATCTCTGTTTGGATGCTTCCTGGTCAGATGTAGTCAATGGGCCTGGCTCTAGCGGAACCAATCAAGATGTGACAAGGATCTGGCCTGCTCCAGAATGGAATGTCTCCTCTTTTCACATCCATCGCCCCTGTCGGCTCCGCCCTTCTCCGCTTCCAGGCCTGCACTCCTTGGCTTTTCTCTCTCCTCCTCCTCCAGCTCCAACCCTTCTTGCTGGGTCTCCCACTTCTGTGTAATCTCTCCTTCATCCACTCTTCGTCCCTGTGCCCGTGCTAAATCCCTGCTCTGCTCCAGCTCTGCCCTTAACCTCACCCCGTTCTCCCTCTCTGCCTACTGCTCACTCACTGGCTCTCTGTGCTCTCACACCTCCCCTCCCGAACAGCTACTCTTTTAGGGTCAACTTCCCACATGCAGCTTTACACCTCCTTTCACGCTGCCCTATAACCCAGAGCTGCCTTTCCATCCTCCTCCATCCCTCTCCGCCTTCAAAGTAATCCCTCCTGACATCTCTTCCTGCATCCTTCCTCTGCTCTGCTCTTGGTCTGTGCCTGTCTGATTAGAAGGAGCTTTCCTGACCGGGGAGCCAGTCTTGCCCATGTTTGCAAAGCACTATATAAACTCATAGCCCCGTAACAATAAATATTGAGTTAGCAAGGCAGTGGGTCTCTGCCCAAGCAGGAGAGGCATCAGAAGAAATGGGCTCTCATCCTGGCTCTGGGACTTCCTTGGCTAAATCACTGCTGTGCCTCAGTCTCTTCGCCTGTAAAATAGGGCTTATGACATGCTCCTGTGTGAAGCACTTGGGGTCTGTGGGGCCCAGGGAAGAGCCAAGTGCTGTAAATGAATATTGAGGGTTCCTGGCTGCAGTCTGTACTCTTGGATCTCTTGCACACAAAGCTACCAAGAGACATGGCGTGAATGTCACAGCTCGGACCCAGCCACACAAGGTGATTGTTACCTTGAATTCCACTCCAGGGGTTGTGGAGCCCATAAAGGAGACTCTCTTCTGCTGATCATAGAACACACTCTGAAAGGCTTTTATGAGCTTCTTGCAATGACTATGGAGGGGGATTGTCTTGTGCATAAGGCTTGGGGCTCTAGTCCTGGCTGTGTGACTGTGGGCTGAATCTTGGTGTCTCAATTCCTCCTCCACTCAGTGGGGTTAGTCCTGTCTTTGGGGGGTGACCCAGAGAAGCCACTGATGCTGCTGAGGAGCTCAGATACTGCAGTCCTGGGGTGACACACCACAGATACGTAGTTACAACTTAGTTTCTTGGAACTGCTTTTGCAATAGCTGGCTGTGTGTTCGGCCCCATATGTCTGGCCATGAGCTATTGCCATTCCCACATGAAGCTAGGCCATGCCTTGGCTGGCACTGCCGCTCGAGCAGACACCCACTCTCCTTTACACTTGCAAAGAGAGAAGAGCTGTTTTCCGCTCTTTTGCCTCTCAGCCCCCCCGCCCCCAGTTCAGATATTAGCAGTGCTGTCCCTTATCGGCTACTTCCCTGCATGCCTGCAAAGGCAGGGAAGTTTGTCACATCCCAGTAGGTGGGCACCTCTAGGACACCTGCTCTATGGGAGGGTGCCAGACATGTCTCTCCCCTCCAGCAGTTCCCTTTGCAACTTACTAGCCAATGACAGGTTTCAGAGTAACAGCCGTGTTAGTCTGTATCCGCAAAAAGAAAAGGAGTACTTGTGGCACCTTAGAGACTGACAAATTTATTTGAGCATAAGCTCATGAAAGTTTATGCTCAAATAAATTCATTAGTCTCTAAGGTGCCACAAGTACTCCTTTTCTTTTTACCAGCCCATGTGGCTTGATCAGAAGGTCTGGCGTGGGCGGAGCTGAGCTGGGAGCCTGTGTCTCATTGTGCATGGGCACTTGAGCCCCACACCCTCTCCCTTTGCTGCTGCTGCTGCAGCAGGCCAAGGTCTGGCTTGCAGGGGCTCTTCTGCAGCTTCCCCTTTTGTCTCTGCTGAGCCCTGTAGTAGTGGGTCTCTTCTTTTCACCTATCCCTGCTGCCACTGGACCCCTCAGCACCCAGCTCAGGGAAGCAGCTCCTTCCCCACTTCACTCCAGTGCCTGCTGCCTCCAGGGAAGGGGACCCAGAGGAAGGGTCCCCCAGGCAGTGGGGGGGGGCGGGGGGGGGGCGGAGGCAGAGATGGAGAATCCCCAGAAGGCGGTGGAGAGAATCCCTCAGAGGCGCAGGGGCAAGGGAGAACAGAGCAGGAGAGGTGGGAGGGGTCCCCCAAAAGGGGAGCAAAGTGGATGGTGACAGCATGTCTCCCGTGAGGTGGTAGGCAGGGAGGGGCCACCATTGCCTTTGTTGATCTTTTAAAGTCTTTTGTTGCCTTCTGTTCAGTGTTTGACTTCACTGGAGAAACCTGGTCTGCAGTGCGACACTCCCAAGAATTAGCCTATTGCTCCCGTCCCCCAGACTCTAAAGGGTACTGCAGCCTCCCCAACAGAATAACCCTGCTGTAGCTCAAACACAAGGCGGGGCTCACAGAGGGAGGTTCCCTGTGCTCTGTATGATGCAGGAGGTCATGCTGGATGATAATCCAGGTCATTTCTGGCTCTGAGTTGCCCTGAGCAGCCTGGAAAAGGCCACACCTTTGTGTGAAGGATGGTGTGCGGGATGTCCCCACATGGCCTTTGGAGAGAGTGCTTCTTGGGCTATGAAGGGGAGGGAAGCCCCTGTCCTCCAGCGTGCAGCGGGGCTGGGGCAGGTTGGGATAATATGGAGGAAGAGCAAGTGAACAGTGCACGGTTGTCTAGCCACCTTGCCTCTACAGAAATGCAGCCTGTAAAACCGATCAGAATGTTTGCAGGAAATGAGTCTTAGATTAATAGCTTGGGATTTAGAGCTGTAATTATCACTGTCCGATGCAAACCTCCTTAAAGCTGGGAGGTGACTTGGTTATTGCAGCTTGCGCAGTGTGAGTCTCTGCCTGTCTGCACATGGAGTCCTGAACACAGCCTCCAGAAACAGGTGACTGAATTAACCAAGGGCCGCTTGCTAGAGCGGTTTTCCCTTGGGGAGGAGGCTAATCACAACCAGAGTTGGAGCTGCTTTGATTGGAGGAAAGAGCATATCCAAAAACACCATAGGGAGCTGATAAGGAAACCCTGCACATTGTAACAAGCACCCACATGTAATTCAGCCACATACTGCACAGAAGAGGAGAAGTTTTAAAGGAATAACACATGGAGTGGGACATGCTTCCCAATACGCCCTAAGATAAATGACCTATCTAGCATTGTGCAAAACTAACTGAAGCATGATCATTATTCTTGTTTCTGCAGCAGAGACGGATAATCCTAAATCTACCTCCCTCTGCACAGGAACTCCCAGTAGAGAGATCTCTGCATTAAAGCAGCTCTCCTGAATTTGCCCTGCACCCCTTGTCTGGACAGGAAGCTGCGTTGTAGAGCAGGTAGCTAACTCGGCTTTGCTTGGGGCAGACCCACTGACTGCTGATCTCTTTTGCCACAGCTGATCCGGGTAGGAATGTATCTGTTTCCCTGGCTCAGAGACCAGCCAGTCACACATGTCATGATGTCATTCTACTGAAAAGGCAGGAAACATCTGTTGTCAAATAGCATTTGTAGGACACAAACCAACTGTGATGCAATCAGGGTTGTTTCTGTTCAATGGAAACTTTGGGCTCAGTTTACAGAATTTGATGCGTTGTGAAGAGCTGGTAGCTCCATGGAGAACCAAGTGTCTGTTTTTTAACCTTAGGCTTAATCCAGTCCAGACATGCCTCCTTCGTCTAAAAGTGTCAATGTTCTCACCTCCTGGCTGTAGCCAATGTGACTGAATGTGGTCTAATGGTCCACTCTCCCCGCTTAGGAATGAAGGGCTCCAATTTTTGCTCACAAATAGCTGGATTCTTAATAGCGTAAATTACAAGATTACAAACTGCGGTACTCTCTCGCTGTGCAACCTGCTGATTGGGATGAGCTTGGGGAAGAGACCCTGGCTGAGGTTTAATTTACTATTGATTCTTTATATCTCTGAGAACAAGATCTGCAGCCCTCCTTTCATGTTCATTGTAATGCCCCATATGCTGATATGCAATTTCCTGTCCAGGGTACCCCCTGCCAGAAGTGACCTGGTATAAGGATGATGAGGAGATGGACCGATACTGCGGCTTACCGAAGTATGAGATTTTCCAGCATGGAAACCGCCACACCCTGCAGTTATACAAGTAAGAAAGAAAGCCAGAGAGCATTTGAGTTTGCTGGAGGAATCCTCTCCATATAACTTGTTTTAACAGAGAGAATACGGATTATTCAGCACAGCCTGAGCTATCTGCTTCTAAATGTGTGAATGCCAGTTTGAGAGAGACACTTCTCAGTCCTGCCTTCCCCTCACCCCCACCATCCATTCATAATCCTGAGCTTTGAATGCCTAATATGGCAGCCATCATCAGCTGTTCAGTTTGCAGCACTCACCAACTTTCCATCACCTTGTCCCTAATGCCACCCCATTCTGGTTGTTGTCACCCCCTTTATTATTCTGACCCCCACCCTGGCAGCCCAAGGCCTCAGCCAGAGCCCCCACTACTGCTACCATTCTCTGGTGTAATGCAGAAAGCAGCAAGTGGGAGAAAGGTCGGGGGTATTAATATCTTCTAAGTATATTAACTCTGGTAGCAGCATGTGTCTCAGTCTGCATGGGAGGAGGAGACCCTACAGAATGATGGGAGCTGTGAGATGAAAAGGCAGAGGAGCTGATGGTGAACAATAGTGGTGAACGCAGCAGACAGATAAGCTAGGATGAGGCTGGAACTTCCTTTTAGGAATAGCTAATAGTCCCAGAGTAGCTTTCGGCAACCTTGGTGAAGCCACAGTCAATGGAGTGGTGAGGACAGACTCCAGATTGGAAGGGGTCAGGAGGAGAGCTGGGTCAGAGGAAGTTGAGGCAGTTAGAATAAACAGCAGGATTTTCCCAAGCTCTGCCCACAAACCAAGCTCTACCAGTATATGATGCTGCTCACAATAGACCCTACAGATGGTCAAATCATGGTCACGTGGGCTCTGCTGTTCCCATGGCCAGGGCTGAATTACGGTATTGGCAAGTGCTAAGCCCCATCTCCCAGTCACATGGTGATCTGAAAACTATTTTTAGTCCACACAGCAGGTTAGTAGGAGGAAAGTGCTGGTATTCTCCCAGGTGCCACCCATTTATGACACCAAAATGAAATTACTCTCTGAACAGATTGTGCAGCTCTTCATAATATGGTTGCCCTTCTCTTTTCTGGCATACTGTGATCAGCAATGAAAGAACTCTCAATGTTGACATTCAAATTACTGTAATTGGGCACGAGAGTCAATACCTTACTGAGATGCATGGGGCAGATCACACCTCTTAGAGCCATTGTTTCAGGCTCTCTGCATACTCAGGCAGCTGTTGCTGCATTGGTTGTGCTCACGTCACATTTTCAAGGTTTTCTTCGCAACCTAACTGTGAGAAACTAACTCACTTTTAAAATGAAAGCTGAGATTGTGGCTCACAGCTTCAGTGTTCTGATTCAGTATATCCCAGCCCAATTCGAGTCCTGGGTTTTGGAGACCAGAGAGAATAAGGGAGATAGGACAGTGTTTAAGGGTGGCACATAGCCACTGACACCAGCATGTGTTCTCCCTAAATTCATAGCTCATGTTGTGAAGTTTACAGGTGGAGAGTCAGCTCTGCTACACTGACTTCCCACCATAGGCGCTGACTTCTGCTTGTGCCAGTGGGTGCTCGACCCCCTCACTGCCCCTACCCCTGCCCCGTCCCCATTCCAACCCCTTCCCCAAAGTCCTTGCCCCAACTCCACCCCCTCCCTGCCCCTATTCCAACTCCTTCCCTAAATCCCTTCCCTGGCCCTGCCACGTTCCCGCTCCTCCCCCCTCCCTCCCAGAGCTTGCTATGCCGCCGCCAAACAGCTGTTTGGAGGCAGCAAGCGCTGGGAGGTAGGTGGAGAAGCGGGGATGCGGTACGCTCAGGAGAGGAGGTGGCGGCGGAGGTGAGGTGGGGCAGGGAGGGGAGCTTGGCTGCTGGTGTGTGCAGAGCACCCACTAATTTTTCCCCATGGGTGCTCCAAAGCACCCACAGAGTCGGCGCCTGTGCTTCCCACTGACTCTGGGTTTATACCAGTGTAACAGTAAACACGTGAACTTCTTCCCTGAGTAGATGCAGCCGTATATTCAAACTTGGGTGTGTGCGTACCCAGCACCCTGGAGCCAGAGAATTTTGGCTTAAGTACCCACAGAGGGGTGGCAGTTGTCTCATGGCCATAGCTCCTCCCTGGGCTATATGAGGCAGCACTGCTCGGATCCCCTTCAGTTCCTTCTTACCGCCTGGGACTCGAGTTGGAGCTCTGTATGGTGTTTACCTCACAATCCTCTATTTAGTGACTTTTCTAGTTTTTGTGGTTAGTTAGTGTTAGTTAGCTGTAGTTTGTGTTTCCCTGGTGATATCCTCCCTAGGCTTCAAACATTGACCGTCTTGTGGGGGAGTGATCCCCAGCAACGATCGCCACACGCTGTGTTTGCTGTATTAAGGCAAGGCCCATATCAAGGAGCAAGGTTTGATTTGCAGATTATTCTCCAAATGGACTCAAGTGGCGAGGGATCTTCGTCTGAAGTGGCACCTGCTCGAACGGGCCATGCGTGCTGGTTTGGCACCTAGGCTCTCATCAGATCGGAGGTCACCCTCCCCACTGCTCTTCAAGGACCCCTCTCATGAGATACTGCTCCTTGATCAAGTCCATTTTCTGCTAGCTTTAGGAGCGGTGGAGGAGGTTCTGCCAGAACATCAGGGTCATAGTTTCTACTTCTGGTACTTTCTGGTGCCCAAATCCAAGGAAGGGGTAAGACCCATTCTCAGTCTTTGTGGCCTTAACAAATCTATGAGATACCTGAGGTTCTGAATGGTCACTTTTGAGACAACGCGGAGAGAATAGTCGACAAACGACTGGCTTGCTGCTCTGGACCTTTAGGATATCTATTGTCATGTGGCGATTTTGCTGGGTCACAGAAAGTTCCTTCGGTTTGTCCTGGCAGAGCGTCATTGTCAGTACACGGTGCTTCTATTTGGCCTTTCTTCTGCCCCCTGGGTTTTTTCCAAATGCAAGGTTGTCATGATGGTTTATCTTAGAAAGAAAGGAATCCACATCTTCCCATATTTGGAAAACTGGTTACTGTGGGATAGGTCCAGAGAGGAAATTCTTGCTCATTCAATGTTCAAATGTTGCTCTGGATAGTTTATTGTCTGACTCTTCACGCCTTGGACAGATTGGTCCATCTTCCTCAACTCATCCTGGTTTCCTGGCAGTGATGGATGCGTCCAGACAATCCAGCCCTTGCCAGCCAGGTCTGTTGTCACTGGCACCTCCCTAATGGGTTGGGGAGCACACCTGGGTCCAAGGTCTGTGGTCAGAGTAGGAGTCCTTACTGCATATCAACGTGCTGGAGCTTTGGACCATCTACAATGAGTGTCACGCTTTTGTGGACCATATCAGGGAGTGGTTCACTACTTGCCGATAATACCATGATGATGTATTATGTGAACAACCAAGAGGGAGCTTGCTCTAGGACGCTCTACCTAGAGGTGATCAGGTTATGGCCGTTCTGCATTGAGGAGAACATTACTCCGGTAGCCAACCATTTGCCAGGGGTCTAGAATCATCTCATGGACCATCTTAGCAGGAATTTTTTCCTGAGTCACAAATGGTCTCTGAAGACAAGCATCCTCCAGGTCATCTTCGCAGCTGGGAGAATCCCAATGATCGACCCATTTGCTATGAGGGACAACAGGAAATGCAATCTGTTCTGCTCTTGAGGGGGCCTCAGACCGGGCTTCTTGTCTGACACTTTCAGTTGGCAGTCAGCTCTCCTGTACATTTTTCCCCCAGTCATCCCACAGGTCATCCTCAAGTTGAAGGCAGATTGGGCCAAGCTCATTCTCGTTGCCCAGGCATCGCTGAGGCCCTGCTGATTCTCCTACCTTCTTGAGTGGTCCATTCAACCTCCCATACCGCTTCCTCTCCCTCCCTACTCGCTCAGAATCATGGTCGCACTTTGCCTTCCACACTCAGCTCTCTGCATCTCCAGGTGTGGCTGCTGAGTGAGGAGGAAGAGCGATATTTGGAGGCTTCTGTCCAGGACATCTTGGAGTATCTGCTGCACCATCAGTCATCTGGACTTGCGCTTAGTTCATTGAGGGTTCTCCTGGTGGCGATATCAGTGTTTCATCCCCCCCATTCAGGGAAGATCAGTCTTCTCCAATGCCATAGTAGCAAGATTCTTAAAAGGTCTTCTTGGTCTCCGTCTTCCAGACTGAGAGCCGGTCTCTTTGTGGGACCTTAACACAGTCCGAGTGGCTTTGATGGGACCTCTGTTCGAGTCCCAGGCATCTTGTCCCTTTCTCCTTTCGATCAGAAGGGCGCAGTCCTGGTAGTGATAACATCTGCTAGGGGAGTTGAGAGTTTCAGGCTCTGATGGCAGAGCCTCCTAAAACACAATTCTCCAAGGACAAAGTGACTTTATGACCACACCCAAAATGTTGCCTAACATGGTTTCTCAATTTCATTTGAACCAGGTGGTATGTTTACCTGTGCCTTTTTTTTCCCCTTAAGCCACATTCATCTCTGGAGGAGAAGTGTCTCCATATGTTAAACCGCCAGACATTGCCTGACATCTATCTGGACAGGAGTAAACTGTTTTGTGCTTCGCCTCATCTGTTTGTGCCATATGCAGATCATATGAAGGGACAGGACGTCTCTTCGCAGATGATCTCTAAATGGATAACATCCTGTATTAAGCCTGCATATGAAATAGCTTTGGCTACGCTCCCTCAGCATGCGTGAGCTCATTCTGTGAGCACAAGCAACGGCAATAGTGTTCCTATGTGACGTCCCAGTCCTGGACATGTTGCAGGGTGGCCACGTGGGGGTCCACACATTTACAAACCATTACACCATCACAACAGCTTCCAGGGCAGATGCAAGTTTTCATAGAGTGGTCCTGCAGTTCTTGTGCAGATAGAGTCCCACCTCCAGGGGGGTGTGTGTGTGGCGGGGGGGGGGGGTACGGCTTGTGAGCCACCTACGTGGAATACATGGCTGCATCTGCTCGAAGACAAAGACATCGGAGTCTCGTCTCTGGGCATTCAGTGAGAAAGAACCAAGTGGCGTCAGAGTGGCACTGCCCCATATAGCCAGCGGAGGGTCTATGGCCATGAGGCGTGAGCACCATCTCCTACAAGTACTGCTAGGCAAAATTCTCTGGCTCCAGCATGCTGGGCGTGCACAGAGCTAAGTAGAAACATGTCTGCGTCACATCTTGAAGAACTACAATCACAGTAAGTAACCGTTTCATCTCACAGAAGCAGGAAGCCTTATGGATCTCTGTCTGAGAGGAGCCCTAGAGCTGTGATGGCAGAGAGATGGCGTAGTAGTGTCTGTTGTGTTAATCTTGATGGAATATATGGGCCCAGAGAGTCAGAGGTGTTCACACATTCCTTTCACTGTACAGCATTAAACAAGGCTCAGGGTTATGGAATACAGAGACCTCCACCTGCTTAGCCCATTACAAATCTTTTCAACCTGTTATTAAAGAAATGGGGGGGGGGGAAGGGGGGGCGGGGGACAGTGAGATAAATTTGAAAGGTAAAGTATCAAGTAGGGCTTTCATTTTAATGATATTCCTTATTCTCTTTAGCTGTAGAGGGGTTTTAGGACACCGATCCCTGTCGATGGTGTTAAAGATGGTAATAACTGCCCTTTGTGTGGGGTGGGGGAAGAGAAGTTGTTTGTTGAAATGGCTGGAGCTGTCATAGCTGTTGTGGTTGAAGTCTGGTCTTACCTCCTAGAAGACCAATCACTACAAACACATGAAAGAGGAGAGAAAAGAACACAAAGAGAGAGAACGCAGCTTTTGTCTGTAGGGCTGGCTTGTACTTGTAATCTCACTGGTGGAGAAACACTGGCCCAGCACACAGTCTGATCAGCCACTCCGAGACCCGGCAAAATTGTACCAGCATCTGCCTGTTTCGAGCAGGGGTTCATAACCATTTTTTTGAATTCCACTCCCACCTTGGCATTATTTTTTAATTGGGTTTAAGCGGGGGCTGGAGGTTTATTTGGGAATTGGATGGGAGCTGTGAGAGGGACAGGTTTGGGGGCTGTGGGTGATGTTGTGGGGGTGGAGGGACTGGGAGTGCAGGAAGCTGTGTGGTTGTGCTGGTGGCCACAGTTACCTCTGGCTGGCTCCCTCCTCCACAGCCCATTCCCCTTCTCCTCTTCTCTCCTCCACTGTGCTTGCAGGCACTTGCAAGGGATGGACTCACCGCTGCCACAACAAGAATGGGACTGGTTTGCTGGGCTCTGGATGGACTCTGCCCACAGCACTATATGGGGCTCCCAGTGATGCCCAGCACTGGGCTCTGGGGACTCCCCCTGTTCATCCTGCTGCTGGGCAGCTTAGCACTGCGCTGGCCCTGCCACTGCCGGAGGTGGGCTTCGCCTGCCGAGCTGGGCTGTGCATGTGGGCAACGGGGTGGCTTAGATTTGGGGGAGCTGAGCAACCTCCAGCCCTAGCCACCGTTACCTATGCTGCCCCCCCCCATCACAACAGAGGGACAGACGGGTCAACTTTGAGTGGTGTTGTGACCCTGTGGACCAGGTTGCAACGCCATTCTCTTAAACAGGCCTGGCTCACCGCACGCACCTAGAAAGTCTGACACCCACACCCCCAAGGTGAGAACTTCTGGTACAGGGCATTGTCTCTCTGCCATAGACTCACAGCAGTGTTAAAACTTGTACAGTCTTGGCTGGCTGAGCTAGACTCTCGTTAGACAGAAGGCAAAAGGACAGGGATAAGAGGGATAAGATATAAAGTGGGGAAGGAAAAGGAGACCCAAAGGAAGGGGTGTTGGCAGGAACCAGGCAGTGTTCAGGATTTAGCTCAGGGGTGGGCAAACTTTTTGGCCTGAGGGCCACATCTGGGTATGGAAATTGTATGGCAGGCCATGAATGCTCACGAAATTGGGGGTTGGGGTGCAGGAGGAGGTGCGGGCTCTGGGGTGGGGCCAGAAATGAGTTCAGGGTGCAGGAAGGGGCTGGGGCAGGGGGTTGAGGTGTGGGGGGGGGAGGGCTCTGGCTGGGGATGCGGGCTCTGGGGTGGAACTGGCGATGAGGGGTTGGGGGTGCAGGAGGGTGCTCCGGGCTGGGACCGAGGGATTCGGAGGGCTGGAGTGGGATCAGGGCTGGGGAAGGGGATTGGGATGCAGGAGGGGGTAGGGGTGCAGGCTTCAGGCGGCACTTACGTCAAGCAGCTCCCAGAAGCAGCGACATGTCACCCCTCTGGCTCCTATGCGGAGGCGCAGCCAGGCATCTCTGAGGGCTGCCCTGTCCGCAGGCATTGCCCGTGCAGCTCCCATTCACCACAGTTCCCGGACAATGGGAGCTGTGGGGGCAGCACTTGGGGTAGGAGCAGCGTATGGAGCCTCTTGGCTGCCCCTAAACATAGGAGCCGGAGGGGGGACATGCCCCCAACCCTGCTCCCCAGCTGGAGCGCCGGAGCGGGCCAAGCCCCAGACCCTGCTCCCCAGCAGCTCGAGGGCCGGATTAAAACATCTGGAGGGTCGGATGCAGCCCCTGGGCCATAGTTTGCCCACCCCTGATTTAGCTGGTCCAGCTGGGTCCTTCTGGCCCAGTCTGTTGAAGACATCTGTCATGATCAGGCTGACAAAAGCCCAGCAGTGTCATGGTGGATCCCAGGAGATGGTGAGGGTGGCAGCCATGATGGTGAAGCTTACTCCTTTCCTGTTCACCCATCTCTCAGCTGGCCAGCTAATTAACTTTAAGAACCCCTCCCACAAAGAGAGTGATGGGTAGAATAGCCCATCTCTTCATTATTTTACCCTTCTGTTAAATCCTTATTTCCAATGCACTAAGTTTGGCTCATTGATTTCCAGTCCCACCCTCCTCTGGTTTACCAGACATGATTGGAAAAGTCCTTGATACATCAGGAGGCCATTCGGTTGCTATAGGTGGCCGGAACCTTTTATGAACTTTTATCCACTTTCCCGCAGCAAGATTCATAAATGGGTTTGTCCTGCTAGGCCCCACTTGTTACAACCAGTCAAGGTAGGTTACAAACAACTACTGGGCATAGGCATGTGAGGTGAGGTGGAGTTGGGGGAGTGATCTCATTAGACTGGTTTCCTGTGGCAAAAGGGAAGGCTGGAGGAGGAAATTCAAGAAGCAGAGTTAGATGGAGCACGTCAGAGCCTGAGAGAGGAATCCTGCATGGGGATTCACTTGATCAGGGTGGAATCAATGGAGTTCTTGGTGCCATCCGTTCCTTCTTCACCACAGTCCTCTCCAGTTTAGGCCAATGCCAATATTTCAGCTTATGCCTCCTGCATGTGGAAACTGAGGATCATATTGTGGCTGCCTTGCATATGTTAGGGAGTCTCTTGCCAAGGCACCTGCTCCAGGGGCAGCCATCCATCTTCTTGTTGCTAGTGCTCTGGGAGCATTGGGTGTGGGGAAAGCAGGCTGGCACTGATTGTAGTGCTCCAGACCCAGCTGGGCATCTGAGCAATTATGGCTTCACCCCTGTGCATTCGCCTGTGTCTGTGGCGCAAGAAGGGGGAGTGCATGGCTGCACCACTGGAGCTGGTGAATCTCAGTGCCTCTTGGTACCCTTGCTTGGGCAGCACCCTCCAGCCAGCTGTGGCTAAGAGCTATAGGGAATTCCTCATCTGGCCAGGAAAGCTCAAAGTTTGAGCATAACTCAGCCAAACAGTCACCACTTCTGAGTATGGATTTTTGTTAGTCTTTTTACCTTGACAAATTCATGGCAGTTTCACAAGCACTTGGGTTTCGGTTAGACTCTACCTGATGTGAGCCCTTTAGTATTTGTGACGTCATATGGTGAACAGACTTGAAAATAATGGTGATACCAAAATATCCCCCATTTCCTGAGTGTTGTACCCGGTGGCTACTCTTTGACCAGCTGTAAAAAGGACTCTTCTCCTGAACTGTTCTCACTGACGTGTGTGTGGGTGTGTTCACGCGTGTCTGGAAAGTGCCTTGAGGGGGACAGGTGTGTCTCACTATGTTGTTTTTGGTCACCAGATGCAGAGAGGATGATGCGGCCATTTACCAGGCCTCTGCTAGGAATACCAAAGGCATCGTGTCCTGTTCCGGTGTCCTGGAAGTGGGAACCATGACGGAGTATAAAATACATCAGAGGTGGTTTGCCAAACTCAAGCGAAAGGCAGAAGCCAAGTTGCATGAAATAGAGCAGAGCCGAAAACGAGGGAAAGAAAACATGGAGGTGGAGAAGCTGAGGAGGACAAGCCCTGAGAGATTCCAGCGAAAGCGCCGGCTGACTGGGGATCTGAATCTGCGTTCAGGTGCCTCCCTATGGGAGAAGGAAGATATAGCAAAGGTGCATGTTGGGGATCCTAAGTCAAGATTATGGGAAGATGTTGCTGAGCCCAAGGAGCCGTCCTTAAATGCAACCGCTGGATATTCAAACAACTTCCTAACAAGGCCTCTGGATGCAGAGGTGACCACCAATGGAGACTCCTCTATGGAAAGCGGGGAGGAAAATGGAAATAGCTTTTTCACATACATCTATGAGACGGTGGAGGAAATAACTACCAAGCCCACCACCAGAGAGTCCTTTGCTAAAAAGAAGAAAAAGAAAGGGGAAGAGCCTGCTGCCCTGTTGGCAGCAAAACAGGAAGTTTCAAGTCAAGAAAATGGGCTGAGAGAGAGCCAAAATCTCTCTCAAAGTCAAAGAAATGCCCCTTCCGTCGCCCTGCTGGGGAGCATGCAATCAGTAGCTGCAATGAGCCAGGTGGTGGGAGATGTTCCAGAAGTCAAAGAACTTGGAACACCCAGCAGTCAGGAGGATGCCGAAACTGGCAAACCTCAGCCATGCTCCCCGCCTTTCAGGGGTGACACTTACTTCTCCTTGACAGAGATGTATCTTGAGAGTGGAGCAAAACATGTAATGGAAGAGAAGATGCCACAAGCCCCAGAAGAAGCTGAGAATGGGGCTCAGCTGCAGTTTCCGGCTGTGAGCATTAACAGGCAAAGAGATACTCCTCCACCAGCATCTGAGATGTTCCTGGTAGAGGCTGTAGCAGGAGAGGAGCAGAAAGGCCAATCTGTGGAACAGGAACTGGAGGGGAATGAGGCCATAGATACAAAGGTAACCAAAAAGGAAAGTGAACCGCCTGGGGATTTGAATAAGAAGAGAGTTGAGCCTCCTAGCAGGACCCTGGAGCCAAGCTCTGCAATGCAGCACCCCCTCGTGATGGGAAATGCATCAGGGACTTCTTGCATCTCCTCGGGCAAAAACATCCAAGAAACAGACTTGCTGGACTCTGTACAAGTGAACACCGAGCAGCCCCTTCAGCATACTACCCCATCTCTGAATCAAGTGGCCCCATGTCTGGATTTGTCCCAGCTGAGACAGGAAGCAGGAGGAAGCTTGCTTCAGGGCTCCTTGGAAGAACAGGTGGTCTTCAAAGTGCCGTGTGAGGTAATGTAAGTTCTATTTTTTTTTTTTTATTTTTTTTTTTTTGGGAGGGTGACCTCAGGCAAATGTTTCCAAATCAGCTAAGCAGTGAGCACAGATCACTCTTAGCTATAAATGGCAACTGGGAATGCTGAATGTGTATGACAAACAGAGAGCATGATGACATCTGTTCAGTTTAGCAATGAGCCTTGGCTTCTAAGTGGCACAGTTAGTAAGTCGTTATGTAAACGAAAAACAGACATGCCAGGTAGGCTCTGTGAACTTCACTGGGCAGCGGGTGGAATTTTGTTTATGGTAAAACATACATACAGTAGATCTGGCCATTTGTTGGCTCCATCTGCCCTGCTGGAACAGTGCTGTTGAAGAGTCATTGTGCTGGCTACTGAGTCGGAGCACTGCATCTGTTCCTGACTGTCACCAGTTCCTTTCAGTCCGTGTCTATTTTTGTCACTTAATCTGAAGTGTTTTCCATGAAATGCGGTATTGGGCTGGAGGTTACATGTTCCCTTATTAACATGTTTTACGGCCCAACATCCTGTGATCCTGATTTCAGGGCACAGTTGGGATTTTACATGTGAACAATGACATCAGTGTGCCGGGGGGTCATTACAGTACAGATCTAGATGAATAAAGAGACCAAGTTGAGGCCCCACTGCCAGGAGAATAGAGAGCGGCAGGTGCATGTGGATTCAGTCTCCTGCTCCAGTTCCCCCAGAAGGTTGGAAAAAGCCCAAACTTCCCACCTGTATATCATTGTGATGGCCTGGGCCAGCTAGTTGTGACCCGCTTCTGCTCTCTGAAACCATTTCTTATACACTGTTACTACACCAGCAAAGAGGAGTACCGTATTTCTGAGGGGGGGTTACTCCTGCCTGGGTATAGCCAAATGTACAGAGCATAGCATAGCTGTCACTCACACCACATACTTGGCAGGTAATGCAATACATCCACTGACTGTAATGGGAAGTTGAAACTGCTAGGTGTTCCAGCATTTCCCAAGGCTGGCACCTGCCTTCCTCTTCTAGATTTCCTTGCAGATGTGCAGCTGTAGCCGGAAGCACAGCCTTGTAATGTTAAGGAACCGGTCAAGATCCATTTCTGGACACAAGCTTCACAAAAAAAAAAACCCCAAAACAGTTACTCACCTTCTCGTAACTGTTGTTCTTTGAGATGTGTTGTTCATGTCCATTCCAATCAGGTGTGTGTGTGCGTGCACAGCAGCTGGAAGATTTTTCCCATAACAGCATCCGTCAGGTCAGTCCGGGCGCCCCCTAGAGTGGCGCCATCATGGCGCTCAATATAGGGCCCTACCAACCCGCCACCTCCTCAGTTCCTTCTTGCCAGCTACTCTGACAGAGGGGTAGGAGGGTGGGTATTGGAATGGACATGAACAACACATCTCGAAGAACAACAGTTATGAGGAGGTGAGTAACCATTTTTTCTTCTTCAAGTGTTTGTTCATGTCAATTCCAATCAGGTGACTCCCAAGCCTAAGTTCAGGAGGTGGGGTCGGAGTTCTCCACTGACTGGAGCACCACTCTACCGAAGGCTGCATTGTCTCTGGACTGCTGGGTAATCACATAATGCGCGGTGAAAGTATGTATGGAGGACCACGTCGCCACTCTGCATATTTCCTGGGTCGGGACTTGCACCAGGAATGCTGCTGAAGAAGCTTGTGCCCTGCTGGAGTGCGCAATGAGCGGAGGGGCAGGCACCTCTGCCAGGTTATAGCATTCACGGATACAGGACGTGATCCAGGAGGAAATTTGTTGGGAGGAGACTGGAAGACCCTTCATCCTGTCTGCCATGGCCAAAACAGTTTCATTCTTTCAGTGTAAAAGGCTAGTGCTCTGTGGATGTCCAATGACTGAAGCCTCTGCTCTCTGCCTCTCGAGTGTGGCTTAGGATAGAACACTGGGAGGAAGATGTCCTGGTTGATGTGAAACTGGGAGACAACCTTTGGGAGAAAAGCGGGATGTGGCCTGAGCTGAACCTTGTCCTTATAGAACACGGTGTAAGGGGGCTCTGATGTTAGGGCCTTGATCTCAGTCACCCTCCTGGCGGAGGTGATTGCTACCAGAAACTCCACCTTGTATGACAGGTAGAGCAGCGAACAAGTTGCCAGCAGTTCAAAGGGTGAACCCATCAATTTGGAAAGGACCAGATCGAGGTCCCAGGTCAGGGCCGGTTGCCAGATGTGCGGATATAGCCTGTTGAGACCTTTCAGGAAATGGCTGACCATAGGGTTGGCAAACACCGACCGGCCCTCTGAGCCTGGATGGAAGGCAGAGATGGCGGCCAAGTGAACCCTTATTGACGACATGGACTGCTTGGGATTGAGAAGGCAGTCCAGTATGGTTGGTATAGGGGCGAGTGTCGGGGATGAGTGATGCTGCGCCGATGTCGCTAAGGTGCCACAAGTACTCCTTTTCTTTTTGCGAATACAGACTAACATGGCTGCTACTCTGAGACCAGATTGAGAATCTTTTCCACTTGTCAAGGTAGGTAGCCTTGGTGGAGGGTTTCCTACTGCCCAGGAAGACTTGTCTAACCGGGTCTGAGCAGGAGAACTCTGTGGGGTTCAGCCATGGAGCTTCCACACTGTGAGGTGCAACAACTCGAGGTTTGGGTGCTGGAGACGGCCGTGATACTGAGTTAAGTCCAGGAGGAACGGCAAGGTAACTGGGGCTTCTACAGATATTTCCAGGAGAGATGTGTACCAGTGTCGGCGGGGCCAGGCTGGAGCTATCAATATCACTGAAGCTTCTTTCCTGCGTATCTTGAGGAGCACCTTGTGAATGAGAGGGAAGGACAGGAATGCGTAGAGGAGACGGCCTCCCCATGGGAGGAGGAATGCATCTGCGATGGAGCCTGGGCTGTGATTCAGGAAGGAGCAAAACTGCTGGCACTTCCTCTTGCGTCAAGTGTCGAACAGGTCCATCTGGGGAAAACCCCACCGTTGGAAGATGGAGTTCACAATGTCCAGGTGTAGGGACCACTCATGGCCGTGAAAAGACCTGCCGAGATGGTCCGCCAATTCGTTCTTGCTCCCGGGAGGTACAATGCTTGCAGGTGTATCGAATGAGTTACACAAAAGTCGCACAGCATGAGGGCTTCCTGGCACAGGGGAGAGGAGCGTGCACCCCTGTTTGTCGATATAGAACATCGTCATGGTGTTGTCTGTCATGACTGATACACATCTCCCTGTCAAGTGGGCTCAGAAAGTCTGGCATACCAGATGCACCCCTCTCAGCTCTCTGACATTGATGTGGAGAGCAAGTTCCGCCTGAGACCGGAGGCCTTGTGTCCTGAGGTCTCCCAGATCTGCTCCCCAGCCCAAGGCTGACCCGTCTGTCACTAGCGAGAGGGATGGCTGAGGAGCGGTGAAGGGGACCCCTGCACACAGTACCTGCGGGTCAAGCCACCACTGGAGGGAGTTGAGGACCAGGCGAGGCAGAGTGACAACCCTTTCCAAACCGTCCCGAGCTGGCCAATACACTGAGGCTAGCCACGATTGGAGAGGCTGGAATCTGAGCCTGGCATGTTGCGCCACATAGGTACAAGAGGCCATGTGTCCTAGAAGTTTCAGGCAATTCCTTGCTGTGGTGGTGGGAAACTTTTTGAGACTTTGAATGATGTTGCCCAGGGCCCGAAACCTCATTTCTGGGAGGTATGCCCTGGCCTGTGTCGAGTCCAGCACCACCCCTGTGAACTCTATCTGCTGAACAGGGGACAGAGTTTATTTCCCCATGTTCAAGTTAAGGACCAGTTCATCAAACATCGTTCTTATGAAGTTGACTTGTGCCTCCATTTGAGCCCTGGAGCAGCCCTTGATCAGCCAGTCGTCAAGGTACGGGAACACCTGTACCTGACGCATGCATAGGAACGCGGCCACGACTGCCATGCACTTGGTAAACACACAAGACGCTGCTGACAGGCCAAACGGGAGGACTGTGAACTGGTAGTGTTTGTTGCTCACCACAAACCTGAGGTACCTTCTATGGGACAGTGTAATTGTTATATGAAAATATGCATCCTTCAAGTCTAGGGCGGCATGCCAGTCCCCTAGATCCAAGGAAGGGATGATGGAAGCCAAAGAGACCATGCGGAACTTCAGCTTCCTCATGAACTTGTTGAGCTCCCATAGGTCTAGGATGGGTCTGAGCCTGCCTTTGGCTTTCGGTATCCGGAAATACCAGGAATAGAAACCATTGCCCTTCTGCTCCAGAGGAACCTCTTCCACTGCCCCTAGCAATAGGAGCGAATGAACCTTCTGTATGAGGATTTGCTTGTGAGAAGGGTCCCTGAAGAGGGTAGGGGAAGGTGGATGGAAGGGTGGAGGGCAGAGAATTGGAGAGCGTATCCCCTCTCTACCATGCAGAGCACCCAGCGGTCTGATGTGATACGGACCCACGCAGGATAGAAAGGGCATAGTCACGACCAGAAGGTAAGGCAAGTTGGATCCAGTCCAAGTGCTGGTGTGCCATCCTCGTTTGCACCTTCAGAAGGCCTGCTTCTGGCCAGATGAAGGTTTGGACGGACTAGAGCCCTGGCCTGAGGACAGGTGTGGCCTCTTCCTGCCACTCCTGCTTCTCCTCCGTGAGCCATCCTGCCAGTTCTGCTGTTGGTAGAACCACGGAGGAGGTTGTGGCCTAAAAGCCTCCACTGCTTGGCGGGGATATGGAAGCCCAGTGATTTGAGGGTGGCTCTTGAGTCTTTTAGGCTATGTAGTCTTTTATCCGTCTTTTCAGAAAATAGAGTCACGCCCTCAAAGGGGAGATCCTGAATGGTCTGCTGGACCTCGTATGGCAGACCTGATGCCTGGAGACCCTTCTCATGGCAATCCCAGTAGACATCACCCGAGTGGCCGCATCAGCCCCACCCAGAGCGGCCTGCAACGAAGCTCAGGAAATGAGCTTGCCCTCCTCCACCAGGGCCGAGAATTCGGCATGGGAGTCCTGTGACAGCAGCTCTATGAACTTTGCCATTGCCCCGCATGTATTGTAGCAATACCTGCTGACAATGGCCTGCTGATTAGAAATGCGGAGCTGCAAGCCGCCAGTGGAGTAGACCTTTCTCCCAGAAAGGTCGAGTCATTTCACCTCCCGATTCTTTGGGGAGGGGCCTTGGTAGGTGCTCACATTGGTTAGCAGTATCCACGACCAAGGAATTTGGTGGAGGATGGGCATACAAGTGCTCGTAGCCCCTGGACAGCACAAAATAGCGTCTTTCATTGTGCTTAGCCATAGGAGGCAACAACGCTGGGGTCTGCCACACGGTTTTGGTGGTGTTGGCAATGGTCTTTATGGGGGTAGGGCAATATGAGCAGGTCTGGAGGGGGCAAGGATATCCACCGTTGGATCTGCATCCTCCACTACCTCCTCCACCTGAATGCCCAGGCCCTGGGCAACCCTCCTCAGCAATTGCTGTAGGACCCTGTTGTCCTCCAGGGCCGGGGCTACCAAAGTGCCTGCCAGCGCTTCATCTGGAGAGGAAGAGGAAGAGACCCCCGCAAGGAGTGGCTATTCTCTTCCCTCCGCACCCAAGGAGTCCTGCAGTGCTTGGGGATCCTGGGCTGAAGCCGATGCGAACGGTGCTATGGCCCTCGGTGCCAGAGCTGTATATGTCAGTGCCGAGGCTCCCGGTGCTGAAGTTGTTGAAGCTGTCAGTGCTGAGGAGTCGGCGCTGAAACCGCTGGGGCTGGCCTAGACGATGGGTTGGAGTTCGGATGGTGACGTCAGGGAACAATAGAGCTACCCCTGATTCTGCTAATGCCGACGGTGCCAGTGGCGGTACAAAAGTAGCCGAGGCCACTGCCGCTGCCCTGGAATGCGACCCTTGGCCTTGGTGAAGGGCCCAGGGAGTCCAAAAGGGCCACTGTGCCGGGTAACGGTGCCGGTCTCGTGATGACCTGGACTGTTTACTTCTGCTCCTACGAGATCGATAGGAGTCTGACTCAGAGGTCTCCGAAAAGGAGGACCATGGGGGAGTGGTATTTCAAGGCACGGAGGGGCCGCGTTGCGGGCTCGGGGACCGATGAGGGTGTTGACCCTGTTCTGGTGCCGGGGAGCGGTGCACCAGGGATGAAGACCCCCAGGCTTTCCCCTTGATGGTGCCAGGGGAGCGACTGGTGCTGACGACCTCTCCTGTCTAGGCGGGGAGAATGGTGCCGTAAGCTGGAGCAGGTCCCATGCTGCCTCAAACACCTCTGGGGTCGACAGGAGGTGTAGTTGTCAGCTCGGCCTCAGCGAGCGAGAAGGGTCTGGACTCGACCGCCCTTCCACGGGGGCAGGAGTCGACGCGACCGTCTCTGGCAGCAAGGCCGAAGTAGTGTGGCCCTACTCAGGACTCACAATGGCTGGCTCTTTGGGTCTAGCTGGGGTGGGTGGAACGACCCCTCTCTGGCCTCCTCTTCTTCTGTGGCACTGGCGATTGAGACCGGTGCCTGCCTGCGGCATGTGAGCTGCGAGTGGAGCCATGACGATGCCGAGAGTCCTTGTCTTTACTTGGCACCAATCCCCGTGCCGACGGTGCTGGGGCACTGCGTACCGAGGAGGAGGTACTCGGCACCGGGGTCGCATTGGGGCTGGAGTGCCGCTTCCATTAGAAGGATCTTCAGGCGCTGATTTCTATCTTTCAGTGTCCTGGTGCGAAACTTCCTGCAGATCCTACAGCGATCCTTTTGATGGCTTTCCCCCCAAACACTTCAGACACGAAGTGTGAGGATCGCTTCCGGGCATACACTTGCTGCAGACCTCACAGGCTTTGAAGCCAGGAGACCGCGGCATGCCCTAGTGCCGGAATAGCACTGGAGGGAAAGCCCCTCCAAAGGAAACTTAAGAACTAAATAAAGGACTTACTAACTACTTAACGCTATGGAACTAATGAGAACTATATACAGACTGCCAAATGGGCTTGTCACGACAAGAGCAAGGGGAAGTTCCAGCTAACCATCACTGGTGGTAAGAAGGAACTGATGGGGGTAGCGGCTCGGTAGGGGCCTATATTGAGCGCCATGATGATGCCACTCCAGGGGGTGCCCAGACCAACCCGACTGATGCTGATAGGGGAAAAATCTTCAGGCTGCCATGCACGTACGCACATGCACATACCTGATTGGAATTGTCATGAACAAGCACTCGAAGAAGAATTGAGGTTCTGTATCCTGGAGTCATCTGCAGTTATCCCAGTACAGTCCCCTGGACCCTTCTTTAAGCTGACTGCGCAGCCCCCATGGGCCATATCACTTCTCTTACCATCAAGCTGCTGCATTAATCCCTGCCGTGCCACAAAAATCCGCAGCAACACTGCTCTTAAGCTTTGCCACCTGCCACTTGGCTTTGTGCTGCTTGCTCCCGAGCAGGAGGGTTTCTGGCACCAGTCATATGCTGCCATCCTTAGGGCTTTGTCTACACTGGAAAACGCATCCTCTTAGAAAACATGCTCCTGTCATGGGGCAGGACTCACCCCTGCGGCGCCTCCTGCTGGTCTCTCAGGGAATTAGCTCTTCCAGCCTCCAGAGCACCTTCTGCAGGCTGGTGTCTTGCTGCCGCTGGCCCCCGTGTCCCTCCCGGACCCCGGTGCCCCTGTCCCTGGGGTGCTGCCCCCTGGCATGCCCCCACAGTCTCTGGGTCTCCCCCTCCCAGGGGAACTCCCAACCCTGTATCCCCACCTCGCCTCAGGATATGGCTACTGCCCAGTCATCATCTAGCCCCCGTTCACTGGGGCAGACTGCAGTATATAAGCCACTCATCACAGGCAAGGGGGGTTTGGACCTGCTGCCTCTGTCTACCCATGGGCTGCCCCCTGCAACCCCAGTACCCTTTTTGGCCTTACTCTAGGCCTTCAGCCTGGGGGGTTTCCAGGCCAGAGCTCCCCAGCTCCTCTGGCCTTTACCCAGGCCTGCTCCACCTTAGGTGCCCAGGTACGCTCCCCAGCAGCCAGGCTCTTCTCCCTCTAAAGGCAGAGAGACTCTGCTCCTGGCCCACTGCCCTCTCATAAGGGCCAGCTGACCCTGATTGCGGCATGGCCACAGCTGAGCCTGCTTCCCCCAGTCAGCCTGGGAACTGCTTGCTCCCAGCCATAGCCCTCTCCTGGGCTGTTTTAAGCCTTTAAGGCTGGAGCGGGTGACCACCCCGCTACAGCTCCCTAACGAACAAGTGGATAAATGCCGTCTCACACCTAGTGTAGACAAAGATGGTCGTGTCTGAAACATTAGCTGGTCATAGTTAACACTATTGGAGCTATGCCTAGCGAAGACATTTCTAAAGGTGTTAAACTTGTCTACACTGGGTACTAGGTTGTGGTTAGAATGTGTTAATTGACTGTCATGAGTTTTAAAACAAAAAAATCTTTCCCTTGGTCTGGACAGGGCCATCTCAAATAGATTCCCTCTGAGCAGAGCTTGGCTGTAGTGGGAAAACTGGAGCCAAAGCCTGATCCACTTCTGACCCAAAGATCAGAGGAGAAGTTGGTTCTGATTTAACTACTACTTCATTCTGCCCATGGTGTAAATGCCGTAAAATAGGAAGTGCTCTTGCTATGGTACAGATAACAGACATTAATTATATTTGCTGTGGAGCATCTTTACAAAATCCTATGACAACCTTCAGTTTTCTAATCAGCTGAAGTTAAATGGAATTTGTGCTCCATCACCTGACCTCACAGTGTGGGTCTAATAAGGTGTCCACAGTACAAGGCCTTGACTTGACATTGTCATGCTGTGGTGAAATGAGTAAGCTCTGGGAGGATGGTGTACATTGAAGCTCATCCACGGCAGCTCTTTTCTGTGAGATGTTGCAAATTCTATGAGGTTTGCCAGCTCTTCTCCCTCTAGACCAACCCATGGGATGATCTCCTCCTCTCTCATGGATTACATCTACTGCTACACCCTGACTATCTCTGTCTGTGCTGTCCTGCATGTCTGCCTGTCTCAAGGAACTCTCCTCCGGGGTGTCTGTTGCCAGCACGTCAAACTGAGCTCCTCTTCACTCATCCAAACCCCTCCATCACTCTGTAACTTCACCATCTTCTGGGTCACCCCAGCTTGCAATTTGGGGTCACATGAGTTGTCTCCTCCCTCATCCACGCCTTTGCCAAGCCTACCAGTTCTTCCTCTGTTACATGGCCATGACTGACTCATTCCTCTCCAGCCCCATCTCCAGCAGTCCAAGCTGAGGCCATCTCTCTCACCTCAAAGATTGTATCCACTGTAATAAGAGTCCGACTGAGAGGAGTTGAAAAGAGACTGTACTTTATTGCCTTGTCCCCGTCACATGATCGGGTTGGGATGACAAGGTTAGTATCCTGTCCCATGATAGGATTTGTATCCATTGTCTCCAGGGGTCACCGTTACATCTCTCCATCCCACCCCATTTTTCTTTTGTTCAAAGAAGAATAAAACACATGAGCTAAAAATA